>NW_027507764.1:257959734-258559734 GCF_037356315.1 Lithobates pipiens | reverse complement strand
CTCGGGTGTACTAAGTCGATATTAAAAAAGTAGAAGCGGGCCTTGTGGAGAAAAACACACACACACACACACACACACACATTTCTTTTCTTTTTATTAGACATTTTTCACATAAAAAAGTACAAACATAAAAAACGTATTAAACATTCAGTACTACCATTCAACAGTGCTGCTCCCAGATAAATGAAAAGCAGCAAAAGCAGAAATCTTCCCAGAGAAAATAATGAAGAAAGAAGAATAATAAAAAAAAATCTATAAAAAGGGTACATACAGCATAACCAACACTATATCTTCTTGCTATAACAAGAGATGTCAAAGTGCCCATCAAGACCCACACAGATCCAGCATCTTGTCACAAAATATATATATATTTTTTTTAAAAAGGACCCCCAACCACGGGTCAACTAATCAGACGACGTGGAACTATTTTCTATCCAACCACCCCATCCTTTTTTAAACTTATCAGTGTTTTTAGTGTTTTGGGGGAGGTGATTTTTCTGCCAGGTCTGATTGCGTTCCATTGAAGCTATAGCAATTACATGACCTGCACATCTAAAGCTGGGGAAGGGAATTAAGGCTGCATTCACACCTGGGCCTTTTGAGTAGTGGGAAGATTTCCTGTGATTCTGCCCATGACTTCAAAATGCCTAGGTATGAATGACAAATCACACGCACATTTCAGATACCATTTATTTGAATGGCACCTAAAAATGTGGTGCCAATCTACTGCTAATGTCGCACAATAAATCACACTGCAATTGTGGCAAAACCTCATAGCACGAAGCATGTTGCCCAAAAGAAGCTCCTGAACTTTTTTTGCGACAAGCTTCACGCGATGTGGTTTGCCGTGATTGCAGTGTGATTTATCGCACAATAAGAGCAGCATAACTGCACTGCATTAAAATGAAATGAATGGCATCTGGAATGTGCGTTATGCAATTCCTCATTCACACCTGAGCATTTTTGAAATCATAGGCAGGATTGCAGCAAAACTGCCCTTGATTTAAAACGCCCAGGTATGAATGCATAACAGTCATGATAGGCTTTGATTGCTCTATTGAAAAATTAGTTTAAAATGACTAAGGTTCACTACTTTCAGTTGAAAGTCCTGTCTTTAGTAGTAGTGGTGAGCAACTTCTAATGATCTATGAATTAAAGCTCTTTCATTGTTGTGAAAGTCCTAACCTGGCCATGGACACTCGACCTCAGGCATGTACTGGCCATCGGGACTACCGGGAGATTCCCGGTGGGCCGATGGCTCAGTGGGCCAGTCTGGTGCAGTCCTGGAGCGGCTCCTCTCTGACAGTGAGTGATCTCGATTTCACTCCTGTCAGGAGGAGCAGTTTCCGTGATATGCTGGAGAGAGCATTAGGCTTTCTGCTCCCTCCAGCCTGCAGGGGGAGATAGACACGGTCAGCAGACTTTCCTTCCTCTCTCCCCTATCAATTTTTATCACATGACTGGAGAGAGGAAGAAGAGAGGCTGCCTTCAGAACTGTGAGTACATGTGGGAGGGGGACACACTGATGTAAGGGGGCTGGTGGTGGGACTCTGATGTAAGGAGCTGGTGATGGGAATCTGATGTAAGGGGCTGGTGATGGGACTCTGATGTAAGGGGCTGATGATGGGACTCTGATGTAAGGGGCTGGTGGTGGGACTCTGATGTAAGGAGCTGGTGATGGGACTCTGATGTAAGGGGGCTGGTGATGGGACTCTGATGTAAAGAGCTGGTGATGGGACTCTGATGTAAGGGGGCTGGTAATGGGACTCTGATGTAAGGGGGCTGCTGATGAGAATCTGATGTAAGGGGCTGGTGATGGGACTCTGATGTAAAGGGGCTGGTTATGGGACTCTGACGTAAAGGGGCTGGTGATGGGACTCTGATGTAAGGGGGTGCTGATGGGACTCTGATGTAAAGGGGCTGGTGATGGGACTCTGATGTAAAGGGTCTGGTGATGGGACTCTGATGTAAAGGGGCTGGTGATGGGACTCTGATGTAAGGGGGTGCTGATGGGACTCTGATGTAAAGGGGCTGGTGATGGGACTCTGATGTAAGGGGGCTGCTGATGAGAATCTGATGTAAGGGGCTGGTGATGGGAATCTGTTGTAAGGGGGTACTGATGGGACTCTGAAGTAAGGAGCTGGTGATGGGACTATGATGTAAGGGGCTGGTGGTGGAGCTCTGATGTAAAGAGCTGGTGATGGGACTCTGATGTAAGGGGGCTGGTGATGGGGCTCTGATGTAAGGGGGCTGCTGATGAGAATCTGATGTAAGGGGCTGGTGATGGGAATCTGTTGTAAGGGGGCTGCTGATGGGACTCGGATGTAAAGGGGCTGGTGATGGGACTCTGATGTAAGGGAGTGCTGATGGGAAGCTGATGTAAGGGGCTGGTGGTGGGACTCTGATGTAAAGAGCTGGTGATGGGACTCTGATGTAAAGAGCTGGTGATGGGACTCTGATGTAAAGAGCTGGTGATGGGACTCTGATGTAAGGAGCTGGTGATGGGACTCTGATGTAAGGAGCTGGTGATGGGACTCTGATGTAAGGGGCTGGTGATGGGACTCTGATGTAAGGGGCTGGTGATGGGACTATGATGTAAAGAGCTGGTGATGGGACTCTGATGTAAGGGGGCTGGTAATGGGACTCTGATGTAAGGGGGCTGCTGATGAGAATCTGATGTAAGGGGCTGGTGATGGGACTCTGATGTAAAGGGGCTGGTTATGGGACTCTGACGTAAAGGGGCTGGTGATGGGACTCTGATGTAGAGGGGTTCTGATGGGACTCTTATGTAAAGGGGCTGGTGATGGGACTCTGATGTAAAGGGGCTGGTGATGGGACTCTGATGTAAAGGGGCTGGTGATGGGACTCTGATGTAAAGGGACTGATGATAGGACTCTGATGTAAAGGGGCTGGTGATGGGACTCTGATGTAAGGGGGTGCTGATGGGACTCTGATGTAAAGGGGCTGGTGATGGGACTCTGATGTAAGGGGGCTGCTGATGAGAATCTGATGTAAGGGGCTGGTGATGGGAATCTGTTGTAAGGGGGCTGCTGATGGGACTCTGATGCAAAGGGGCTGGTGATGGGACTCTGATGTAAAGAGCTGGTGATGGGACTCTGATGTAAGGGGCTGGTGGTGGAGCTCTGATGTAAAGAGCTTTTGATGGGACTCTGATGTAAGGGGGCTGGTGATGGGACTCTGATGTAAGGGGGCTGCTGATGAGAATCTGATGTAAGGGGCTGGTGATGGGACTCTGACGTAAAGGGGCTGGTGATGGGACTCTGACGTAAAGGGGCTGGTGATGGGACTCTGACATAAAGGGGCTGGTGATGGAACTCTGATGTAAGGGGGTGCTGATGGGACTCTGATGTAAAGGGGCTGGTGATGGGACTCTGATGTAAAGGGGCTGGTGATGGGACTCTGATGTAAGGGGGTGCTGATGGGACTCTGATGTAAAGGGGCTGGTGATGGGACTCTGATGTAAAGGTGCTGGTGATGGGACTCTGATATAAAGGGGCTGGTGAATGGGACTCGGTTTTAAGGGGGTGCTGATGGGACTCTGATGTAAAGGGGCTGGTGATGGGACTCTGATGTAAGGGGGATGCTGATGAGAATCTGATGTAAGTGGCTGGTGATGGGAATCTGTTGTAAGGGGGCTGCTGATGGGACTCTGATGTAAAGGGGCTGGTGATGGGACTCTGATGTAAGGGGGTGCTGATGGGACTCTGATGTAAGGGGGTGCTGATGGGACTCTGATGTAAAGGGGCTGGTGATGGGACTCTGATGTAAGGGGGCTGCTGATGAGAATCTGATGCAAGGGGCTGGTGATGGGAATCTGATGTAAGGGGGTGCTGATGGGACTCTGATGTAAAAGGGCTGGTGATGGGACTCTGATGTAAAGGGGCTGGTGATGGGACTCTGATGTAAAGGGGCTGGTGATGGGACTCTGATGTAAAGGGGCTGGTGATGGGACTCTGATGTAAAGTGGCTGGTGATGGGACTCTGATGTAAAGGGACTGATGATAGGACTCTGATGTAAAGGGGCTGGTGATGGGACTCTGATGTAAGGGGGTGCTGATGGGACTCTGATGTAAAGGGGCTGGTGATGGGATTCTGATGTAAGGGGGCTGCTGATGAGAATCTGATGTAAGGGGCTGGTAATAGGAATCTGTTGTAAGGGGGCTGCTGATGGGACTCTGATGCAAAGGGGCTGGTGATGGGACTCTAATGTAAGGGGGTGCTGATGGGACTCTGATGTAAGGGGGTGCTGATGGGACTTTGAGGTAAGGAGCTGGTGATGGGACTCTGATGTAAGGGGCTGGTGGTGGGACTCTGATGTAAGGGGGCTCCTGATGAGAATCTGATGTAAGGGGCTGGTGATGGGACTCTGACGTAAAGGGGCTGGTGATGGAACTCTGATGTAAGGGGGTGCTGATGGGACTCTGATGTAAAGGGGCTGGTGATGGGACTCTGATGTAAAGGGGCTGGTGATGGGACTCTGATGTAAGGGGGTGCTGATGGGACTCTGATGTAAAGGGGCTGGTGATGGGGCTCTGATGTAAGGGGGCTGCTGATGAGAATCTGATGTAAGGGGCTGGTGATGGGAATCTGTTGTAAGGGGGCTGCTGATGGGACTCGGATGTAAAGGGGCTGGTGATGGGACTCTGATGTAAGGGAGTGCTGATGGGACTCTGATGTAAGGGGGTGCTGATGGGACTCTGATGTAAAGGGGATGGTGATGGGACTCTGATGTAAAGGGGCTGCTGATGAGAATCTGATGCAAGGGGCTGGCCATGGGAATCTGATGTAAGGGGGTGCTGATGGGACACTCAAAAGGTAAGTGGGCCGGTCTGGATGAAGTCCAGGGCCAAATTTCTGTCCCAGTCCAGCCCTGCTCGACCTCTCCAGATCCCACAACCGAAATGTATACCTGTATCATCAGTCTGGCACCCCTTATACCAGCTTATCACAAAGAAACAAATGCAAAAATATTCAACTAGGCTGACAGTTTTTTCCCTGCATACCCTTCAAAATAAGTTGTCCATCAGACTCAAGTCGATCCGACTTAGAAAAAGGTTCCTGTACTACTTTTTGGGCGACTTCAGGCGACTTGCATTGACTTCTATATAGAAGTAATTTTGCAAGCCGCTGCTGAAGTCGTGTGCAGGTCGCCTCTGTGAGTCGTGCTGCAAGTCGTGCCGCCCCTGTGTAAACCGGCTCTCATTGTTCAGCTCTTCATAATCATCAGGACAAGATGAAAACAACTGGACGAAAACAAAAGGTAAGTTCATCTTTTTTGCAGGTAAAAAAAATGTGGATTTATTAAATTTTTTTTTTAAGGATCAGCAGATCGCGGAGACCATGTCCGGCTCCTGCAGACTCTCAGCATACAGTAGCTGTCTGCTCATACCTCATATGGTCAGGCAGCTACCTGAGAGCAGGAAGATCAATGAACTACAAAGATGCTTACCAGCGTCATTGAAAACTACAAGCTACCGGCCATGGCTGATGGCATTTGTAGACATTTAGTCACACAAAACTGTGACTGAATGATGCGACCGTGTGTGCGGAGCCCGGAACGGCATCGCTATTTTCAAATTGTGACAGTGAGTGCTGAAAAAGAATATCCCACCAGCTGCCACTGGAGCTGGCAGGAGAGGCTGCAGATGCTGGTACATGTTACATGTTCCACCTGTAAAACAGGTGGAACATGTAACACGTTCCAAAGCTAAACTTACCATTTTAAATGTTTCTTTTAACACTAAGTGTTTCACTGTTCTTCATTTTCAAGATAGAAGAGTTCACTTTAGAATACATTGAAGAGCTGAAAATCAAGGCATCACAAAGTAAGACAAGGGAAAACAAATGATAAAAAGTAATGTGTTTTCTCAAGAGAAAAATATAATAAATTTGTGGTTAACATTTTTGAAGCTAGGTCCCGTTACTACAAATGAGTTTTGTAAAAACATTTTTAGTTCTTTTTCAAATACATGTGTTCCAAAATCAGTTTGTTGTGTTGCATAGTCCGTGATTTTTTTATTTTATAAAATTTTCCACTTACAGACAAATTAAATAAATGTTTGCAAAGCAGTAATCCAATGAAAACTGCACAAACCTATAAAGATTTGTTAAGTAATGCAAATCTTATTTCATGCCATTGGCAGAAAAAGAAATTGGCACAAATTTAAGAAAAACAGTGATGAATCTGCAAAATGTATTTGTTTATGGCCGGTTAATCAGATATATTTGCACCAAGTGAATTCATGGTTGTACAGCAATTATAATAATGTGCAAATAAATGTTGGAAAACATGGGTTTGGAAAAGAGTCCAATTTAATTATGAAGTGTTATTACCCATTGAATCATTTCTAAAGTGGTAATATTTACTGTAAGAGAGATAACACACCATATGTGATCATATTTTGAAAGCATAAAGATGTGTATAAATGTAGTCTAATACAGCGTACACACGACCGGTTTTCCCGTCGGAATAAACTCCGAAGGTTTTTCCGAAGGAGTTCCACTGAAGCTGTCGTGCTTACACACGATCACACCAAAGTCCGATCGTTAAGAACGCGGTGACGTACAGCACGTACGACAGGACTAGAAAAAGGAAGTTCAATAGCCAGTAGCCAATAGCTGTTGTCTCGTACTTTCTTCAGAGCATGTGGCGTTTTTGGTCCATCGGAACAGCATACAGACAAGCATTTTTTCCGATAGGAATTGGTTTCATCGGAAATATTTAAAACATGTTCTATTTCTAGGTCCATCAGAATTTTCAGACAGCCAAGAATTTGCAGAGTATTAGGCCGAGGTGGCGATGGCCTTAAGGTGCTGTCTGGTATGGCCTTCCCTACATGTTTCACCATAACAATGGCTTCCTCAGGGGCAATAGAATATAATCTCAAAAGGAGAGACAACGATTCTACAAAGAAAAAAAGAAAACACATGTGCAATTAAAATCAAGGACTGCATGAAAGAAATTATATATATATATAGGTACCCCCATGGATATGGACAAATCAAAACCATCCAAACCCACAAACCCATCAACAGTGCCTACGTGTGGCCGAATACCTACCCCTCTGTGACCCCGCATGAAGGGCCACTAGGACGCAATCATGCAGATGGCGATCGCCTAATAACCACCTTAGTGTAGTTGCAGGGGGTACAAAGGGCAATTCGATAAGTGTTATTGAAGCTCCCTGTATATTCTGCATAACAAATGTCTGAATTTTATATTGACAGCAGACTACACAGGTAGAAATGGCTTTGTTTTGCACTACGTTATTTATGATCTTGTCTGCAAAGTTTGTCAGGCTTCTGCAGCTAGTAAAATTTGTCAAATGTTCTCTATTCATTTAAATCAAAGCGCATAATCAATGCACCTATACAGTTTTCATTGCATTCACTAAATGTTTTTGATGGATTTTTTTTATGCATTTGCAGAGTGCTAGGGACAGACTCTGGAGGAACTAAGTAACCCACAAATCACTGGGAAATGATAGTGCTGAATTATAGTTGAGTCAGAACTGACATTTGTTTGTATGGTTGCAGCAAACCATGGCTGCAATAAATGTGGTTGTACTTACACATGCAGTTGAGAAGCATCCTTTATGATCCCCCTGTCCCCAGCTCCAGCTGCGCATACAGAAAAAGAGCCCTGTGAGGAAGTTACGAGGTATGTATTTGTCAGAGTATTGGAAAGTCTATCTTTCAAAGACCAGCAGAAACAAAGTGAGTTAAAGTGGTATTACAACCAAAAGCAAAAGATTGTTATATTGCAACTTACCAATTTTTTAGATGTGGTAGCTGCATTAGTTTCCATTTTAGGATTTCTTTCCCTTATTTTCATCTGGTGATCCTACCAGTAAGTTTTGTTTTTCAAAAGAACCAGCTGTCCTTTAGGTGTAAAAATTATATATAAAGTGTAGCGCTGTATAAATGCTATGTTGCTGTCATTACTTTCAGTGTTTGATGACGGATCTCCCCACGAATTGCTATCGCTCAATTCTACAAGTGATTCTAATTTATTATCGCTGTTTTCTAGCTGGTCTAAAACCACCATTGATGTAAAGGGACGGTTTTGGTTGCTATGGACAATCTCCAGTTTCCAGACAGAAAGAACAGTTTTTTTTTTTAAATTGTAATTTTTATTGAGAGAATTTTTTTACAGAAAATGAAAAGATACAGAACTGACAATATTCAAAGAAAATCTGGTGCATACCTTATTGGAGAGACTGATATAACCTCATGGTGACTACAGATATACAGTAGCAATGGAAGGATAAAAATAGATAACTAAAAGAAAACAAAGCAAAATAAAATGCAGAAAGGAAATAAACAACAGAAAAGTATTACGTAAAACCTTATGAAAATAAAAGGCTGAGAGACAACACATATGTCGTAATGCAGGGGTTGGGGTCTTGAGCAGATGCTTCAATAACGTGACTAATATCTGACAAAAGAGGGCTACATACCACTATAAATTTCCACAGGAGGTAAGGTAAGCTTCAAATGGCCGTTGGGCCAGCAGAAACAGACTTGAAGTACCGACAAGATACAAAACATCGGGGAGCGAGAAGGTCAGGGAACACTAGGGGACGGACACCGACCGGGTGGCTAGGGGTACCAAGGGCACCTGTGGGAGCCCAAAAATCGAGGCATCCCAGGGGGCCCAGATCACGCCAAACCGGTCAATCCCATCCTCCACCATAGCCATCAAATGTTCCATCCTGCGTATGTCCCCGACGGTTTGTATCAGCTGAGTCTGGGTTGGGGGCTGAGTAGACAACCAATTAGAGGGGATAGCTCTTTTAGCAGCAAGCAGCACATAGGAAGCTAATTTATTAGCTGCCTTCCCCAACTCCGGGAAGGGAAGGCCTAGGAGAAGGTGGACAGGATCCAATGGAATGGGGGTGTCAAAAATTTGCTGGAGCATGTGAGATACCATGGACCAGAAAGGAGTAATTAGAGCGCATTGCCAAAAGATATGATAATGCGTACCCTTGGTCCTCCCACACCTCCAGCACATGGGAGAAAGAGAGGCGTCATACCGATGAATAACCTCGGGGGTCCTATACCAGAACAGTAGGACTTTATATGCTGTCTCTCTCTGTGCCACACATCTGGAAATTTTAGAGGTGGAGGACCAAATTCTGGACCATTGCGGGAGAGTGATTTGTCGATTAAGGAGCTGCGTCCATTTGTCCATGTAGGAGTGGGATAGGGCAGTGAGAGAGGACCTCTGCTGGAGTATATGGTAAATACTAGAGATAAGCTTTGCTTGGTAGGGGCCCTGGGAGCAGAGCAGCTCAAAAGGTGTCAGTGTGGAGAGGGAGAGAGAGGGGGAAAGAGTTGAAAAGTAGTGAGTTATCTGGAGGTAGGAATACCGCATGTGGTTTGGGAGTTGACTGTCGGTTTGGAGGGCCGAAAAGGGCTTAAGTTTACGCGTGACAGGGTGAACGAAGTGGCGGAGTTGGAACAACCCCTCTTTAGCCCAGGGAAACATACGAACAAGAAAGAACAGTTTTTATCATATAAAACTGCATGCAGGGCACTGGGCAGACCACTAAGGACAAAGGGGATGTGAAATAATTACATACAGCAATGTAATCTGTACATTATACTGTATGTAATGTGTGTATTTTACTTTTTGAATTTGGCGCCGTTCTCCATCCCCGTGCGTTGCAGCGCTCGCAGGGAACAGAGCTCAGCTCCGTGATAGATCGAGCAGAGGATGGCCCGCTCGCACTCCGGGGAGACATCACTGGATCCAGGGGACAAGGTAAGTAACCTCTTCCTGGATCCTGCGATGCGGTCCCGAGTCTGGCTCGGGGTTACTGCTAATGGTACTGAATTTTCACCACCAAGCCTTGGGAATACCACCAGGGGGGTTAAGTTCGCCTACCCTTGTGCTAAGAGATTTGCATTTCTGTCCATACAGACCTAAGATTTGCACAGCTCAATTTCACAGCAAATTCCAGACTGCATGTTTCTTGTTAGCACATGAAAGCTACAGTACACCTGACTGGTTCCTTATGCTGATTCTCCCTCCCCCATTCTGAGCTCTGTTGTACAGAGGCCGCTGGAGACTGGAACCATTTCAACATTTTTATACTTGCATGGCTTATATCAAAAAAAAAAAGTACTTCTACATTTCTGAATACAGAGCTGCTTTTGTACAAGTATCCAGAAGAAAGAAGAAAAATGGGAAAGGTGCTTTTTTGGCATAAAGCAAATATATCACTTCTTCAAATATAAAATAAAAAAGAGTGCAGGTACAATAGGGAATATTTATCCACATAAAATCAGCCCACAAATGTGTCCTTGCTTTAAAACGTTTAGTCAAATCTGTTCATCCCATGTGCCCCTATTTGCATGATATGCCAGGATTGTAGGGATAGGTTTATTCTCAGTAATTGCTTGCAAATAAAAATACAATCCTGCACTTCAGCTTTATATTCTGATCCTCACCTGTCTATAGGTATCCAGATCTTGAAGATGGTGTTCACATTTCCGAATCTCTGGATAGTCTTTTTGCTTTAATCTAGTCCGAGCTTTTTTCTGTATATACTTTATGTAATATTTCTATTTTATTCTTGAGCTTCCCCTTTTATTTATACTTCCAATTTTGGACTGCTGTGTTAATTTTAGAAATTATTTCTTATTCATCCTGTTTACATAACCTAACCATCTTAGCTAATTAATTTCCATGAACTAACTGAGTTAAATGCAATGTTTGTCAACCAGAGTCCAATACTGTATATTAATGTTCAGCTTATTCTTGTATGTATTTATCCATCTACTTTTGTCTATGCTTGTGAGGACAGCACACAAGTAATTAGGAATGTAATTTCTTTAGCTCATTAAAGCTTTACATAATAAGTATTATTACTATTAATATTATTATTATTCATGATTTATACAGCACCAACTGTTGCACAGCACTTTACAATATGAAAGGAAACAGTAGAGTTACAATACAATTCAGTACAAGAGGGGTCATAATCCTTTTTAAACCACTAATTACCACTTTTTAAATGTTATTCAAACCATATATAAATGATTCCATAGCGTGGAACCACACTCCCCCAAACAAAGAATCCCCCAAAATCTCTCTGCCAAAAAAATCTTTCCCGGGCTCATGGTGATTTTTTTGTCTTTTCTATGGCGTGCAGCCTTGCTCATTCTATGCATACCAAGAACAGATCTAGGTGCCAGGCACAATACCACTTTTGCACGCAAATGGCATCATCAGTGGCTGTCTAGTGGATGAAAGAGGGGCAGGGACAATGTGCAGACAGAATCCTTTAGTTTTGGATAACTGACATAATGTTAAGCATCTCCTTTATGTTTTTTTTTTTTTTTTGCAGTCTGTGTCTATATCAGAAAGATTATCACTGTTTGTCATAAGGGCGGAAAGTGAGGGGAGAATAAAAACCTGTTCAAAAGAAAACCATAAAAATCCAAAAAAGGTGGGATGCCATTACCAAAGCGGTTCAAGTATACAGTATGCTTCTTCACTGAGTCAAAAATAGGGAGAGATATAATCAATTGTCACTTACAAAGCAGTCAATGATATATTCTTGAGAAGAAATATAGGTAATTATAGTGTCTAAGCCCTTGTACACACGGTCGGAGATTCCGACAACCAAATCTGTTATTCCGACGGATTAATTCCGGAAGAGGTCCGGAAGTGATGTTGCATACACACGGTCAGACCAGGTTGTTGGAATTTCCGGTTGCCAAGAACGCGGTGACGTAAGGGGCGTACGGCGGCACTTGAAAAAGGAAGTTCAGCACCACGTCTGGCACCCTAGAAGTTTGGTGAGAGACGATTCACGCTTTTCAGATTTGTGATTCAGTTCGCTACTGCTCTTCAGTTTCTGCTTGTCTTTGCGTATCTGCTTATCAGTGCGTGTAGTCAGTAAGCATTTGTTTCTCATTGTGGACTATATCTTGGTACAGTACGCTTTGATTTGCATTGCTTATTGTCTGCTTGCTTCTGCTATTCAGGTCGTTCTTTCAGACATTGCTGTTTATCAGTGCTTTCTGTTGTCCGTTCTGACCAGCTGACCGTTTTCAAACCATGTTTTGTCTACCTACTCATCGTAGAGTTTGTGCTGTGCAGAGGCTTCATGTTGGGGTTCTTACTTTGACACAAGCCCGGTCCATGAACAGGGAGGGGAGGCGTTTGTGGACCAAGAATTGGTTGCGCCATCGTGACCAGTTCTCGCACATGCCTTTGCTCCGTGAGATCCGGGAGAATAATCCTGATGATTTCAGGAATTATCTCCGGATGACGGACCCCGTTTTTCACTGTCTGCTGGCTTTGCTGTCTCCTTATATCACCAGGCAGGATACCTGCATGCGGCAAGCCATCACTCCGGAGCAGAGGCTCATCGCCACGTTGCGCTACTTGGCGACAGGGAGAAGCCTTCAGGACCTGAAGTTCTCCACAGGCATGTCCCCCCAGGCTCTGGGGATCATTATTCCAGAGACATGTTCTGCCATCATTCAGGTCCTGCAGAAGGACTATATGAAGGTAAGTTTTATCCTTTAACATCACATTCTATGTATTTAATGCTTTCTAATGTATTGCATTTCTTTCCTCATTCCCTAATTACCATGATTGCAATATGCTCTAATTCATATGCTCTGCCCCTTTGTCCTCATGCATATTTGCCTCACTAACTTCTCCACCATGCTCTTCTTGGCCCATAAAACTATAGTCTAGTCACTTAGCAATTAGTGATGGACGAACTTCCGACGGGACGTTTCGCGAACGCGAAACGCGAACGGACACAAACGTTCGCGAAAACGACCGTTCGCCGCGGGCTCCATTGACTTCAATGGGAGGCGAATTTCGCAAACCTTTAGGTCGAATTTGCGGCCACGGGGTAATTATTAGGGGGTAGCACGTAGTCCCACCACCTGGACAATAGCATAATACATGTATGAGGTGAATTTGGGATCGATAACTACAAGCATTTTTTTTTTATTTGGGAAATTGTTCTGACAATTCAGGACTATGGAGCTAATGAAGGCAATGGAGGAGAGGGAAGGTCAGGGACCAGGGTAGGCAAACAAGAGGGTGCAGGAGATACAGAGCACTGACAGCAGCACCGTAATACAGAGCACTGACATCAGCACCGTGACATACAGCGCTGACAGCAGCTCCGTGACATACAGCGCTGACAGCAGCTCCGTGACATACAGCGCTGACAGCAGCTCCGTGACATACAGCGCTGACAGCAGCTCCGTGACATACAGCGCTGACAGCAGCTCCGTGACATACAGCGCTGACAGCAGCACCGTGACATACAGCGCTGACAGCAGCTCCGTGACATACAGCGCTGACAGCAGCTCCGTGACATACAGCGCTGACAGCAGCACCGTGACATACAGCGCTGACAGCAGCTCCGTGACATACAGCGCTGACAGCAGCTCCGTGACATACAGCGCTGACAGCAGCTCCGTGACATACAGCGCTGACAGCAGCTCCGTGACATACAGCGCTGACAGCAGCTCCGTGACATACAGCGCTGACAGCAGCTCCGTGACATACAGCGCTGACAGCAGCACCGTAAGCAGCCCCAGGAGGAAGTCAGCACAGCACAGGGATGGTGTGATCCCCTCATAATAAGAACCCCCAGGAGGAAGTCAGCACAGCACAGGGATGGTGGGAGCCCCTCATAATAAGAACACCCAGGAGGAAGTCAGCACAGCACAGGGATGGTGGGAACCCCTCATAATAAGCAGCCCCAGTAGAAATATGACACCGCTCAACCTCTTCAAAGAGGAGGGTAGGGGCATATAGTACGGTGTGCTTTTTTGGGTCAGGGAAGTGAGCCAAATGAATTAAGAAGGTCTGTGTGCTTGATTCCAAAAATTGTTTATAGACATATACATGGTCTACTGATCACATGTGTTGAATTCCTCCGAGATCCATGCCTCATTCATTTTTAGAAATGTGAGGTAGTTAACACTGTGGTGAGCTAGGCGAGTACGCTTATCGGTCACAATCCCCCCTGCTGCGCTGAACGTCCTTTCGGACAGGACACTGGATGAGGGGCAAGCCAACAGTTCGATTGCAAATTGGGCAAGCTCTGGCCAGAGGTCAAGCCTGCCCACCCAGTAGTCTAGGGGTTCATCACTCCTCAGAGCGTCCACATCGGCCGTTAACCCAATGTAGTCGGACACCTGACGGTCTAGGCGTTCCCTGATGCTGGATCCGGATGACACCTGTCGATGGGTCGGCTGAAAGAATGACCTCATATCCGAAGTCACCAACACATCTTCAAACCGGCCTCTTCTTGCAGGCGCTGTTGGATTGGTACCCGCAAATCCTTCTCTGGGAGTGGGAATTGCTCCTCTGCCAGCGCACGCAAAAGCAGAATGCAGCATTTCTCGAAGCAAGGCCTGGAAGTGCTGCATTCTGACAGCCCTCTGCGACGGCGGTAACATTTCCGCCATTTTGTGTTTGTACCGGGGGTCTAAGTACGTTGCCACCCAGTACTGGTCCTTGACCCTCATGCTTTTTATACGGGGGTCCCTATTAAAACACTGGAGCATGAAGGCCCCCATTTGCACTAAAGTGGAAGCGGTGTGGTGGCCTGGCTCCTGCTCATCATCCAGGATAATGTCGTCCTCTTCATTCTCCTCTCCCCATCCTCGCACAACAGGGATCCCAGAAAGGTTTAAAGCATGCTCTTCTTGCTCCTGCTCATCCGCCCCGGCACCATCCTCCTCTGACTCCTCATCAGACTCCTGTTGTTGACTTGTCTCAGATAGAGTAGCCCCCCCTGGGAATTCATCCAGCATTGCGACTTCCTCATCTTCCCGCTCCTGCTCCTCCACAGCCTGATCAATGACACGACGCAATGCACGCTCCAGAAAGAAGGCATAAGGTACCATGTCACTGATGGCGCCATGGCTGCGACTGACCAGTTTGGTGATCTCCTCAAATGGCCGCAGAAGTCTGCATGTGTCGCGCATGAGCAGCCACTGGCGCGGTGAAAAAAAACCCAGCTCCCCAGAACCGTTTCTTTCGCAGAGTTCATACAGGTAGACGTTAACTGCACGTTTCTGCTGGAGCAGCCTATCAAGCATATAGAAGGTTGAGTTCCATCGCGTCGGGCAATCGCAAATAAGACGTCTGACCGGCAGATGGTGTCGCCGCTGAATGTCAGCAAGGCGAGCCATGGCCGTGTAAGATCTTCTGAAATGGGCCGAGATTTTCCTTGCCTGCCGCAAGATGTCCTGGACCCCAGGGTATTTGACAAGGAATCGCTGCACGACCAAGTTTAAGACGTGTGCCATGCACGGCACGTGCGTGATTTTGCCCTGTTTCAATGCGCTAAGCAGATTGGCACCGTTGTCACACACCACTTTACCAACTGTCAAATTGAGCGGTGTTAGCCACTCATCTGCCTGTGAACGCAAAGCTGAAAGGAGTGCCGGGCCAGTGTGGCTCTTTGCTTCCAGGCACAACAGACGCAGCACGGCATGGCAACGTCTCACCTGGCATGTGGAATAGGTTCTGGGGAGCTTGGGCGGTGCAGTGGAAGAGACGCTAGCAGCGGAAAAGGAGGAGGCAGCTGAGGAGGAGAGGGAGGAGGATGGAGTAGGAGGAGGAGAAGAAGAGTCAGGCCTGCATGCAATCCGTGGCGGTAAAACCAAATCTACACGGGTGCCACGGGTTACATGCTTGACGGCCGTCAGAAGGTTCACCCAGTGGGCAGTAAAACTGATATACCTTCCCTGCCCGTGTTTGCTAGACCACGTGTCTGTGGTCAGATGTATCTTGGCACCGACACTGTGTGCCAGAGATACATTCACTTGCCGCTGAACATGGCCATATAGCTCTGGGATGCCCTTCTCTGAGAAATACTTCCTTCCTGGGACCTTCCATTGTGGTGTTCCAATGGCCACAAATTTGCGAAAGGCCTCCGAGTCCACCAGTTTATATGGCAGTAGTTGGCGGGCTATGAGTTCTGACAAGCCAGCCGCCAACCGTTGGGCAAGAGGGTTATCCGGCGTCATCATTTTTTTACGCTCAAACATTAGGCCCACGGAAGCCTGCCTTTTTGCAGAAAAATGTGAGCTTGGCGTGATGGAAGGTGGAGTGGAGGACAATTGTGAGGAGAGAGGAGAAGGAGAAGTAGAAGACGAGGCTGGACGGTGAGAGCCTGCAGTGTGGCTTTGTGTGTTCCGTTGCTCCCACTGGGCTCGGTGATGGCTGCTCATGTGCCTTCTTAAGGCGGTCGTCCCTAGGTGAGTATTGGGCTTACCGCGACTAACGCGTTGACTGCAAAGATTGCAGATGGCAACGCTATTGTCAGCAGCGGACACGTTAAAAAAAGCCCACACTGCGGAGCCATGTGCCGGTGTCCTGGGAGCGCCAGATGTGACCGTACATGGTCGATGACTCGCTCCTGATACATTTGCAGTCTGCTTTGTCCCTGCTGTGCAATGTAAGTCATTGCTGCTTCTCCTCCCTATCTGCTGGTCCATATCTCCCTCTGAACTCCCCTCCTCTTCCTCTCTTGTGGGCACCCACGTGACATCACTAGACACGTCATCATCAACGTCACCTTCCCCACCGCTATAAGTAGAGTAGGCAGCAACACCGGGGACCAACCTCCTCCTTGGGCTGATCTGGGTACTGGCGTCAGACTGCTGAGTAGCGCTTGTTGCTACCTCCTCTTCCTGATCCAATACCAAGAGTGGCTGCGCATCAGAAATGTCCTCTTGATATGGATCGGAAAATAATTCCAGTGACTCAAGCGGAAGGTATGTGGTGGTGGTGGTGGTGGTCGTGTTGTTGGTGGTAGTGTCTTTGGGGGTGCACATAGCAGAGAGTGAAGAAGAGGGTGCAGATCGAGAGGATGAGGAGGGTGCAGAAGAGTAAGGCTGAGCGAGCCACTCAACCAAGTCTGGTGCATCCTTTAAAGTAATTGAACGCACCTTCTGCAACTTCCCACTTTGGCTCAAGCCTGTTGCTCCTGCCCTACCCCTACCACCCCTGCGGAAGGGCCTGCCTCTTCCTCTGCATGTCATTTTTTAAATGACCCTGTGACAAAACTCTTAGTCCCTATACCGCTGAAGGACTGCTGCAGTATAGGTGAGCGGTCAGCAGTGGTGCACGTCAACCCTATCTATTGTGGACCTATAGCGGTCCTTACAGAACAGCAGACTGTACCGCACTCAAGCCTATGTACCGTAGCACCCTATACCAAGTTACCAGTCCTTATAAGAACTTTTGTGGACCAAGCAGGTTGTGTATTAGTGTTTAGCAGACTGTACGTCAGTCCCTATACCGCTGAAGGACTGCTGCAGTATAGGGCAGCGGTCAGCAGTGGTGCACGTCAACCCTATCTATTGTGGACCGATAGCGGTCCTTACAGAACAGCAGACTGTACCGCACTCAAGCCTATGTACCGTAGCACCCTATACCAAGTTACCAGTCCTTATAAGAACTTTTGTGGACCAAGCAGGTTGTGTATTAGTGTTTAGCAGACTGTACGTCAGTCCCTATACCGCTGAAGGACTGCTGCAGTATAGGGCAGCGGTCAGCAGTGGTGCACGTCAACCCTATCTATTGTGGACCGATAGCGGTCCTTACAGAACAGCAGACTGTACCGCACTCAAGCCTATGTACCGTAGCACCCTATACCAAGTTACCAGTCCTTATAAGAACTTTTGTGGACCAAGCAGGTTGTGTATTAGTGTTTAGCAGACTGTACGTCAGTCCCTATACCGCTGAAGGACTGCTGCAGTATAGGGCAGCGGTCAGCAGTAGTGCACGGCAACCCTATGTATTGTGGACCGATAGCGGTCCTTACAGAACAGCAGACTGTAACGCACTCAGGCCTATGTACCGTAGCACCCTATACCAAGTTACCAGTCCTTATAAAAACTTTTGTGGACCAAGCAGGTTGTGTGTTAGTGTTTAGCAGACTGTGCGTCAGTCCCTATACCGCTGAAGGACTGCTGCAGTATAGGGCAGCGGTCAGCAGTAGTGCACGGCAACCCTATGTATTGTGGACCGATAGCGGTCCTTACAGAACAGCAGACTGTAACGCACTCAGGCCTATGTACCGTAGCACCCTATACCAAGTTACCAGTCCTTATAAGAACTTTTGTGGACCAAGCAGGTTGTGTGTTAGTGATTAGCAGACTGTACGTCAGTCCCTATACCAATGAAGGACTGCTGCAGTATAGGGCAGCGGTCAGCAGTAGTGCACGGCAACCCTATGTATTGTGGACCGATAGCGGTCCTTACAGAACAGCAGACTGTAACGCACTCAGGCCTATGTACCGTAGCACCCTATACCAAGTTACCAGTCCTTATAAGAACTTTTGTGGACCAAGCAGGTTGTGTGTTAGTGATTAGCAGACTGTACGTCAGTCCCTATACCAATGAAGGACTGCTGCAGTATAGGGCAGCGGTCAGCAGTAGTGCACGGCAACCCTATGTATTGTGGACCGATAGCGGTCCTTACAGAACAGCAGACTGTACTGCACTCAGGCCTATGTACCGTAGCACCCTATACCAAGTTACCAGTCCTTATAAAAACTTTTGTGGACCAAGCAGGTTGTGTGTTAGTGTTTAGCAGACTGTGCGTCAGTCCCTATACCGCTGAAGGACTGCTGCAGTATAGGGCAGCGGTCAGCAGTAGTGCACGGCAACCCTATGTATTGTGGACCGATAGCGGTCCTTACAGAACAGCAGACTGTAACGCACTCAGGCCTATGTACCGTAGCACCCTATACCAAGTTACCAGTCCTTATAAGAACTTTTGTGGACCAAGCAGGTTGTGTGTTAGTGATTAGCAGACTGTACGTCAGTCCCTATACCAATGAAGGACTGCTGCAGTATAGGGCAGCGGTCAGCAGTAGTGCACGGCAACCCTATGTATTGTGGACCGATAGCGGTCCTTACAGAACAGCAGACTGTAACGCACTCAGGCCTATGTACCGTAGCACCCTATACCAAGTTACCAGTCCTCATAAGAACTTTTGTGGACCAAGCAGGTTGTGTGTTAGTGATTAGCAGACTGTACGTCAGTCCCTATACCAATGAAGGACTGCTGCAGTATAGGGCAGCGGTCAGCAGTAGTGCACGGCAACCCTATGTATTGTGGACCGATAGCGGTCCTTACAGAACAGCAGACTGTACTGCACTCAGGCCTATGTACCGTAGCACCCTATACCAAGTTACCAGTCCTTATAAAAACTTTTGTGGACCAAGCAGGTTGTGTGTTAGTGTTTAGCAGACTGTGTGTCAGTCCCTATACCGCTGAAGGACTGCTGCAGTATAGGGCAGCGGTCAGCAGTAGTGCACGGCAACCCTATGTATTGTGGACCGATAGCGGTCCTTACAGAACAGCAGACTGTAACGCACTCAGGCCTATGTACCGTAGCACCCTATACCAAGTTACCAGTCCTTATAAGAACTTTTGTGGACCAAGCAGGTTGTGTGTTAGTGATTAGCAGACTGTACGTCAGTCCCTATACCAATGAAGGACTGCTGCAGTATAGGGCAGCGGTCAGCAGTAGTGCACGGCAACCCTATGTATTGTGGACCGATAGCGGTCCTTACAGAACAGCAGACTGTACTGCACTCAGGCCTATGTACCGTAGCACCCTATACCAAGTTACCAGTCCTTATAAGAACTTTTGTGGACCAAGCAGGTTGTGTGTTAGTGATTAGCAGACTGTACGTCAGTCCCTATACCAATGAAGGACTGCTGCAGTATAGGGCAGCGGTCAGCAGTAGTGCACGGCAACCCTATGTATTGTGGACCGATAGCGGTCCTTACAGAACAGCAGACTGTACTGCACTCAGGCCTATGTACCGTAGCACCCTATACCAAGTTACCAGTCCTTATAAGAACTTTTGTGGACCAAGCAGGTTGTGTATTAGTGTTTAGCAGACTGTGCGTCAGTCCCTATACCGCTGAAGGACTGCTGCAGTATAGGGCAGCGGTCAGCAGTAGTGCACGGCAACCCTATGTATTGTGGACCGATAGCGGTCCTTACAGAACAGCAGACTGTACCGCACCCAAGCCTATGTACCGTAGCACCCTAGACAGACCAAGTTACCAGTCCTGATAAAGAGCTTTGTGGAACAAGTGAGTTGTGAATGATTAGCAGACTGCAGCAGAAGGGCAGCAGTCAAGTATAATATTCTTTCTATATTTGGAAGAAAGAATATTATACGTGTACAAGCCTATTACCGTACCACTGATACCAGTCCTGAAAAGAACCTTTGTGGAACTAATAGTAACAGCAAGTCTTTAAAATTATCCTCACTGCCTGACACACTGCTTCCTGCCTGTCCCTATACAAATTGGCAAAAAAGAGTAGGCTGGAACGATTAGCTGGAATAGCTCTTTTGTGGACCTGATAGTAACAGCTAATGATGATGATGATGATGATGATGAAGAAAGACTAATCTGGCTGAGCTGTCCCTAAAATAGCAGCATACAGCGCTCTGTCCCTTTATCTAAACTGACAAAAGAAACTCAGGCTGCTGACCTAACACCTATACCAGTCCTGAAAAGAACTTTTGTGTACCAAATAGCTAGCGTTTTCTCTGTCCCTACTCCACACAGGATCCTTTCCCTACAGTGACAGAAGAAAGAATGTAAAATGGCCACCGGATCGGGTGTATTTATAGGTTAGGGGGAATGTCCAAGTGTCCATGAGCTGTCATGTCTCAATTGGTTGTCCTGTAACACATGATAAACGTGTCACGAAAGGTTAAAGTTCTTGTATACATTAAACACGTAAGTCCGCCGGGGCGAACGACGGAAAAAGGCGTTCGAACCCGCGGACGGCGAAAGTCGGAAATTCGCCGCGAAACGACCGCCGGGCGAACCGTTCGGCCATCACTATTAGCAATGTCTTTTGTCAGCTCCATAGTATTGCTTTCCCCTAAACACCCCCTAAAATGTCTACAAATGTTACAGTGCCTTGCGAAAGTATTGGGCCCTCTTGAACTTTTCAACCTTTTGCCACATTTCAGGCTTCAAACATAAAGATATAAAATTTTTATTTTTTGTGAAGAATCACCAACAAGTGGGACACAATTGTGAAGTGGAACGAAATCTATTGGATAATTTAAACTTTTTTAGCAAATAAAAAACTGAAAAGTGGTGCGTGCAAAATTATTCGGCCCCTTTACTTTCAGTGCAACAAACTCACTCCAGAAGTTCAGCGAGGATCTCTGAATGATCCAATGTTGTCCTAAATGACTGATGGTGATAAATAGAATCCACCTGTGTGTAATCAAGTCTCTGTATAAATGCACCTGCTCTGTGATAGTCTAAGGATTCTGTTGAAAGTGCAGAGAGCATCATGAAGACCAAGGAACACACCAGGCAGGTCCGTAATACTGTTATGGAGAAGTTTAAAGCTGGATTTGGAAACAAAAAGATTTCCCAAGCTTTAAACATCCCAAGGAGCACTGTGCAAGCGATCATTTTGAAATGGAAGGAGTCTCATACCACTGCAAATCTACCAAGACCTGGCCGTCCCTCTAAACTTTCAGCTCAGACAAGGAGAAGACTGATCAGAGATGCAGCCAAGAGGCCCATGATCACTCTGGATGAACTGCAGAGAACTACAGCGGAGGTGGGAGAGTCTGTCCATAGGACAACAATCAGTCGTACACTGCACAAATCTGGCCTTTATGGAAGAGTGGCAAGAAGAAAGCCATTTCTCAAAGATATCCATAAAAAGTCTCGTCTAAAGTTTGCCACAAGCCACCTGGGAGACACACCAAACATATGGAAGAAGGTGCTCTGGTCAGATGAAACCAAAATCAAACTTTTTGCCCACAATGCAAAACGATATGTTTGGCGTAAAAGCAACACAGCTCATCACCCTCAACACACCATCCCCACTGTCAAACATGGTGGTGGCAGCATCATGGTTTGGGCCTGCTTTTCTTCAGCAGGGACAGGGAAGATGGTTAAAATTGAGGGGAAGATGGATGCAGCCAAATACAGGACCATTCTGGATGAAAACCTGTTGGAGTCTGCAAAAGACCTGAAACTGGGACGGAGTTTTATCTTCCAACAAGACAATGATCCCAAACATACAGCAAAATCTACAAAGGAATGGTTCACAAATAAACGTATCCAGGTATTAGAATGGCCAAGTCAAAGTCCAGACCTGAATCCAATCGAGAATCTGTGGAAAGAGCTGAAAACTGCTGTTCACAAACGCTCTCCATCCAACCTCACTGAGCTCGAGCTGTTTTGCAAGGAAGAATGGGCAAGAATTTCAGTCTCTCGATGTGCAAAACTGATAGAGACATACCCCAAGCGACTTGCAGCTGTAATCACAGCAAAAGGTGGCTCTACAAAGTATTAACGCAAGGGGGCCGAATAATTTTGCACGCCCGACTTTTCATTTTTTTATTAGTTAAAAAAGTTTCAAAAATTCAATAGATTTCGTTCCACTTCACAATTGTGTCCCACTTGTTGGTGATTCCTCACAAAAAATAAAAATTTTATATCTTTATGTTTGAAGCCTGAAATGTGGCAAAAGGTTGAAAAGTTCAAGGGGGCTGAATACTTTCGCAAGGCACTGTATGTGTGTGCTTCAATTCATGCAGAGTGACTTTTTTTTTTTTTTTTGGGTTATGCCAAACTCATTAGGAACCCCCCTCCCCCCAACTGCTAGGTCAGCTGATAGCAATCCTCTATCTGCTGACTTTACCAAACCCAATACCCACTCTACCTACCTTTTTAATGGTCACATTTATGGACGAGTTCACCAAAGCATGTAGTGCAAGGGCCTGCCTCAATACTTTCAAATGCTATAATTTTTTTTTTACCCTATTATTATCTTGATATGTAATAGCAGAATGTCAAAGTGTGCTTCCATTTTGTTTGTTTTTTTGGTATTATGACACTTCTTACCTGTCCAGTGGGCTGCCAATAGTGTAAGTAAGGCGGGGCTGCCCAAAATATCACACATTATTTAGGCATTCAGCTCTCAATCAAGTGGAGAGGGTTACCTGTCCAAAACATCCCCCTCCCTCATTTTTAGCAAGGGCCCATCAGATGGGGAGGGGTGGGGGGTGAGGGAGGGATGGGGGGGTGATGACTACTTTAGGCTTTAAATACTCAGTTCCCAAAATGTTATACTGATCTTGGCCAAAAATGTTGGTGTCTAATCTGCTTGCAATGTTGATTTGCAAAATTACTAATTTTTGGTCTTGTTTCACTCCACAGTTTCCTTCAACGCCACAGGAATGGCAAACTGTGGCCTCCCACTTTGCCAGTCGTTGGGACTTTCCCAATTGTGGAGGTGCAATTGATGGGAAACACATCCGCATCGTCCCACCACCCAACTCGGGGTCGTACTATTTTAACTACAAGGGGTTTAATAGTATCGTGATGTTGGCGGTGGTGTCTGCGACCTATGACTTCTTGTATGTGGATGTGGGGCAAAATGGCCGGATGTCGGATGGTGAAGTGTTCGCATGGACGAGTTCTACTGGCGTCTCCAGAGTGGCAGTCTGGGCTTGCCACCCCCAGAAGAGATATCATATATATACATATATATATACATATATATCATATATACATATATATATATATATGTTACAATGTGAGTGTGGTCTCCAATATATTGGCAGAACCTCTAGACCCCTACACGTGAGGTTGGGTGAACACGTAAATAATATCAAAAAGGGTTTAAAAACCCATAATGTGTCTCGCCATTTCAAATTGGTGCACTCTCAGAATCCCAGAGGTTTGAGTTTCTGGGGGATTGAGAAGGTGACCAAACATTGGCGTGGAGGTAACTTCATACGCCAACTAAGCAAACGTGAATCTTATTGGATCCATGAGACAAGGGTTCTTGCCCCTAGAGGTCTAAACGTGGATTTTGATTTAAATTGTTTCATTTCGGACAGATAATTGAATTGTTTTCATTGCATTAGAACTTTTTCCTTTTATAATTGTATTTGTATTTTATTTTCATTTTATTCTCATTTAATTATATTTTTATATTTATTATTCATTTTATTTGTTCTCATTTTTAGCTTTGAGTTATTTTTTGATACTTATTGTTATCAACCCATGTGTGGATCAGTGTAGCTTTCTGACGACGTCAACGACATTGCGGGCTTATTCACTAGATCTCTAGTTTTGACTTACCAGGGGATTATATAGTACTGTTTCTTTAGGCAATATCCTTTTTTCTGGTCCTCACACAGTTGATGTGAGAATATTTAAAGGATGATATCCTGTTGCCAATTAGCAGACTATTATTTTGTCTTCCTCTGGTTTTTCATGTCTCCATAGTATATTTATTTTTTGATACTCTCTCTCTCCTTCCTGTGTTTGGAGTGAACGCAGATGTCTGTTCCGGTGTCACATTTGATATGTGCTGCCTATGGTATCTGTCTTGCGCACAACTCCGCTTACTATTGGTTTTCTAACGGTGTGTTGGTATAAAAGCGGCCGTCCGACGTCATTCCGTCACCGCTGATGAAGTCCCGCCTACTCTCTGGGACGCAACGCGTACGGACCACGTGACCTGCGTCGTGACGTCATCCGCCAGCTGACACACTGATCCATGCATGGTACTTTTTATCTGAGCACTCAGCACTGGAGATCAGTGCTTCTAAATGTGAGTGGTATTTGTTTTTATTTATTTGTTTAATAAATTTACATCAACGGAGAGCACTAGATTTGCCTGTTCTTTTTTATATGATATCACATTGATCTGATGATACGGAGGAGAACCTTACCTGGAAATGCTTCCGCTTGGTCTGCTGTAATCTTATGATCTACCCTTGATGGGAATATGCGTTTTTGACCTATCTGATTTTTCAGAGGTCCACTTGTTGAGGTGAGAGTTCAACTTGCTCAATGGTGAAGGGATCACTTCGTCACTTGATTTATTGATTGAAGATATATTACACAAGTGGACTCTTTCTGAATATTTCTTTCGCTATATGGACTTCTTATTTATATTTTTTTCATTTTATGATATTTTCTGTATTACTTTGTATTTGCGCTGTACTGATATATTTTTTGAATTTTGAAATGTGGGATTTGGTAATTTGACCTACAGTATTCTAGCTGCACTTTTATATTTCTTTTCACTGTATTTGTTGTGTTTTTTAGCGCTGGTTGATTTTTCACTTTATATACCCCCAGAAGAGAATCAGGAAGGACTCCCGTTCGTCTTCGTCGCGGATGAGGCGTTTGCCCTGGCAAACCATCTGATGCGGCCTTTCCCGATGAGGACCCTCACCCCGGACCAGAGGATCTTTAATTTCCGGCTGGCCAGAGCCAGAAAAGTGGTGGAGAACACTTTTGGAATACTGGCCAGCCGGTTCCGCCTTTTTTTAACGCCTATACACATGGCGGAATATAAAATAAATCACATAGTGCTTGCCTGCTGTGTTCTGCACAATTTCTTAAAAAGACATTCAGTTAACTATGTGGTCTCAGTTGGACAAGATGCAGACTTGCTTGAAAATGAGAACCTCACGGCCCTTGAAGCTGCTCCTCCTGGCTTGCCCCCCCAAAGCGCCCGTGAGGTCCAAACCCAATACATGGAGTACTTTATGGATAGGGGGGCCATTGATATGCCAGACAATGTCTGAGCGGCATTTTTGGAATACATTTTTCTTTGAAACTCCAATAATCTTTGTTTTAATTTACTGCTTGGCTTGGTTTTAGGTGTCTCCTAGGTAAATTTTTGTTTTTTGTTGTGCTTTTTTCTACAACAGTGCAAACCCAAGTTCTGAGCAAGATGAGGGGACAGTCTCTTCTTCAGATAATCTTATTATGTTGTGGGTCTGCTACACACACACGCCTTGTTTTTGTTAACTAATGTATGTAGTGCATTACTGACCAAAATCTTGCTCATTTTCAGCACCATGGCAGAAATATGTGGGCTCAGGAAAATGGCATGATTGTGAAAATGAACACATCACTGTGGGTGTTATTTACTAAAGGCGCATCCACTATGCACTACAAGTGCACTGCATAAGTGCACCTGAAACTATACTTGGAGTGCAAAGTGGAGTTGCCTTTAGTAAATAACACCCATTGTCACCGAAAACAACAATTTTAGTCCAAAAAGGAAGCCACACATTGTTGATAATTTCACTTTTTAATCAAAGCGCATTCACATGTGCGTTTAGAAAAGGGTTTTATAACAAACCAACATATTGAGTGTATCAAAAACATTTAAGGTAATTTTTGGGTAACTTGGTGTTTTTGTGTAAACAGGCATGTATCAAAGCATAACATACAGAACACAGGAACTTACAAAGTTCAACTTTGAAAAGTGAAGACAATATCAGACATGAGTCTGTACAAACTGGGCTGATATTGCCTTCATCACATGGGGTGTCACCCGTGGAAAATCCAAAATTGGAAGATGCACACAGTGTGTCAACATGTGCTATCTCCCATCATGGGGGATCAATGTACATGTTTTGGGGCTGCAACCCCTTCAACTCAGCCACTTTCCACAAAACACCTACATTGATCCCCCATGATGGGAGATAGCGCATGTTGACACACTGTGTGCATCTTCCAAATTTGGCTTTTTGTAAAAGACAAAAGTTGTTGTTTAAAAACAAAAAAATAAAACCCTAGCTAGTTTTAGGTGTTTCACACTCTCCCCAAAACATCAATGATGTTCTTCATTTTATTTTTATTTTATTTTTATTTTTTCTAAATCCCGATTGCACCCCATTATCTCCCCAATCAGGATCTGGGCACTTTCACTGGTAAAATGTGATTCTTCTTCCACATCACCTACAAAACAAAGCAAAAAAAACACACCATGTATTATAAATATGCCGACATACATTGATGAGCTTACCGGAAGCTGTGGTCTCCGACACTCACCTGTTGTGGTGACAATTTGTCCAACTTCAACAATCTCTCCTTCCTCCTCCTCCTCCTGCTCCTCTGCTTCTGGTGTTGGAATTTTGCCTTCTTTGTGAGGGGTGGGGTCCCTGGTGTCTTCAGACTTCCCCAGTCTTCTCTCCCCTATGAGAATGTAAAAAAGGAATACTTAGCACACAGAGGGCAGAAATAGGAATTTAAAAACATTTCTTGGAAGTGTTGTACAATTGTGTTTTTGGGCCGAGTTCAAAGGTGAGAACATTATTGTGGACACTTTCTAAAGCTGGAATACTTACCTGCAGAACGATGTTTCTTCCGAACGAATGAAACCATGAACTTGAAAGTGGCCATTTTAAACTGCACAACATGAAATCAAAGCACATGGAGCAGTATGCAAGCAAGAATAATCATATGAACACACGACAACTACTTACTTTTTTGAAGATCCTTCTGTACTGATCGTGCTCCCTCAGTTTCAGATCTGACCAGCGTTTTCTCAGTTGATCCTTGGATCGGCATACTCCAAAATTCTTCTGAAGACTCTTCACAACTTTAGTCATGATCTTGGCCTTTCTGATACTTGGGTTTGGGTAAGGTCCATACTTCCCATTATAGTCGGTCCTGTTCAATATGTCCACCATCTCCAACATCTCTACAAAAGACATATTTGAGGCCTTAAATCTTCTCTTCCTGGATCGGGACGTTTCAGGCTCCGGCTTTCCTCACCCTCCTCCTCGTTAGTGGAACACTGATTGCACACCTGCGTTCTCTCCGCCATGTTCTCTCCCCACTGCACCGAAAGTGAAAGGGCGGGGAATAGTCTAGAAAGAACGTCAGGGGTGGGCGGAGTTTCACGCATTCACACTGTATATAAAACGCAACACGCGTGTGTCGTCCGTACGATCTGTGAACAGAGTGAGGAGCTGACGCGACGATCGTGCAAACGAAAGGGAAAATTTTGAACTTGGTACATCACTAGACTAGACTGCTTCTATCTAGGCCTATGTTGGGACAAGATTAGGAGGGTTTATCATGGCATTATTAGTATTTTAGGGTTTGTCTTGTGTTGTGTCTTGCAGACAAGATGGATCCCTTCAAAAACGCCAATTTTATGGGGCTATTCCTTGAAGTGTACAGGGAGCTGCCCTGCCTGTGGCAGATCAACAACCCATTTTATCATGACTGAAGAAAGAGGAAGGCAGCGCTGGAGAAACTTCTTTCTTTGGTGCGGATCATGGTCCCCACGGCAGGCATGGCCTATGTGAAGTTGAAAATTGGTGCCATGAAGAGTACATATCTCAGGGAGAGAAAGAAGCACCTGGAGTCCCTGAGATCAGGAGATCCAGATGCCATTTATTACCCCAGGATGGTTTACTTCGAGGGGCTGCATTTTCTGGTAGACCAGGGGGAACCCACGCCACCACTCGACCGTCTTCCTTCAAGGCTTCCTTCACCCACAGCTGAGGCTTCCAACGTCCAACCTGGGCCTTCCAGGCAACAACATGTGGAGGGGCCCAGCTTGAGACAGGTATTGAATTGTGAATGAATGAATGAATGAATGAAATACTTGTATAGCGCACAATGCGAACTGAATCGCCTCTAGGCGCTGTGGCGAGCTTTGATCATCTGCTAAAAGAGGAAGGTCTTGAGTTTTTTCCTAAAAGCCAGGTGATTTTCTTCCAGGCGGATGTTGATTGGTAGAGCATTCCATAGCCGAGGCCCTTGGACAGCGAATCTCCGATCACCCTTGGACTTATACCGGGCTTTGGGCACGAGGAGGAGGTTTTTGTTGGCTGATCGAAGACTGCGGTTTGGTGTGTAATGATTTATTTTCTCCATTAGGTATTGCGGAGCTTCTCTATGCACGCATTTGTGGGTGAGGCAAAGGGTCTTGAACGTGATCCGATATTTTACGGTTAGCCAATGTAAGCTCCTCAGTGAAGGAGAAATGGATTCCCAGGGTTTTTTTCCTGTTATCAGCCTTGCCGCCGTGTTTTGGATCAGTTGTAATCGCGCAAGTTGATATTGTGGTAATCCTATGTAAAGCGAGTTTGCGTAGTCCAGTCGTGAATTAATGATTGTTCCAACTACCACTGCTTTGTCATTCTTTGGGATAAAAGGGATGAGTCTGCAAAGCATGCGCAGCAGATGGTGAGATCGACTGACTACAGATCCTATTTGCGCATCCATTGACATTTGTGCGTCTAAAATAACCCCGAGACTCTTCGCTTTGGTCTTTGGGGAGATAGTCTGCCCAAAGACGGTTGGTGGAGACCAGGAGGTTTTGGTTGCGGGCTTATGATTTGGGTGTAAGATAAGAAGCTCTGTCTTTGATTGGTTCAGCTGGAGGGAGTTGGTGGTCATCCAGTCCTCTATTGATTTGAGGCAGTTTTCAAGTTGTTGTTGGTGATCTTTTTTTCCATTGATCCGGAAATAAAGTTGCGTGTCGTCAGCGTAAGAGTGGAAGCAGAGATCTGAGCATCTGTTGAACATATTTCTTGTCGTACATTTAATGATGTTAACTAGATGTTCTTATTGATCAGTAAGTTGTGATTTAACCACTTCCCACCCGGCCAATGCACATATACGGCTGGGTGGGAGCTGTCTACTTCTGATAGGACGTTCAGGAACGTCCTTCAGAAGGAGCGGGATCGCGCGCATGCGTGCCCGCGCAGCGGCGCGATCCCGATGTGCTCGTGTCACCTGGACACGGCGCATCTCAGATCGGCAGGAGGGCTCTGTGATTGGCCCTCCTGATCACATGACGGCCGTGTCCAATCACGGCCATCATATGATGTAAACAAACAGCTGGTTGCTAGGCAATCGGCTCCTCCTCTCCTCACACAGAAGTCATCGCTGAGGAGAGGAGAGCAGATCACTGCAGCCGGCTGATGATCAGTGAGTATGAGCTGCTTTTTACAGCTTTTTACTCACTGATCATCAGTCTAGTGTACACACAACACACTGTATAAACACAATGTCCCCACATATGTCCCCAAAACACACATGTCCCCAAAACATACATGTCCCCAAATAATAAAAACACATGTCCCTAATAATAAAAACATGTCCCCCACATATGTCCCACTAAAATCACATGTCCCAATGATTATCTGCACACATATGTACGTGATCACCTGCACACATATGTACATGATCATTTGCGTACATATGTCCGTGATCACACAAACCAATTATTATACACGTAACGGAATTTTTTTTACCAAAAACATGTAGCAGAATACATTTTGGCTTAAATTTATGACAAAATGTGATTTTATTGGATTTCTTTTAAAATAGAAAAAATAAAATATTGTTTTTTTTCCAAATTTCCGCTTATTTGCGCTTATATCGCAAAAATAAAAAACGGAGTCGTGAATAAATAACACCAAAATAAAGCTCTATTTGTGCGAACAAAATGATAAAAATTTCATTTGGGTACAGTGTAGCATGACTGCGCAATTGTCACTGAAAGCGCTAGAGCGATGAAAGCTGAAAATTGGGCTGGGAAGGAAGGGGGCAAAAGTGCCCTGTATTATAGTGGTTAACAAAGTGGTTTACATCTCAATAGACAGTAGTGAGCAAAAATGATTGGTACAAGAATGAAAAATGCTGGGCTCAGAATGATAGTCTGTTCTATCTGGTAACATTCAATTTGCAACAGTCATGAGCTCAAAATGGTGTGATTGATGAGCAAAAAACGAAATCTATGTCCCATTTTCATACACAGGAAGACCTCAGCCGGGGGGAGGCTGTGGCAAGTGGCAGCCAGGAGGTCGACCATCGCCCTCCTTCTCCTCCTCCTGCCACAACTACAGGAGCCCAGCCACAGCCTGGAAGGATGCCTGGCGGGAAGTGCCTAAGGAAGACGAGAGAGTGATGGCCTGGGTTCAGTCTGTTCTGACAGAAGATGCAGCCTCTTGAAGAACCACATCCTGGTGAGTGGTGACATAGATGGCATCTGATTTTCCTGATCTCTAGGACTTCTGGACCAGACTTCTCTCCCTGAGATATGTACTCCTCAGGCCACCAATTTTTCCTTTTAGAATTAGTTCATGTCTGCCCTGGGGGCCAAAGGCTTCGCCAAATTGACAAGTTTCTCCAGCGCTGCCTTCCTCTTTTTAGTTGTTTGAGACCTACAGTAAATAAAGGGTTTTTTTTTGTTTGAAGAAATACTTGTGTATGTGTTTGACTTCAAAAAGGACAGTTTATTTGTGAGCAGGCAGGTACATTTCAAAAATACAAAGTGAAATGAATAACAAGGGGCACCAACACTAAACAACCTCCTGTAGATTAAAAAAGAAAAAGAAAATACAAAAAAGATAATAATGTTGTTGTGGTAAGTTGACACACAAAACACACCCCAAAAAATGCAAAGATGAGCAAACTGTCAAAAAAGGAGATGTTTATGAAAAAAACAAACACAAAATTCCCCCCCCCCAAAAAAATAAAAATGTGTAGATGTGAAGATTTAAAATATTGTATTGCTGAAATGAGTAAAAAAGACTGAAGAAATACGTTCGGGAGAAGTGTGTGTGACTATGAGCATCAAAAGAAGTTCATTCTTGCAGCATTGTAAAGAACAAGAGAATGCGCTTCATGAAAGAATTTTTAACATTGCAGCATGACGAATGGGCTTTATTGATTACAAGCAGTAGTTTTACCTGAGCGAGCGCTTCCTTGTCCGAATTTGATTGTGAGCATGCGTGGCACCTTGTCCGTCGGATTAGGCTACACATGATCAGAGTATGTCCGATCGGAGCATTTTGTCGGAAAATTTTACCGGCAAGTTGGAAAAGTATCCGACGGAAACAGTCCGATGCAGACCACACACAGACAGAATATCCGACAAAATGGTCCGATAGGAAACATTCCGTCGGAATCTCCGACCATGAGTACAAGGGTTAATAGGAAGGAGAGCACTTAAATATATATTGGAGAAAATATCTCAGTGGAAGAGGAAATGAACCCCAGATTATATCTAATCACATATCACTGACATTCCTGATTTGGGTCCATAGGAGACCAATCTTCACTCTATCTACTGCTATCGTTACATGGACTTGGAAATTAGGAGAGCTTTTAGAAATATTTTGAATGTACAAGCATTTATTTTATTCCTAGAGAAAGACTTTGATAGCTGGCAGATAAGCTGGTTTCCCTTTTTCTTTCACTGCTTAGGAACATTATTTTGAAGGGATCATGCATTAATCTAATGAGGGATTTATAGGGACTGATTATTATTTCCAGCAACAGGAATTGTACATCATATGGATTAATTTGGCACTCAGTTTATATTTTAGTTTATATTTTATGACAGTTATTGAATTTTTCAACATGGCTACCTGTAAAATCGATATTGCAGTGACTGTTTACAAATATATTTGAACTTATGCACACTCGCTGGAGATATGAGTTCACCATATGATACCTGACAGGTGATAGCTTTCACTTATTGCTCTAAGATTTTGCATATCACTCTATATGATGGATTGAGCATTGAAGCTTTATGGAACATCTATTCATATTGTCAAGCAGTGTTTTTCCTGCTGCTGACATAAAACTGCAGATTAACAACATTATGAATGAGTGTACAGTGTGTAGCTGCCTTTGAATGAAGTGACTTTCTAGTTGCTTCAGTGTGACTTTACAATAACAGGATTTCATTCCAAAACAGTTTACATGTATGTGCTCTACTTCCAAGAATACTGCTGGTGTTTCCCTGTTAAAATACTGACAGGCAGTTATGGGGCACCTATCATGCTCAGGATTTGAAAACATTGCATTAAAGGAGAAGTCCGGCCTGACCATTTTAGTCTGGGCTTCTCCTATGGGTTACAGGAGTGCAATTTGTTTTGCACACCTGTGACCAGTTTTATGCAGAGAGCAGTCTCAAGTCTGCTCACCGCTGACATCACTGGAATCAGTCCAGGTGACTCATCATTCAATTTAGGAAGTCAGAATCCACCAGCTGCCTGGACTGATGGCTGTCTCAGCCTCTCAGCGAGCAGCTGAGAGCCTGAGATGGCTGCTCCCCGCCCCTCTGCATCTCAGCACTGTAGTGAGCGTGGAGCAGCAGAGCAGGGGAGTTGCTGACTGACAGGCAGCAGCTCTCCACTCGGGGAGGTGAGAGAACCAAGCCATCGGCCGTGCTCGGTGGCTCAGTTCTCAGTGAAGGTGTGGCAGGGATCAGATGCAGCAAGTATGAATAGGCAAAAAAACAAAAACATACTTCTCTTTTAAATCACCATCAACCATTTGCAGTGGTGCTCGAGAATGCTTGGATATAATCTGGATTTTATTTCCTCACTTCCACCGAGGTACTCTTCTCCATAATAGAACAAGGTGTTTGTCCACATTTCCCCTCAATATTATATATTTGAATGCCTTTATTTACAAGTGACATTTGCTTATGTTTCTCCCCACTTCTCTAGTGGAGAAGCTCACTGTTTGCTTGAACCATATTGGTAGTACCACCTAGGGTTGAACTTTACCTGGTGAAAACAACTTTCTGGGATTAAGCATGTAATGTGTGTATATATATATATATATATATATATATATACAGTTTTGCTCAAAAGTTTACTTACCCTGGCAGAATTTATTTCTTGCCCATTTTTCGGAGAATATGAAACTTTTCTTTCACTCATAGTTAGTGTGTGGCTGAAGCCATCTATCATCAGCCAACTGTTTGTACTCTTTTTAAATCCTAATGCTTGATGTGATTGTAGCCGTATTAGTGCAATTGTGACAGAGAAAATTGAGTACTGTCCGTGATACTTTTTTTATTTGCACTAACATACAATTTTTCAGGACAAGCTTTCGGGGTATGTCCCCTTCTTCAAAGTCCTAGTACTATTTGGACCTTGAAGAAGGTGGCATACCCCGAAAGCTTGTCCTAAAAATTGTATGTTAGTGCAAATAAAAAAAAGTATCATGGACGGTACTCAATTTTCTAAATCATAATGACAACAGAAACTACCCAAATGACCCTGATAAAAAGTTTACATACCCCAATTCTTAACAGCTTGAAGTATTTTGTGGTATTTGTGGATGAGGCTCTTTATCTTCTCAGATGGTAAAGCTGCCCATTCCTCTTGGCAAAAAGCCTCCAGTTCCTGTAAATTCGTGGGTGGTCTTTCCTGAACTGCAGGTTTTAGATCTCCCCAGCCTAATGATATTGAGGTCAGGAGACTGAGATGGCCACTCTAGAACCTTCACTTTATTCTGCTATAGCTAATGACAGGTCGACTTGGCCTTGTGTTTTGGATAATTGTCATGTTGGAATGTCCAAGTACGTCCCATGCGCAGCTTCCTGGCTGATGAATGCAAATGTTTCTCCAGTATTTTTTGATAACATACTGCATTCATCCTGCTATAAATTGTGACCAAATTTTCTGTGCCCTTGTTGCTCACACATCACTAAAACATCAGTGATCCACCTCCGTGTTTTACAGTTGGAATATGGTACCTTTCATCATAGGCCTTGTTGACTCCTCTCCAAATGTTGCATTTGTGTTTGTGGCCAAAAAGATAAATTTTGGTCTTATCACTCCAAATAACTTTATGCCAGAAGGTTTGAGGCTTGTCTCTGTGCTGTTTGGCATATTGTAAGCGGGATACTTTGTGGCATTTGCATAGTAATGGCTTTTTCTGGTGACTTGACCATGCAGCCCATCTTTCTTCAAGTTCCTCCTTATTGTGCATCTTGAAACAGCCACACCACATGTTTTCAGAGAGTCCTGTATTTCATCTGAAGTTATTTTTTTCTTTGTTATTGGTTTCTTTGCATCCTGAACAATTTTTCTGGCAGTTGTGAAATTATAGTTGGTCTACCTGACCGTGGTTTCATTTCAACAGAACCCCTCGTTTTCCACTTCTTGATTAGAGTTTGAACACTGCTGATTGGCATTCTCAGTTCCTTGGATATCTTTTTTATATCCCTTTTCTGTTTTATACAGTTCAACTACCTTTTACCGCAGATCCTTTGCCAATTCTTTTGCTTTCCCCATGACTCAGAATCCAGAAACGTCAGTGCAGCACTGAATTATTAATGCAAGGGTCTGTCAGGAGTCCAGAAACTCACTGACCTTTTATACACACACAGTAATTACAAGCATACATAATACAGGTGAGGATAGTTACATTTAATAGCCATTCAAACCCCTTTATTTCAACTTGTGTGCATGTTATTAGGCCAAAATCACCAGGGTCATTTGATCAGGGTCCTTTGGGTAGTTTCTGTTGTCATGATTTAAAAAGAGTACACAGTTGATTCATAATAAATGGCTTCAGCCAAACACTAACCATGAGTAAAAGAAATGTTTTTTCATTCATATTCTCTGAGAAATGGCCAAGAAATCCTAAATTCTGCCAGGGTATGTAAACTTATGAGCACAAATATATATATATATATATATATATATATATATATATATATATATATATATATAGCACTGACCACCGAAGGAGCTGCTGATTTGAATTGGGCCTGCACTCTACTGAGAAACCCCCCCCCCCCCTTCTGAATGACTCTGTCCCCTTGGCACACTATAGTGCAATAATAATACAATACAGTGTAAACAGTATAATGTACCTGTGTCTATCCCTCAGGATCCTCTGGCTCCACCTGGTGGGGAAAGATAGTAAACCACACACTTGTACTCTTAAACAGGAATATTTTTACTGAAAATATAGCAAATAGGTGGTTACAGAGTTTGCACTGTCATTCCAACATAGAACATCAGCACAATATAAGTCAACAGGCAAATACAATGAACAACATGCAAGTATGTTACTATCTAGTCCTGGGAGCTCCCCTTATTTAAAGTCTACGTGAGGCCTCACTTAATGTATTTCCTCCTTTATCTTCTTTTTTCACTAGCTTAAATAGTTCCTCAAATAATTGTAATCCAAAGGGGTAAGTACATAGTTACATAGTTAGTCAGGTTGAAAAAAGACACAAGTCCATCCAGTTCAACCACAAAAAAAATAATAATAATAATAATAATATCATACAATCCCATATACCCAATTTTATACCCACAGTTGATCCAGAGGAAGGCAAAAAACCCCAGCAGAGCATGATCCAATTTGCTAAAGCAGGGGAAAAAATTCCTTCCTGATCCCCCGAGAGGCAATCGGATTTTCCCTGGATCCCCAGTTATATTATGTACACTTAGGAAATAATCCAGGCCCTTCTTAAAGCAATCCACTGAGCAGGCCAGGACCACCTCTGCAGGGATTCTATTCCACATGTTCACAGCTCTTACTGTGAAGAAACCTTTCCGTATTTGGAGATGAAATCTCTTTTCCTCTAGACGTAAAGAGTGCCCCCTTGTCCTCTTTGTTGACTGTAAAGTGAATAAGTCGACACCAAGTTCACTATAAGGACCCCTTATATATTTTTACATGTTGATCATATCCCCCCTTAATCTCCTCTTATCAAGAGTGAATAAATTCAGTTCCTCTAATCTTTCCTCATAGCTGAGTTCCTCCATGCCTCTTATCAGTTTGGTTGCCCTTCTCTGCACTTTCTCCAGTTCCCCGATATCCTTTTTGAGAACTGGTGCCCAAAACTGAACTGCATATTCCAGATGAGGTCTTACTAATGATTTGAACAGGGGCAAAATGATATCTCTCTCTCTGGAGTCCATACCTCTCTTAATACAGGAAAGGACTTTGCTTGCTTTGGAAACCGCAGCTTGGCATTGCATGCTATTATTGTGCTTATGATCTACCAAAACTCCCAGATCCTTCTCCACTATGGATTCCCCCAGTTGTACTCCCCCTAAAATGTATGATGCATGCATATTCTTAGCCCCCAAGTGCATAACTTTACATTTCTCAACATTAAACCTCACCTGCCACATAGTCACCCAATTAGCAGAGCATTGAGGTCAGCTTGTAAATTGGAGACATCCTGTAAGTAGAGAAAGTTAACCTAGAACACTCCAGGTATAACTCCAGAAACTTGTAATCACACTTAGGTACTAAAGTGTAATGGACCTTGAGCCCATTAAGTGTCAGTTGCTCAATTACGATTCCTTGGAACAACAGGTTCCAGCAAGGCCTATTAGTAAGTCTAAGTACATGTAATAGATTAAACAGTGGGCCACAGCCCACTCACCAATCGTATCAGAGTTCTGAGTGATGGCTTGAGTCCTACAACTGCAGCTTGTTTCCGCTGACTAGGCCAGATGCTCCATGTCACTCCACCGACTGGATCCGGCTCTCCACTGCTCCAACAAGTCTCTCCTATACCCGTCAGTCTGATCACCAGTTCTTGCCCCCATCAAGTCACTCAGCAGTCCGGTTTGCACTCCGTGGTGACTATCTAAGAGAACCTCACACATAGTTCTGCACAGGCAGGCAACGTGGTTCCAAGAGACCAAATATGGCCGCTGCAGTTCCTTTTATACCCCACCCACCATTCACTGCATATCAAAGTGTTCATGGTTAGGTCACACAGACTCCTGGGTAGATGAAGTCAAATGACCAAAGTAAACACAGTCACTTCCTGTTATCTTTCCAACACCATGAAAAAGGAAAATAGCTAAAGTCCATTTCCAGTTCTGGTCACTAGATAGCATCCAATACTAGTGAACAACATTGTCCATAGATTTACATTGTACTTCACATTAATTGCATTAATACACAATTATATCCCAGCTATATATATATATATATATATATATATATATATATATATATATATATATATATATATTTATGGTTGGAGCCCTATGGCCGATACGGATATGGATAACATTCAGAGTTAACATAAAACTTACCACATGAAATGTACCTGAAAGTGTGCCTTGGTCTAACGTACAGTATACCAAAATAAGGGGGCATACCCTAGATAAGAAATGAGAAATTAAATGAAATATGAAATGAGATGAAATGAGTAATCTGTGAGGAGTATGAATAATTTGAGAAATGCCATAAAAAGGGGATGGGAGGGTGGGTATCGCGCACAGGAAACCGACAAAGACGACAGGCGAACGGGCTGGTTAAATAGCCCCCCGGGCTCCTCCCATAAATTCAGGCCACCATACTGGCCTTCTTATTTATGGTTGGAGCCCTATGGCCGATAAGGATATGGATAACATTCGGTGTGCCTTGGTCTAACGTACGGTATACCAAAATAAGGGGGCAAAAACATTCAGGTAGGGGATAGTTCTTTATTAATTGAGTCTGATCATTGAGTGAGTTTAGTAAATGCCTGAGCCATTTCCACTTGCGGATTTAGGATGTACCGGGCGAAGCAGGCAGAATCCCACCTGCCTAGCCTTTTAATGACATGGTCTGAGACCCCGTGATGGAATGCTGCTGAGGCTGCCCCAATGCAGAAGGAGTGACCGAAGTACTGGCTAGGGTTCAGGTGAAAGTTGCAGAGAAGTACCCTCATGTGTTTCATGAACTGACAGGTAAAAAAGACTGAAGCTGCTTCTTGGTACACCCCTGTGTATGGGAGAAGTGTTGCAGAACTGACCTGATGGGGTCAGCTTGTCAAGGGGAGGCTAGCCTGCATGGAGTTGTTAATACAAAAGAGGTTAATGTAGAGCTTGGATCCGGATTGTTGAGTTTTGGAGACTGTAAGCTGAAGGACGTAATGTATTTTGTTTTTTTATATATATAAACGAGTCAGGTGGTGTCTGTATAGTACCTGGCTGCCAGTGCTATTAAAGATGAATTCGCTAGGCCGTAGAAAACCGTAAAGGGCCAGGTAGATGGTCGCTTGGATGACTAGACTGGGGAACGTGCAAGGATATTTTACATGTCCCTAAAGATGGCAGTTGTGATGGGCAAGCGTTTGCTGTTGGCTTTGGGCTGATGCTTCTGGATGCCAGGTAGAGGGGATCTTACTGTATGGGCCGTAAACATAGACGGCTTACTGGGTTGCTGTAACAATAGAAATGCTGGACGCTGGCTAGGTATAGCCCGATAGTGTTACGAGAAGAAGCCAGCTGCATGTGGCAACTCGATATCTGGTGCAGGACTGAAGCTGAACTAAACTGTCCTAAGGGAGAAATGACAGACAGGAAACTACAAGTGGCTCGTATGAAAATGCCACTGGAGACAAGTGGCCAATTAAGTACCGCTGAAAATGATGTGTGGCTGTTTGAGTGCCACTGAGAATGTGCTTGCAACGATTGCAAGAAGTTATGCTAAGTTGCGTGCCTTGCCACGATTGCAAGTGTTGTGCTTAAATGTGTGCTTGCAATGATTGCAAGGGAGTTTATGGCACTGGAGATGTGTTTGTAGTGGCTGTGAGAAGTTTGTATTACTGCATGTGCTTGCAAAGACTGAAGAAATTATGCCAGGATTCATGCTTGCAAGGATTGCAAGAAGTTATGCTAGGATGCATAGTTAGCTAGGTTGAAAACGACAAAAGTCCACCCAGTCCAGCCACAATAAATCAACAAATAAACAAACAAAATATCACACAATCCAACACACCCAATTCCACACCCACAGCTGATCCAGAGGAAGGCAAAAAACCCCAGCAGAGCATGCTCCAATTTGCTACAGCAGGGGAAAAAATTCCTTCCTGATCCCCCAAGAGGCAATCCGATTTCTCCCTGGATCAACTTACCTATAATATTAGTACCCCGTTATATTATGTACATTAGGAAAGTATCCAGGCCTTACCTAAAGCAATGTACTGAGCTAGCCAGAACTGCGTTTCAGCAATGATTGCAATAAGTTTGTGCCTGGGGTTTTGCTTGCGACAATTGCAAAAGCTTATGCGACTATTGCAAGTTATTGTTGGATGCGAGTTTGCAACAATTGCAGGAAGTTATGCTTGGGTGCGTGCTTGCAGCAATTGCAAGACGCTTGTGATTGGATGCGTGCTTGCAACAATTGCAAGAAGTTGTACTTGGATGTGTCTGAAATGAATCCGATATGAATCGGATGTAAGTATGAAATGAATCCTATATGAATTGGTTGTATGAAATAAATCTGATACAAAGCAATCATAGAGTGTATGAAATTAATCCGATATGAATCGGTTGAATTATACCCGTAAGGCTGAAATGATGGGTGCGGATAAATACGTTGTTGGTTTGAGTGGATTCGACTCGATAAAGCGATAAGTGTGTGAAATGAAATGAGTGAAATGTTTTGCCGTGATATAGGCAAGAATTGGTACGCTGCGATTGCGACAAACAACGAGTTAGACTGTGGAGCACAGAATGAAATGAGGCCAAGACAACTGGGGCATGCCGGGACGAATCGGTGCATCGTGGATGCTACTGGATTCGAATCGGGGCGCGGTACAAGACAGTGAAACTAGTGAAATGATGAAATGAATAAAATGATTGCCATGACAGAGGCACGAATCGATGAGCCGCAAACTGCGGCTGACAACGAACCGGACTCTGGAGCATGTACTGAAATAAGGCCAAATAACCTGGGGCACGCCGAGACAAATTAATGCGTAGATGTGACTAGATTCGTGTTGGAGTGTGATACGTGACAAAGAAATGATATGCCATGACAGAGACAAGAATCAATGACCGAACCCACAACTGACAAGTGAATCCGTCTCTGGAGCATGTACTGAAATGAGGCCGAAAACAACTGGGCACACCGGAGCAAATCAGTGCATCTTAGATGTGACTAGATTCGTATCGGAGTGTGATAAGTGACAAGAAATGATATGCCATGACAAAGACAAGAATCAATGACCGAACCCACAACTGACAAATGAATCCGTCTCTGGAGCATGTACTGAAATGAGGCCGAGATCCACTGGGGCACAACGGAATGAATCAGTGCATCAAAGATGCGACTGGATTCGAATCAGAGCGCGATATGTGACAGAAATGAATGAAATGATTCGAAATGCTTTGAAATGATTAGAAATGATTCAAAATGTTTCTAGAAATGATTAGAAATGCTTTGAAATGGTTAGGAATGATTTGAGACAACTGAAATGATTGAAATGTTTACGAACTAATGCCTGATGTGGCATCAACCGGTGTGTCACAAGTGAGCAATAGCAAATCGCCTTGTGACGCATGGTAAGAACGCTGTTTGGATATGCAAACACGACGGTGCAAAAATGAAAGTATATGTACGGATTGCATGAAATGTTGTGAGAATGTCGTGAGTTTAGATATCACAGTTTAGTGACCTGCGATAGCCGAACCAGATATTTTGTACGACAACTGCGACTCGACAACGACTACGGAGACCTCGTAAGATGGCAACTTACTAATGTGGAAGCTCACAGATGCAAAGCTTACAGAGACATCGGACTCAGAAAAATACTACGAAGACGGGACTGACACATGCGGGATCTCACGTTTCTCTACGCTTAGTCTCAAATGGTCGGCCTAGTGACGTAACGGGTATCGCGCACAGGAAACCGACAAAGACCACAGGCGAACGGGCTGGTTGAATAGCCCCCCCGGCTCCTGCCATAAATTCAGGCCACCATATATATATATATACACTATATTGCCTTTACACGCACATGAACTTTAATGGCATCCCAGTCTTCGTACATAGGGTTCAGTATTCAGTATACACTCTTTGCAGCTTTAACAGCTTCAAAGCTTCTGGAAAGACTGTCCATAAGGTTTAGGAGTGTGTCTATGGGAATGTTTGACAATTTTTCCAAAAGCACATTTGTGAGGTCAGGCACTGATGTTAGATGAGAAGGCCTGGCTCACAGTCTCCTCTGTAATTCACCCTAAAGGTGTTCTATTGGGTTGAGGTCAGGACGCTGTGCAGGCCAGTCAAGTTCCTCCACCCCAAACTAGCTCACACATGTCTTTATGGACCTTACTTTGTGCACTGGTGGGCAGTCATGTTGGAACAGAAAGGTCATCCCCAAACTGTTCCCACAAAGCAGGGAGAATGAAATTATCAAAGATGATTTGGTATGTTGACACATTAAATGTTCCTTTCACTGGAACTAAGGGGCCAAGCCCAACCTGTTAATAACACCACACGACCGTAATCCCCCAGTGCACAAAGCAAGGTCTATAAAGACATGGATGAGTACGTTTCGGGTGGAGGAACTTGACTGGTCTTCACAGTTCTGACTTCAACCCGATAGAACATCTTTGGGATGAATTAGAGCAGAGACTGTGAGCTAGGCCTTCTCGTCCAACATCAACACCTCACCTCACAAATGCACTTCTAATCCTGATGAACAGCCTTCACCGAAGGGTTGAAGCTGTTATAGCTGCAAAGGGTGGGCCAACTCAATATTGAACCCTATGGACTATGATGCCATTAAAATTCATGTGCATGCAAAGGCACGTGTCCCAATACTTCTGACACTATGGTGTGTGTATATATATATATATATATATATATCACTATAGTGTACATCAAGCAAGGGTGCATAGTAACATGGGACTGCACACTTTGCATCTACTCTGGGGTAGATTTACTAAAACAGGTGCACTCAGAATCGGATGCAGCTGTGCATGGTAGCCAATCAGCTGCTAACCTCAGCTTATTCAATTAAGCTTAGCCAATAAAACCTGGAAGCTGATTAGTTTCTATGCAGAAGTGGGCCTTATTTTGCACTCTCCAGCTTTATTAAATCATACCCTTTGTGTATTCAACTACTGCACACAGTGTATGGCTCATCTCTATGCCTGGATACTGCCATATTGTTTGACTTTTACATGAATGCAGCCCCTGCCTGATGCCAGACATTGATGAGCATGCACTTGGGAGAAAGGTACCACCATGTGCAGGGTGAGTGGGCATGTATTTTAACCCCTTCCCGCCGAGCGTACGCAGATATGCGTACTCGGCTTCCGGGGGGTATACCGGGATGATGCCCGCACCTGCAGGCGATTGGCTTTCCAGCCATAACAACCGATGCGGCTAAAAGCCGCTCGGCTGTTATGCCGGAGGAGCGGGAGGGGACGTCCCCCCCTCCCGCCGCTGTTACCGGTGCTCCCGTTCAATCGGGAGCACCGATTCTGTGTGCGATCCCTCCGGCCGCTGGGGAGGAACTGGAACGAAGCTGTAATCGGCTTTGTTCCAGTCTCCTCATAGTAAACACGGAAGCGACGTCATGACGTCACTTCCCGTTTACTCGGCTGCCAATGGCGTCGGTTTTAAAAATATATACGGTATTCAGAATCGCAGTTTTTGGCGATCTGAATACATTGAAGTGTAAAGGAGGGGTGGGGGGTCTTTTAGACCCCCGATCCCTCCATAAAGAGTACCTGTCACCACCTATTACTGTCACAAGGGATGTTTACATTCCTTGTGACAGCAATAAAAGTGATCAAATTATTATTTTTTTTTAAAAACAATTTAGTCATTTTAAAATAAATAAAAAAAATAAAAAAATTTAAAGCGCGCGCCGTCCCCGCGAGCTCGGGAAGCAAAGAAAACGCATACGGAAGTCGCGCCCGCGTATGTAAACGGTGTTCAAATCACACATGTGAGGTATCGCCGCGATCGTCAGAGCGAGAGCAATAATTCTAGCACTAGACCTCCTCTGTAACGCTAACCTGTTAACCGTAAAAAAAAATGAAGGCATCGCCTATTGAGATTTTTAGGTACCGTACTTTGTCGTCAATCCACAAGTGCGTGCGATTATAAAAAGTGTGACATGTTTGGTATCTATTTACTCGGCGTAACATTATCTTTCACATTATGCAAAAAAATTGGGCTAATTTTACAGTTTTTTTTTTTTCATTCATGAAAGTGTCCCTTTTGCAAAAAAGTTGCGTTTAAAACACCGCTGCGCAAATACCGCGTGACATAAAATATTGCAATAATCGCCGTTTTATTCTCTAGAGTCTCTGCTAAAAAAATATATATATATAATGTTTGGGGGTTCCAAGTAATTTTCTAGCAAAAAATATGGATTTTAACTTGTAAACACCAAATGCCAAAAATAGGTTTAGTCATGAAAGGGTTAAATATTATGTACTGTACATACAAGCAAATACTAAGTATATGGGAACTCCTATACTAATGAGCCTTAGTTCAGTAACAATATCCCCAAATTTGCATCATAAGACAAGAAAAAGCAAAAGAGAAATGGGACTTTCAAAGTACCACAAAACCTTGCATTCTCTGCATTAAGGTAAAAAACCTTCTGTGTATAAGAATCCCCCCAACCCCCCTTATACTTACCTGAGCCCATTCATGATCCAGCACTGTGCAAGAGAGCCAAGGCTCTTTCGGCTCTGTCCCTTCTCTCCAGGCAGATTAATAGCAGTAGTAGTCATTGGCCCTTGTTGCTGTCAATCAAATGCTGTGATCAGCCAGGCAGAATACTGTGGAAGGCTTGCCAGCCCTTGTGACAAGTAGAGCAGCTGCAATCCTTACACATTACCAAGCTTTTCAGTCTGTGCCGCTAAGTTTACAGGCACCAACAAATGTAAGTGCAATGGCTGTTTTATCATTTTAACCACTTAAGCCCTGGACCATTTGGCTAGCCAAAGACCAGAGCACTTTTTGTGATTCAGCACTGCATCGCTTTAACTGACAATTGCGTGGCTCCCAAACAAAATTGATGTCCTTTTTTTCTCCACAAATAGAGCTTTCTTTTGGTGGTATTTGATCACCTCTACAATTTTTATTTTTTGCGCTATAAACAAAAAAAAGAGCGCCAATTTTGAAAAAACACAGAATTTTTTACTTTTTGCTATAATAAATACCCCCAAAAAATATATTAAAAAAAATATATTTTCCTATGTTTAGGCCGATATGTATTCTTCTACATATTTTTGGTAGAAAAAATTGCAATAAGCGTTTATTGATTGGTTTGCGCAAAAGTTATAGTGTCTACAATATAGGGGATAGTTTTATGGCATTTTTATTAATAATTTTTTTTTTTTACTAGTATTGCCAATGATCAGCAATTTTTATCATGACTGTGACATATGGCGGACAGATCGGACAATTTTGGTGCTATTTTGGGACCATTTATACAGCCATCAGTGTGATTAAAAATGCATTGATTACTGTGTAAATGTGACTGGCAGTGAAGGGGTTAACCAGGAGAGGGTGCTGCAGGGGTTAAGTGTGTCCTAGGGATGTGTTCTAACTGTAGGGGGATGGGCTATGTGTGTCACGACACTGATCACTGCTCCCGATCACAGAGAGCTGTGATCATTTTTGAACGGCATACCATTTGAACTTTCAGTGAAACACATTTTTACAGTTGCTGGAATGGCAGCAACTGTAATGGCTGGTTTATTTACATTGATTTTACTTGGCCTTGTTTGTCATATTTGAGTATATACATTTATTTTTAAGCATTGCTTTTTTACATAATGTTTTTAAAAAGATATTTAAGTTTAGATATTAGCACTGCCCTACTTACACTATTTTTAGTTTATTCATCTGTGGTGTCCAGGTGAAAATAAAAAGGTAGCAGCTTGGTGGAGTACATTAGTACATAAATTGGGTGTAGCACTATCTGAGTCATATTTTTATGTTTTTTCAAAGTTTTTGGCTTTTTTTCATTTATATAGCGAAAAATAAAACTAGTGGTGATTAAAAATACCACCAAAAGAAAGTTTTACTTGTGTGAAAAAAAATTGTATTGTTTTAATTTGCTTACAGTGTTGCATGCCCAAGAAATTGCCAGTTAAAGTGGTTAAAGTGGTTATTAAAAAATATTAAAAGTCAGCAGCTACAAATACTGCAGCTGCTGACTTTTAATAAATGGTCACTTACCTATTCCAGGGTCCAGCGATGTTGGCAGCATAAGCCAATCAATCAATTGGCTCTCGCCAGCAGCTGCCGCCATCCTCGGTGAGGGAATCAGGAAGTGAAGAGTTGCGGCTTCACTTCCCAGTTCCCTACTGTGCATGTGCAAGTCGCGCTGCTCGTCCTAACGTGTGTGTCCCAGCAGACAGCGCGGTGGGACGGGAAGAGGCGTAGGCTCCCGTGGGAGTCTATGCCTGGAAGTGGGTGCAAATACCTGAGACAGACTCTTAGACAGGTATCTGGTATCAACTTTTGTGTGAACCTCCGCTTTAATTGCCAGTTAAACTTTTACCTTCCCGCATTGCATGAAGGTAAAAAAACCTTCTGTGTGCAGCAGCCCCCCCCCCCCCTTCAATACTTACCTGAACCCCAAGCCCGATCCAGTGATGTGCACAAGAGCAGAAGCTCTTCTAGGTCTCTTCTTCCTCACTGGCTGAGCCATGTGTGGGAGTCATTGGCACCTGCTACTGTCAATCACAGCCAGTGAGCCAATGAGGAGCCAGGACAAGACCAAGCAGCACAGAAACACAGAGCAGAACCTCAAAAATGAGCCTGCTCGGGTGCCCCCATAGTAAGCTGCTTGGTATGGGGCACTTGGCAGGAGGAAGGGGCCAGGACTCTGAAGAGGTGGATTGGGGCTTCTATGAATAAAAAACACTGAACAGAACAGGTAAGTATGATGTGTTTTTAAACCACTTGACCACTGGGCACTTAAATCCCCTTCCTAACCAGATAAATTTTCAGCTTTTGGTGCTCTCACAGTTTGAATGACAATTACTCAGTCATGCAACACTGTACCTATATAATATTTGTTTTCCTTTTTTTCACACAAATAGAGCTTTCTTTTGGTGGTATTTAATCACCAGTTTTTTTTATTTTTTGAGCTATAAAAGAAAAAATACAGAAAAAAATGCATTTTTCTGTTTCTGTTATAAAATTTTGCAAATGAGTAATTTTTCTTCATATGTTTTGGCCAACATTTATACTGCTACATATCTTGGTAAAAATAACCCAAATTGGTGTATATTATTTGGTCTTTCTGAAAGTTATGGAGTCCACCTGAAAGTAGACATTCCAAGGTATTTAGTAAGAGGCATGGTGAGTTTTTTGAAGTTGTCATTTTTTTCCCACAGTTCTTTGTAAAATCAAGATTTTTTTTCTTTTTCTTTTTTTTTTCACAAAATTGTTATATTAGCAGGTTATTTCTCACACACAGCATTCTACTACTCCTCCTGAGTATGACAATACCACACGTGTGAGACTTTTACACAGCGTGGCCACATACAGAGGCCCAACATGTAGGGAGCACCATCAGGCGTTCACGGAGCATAAATTACACATATCATTTCTTGACTACCTCTTATGCTGTGTACAGACAATCGGAATTTCTGACAACAAATGTTCAATGTGAGCTTGTTTTTGGAAATTCTGACCGTGTGTAGGCTCCATCGGACATTTTTTGTCGGAATTTCCGACCAACAAAATTTGAGAGCTGGTTCTCAAATTTTCTGAGAACAAAATCCGTTGTCGGAAATTCTGAGCGTGTGTACACAATTCCGATGCACAAAATTCCATGCATGCTCTGAATCAAGTACAAGACGGAAGTGCTCGGTATTTCTGACATCACTTCAGGTCCCATGGAACGCGCACCAGGGGTGGCATTTGTTACAGATACTGCTCCATGTTTGAGGCTTGTTTGAACTTACTTGGTGTAAATTCCCACTCCCTTGTGCAATAATACATTTTTAATGGTACTTCACTATCAGTTCCATTCTTTTTCATGTTTGGGTACCTATTTGTTCCGCTGAGCATCTTCATTAAGGAATCTTCAATCTGATGTTTGGACACCTACCCGTCATTCCTTGGATATCAATATCAAGCTTTAAGTGACTCATCAGACTGAAAAGCTGGGGGTTGTTCTGATTTGGTGAGTGGTGACACATGAGACGGTGTTGCACACCTGAATATCTCTGAAGCATTTTGCATTTTCTTCACTTTGAATTGGAGCACCTTCAGTCACTTTTTTTGGACTTTGTTTTGTTTATTGTGCATTGTTGTGTTTTTTCACTTATGTTTTTTGCGAGCACTATATTTATATATTTGCACAACATAATAGCTAAAGAAGAGATTGTCACCTCATGTATCAACTAAATTATGTCTGCACTATTGAAGAAAATGGCCAAAAAGAACAGCCCATTGCAGAACCTAGGAGACAGATAAAAGAAACGCAAGCAGTAAATCAAATGAAATATTCTTTCATTTTAACCAAAAAATGTATTTTAAAAAGGTCTATCAAACATTTGCTGGCATATCAATGGCCCCCCTACCCACAAAGTATTCCATATACTTTTGACGGCCCTCGCAGGGGGGGCAAGCCAGGACGGCCAGCTTCAAGCGCCATTAGGGTTGTTGGTTGTTCTGGAAATCCGGCCTCAGGCCCAACTGAGGCCACATAGTTTGTAGCATTTCTCCTGAGAAAGTTGTGTAGAATGCAGAATGCAAGTATTATATGGTTTAGTTTATATTCCGGCATGTTGATTGGCATCAGGAATAGGTGGAACCATTATCCCAAATGCATTCTCCACCACTCTTCTGGCTCTGGCCAGCCAGTAGTTAAAAACCCTCTGGTCCGGGGTGAGGGTCCTTAACGGGAACAACCGCATCAGGTAATCACCTAGCCCAAATGCTTCATCATCGAGAAGAGGAATGGAAGACCAGCCACGTTGTCTTCTGCAGGTGGCAAGCCCAAGCCACCACTCTGGAGCCATCCGTAGAACTCGGTCTGGGCAATGACTCCATCATCCGACATCCGGCCATTCTTCCCCACTTCCACATTGAGAAACTCATATGTCACCAACACCACCGCCAACATAACAATACTATTAAACCCCTTGTAATTATAATGGTATGACCCTGAGTTGGGGGGTGGGACGATGTGGACGTGTTTCCCATCAATTTCCCCTCCGCAGTTGGGAAAGTCCTACCGCAGGGCAAATTGGGAAGCCACAATCTGCCATTCCTGTGGCATTGAAGAAAACTGTGGAGTGAAACAAGAAACCAAAATAGTACTTTTGCACATAACATTGCAAGCAGATTAGACACAAACATTCTTGGCCAACATAAGTATAAAACATTTATTTTAAGGAGTATTTAAAGACAAAAATATAAGGTCTACGTATCAGATTCCTCACCCCCTCTGATGGCACATTTCAAAATTTTAGGGGGGATATGTTTTGGACAGGTAACCCTCTCCACTTAATTGAGAACTGAATGCATAAATAATGTGTGTTAATTTGGCCAGCTCATCCTTACTTACACTATTGGCAGCCCACTGGACAGGTAAGAAGTGTCATAATACAAAAATATGAATACACACTGTTCAAATTGAAGCACATTTTTTCATTCTGCAATTACCTATGAAGATAATAGGAGAACAAAACTTAAAACAGTACCATTTGAAAGTATTCAGGCAGGACCTTTCACTACATGCTTTGGTGAATTCATCCATAAATATGACCACAAAAGAGGTAGGTATATTGTGTATGGGTTTGGCAAAGTCAGCAGATAGAGTATTGGTATCGGCTGACTTAGCGGTTGGAGGGAAAGGAGGGTTCCAAATTAGTTTTGGCCCCCAAAAAAAAGCCTCTTACACTGGGGAGGTTAGTAAAGGCAAATATGCACGAAGGAAAAAAAAGGACCATAAAAAAATTCAAGCATGCATGAGGATAAAGGGGACATTCACAGAATATTACATTCATGGTAATTGGGGAATAATGAAATAAATATAATACATTAGCAAACATTTAATACATAGAATGTGATGTTAAAGGATAAAACTTACCCTAATATAGTCCTTCTGCAGGACCCGTATGATGGCAGAACAGGTCTCTGGAATAATGATCCCCAGAGCCTGGGGGGAGATGCTTGTTGAGAACTTGATTTCTTGCAGACTTCTCCCTGTTGCCAAGTGCCGCAAAGCGGCGACTAGCCTTTGTTCAGGAGTGATGGCTTGCCATATGCAGGTGTCCTGCTTGGTAATATAAGGAGATAGCAAAGCCAACAGATGGTGAAAAACTGGGTCGGTCATCTGGAGAAAATTCCTTAAAAATCATCAAGATTATTCTCACGGATCTCCCGCAACAAAGGCATGTGTGAGAATTGGTCACGGTGGAGTAATCAATTCTTTGTCCATGAACTCCTCCCCCTGTTCATGGACTGGGCTTGGGTCAAAGTAAGAACCCCAACACCAAGCTCCCGCATTGCACGAACTCGTGACGAGTACATAACCCTAACATGCCTTCAAAACGGTCAGCTGGTCAGAATGAACTAACCGTACGCACTAAAAATCTGAAAGAACCTGAGAAGAACAAGCTGAAAATCAGAAACGAGCAGACAAGAACACACTGGATATGCACTGGAATGCACTAAAAACCAGATGCGAACTCTCTACACGCACTGAAAACCAGATACAAACTCACAAGCACAAACTGAAGAGCAGTAACGAGTAGAAAAGCACGAGACTGAAAAGCGCGTATCGTCTCTCACCAAACTTCTACTAAAACGGATTAGCAGAAAGAGCCCAAAGGGTAGCACACAAGTTGCCCATTTATACAATATTTCTAACATATAGCATGTACATACCAAAAATTACACCCCAAAATAGATTCTCCTATTCCTCCTAAGTACGGCAGTACCACATGTGTGAGACATTTACACAGCCTGGCCACATAGAGAGGCCCAACATGCAGGAAGCACCATAAGATGTTCTAGGGGCATAAGTTTCAAATCTAATTTGACTACCTATAACACTTTTGTGAGGGACTGTATTGCTATGGATGTGGCATGGATGAGAACTGATGTGGCATGAATGAGCCTGAATGGGGATGGATGAACCGTGGATGGGGATGGCTGAGTATGGATGGGATGACTGAGCATGAATGAGTATGGCTGGGTACAGCTGGGTACGGCTGGGTATGACTGAGTATGGGTGAGTATGGCTGAGTATAGATGGGATGGCTGATACAGCTGGGTATGGCTGGGTATGGCTGAGTATGGCTGGGTACGGCTGAGTATGGCTGGGTACGGCTGAGTATGGCTGGGTACGGCTAAGTATGGCTGGGTACGGCTGAGTATGGCTGGGTACAGCTGGGTATGGCTGAGTACAGCTGGGTATGACTGAGTATGGCTGAGTACGGCTTGGTATGGCTGAGTACGGCTTGGTATGGCTGGGTACGGCTGAGTATTGCTGGGTATGGCTGAGTATGGCTGGGTACGGCTGAGTATGGCTGGGTACGGCTGAGTATGGCTGGGTACGGCTGAGTATGGCTGGGTACGGCTGAGTATGGCTGGGTACGGCTGAGTATGGCTGGGTACGGCTGAGTATGGCTGGGTACGGCTGAGTATGGCTGGGTACGGCTGAGTATGGCTGGATACGGCTGAGTATGGCTGGATACAGCTGAGTACGGCTGGGTATGACTTGGTATGGCTGAGTACGGCTTGGTATGGCTGAGTACGGCTTGGTATGGCTGAGTACGGCTGGGTATGTCTGAGTACAGCTGGACATGGCTGGGTACGGCTGAGTATTGCTGGGTACGGCTGAGTATTGCTGGGTACGGCTGAGTATTGCTGGGTACGGCTGAGTATTGCTGGGTAAGGCTGAGTATTGCTGGGTAAGGCTGAGTATTGCTGGGTACGGCTGAGTATTGCTGGGTACGGCTGAGTATTGCTGGGTATGGCTGAGTATTCTTGGGTATTGCTGAGTATGGCTGTGTATTGCTGAGTATTGCTGGGTAAGACTGGGGGTAGATGGGATGGCTGAGCATGGATGGATGGATAAGTATTGCTGAGTATGGATGGATGCGTAGTGCTGAGTATGGATGGATGAATGGATGAGTATTGCTGAGGATGCATGGATGAGCCTGCATGGATGAGTATTGCTGAGCATGGATGGATGAGTATTGCTGAGGATGGATGGATGAGCATGGATGGATGCGTATTGCTGAGCATGAATGGATGAGTATTGTTGAGTATGGATGGGTGGCTAAGCATGGATGGATGAGTATTGCTTAGTATGGACGGATGGCTAAGCATGGATGGATGAGTATTGCTTAGTATGGATGGATGGCTAAGCATGGATGGATGAGTATTGCTTAGTATGGATGGATGGCTGAGCATGGATGGATGGATGGCTGGATGAGTACAGGAATTGTCACATAGCGCTGTGGGCAGTACACATCCAGCCCACAGCACTGAAGCACCTAATCTCTGCCCTCTCCGCTCACTGTACCGATTTGTAAAGAAAGGGGAAAGAGGAACCAGACGTGACGCCGGTTTGTTTAAAAGTGATTGCTCTGTCATTTGACAGAGAGATCTCGTGGTAAATGGCTGATGTCAGTGGCCATTTACCGTTACCTGTGATATTCCTGGGATTCTGGGAGGACATCAATGTACACCCTCCCAGAGTTATCGAACCGCGCTATAGCCATCATTCGGCTATGGCGCGGTCGTTAAGTGGTTAAATGTCACTTTAAAGTAGCGCAGTGCTGTATAGTAAAACATGCCCTGGTCATATAAAGGCTTCCATGGCTTCCACTACCATTTATATGCCAATGACACGCAAATCTATCTATCTACCCCTCAGCTCACCCCATCAGTCTCCTCACACATCACTGATTTACTAACAGACATATCAGCCTGGATGTTACACTAAAACTGAGCTCATAATATTTCCTCCCCCACATGCCCCTTCCCCTGACTTCTCAGTCAAGATCAATGGCACAACTATCAGTCTGTCCCCATATGCCAGAGTTCTAGGGGTAACCCTATACTCAACTGTCCTTTCAGTCCCATATCCAATCCCTGTCTAAATCATGCCACCTAAGCCTCTGCAACATCTCTACAATACGCCCCCTATTAACCAATGACACCACCAAGCTTCTAATTCACTCCCTGGTTATCTCTCGTCTCGACTACTGCAACTCACTCCTCATTGGATTACCTTTACCTACACTACCCAACCCTTTAGTCCATAAGGAATGCTGCTGCAAGACTCCATCTTACCAACGTGTCCTTCACCCCTCTCTGCCAATCCCTGCACTGCAGTGGCGTCTGAAGTTTTAGTATAGGGGGCCACCAGACCCTGCCTTTCCTTTTTGACCCCTCCCACTTGATGGAAATGGGCATGGTTTCAGCGAAATAGTGGGCGTGGCTCTCAGGTGGTGTGGTTAGTGTCTGAGATGAATGAGGGATGAGAGGGATGGAGGGACAGCAGGCCCAGATCCTACACAACAATAGAAATATGTGTATTCTAGAAAGTTTAACAATCAGCAGATAAAGGTATTCCAAACACCTGGTGCTAGCACTTCAATCATCCCGGTACCATGATTGTTATGGTGTCAGGATGATTGCAGTGCATTATTTCTATTATAACATTGTAATATAAAATGAAATCATTCAACTCACCATAATGCAGAATCAGTGGGAGCCCTGAGCGTATCACTAGCCACGTTGCCTGCCACCAGATGCCATCAGGTGTCCCCAGCGGAGTCCATGCTTACATCAGGTGCCCCCAGCGGAGTCCCTCCTTACATGCAGCCTGTGTCACATAAAATGCAGTCTGTGTCCCACCAAATGCAGCAGCCTGTGTCACCACCGAATTGCAGCAGCCTGTGTCACCACCAAATTGCAGCAGCCTGTGTCACCATCAATTGCAGCAGCATGTGTCACCACCAAAATGCAGCAGCATGTGTCACCACCAAAATGCAGCAGCATGTGTCAACACCAAATTGCAGTAGCATGTGTCACCACCAAATTGCAGCAGCATGTGTCACCATCAATTGCAGCAGCATGTGTCCCACCAAATTGCGGCAGCATGTGTCCGAAAGTTAAATAGAGTTGATAAGTGTGGGAAGGGGATTTGTGCTGCCGCCGACCAAGTAAAATTTAAATATGGGAAGGCATGGCGAGCTTCTGCTTTCCTCTTGATGATCCTCTCAGGCGGTACGTTAGACAGAGCGCGCGAGTGACATCGGAACTAGAATAGAATGTGCCGTCCATGTCCTAGGTGAAAATGAAACCTGCCCGGCCAGTCCATCGCGCCGGAAGCTGTGGTACGATCGTCTGCACCACAGAGCGAGTTTTTGGCAGCAAATGAACGCCTTGTCTGCAATCTCGTGATTGCATAGATGTGGCGCTTCCCATATTGCTTGTACACACAATAGGATTTTCCGACAACAAAATCCATGGGATTTTTTACGACGGATGTTGGGTCAAACTTGTCTTGCATACACACCGTCACACAAAGTTGGTCGGAAATTCTGAACATCAAGAACACGGTGACTTACAACACGTATGACAAGCCGAGAAAAATTAAGTTCAATAGCCAGTGCTGCTCTTCTGCTTAATTCCGAGCATGCGTGGCACTTTGTGCATCAGAATTGTGTACACACGATCGGAGTTTCCAACAACGGATTTTATTGTCAGAAAATTTGAGAACCAGATCTCAAAATTTTGGTGACAGAAATTCCTATAAAAAATGTGTGATGGAGTCTACCCACGGTCAAAACTTCCGACAACAAGGCACTATCACACATTTTCCATCAGAAAATCCTATTGTGTGTACGAGGCATTATGCTAGTCAGATGTTGAGTGTATCAATGATGATACATCCTTGGTGAAGGAAGAAATTGAATTGTTTAATTTTTCTTTATTGGTGGGATTGGGGAACTGCAACCAAGTGAAAAGAAGTGCTAAAAAAATAAGACTAAAGTAAAACAGCTACTAGGGGCATTTCTATTAACACTGTTGATTTTTTTTTTCTTTGGTTAGAGTTTCACTTTAATTTAGTTTAAATAAACTCACATAAATGCTTGTGTATGTGTGTTTTATAATGTCACAAAAAACAGTATGAAAGCAGTATATCATTTTTATATTAGGTATTTAGTACAGTAAAATATTGTACAAATCCAGCTCTAATCCTCCAGGATCAGTTGTTTCTGCAATTGCTTCTCTCAAAGTAGGGACTCCAGCTTGAGTATTGCCAAGAATCTATAATAGGATTACACCAAGCAATTGTTACAAATGGCAAGCAGTGTGTAATCGAGATGAACAGCTCATTTGGTGCACAAAATGGAAAACAGAATTAGTTTACAGGAAAATTCAGAAGTCCTTGAATGCCCTCTGGTGTCTTTCAGTATAATGCTTCACAGATTATACATTTATTCCACATTCAATGTACAAAAGGAAATGCAGGTATAATGTGCACTAACAAATCCAGTGTTTATATATTAGAGCGTTTAACATGTGTAAAGGTTCGATTGCTATGCATTTTTTACTTAGAGCTATATTGCAAATAAATCTACAACACAGTTGTTCAGCATCAAGGACATAATAGAATCAACATGTATTTTCCAAATTAAAGAATAATAACATAAGAGTATGGATAACATATTCCTATTGTTAACTTAGCTGCATAGTTACTGCCTGTTCTTTTCCATTATTAGCCATTTTAAGTTGTGTAAAAGCTAAGAATATATTACTGAAATGATTTGAATGGGATTTCTGAACAGGAGACCAACTGTTAATACTAAAATATATTTTTTTGCAGTAATAGGACTGTGATAGGCAGGGAAGAACACTGTACCATTATGATACACACTGAACTAAAAAAACGCCAGCCACCAGTTGCCAACATATGAAAGACAATATACAGTACAAAACACAGTGGTTTTGTACAAATATGGAGTACTTAATTTGTAACATAATATTTTCCATTTTGTGCAACGATTTGTATTTACAATCATTTTCCCACCTTAAATGAAGCAGAAGCACACCTGTACCATAAAGCACCCATTTCCACAGAAGTTCTACAGTCAAACACTCACCAGATCCACCAGATTAAGTTTAAGTAAGGTTCCGTCTTACTCATTAACATCACACCTTAGCTCTGTGCTCTTCCCACCACTGCACCCACTAAAGGTAAGGATAGGTCCATCACATCAGCTCTCGCTATATGTACTATGAGTTGGAACTCCCTGTGCCCACTTCAGGTAAGCCTGCCTTCAGTTCAAATTTTTCCAGGAATGAAAAGCTCCTTATTGAAAACACCATGCCACGGGCTAATCATATGTACTCTGAAAGTTCAAGAGGTTCTCTCTGTTTATGGTGTGCCACAATTACTTCAATGGATCGAAAACATATACAGATGCAAAAAAAGTGCTTGATTGTGTGAATATTATTTGATAAACTAAAAAACATTGCACATAAAAAAATTGTATGTTCATGCAAACATTATAATATATTAAAGGTCAAATGATTTGCATTTCAACTGCATATGTAGCTACAGTATTTGCATGGAGATCAGCTTAAACATTTAGGCTTGAAAAATTGTGAGCATCTGGTTTATGTGGCATATAATTTTGTTTGTTTTTGTGTAAATGTAATACTTTTGTTTAATTTTGTATAATTGTTTTATTATTTTATGTGTTTAACACAGTCATTGTACAATAGGCAGGGCGGGATCATTGTTGTCGTCATATGACATCCTCCTACAATGTGCCTCTCGCGTGGCTGCCGATGACCGATCACAGTACCAGCCCACTGCCAGTACCATGTGATCGCTGTGACCAATCACAGCAGATCACATGACTATTGTAAACAATGGATGTCTACCTTTCATGCCATCCATTGTATATAACTGTGTTGCTAGCTGTGATTGGTCACAGTGATCACATGGTACAGACAGGGCCAATCACAGTTGGTTGGTTATACCAATAAAATACATTGGTATAAGCAATCATAATGTGTAAAAAAGAAAAAATCCTGATAATTTCTCCAGAGTAGTACAGTGTTTCTATGGTAACACTATATTTCTCTGGTCACAGTGTGTTAGAAAAAAAAACGAAAAAAAAAAAGTATAATAAAAATGTTTTTTTTTGTTTTTACATACTGTCACCAGTCAGGGTCCCTGATTACCGCCACACCAGTTATATGATAATGCTGTTGTACTGCACTGGTGACAGTATGTAAAAAAATAAATAAATATATATGTGAACTTTTTTTTTAAATGTCTTTATTTTTCAAATAAATATGACAAAAAAATACAACTTAAAAAACTTGCCTTGCCTCTTACTAAATATGTTGGGCTGTCTACTTTCCAAAAAGGGGTTATTTGGGGGGGTATTTGTACTGTCCTGGCATTTTCGGGTCTGAAGAAAAGAGTTGGAGAGGGTGTCAGTACATTGAGATTGATCAATTTTCACATATGTATGTGTGTATGTGTGTGTGTGTGTATATATATGTGTGTATATATATATATATACACACACACACACACACACGACTCTAACTTTCCTACAGACGACATAATGAACACAGCTCTGGGTTATGTTCACCAAAGAAATGTAGTAGAATAAATTTTGACCTAAATTTCAGAAGAAAGATTATTCATTTGCAAAATGAAACGAAGAAAAACAAGTTTATTTTTTGCCTTTTTCATTTATTCAGCAAAAAATCAAAAACCCAGTGGTGATTAAATATCACCAAAAGAAAGCTATTTTTCTGTGGAAAAAAATGATAAAAAATTCTGATGGGTACAGTGTTGCATGGCCGTGCAATTTAGTGTGCCAGTGCTGAAAGAGGAAAATTGGCCTGTGCAGGTAGGGGGTAAAATAGCCCAGTATTGAAGTGCTTGATTTGGATAAATGCAATATTTCCATAAAGAATATGATTTACTAGACAAACATTGGTTTGTTTTATTTTGGGTGCGCTAGTTTTGTAAAGCATAGCTGAAAGGTAAAACATTATTTTTTTTTTATTATTCCTGTGTTTGTTTGTGCAATGGTTTACCACAGAACAGCCCCAATCTTTCTCTTCTGGGGACCCCGTGAGTGCTCTTGGCTCCTCCACTTCAGCAAGTGCCCCCATAGGAAGCAGCTTCCTATTGAGGTCCTATTGAGTCTATGCATCTATAGACACAGACAAAATGATAGTGTTTTATTCCTGCGCTACCACTGGTGATCTATCAAATGTCAAGGGCTGCTGCTACTACCGGAATGGATCACACCGTATCCACTTAATATGAAACTTAAGATATGTTGGTATTGCGCTGCCCCTATATTAAATAACCCTCCGTGGGTGATAAGTATAATGCCTAGTTACATAAATCAATAGTGTAATATACAAATATATATATATAAATGTATACTGCATAATATCAAAAAGTGCAAAGTGCTACATTAAATAAAATAAAATAAACACACCACAGAGGTGATAGAATCCAAATAAATGAAAATCAAGTGAACAAAGGTAAGTAGCTAAAAACAGTCTCTTAAAAAATGACAAAGTGCAGAGAAAATGCAAAAAAAAAAAGTAAACGCACTACAGAGTCAATTGAAAACCTCCACGGAAACACAACTGCTTCAATTGAGTGCAAAGCCAAAAAACAGTGAATTGATCATAAAGTGCCAAGTGCGTCTTATAAATGTGCAAATAAGTAAACACTCTCCAGAGGTGATATAAGTGAACCACTCTAATAATAAACAAATGATATACAAGAAAATATGAAAGAGTATACCTAGACCAAAAAGAGGGTTCTCTCTCCTGATCACATGGAAATAAAGTTTAGAATTAAACAAAAAATATATATAGTAGTAAACGCACTACAGAGCCGGCTATAACATACGTTATATCAGAATGAATCCGGCCTCTATAGATTAAATATACATATTGAAATCCATCAAAAAGAAAAAAAAGAAAAAAATATAAATATTCAAGTCCATAAATAAACAACGGTCTCCTTTAAGTGCAAGTGCTTTGTGCAAACTTGTGCAAATGCAACTGAGGTGTGGATCTCCCAGTGCTTAATCCCGCTGTGATCACACTTTAGTGGGCAGTGGCCCCTTACCTATAGCAAGGAGGGACAAACATTATGTAACTAGGCATTATACTTATCACCCTCGGAGGGTTATTTAATATAGGGGCAGCGCAATACCAACATATCTTAAGTTTTATAGACACAGACAGTATTTTTCAGCCCTGCCCCCTACTACCTTGTCTTAGGATTTTATTGACAGCAGAGGGAGCCAATGGCACCCGTTGCTGTTAGTCTACCTATGAGGAGGGAGAATGGAGAGAGTCTCTGCTCTCAGACACAGCGCTGGATTGAGATTGGGCTTGTGTAAGTATAAGGGAGGGTGGGGGGGAAACCTGGTCAGAGAAGATCACAGGTCCAGGTGTATCACAGGTCCAGCACTGATATTAAACCACATGGCAGCGGAAGATAACGACTGTGAGGTATGGGAGGGGGGCAAACAAACAATAAAACAAAAATCCTAAACTTAGGATTTAAAAGTGGAATTTCATTCAAGCTAACAAAATCGTAAATAGTCTTCTGTAATAACAGGTTATATGTACATGGTACTTATGCTTTATTTCTTTGTTGTAGATTTGTACTGTTTAAAACTAGTAGCTCCGTTACCCAACTACTATAAAAAAAAAATCACTGTTGCTCTTGGGTTAGTCTACTTTTCTCTCATCCACCGCATAATAATACTTTTTGCAAATTAGTGAATTAAACACTATTTGTATGAACCTCATAAATATAGCCCTAAACACAGATTTTCTATTAGACAAGCTGGCCTTTGGATTTATAATGCCTTAAACAGCTCAAAATAATTAATAAATGCTTCTATTTTTGAGCATTGCATAAAAGAGTGGATTGTATTTGATCTAGTAGAGGATGAAAGATAATTAATATCTGCAGCAGTTAGAGGTCCTCATTGCACAATGAGATACTCTAATCTGAATAAGAGTTAGGAATCAAAATTACCGTGATGAGAAGAGCAACAAAATAGATTAATATTACGGATTTCCCAGTTGGAGAAATGTCCCAGAGACGAAAGTCCTCAATTTTGCTCATTGATTTGCTTAGGTAAAATTTACTTTTCTACTCTTATTTTTGAGTGTGTTTTTTGGGGAGTCTATTTACAGGTAGTTTGGTTGATTCTTCATTTAAGGTAGTTTTTTGTATTTGTGTTGTTTTGAAAGTAGAGCTCTTGGGGACCTAAAAAGTTTAGTTCTGCTTTGAGGTGCAACTAAATACCTATATGTATCCTCTAAATTATGCTATGCAATGATACTCTTAGTAAGCCCTATATTTTTTAAACGTAAACGACCATTTAATATTTTACTTTCTGTTTTTCAATGTGTTTTATTTTTGTGACAAATAAAACTAAGTTAATGAGGAGCCAAGTTTGCACAGAGACAGGTCCAGGATAGTTGAAAAGAATGTCTGTATATCCCTGGAACCATTCACTCTTAAAAACCACCAAAAATAACGCTAATTTTACATACCCTATTGACTCCAATGCATTGCACCAGAAAGGCAACGTTTTACTTAAATCTCAGTTTTCACTAAAACCTCAGGGAAATTAAACGCCTAATTTCCCTAATCTCTAACCATGATTCTGAAGCAGTGAGTATCAAGTGAAGATGGCAGCGGGTCTAAGTACTCACTTGAGGAAAGGCAGATGTCTGCTTGATATGGATAATGAGCTTTCTAGTTTTAACAAACTTTTGATGCTTGATTACTTTCTATATTTTAGGTATTTATGAAAGATAATACAGCTTGTTACTTGTAATTTATTGTAAAACCGCGGTTAAATTGCCTCCTCTAGTGGCATACAAAAACAGACATATATTGTATGTGCTTTAGAACCAATATATTAGTCTTTGTATCCAAATGATACCAAAATATTTTGTAAATATGAATAATTATAATATAAAAGAGCAGTGGGATTGATTTACTAAAACGGAAGAGTGCAACTCTGGTGCAGATGTTTATGGTAGTCAATGAGCTTCTAAGTTCAGCTTGTTCAATTTAAGCTTTTGACAAAAAAACAACAACTGGAAGCTGATTGAATTCTCAGAGCTGCACAAGATTTTGCATTCTCTAGTTTTACTAAATCATCTCTAGTCTACTCTGATCTGGGATAGCAATAAAACATGTGATCTTCATCAAACTATAACTGTAGGTGACTCAATTACTGTCATTTAAAACAAATGCACCAAGAAGCAGTTAAAGCGGAGCATTAAACCTGTTGAACAGATGTTGGTGTACTGCTAATTTTTCCTATTTTGGGTACAATCAGCCTGCCTATGCATGGTTCAAGTCTCTACCAGTTCCTGCTGAACTGGCAGAGATTTGAATCCTCTATGGCTGGCTTTATACAGAATATTTTCAGCAAATTTTGTGGACTTTATCACATATACATCATTTTATTTGTTTTTTGATTGGACTTTATCACTGATCATTTTGGATATTATCAGTGATGGATGGCTACATTACCATTGCACTTGTTAATCACAGGCTATTCAGCTCTTTTGTGTGTACTTTATTACAGATTATTTTGGACATTAATAATGATATATTGTAAAATTATTGTTAGTGCACTTGTTTATCACAGTTTTTGTTTCATTTTTAGTTGCTGTACATTTTTATTTATTTATTTTTACTTTTAGCTCCCTTTCATACGGGACAGATCAGTAATGATCCACTCCGTGATGATCCGCTTACTCAGCGGGGAACGATCCGTTGTCCTCGCTGAGCCGGCGGCGGACAGGGCGGTCCCAGCACACTGTGCCGGGACTGCCCTGTCAGCTCTCCGCTCTCCTCTATGGGGATCAGATGAGCACGGACTGTCTGTCCATGTTCATCTAATCCACTCTGCAGACGGATAGAAAAATAGGATTTTCCTCCATCTGCAGAATCGGACAATTGCGGAGGCGGACAATAGCGGGTGTCTGCGGATGTTCATCCGCAGACACCCGCTGTCCCATAGGGATGCATGTATGTCCGTATTTCATCCACAAATGGACCGCATGTGTGAAAGGGGCCTAAAGTGTAGCACTTTTTATACTGTATATTGATATTTTTATTTGTTATACCTCGTACTGTGTGCATCTAAAGCCACATCTCAGACAAAAATAAATACATTTATTGTTTGCAAAAAAAGAAAAGGTGTACAATTGTGTTTTTGAACAAAAATTATACAAGCGGAATGTTTTAAGGATCGTTATGCCATTTTTTATGTTATTTGATTACCTAAAACTACGAGTTAGTATAATCCATCAAACTGTTTTAATCATTAGCTATCATTAAATAAAAGTAGAAAAATTATATAATCTCTGTGAAAATCATAACAGCAATATTAGCCATCCCTTTGATAAAAATTACTTAACAGGGAAACCTAAAACAATTGTTTTCATAGACTTTATCTTTTGTGTTCTACCACTAGTTGACAAATGTTCTGTTTGGCCTTTGAAGTGCACTTTAATTAGGCTAGAATAGTTTAGAAAGACAGATTATGTTACATTGATACAATGTTACACTTTATAGTCTTTTATTGGAAAGAATAGTTTTCTCTAATCTGTGCTATTTGTCTTACAAATGATCCTTATCGTTTGATGTCTAGGCAAAAGGTTAATTCACTTTCATCAGTCCTTAACATAGGAAAAGTAACTAAAACATCTACTATATTTATTAAAGGTTTCCACCAGCCTGAATGTAAAAAATGGCCCTCATGATGATGTCACCTCATTTCTCATATACCAATCATACCGATCAACTCTAATGAGTCCAGCTATTTTAAGTTTAAGTTTAAGTTAAATTTGTAATACAGAAAAATATTGCTTCTGGAAACATGTTATTCTAAATAATTTGTGAATTATTGTATTTGCTAATTTTTTTTGTAGGTGACACTTTCATTAACAAATTAACTTTCCTCAGCATGTTAGTCAGTGCCTCCACAGGGACACAGATCCCACCTTTTAGCAGTACACCCATGTCCACCCCCCCCCCCCCCACAAACACACACACCTAGGGAATAGGATGTAAGGCTGCCAGAAGTGGCACTTTTTTTTTTCTATTGCGCTAACTAACATACTACTGCTGAGACCTTGAAGAAGGGGACATATCCTGAAAGTTTGTCCTAAAAAATTGTATGTACGTGTAAAAAAAAATAAAAATATGACCTTACACATCTACTCACACATCATGTTGCTGTTCCTGGTAGTCCACTAGTGTTCTAGTGTTCTTTGTGTGGGAGAAACTAGATATATTAAACTGCAAGTCAGTGACGTGGTCTTCCCAGGTTCTCTAGCTAGACACTTTTTCATGTCAGAAGGAATTAAGAAGCCATTTATCCATAACATGCACAGACCATAACATACTCATTCCATAAACAGCGTGAAATTGTTGCATAATCCAAATACAGTACATTTTATATACTCTTAACCCAATAGCCTCAGTTCTCAGGGTTTTAAAGATGAATTGAATGTTTAGCCAGATGCAGTTCAAAGTCATAAAATTAATTTCTTTAAAATGGAGCCAGGACCCGAGTAGAAAAGCTTGTACCCTGCCAAGGTGCTGTAGGGAAAGACTCCACACTTGTGTGGAAACAGTGGTCTCTCTGCAAAGATCTAAGGGCCTGAGTCTAAGGGCCTGAGGGAAAATCGCATGTTCCCCGTGTTTTAAACATTTTTTGTTTTGATGTATCTAGAATGTATTTAGCTGAGTTAAACTAAAAGATCAGTTGAAATGTAACACAAGGATAACAATATTTACATTAGTCATGTGACTATAATTTTCAAATTTCCAGATATACTAACTAAAACTAAAAATAACTCTCTTACTTTGAAAATAAGAACACTTATTCTTGGTTAGAGAATTTCATTGGAATCTTTACATCCTTTTGATTTTTAAATAGACATAAAGCATGCTTTGTGAGAATTCCACCCACTACTCAGGGTATTTATACCTCAAGCATAAAGCCCCATACACACTATCAGTTTTTCCTTCAGATTTACCAAAACCATGTAATGCAAGGGCCTGCCTGGTTGCATACACATTGAAACTCCTAAGGTTTTCCCTCATATTATATGGTTTTGGTAAATCTGAAGGAAAAACTCAGCAGAAAAACTGATAGTGTGTATGGGGCTTTAAAGTGATCATGTTAGGGTCTCAAACATAATAGGTAGAAGCCATTGCATATTAATACCTTGCTTTTTTAGTACAAAAAATGTACCAGATCAACAAAGCTGTTCCAATGCATATTTGCATTACCGTATTTAAAAATGACTTAAATGTTGAGAAATAATACAGGAATATTGTATTATGATATTTTTTAGGTTCCGTTCAACAAGTGTGAACAGGCCCTTAGGTATTTAATTTCTAAATAAGAAACAGAATAGAAGTAACAGAATGTAGCACAGGTGCAAGGTTAAATGCTTTCAGAGGAATGTACCCTGCAGAAAAAAACTATTACTAATATTCCAATCTGAGGCTAACAAATTACAGCAGTAATTTATAAGTTAAATGTCAAATGAAATTTTTCTGTGACATAACACATATTGGCTTAGCTTCAGAATTAGTTCATATTTCAATTCACAAAGATAGGAAAGGATTTACTTTTATTTTTGAGTGCACCTATCTATGTAAGCAGATTAATGTCAGTTATAGTGGATGCAGCTGGAAGCCTTGCGGGTCTATTCCAACGGTTCAGGATCAGGAAGAGAAGTCACCATTTAAATTCCAACCAGCTTGCCTCAGGTGCTACTTTGATTTTATAGATGATATGCCTACACAACACATTTTATGCTACATGACTATGTGATGCTCTATTTAGGCTGTACAGGTGAGCAGTTATGTTTTATGAATGCTATATTGATGATGCTGTCAATGCATGCAGTTGTTGCTACTATGACTAGAAGCAGGATCTGTATTATATAGATTTAGTGCATGTGGTACAGCCAACAAAGGAACAACAGCCATGAGTATTTTACTAATATTCGTGGAAACGGAAAACAAAAATAGCACAAATAAACAGCAAAGCTATATTGTATTAATTATTAAAAACAAAATCAAGTCCTACCTCTATACCCAAGACTACTATCTCTCTTATCGCAGAAAAGCAAAAGACAAATCTTAGCTCATTAAGCAATGAATTAGACCATATATTTTAACTTAGACATGTGATTTTGACTAATTCCTTTTTATATAATATACCTTTTAAAAATGCAAGATCAAAAAGTATAAAATAAACGGTTTCCTCAGAAATACTATCCTAGGACATATTTTCATGGATCCTTCTGTTTTGTATGTTCAAAGTAGGGATGATCAAATGTGGCAGGGTTAAGTTCTTGGGTCGTTTATCAAACCCATCGTAAATCTCAAAAGTTGTAAAATAAAATCCAAACCCGATTAAAGTCTATATCTTGTGAATCTTTAAAATCAGTTCTGTCCATTTTCAAGGATATTAAAAAAAAAAAAAATTAAGTTCAGCAGGGAGCGGTAACTTCTTATTATGACTTTGAGGGTGACTTTGGTAAAACACCAATCTTTTCATTTACAGGCTTGGAAGATGCCACTAAGCTGCATGGGATATGGTAGAACAGTTTCCCACAGACAGAAATAGCAACCTCACGCTGGTATCACATAGTTTGCATGTGTAATACATTTTTTTTTTACATTATTTGCTTCATTATAGCATCAGCAGAACCACTATCCAATTCATTATTATAACTAAGAAAAAATTGCTTCCTTAGGTAGTTTTGGATGTGACACTTTATCCTTTTGACCAGCAGTAACAGGTATAGTCCAGTGAGAGTGATAGCCAAAACAGATCTAAGTGTTTTAGGAAATTTTACAATTCAAAAATAAATAACAATAAAGCTAAAACCCTCAGCTTTGTACAAACTGGCCAGTGGCACAACTATTTAATAGTATAGTTTGTCTGCTTAATTGAATGCAGTACCCCAATTATTCCCAAAATATTCTAACTATAGTTTTCAGGTATGTCTTATGGTAGAAACAGCACCTGTTTAGGATAGTACCTAAACTTTTGAATAGGAAAAAGTGTAAACGGCTTAGTAATGGGAGCCCTTGCTGCAAACAGGACCATGGTGGTCTGCAGCCACTTTATGGCCTGTGGTAAAAGTACCAGCTATTTGCAACATGCAAGAGGGAACATATGACTATTTATCCTAGAGCTGCACTTCAGTGATACCAGACAGCAGCAAAAGGCCCAAATTCGGTTTTGGCTCCAGGTCCTAGATCACCCATGAACAAAAGGCAAAAGTGCACCCTCCCCCATGTGAAATAGTGTAGCAGCATAGGTTGCCATTTATGCACCTCCCCTTCTGGTGAAGATTCCAAGGCCAGCACCCCTTCTCCCCATTCCTTACTTTACACATCCCCCCCCCCCCACAAAATTCAACAAGATTCCCCATCTGTATCTCCTGCAGCATCTGGGGCCTCAGGTGACAAGGAAAAAGGTCAATATAGGGCCACACTGGTTAGGGGCAAACAAAGACTTGATCCTTGCCCTAAGTCTGGTAACCACATACTGCCATCTCCAGCAGCATCCTTAACTGTGTATGAGTCTCTTCTGCTTCTGCTAGAGCACCCTAATTTTCCTCATACCCAGTGTCTCAATTTGAGCTTGTAAAAAATGCTGCGTTTATAGCAGATCCCAACTGGTGAAGCAGCACTTCCTGGTCAAGTATCACAAACACAAATTTTCCAGCACACTTATGAGTTAGTCTGCAAACAAACCAAATTGTCCCTGCCTAACAATTCATGTTAAAAACTGAGGGTTTTGTTAACCACATTTGTAAATATATGTGGAATCCACAGTGACAGCATCAAGGCTCCTCTGTATATCATGGTCCTAGCTCTATACTTTTAAGAGTCTTCAAGTTGGAGCATATATAGCAGTGGATTAATTAAGGGCAGGTTTGCCTGGAGGAAGCCCACTCCTCCTTAAAAGCACAGGGACACATTGGACACCCAGCAAGAGCACAATACCCCTTCCTGGTCATGTAAGGTTGTCCTGTGGCAGGCCCAAAGAGCGTGCAGCCATTTTCCTGCTCATACCCAGGAAATGTTCACCTGGCTCAAATGCAGCAGCAACACAAGGTGTTGCAACGGAACTTCCCATTAAGGTCAGTGGCTCCTGATTCAGGATGTGTCCAACATTTTGTCACCATATAAACATGGCAGCCATACAGGCGTGCTTTGATGAGATGGGATTTTTTTACACAATTTGTCTAGTGTTTCTGCTGGATTACACATGGTTTTACTGTTCACATTTATTATCTATTGGGTGTCCATACATGATCCCTGCTCTAAAAGTTCTTTAAAAGGGTTGTAAAGTCAGAAGATTTTTTATCTTAATGCATTAGGTTAAAAAGTCTTTGATGTGCAGCAGCCTCCCCAGCACTCATGAATACTTACCTGAACCCCTTCTCTCTCCAGCAATGTCCATGAGTGCCTCAGCCATCCCACAGCAGCAGCGCTATTGGTTCCTTATTCTGTCAATCAAAGTCAGTCAGCCAATCAGGAGAGAGAGGGGGTGGGGCCAAACCGGTGCTCTGTGTCTGAATGGACACAGGGGGCTGTGACTCGGCTCGGTTGCCTCGATAGTAAGCTGCTCCAGGAGAGCCGAGAGGGGTCTGGGCTGCTCTGTTCAACACCCCTGCACAGGGCAGGTAAGTATGACATGTTTGTTATTTTTAGAAAAAAATATGAGACTTTACAATCAATTTAAGTACTAGCCTGTCCTGCTGCAGGTGTCATGTTAACCTCCCTGGCGGTATTGCCGGGTCGGGGGGGAATTTCAGAACCAAAAGCGGTAGCCCCGAGCCAGACTCGGGATCGCATTGCAGGATCCAGGAAGAGATTACTTACCTTGTCCCCTGGATCCTGCGATGTCTCCCCTCTATCTCCCCATCCTCTGCTCGATTCATTACGGAGCCGGGCTCCGTTCCCTGCGAGCTTTGCGACACATGGGGATGGAGAACGGCGCCAAATTCAAAAAGTGAAACACACACAACAAATTCAGTACACTGTAATCTTACAGATTACATTGCTGTATGAAATTATTTCACATCCCTTTTGTCCCTAATGGTTTGTCCAGTGCCCTGCATGTAGTTTTATATTATAAATACTGTTCTTTCTGCCTAGAAACTGGAGATTGTCCATATCAAAAGTGGTTTTAGACCAGCTAGAAAACAGCGATAATAAATTAGAATTGAGAGCTAGTGGTTTGTGGTGAGATCTGTCATCAAACACTGAAAGTAATGACAGTGACAATTCTGCAACAGAGCAAATTTCAGTGTTTTTGATTTGATTACATTATTGAATATTTTTTATTATTATTATATTATTATTGATATAATTATTATTTATTATATTATCATTTATGATTTGATTTTTCAAACTTTATTATACCCAGGATGTCTACTAGACTCTGGTTTGGACAGATTTAAGTGAGTTATTCCCAAGAATTACAGGCCTACAATATAAATGCCAAATTTCCATGCAAAATAATTGTATCACTTTCAGCACTTAAAATCCAATATAATCATACCGCCAGGGAGGTTAAAGAGGATGCAGTGTTTTTAAATTTTTTAAGGGGGTTTAAAAAGATACAATTCAGTTCTAAGACACCTCTTCAACAGATTGACAGCAACAACTGTCTATAATGGAGTAATTAAAACAAAGCTAAAAATTATAACTGAAATATTTAAAAAAAATTATGTTATAAATAAAAAAATACAGTGTTATATTTCAGAGACAACAAGCAGATATATTCCTACAGTCTATTACTATATAAAGAAGGGTTGGGGAATCCTTTCCACACATTCCTCACTGGTAGGGCAGCCCATTGAAGTGAATTGGCTGCCCTACAAACAGCATGCGGCTACACAGATGTCAACCAAGGCTAAGGCTCCGTCTAGGCAGCAAGCAGGAAAATGGTGAGAAAAAGAGAAACCCACCAGCTATTTTAAAACCAAGAAATCAACATTAGAGTGCTATTTATTCACAGAAAAACTTATATACTTAAAGCAACTTTAGTTAAAAATTAAATGTAATGCATTGTGCATCAGTTACCTTACTCCTCAAATTCAAACACCTTTTTCTAAGCTACGCTGTACTGTAAAGAATCAAAGTTACCGTTTCCTCTACTAACAAAACTCATTTCATGCCCTGAGGACCAGGCGCTTTTCCCTTCTCAATATCTTCTTGGGCACTGTTTCCCTCACATACCTCTGAGTTCTCCTACTCCTACTTGCACAGCATTAAATGACTTGTACTAGACCCCATGTAGACAAGACCCTCATCTGCCATTTAAAAAGATATGGAAATGAACGATAAAGTGTAATTTAGTCACAGACAAAAAGTAATTGTAATGCCTTGGTGCACAGTAATCAGCCCCATTTTGAACAGAACTCCAACACCTATTTTAAAATGTAAAAATCATCATAACATTGCACACTATGTGAACAGTTGCAGAACCTGATAAACACCTACTAGCTGCATGTGCATAACCCTTTCCTTGCACGGCACATACTCAGTATTAACTCACTTGTACTAGATCCAATTTTAAACAGGACCCCCATTAAAGTGTAATATATTCACAGAAGAATCCCTCAAATATTGTGTGCCTATGTGCACAGTGTTTGATTATTTGTACTAGACTAGAGGGTAATTTATTTGCAGAAAAAGCCCCCAAAATATTGTAGCACACATGCACACAGTATAAAGTAACTTGTACTAGGCCCCATTTTGAACAGGACCTCACTAACCATTTTAAAATCTAGAAATTAAGATTAGAGTGTAACTTGTTTGCAGGAATAAAACTACCAACAGATTGTTTTACCTATGTGCGCAGTAGTAAATCCCTTATACTAGGCCCGATTTTGACCAGGGCCTCCAACAGCTATTTTAAAATTTGGAAATACACATTTGCATAATTTTTGAGTAACTTTTAATGTATTGAATGAAGAAAAAAGCCCCCAAATATTGTTATGAGCATGCACAAACACTATGTGATGTCTTCAAAATCTGCAAAACACAATAGGAATGATTTACTAAAGCAATAAGGCTTTTTATGCAAGGGAATTTTCCTTCAACTTTGTGAATTAGGTGAAACTTTGCTGACATCCACCACCCAATCCTTTGCCAGCAAAAATGTTGTATTTTCATTTGCTTGCATATGATTGGGTATTCCTTACAAAGTGCATCTTCACTGCATTCACTAATCCAAGGGAAAATTCCCTTGCAAACGTGAACAACCTATTTGCCTTTAGTACAGTAATTCAACCTCAATGTGTCTGTGACTCAATATAAATATGGACATTTTTAGCAATGAAATTGCATGTAAAAATCATAAATGGTATTATCGTCCAACTTTCCCTGCAACCTCCTAACTACTCCATGTTTCTTCCAACACACAATGAACAAAGGCTGACTTGTATATTGAGAGGGCTGTTGCATAAGATTGCCCCTTTTAAGCCACCTGACTACAGTTCAGAAGGCGGGAAGTGCATGATTGGTAGTGAACAATCAAAAGCTCACTATTTTCTTAAACATTATCCCTCACTTGCGTTCAGATCAAATTCATAGTTGACCTTAGCCCAAAGCTCATCCCTAGTGCAGAGGTGTATACAACATGGTGAGTCAATTTAAGAGTTAAACATAAAGCTCCATTTACTTATTTTCCACAACCCTATTGCTTTATATATAGTGAACTTCTGTATGTCTAGACATTTTGCAAATGGAACATGAAACGTAACATTAATCTTAACATTAATTTTTAATGAAACAATCGCAAGAGTGTGTGGTAATTGTTTATTAATACAATAAGAGTGAGGACTTGTCTATTCAAAAGATTGACATGTTGTTATTGTGTCACCTAACACTTAAGTATCAGTGCTGTAAATGTGATAGGTCTGTGTTTTGTTTCACCACCTTGTCACTCATTAGCATTCCAAGCCCATTACATTGTGCTATCCACTAATAATACATTCTTAAATGTTTTGTGTCACTGTGATGTGGTAGCAAAATAAAGACAGTTTTGTAATGTACATTTGCAAATGAACAATAATTACACCACCCTCTAAATATAAGAATATCATATGTCAATACCGCAGTGTTCTCTCCTTTATGTCACCTAGCTACTCTTACATGACATGAAGGTAATTGACTAAATTTAAATTGTATTTGTTTTTATTTAATAAAACACAAAAGAGGAGATTTACTAAAACTGTAAACTGCAACATCTGGTGCAGTTGTGTATGGTGGTAGCCAATCAGCTTCTAACTTTAGCTTGTTCAGTTAAGCTGTGGAAATAAAACCTGGAAGCTGATTCTGGAAGTGGTTTCTATGCAGAGTTGCACCAGATTTTGCACTCGCCAGCTTTAGCAAATGACTACCAAAATGCTGATGTCAGACATAGTTGTTCATTTACTGTGATCATTCATAAAAGAAGAATTTTAGAATATGTAATATTTTTCTATTTGTAGCAGAGGACATTTACATGTAACATGATATTTGGGTTCCTCTGTTCCTGGTGTTAGTAACCCACTGGGCAGTATCACACTCTCTAACACAATGAGGCAGAAGGACGGGTTATTTATTCATGCAACATACCCAGAAGACTACGCAAAAGCAATACCCATAAACAGTGTAAGAAAAAGAGGTGATAAAAAGTGCATACAATAACACAGCTTACAAATGATATAATTTCAGAAGCATGTATAAGGGGTACTCTAACAACCTAGCAAAGTTCAAACCTCCGAGGCCCTGACATAAATGGTTACCCTAACTATGGGAAACATATACAGGTTATAAAACATAGTCCCTACTATACCGCCCTCCCACTGGCTAGTGGTGAATGTTTATTGGTGGTCAGCATTGGAGCCGAAATTCTACATTGGAGTGCTCCAAATTGTACGCAGTTCCTCTGTTGAAGTTGTGATGACAAAACGCGTCAGTCCATGGCCTTACTGCAAATGGAAGTAACGTGTGCGTGTGACTATCAGGAAGGAACAGCCAGATACTATCAATGCAGTGGATGCGGTGGATGACAGATGGCATTCCATACTGATTAGTGATAACACACAGTTTGTTTTTTCAACAAAATACCTGTTACAATTTATGTTGTGTAAGTGTGTTTAAGGGGGTGGTTGTCTTGAATAAACTTTTAAAAATTGTAACACACTATGTGGAGCTTTTTTTTTTACATGACTAAACAACCCGATGTACTGTTTGAGTTAACTGGACAAAATGGGAGACACTTCATGTGTTTTAAGGCTTTTGAATTACATCTCTTTGGTGAGTGTACACCCCTAGGGGAATGTGTTTCACATGGTGTTGGCTCTGGTGGGGCAGTTTTAACCCCTGCTAGTGGACGAAAAAGGGTCAAAACCACCCGCAAAGCGTGGCTGCAGCTTTGCCGGCCATATAGCCACGCTGCCCCATTGATTTCAATGAGCAAGAGCAGTGAAGGAGCAGTGTATACACCACTCCTTCACCGCTCCAAAGATGCTGTTTGCAGGAGTTTCTTTAACGTCCTGCGAAGAACACCACTCCAGTGTAAAAGCCCTCGGGCTTTCACACTAGAAACACAGCAGCGGCTGTTTCAGGCCACTTTGCAGGCGCTATTTTTAGCGCTGTAGCGCATGCAAAGAGCCCCAGTGTGAAAAGGGGCCTAACAGTTGCCACATAGGCTTTGTTTTTATGATTTGATTGATGTGTGATATGATCAAAGTGATCAAATCCAAAAGCAGTCGAATAATCATAACTTCCTTTACTGATCAATTCAGACTTTAATTAGATTGAATTTGATAAAAACTCAGTTGATCAGCCAGGGTTGAAAATTACCAAATTTATTTTTTGCAGCAAATGGCAACACCGAGCTACTTTACTCATAAATATGGTTGTATTTTAAGCGATCATATTATGTGAGTGCATGGTGGAATCAGGTGTAATTAATATTTTATGATCTTAACTTACGATTGTATCTTTATCATTGATCTAAATCCACTTCCCCATGTGTGGCATATCGATTGAATTGGTTGTCGACTACACATCAATTATGGCAATTATTCTCGGGCGAGATCAATTCGAAAATAAATTGGTCCTTTAATAATGCCTGTATAGCCACCATTAGATTTCATGGAAGAAGGCTGACAAGTGAAAGTAAGTGAAATACATTTTTTAAACATAAAATGAATACAGTCTTCAGAGATCAACCAATAGGCAAGGAGGACCAGCAGGCGGAAAGCAGGTGGGAGTAAGCTTAGTGAGGATCACAAAATGCTGCTGTATGATACTTACGAAATACCCATTCAGCTGTGGGAGACTGGATGGCCATCTAATAATGTAAGAGGCCACCATTTTTGATTAATGATTTTGAGGGCAGAATTACAGTGGGTACATCATAGTTGAATCATACTTTGTGGTTAGAAAAATTATTTATTTATTTAAAAGGTATTTATATTGCTTGTAGGTGAGCTATACCAATTAATATAACATAGAATTGTCTTCCCATTTCCTGAAGATCACAGGGGTACACTCGGTTCTGCACTTTCCAGCTCTCTGTGTGAGCTTCAGAGGGGCAGATCAGAGAGCCCGACAGTGAAGCTCACTGAAGATTGAGAGCTGAGCGATCAGCAGTCTTTGATCACTCAGTTCTCGGTCTTAGGGGCGGCAGGGGACATGCAGCATCAGACTAATGCTGCATCCACCTAGGTGAGTATTAAAGTATTTTTTTTAAATCAGTCTCTTCTCTTTTAATCTTGTGCTGGGCTTTAAAGCTTAGTTCTTCCACAACAATATATATTTTTTTAAGTTTATTTAAGTTTTATGCTGAATCCAGGGAGAGCTTACTTACCTTGTCCCCTGGATCCAGCGATGTCCCCCGCTGTACGAGCGAGATGTCCTCCGCTCGATCTGTCACATCGCTGGGCTCCATTCCCTGCAAGCGTTGTGACGCACAGGGACAGAGAACGGCGCCAAATTCAAAATTGAAACACACACATTACATACAGTATAATGTAATCTTACAGATTACATTGCTGTATGGAATTATTTCACATCTCCTTTGTCCCTAGTGGTTATCCAGTGTCCTGCATACAGTTTTATATTATAAAAACTGTTCTTTATGCCTGGAAACTGGAGATTGTCCATAGCAACCAAAACTGTCCCTTTACATCAAAAATGATTTTAGACCAGCTAGAAAACAGCGATAATAAATTAGAATCACTCGCAGAATTGAGCGATAGCGATTTGTGGGGAGATCCGTTATCAAACACTGAAAAGTAATGACAATGACAATTCTGCAACTGAGCATTTCTGTGTTTTTTGATTTGATTACAATATTGAATATTTTTTATTATTGTTATATTATTATTTGGTATAATTATTTATAGTTATTTATTATATTATAATTTATGATTTCATTTTTCAAACTTTATCATACCCGGGATGTCTGCTAAACTCTGGTTTGGACAGATTTAACCACTTTCAGACCGGACCATTTTGCTGGTCAATGACCAGAGGTCTTTTTACAATTTGGCACTGCGCTGCTTTAACTGGTAATTGCGCGGTCATGCAATGTTGTACCCAAACTAAATTTGCGTCCTTTTTTCCCCACAAATAGAGCTTTCTTTTAAATGTATTTGACTGACTCTGCGATTTTTATTTTTTGCGATATAAACGTAAAAAGACCGCAAATTTTGAAAAAAAATTATATTTTCTACTTTTTGTTATTAGAAAAATCCAATAAACTCAATTTTAGTCATACATTTAGGCCAAAATGTATTCAGCCACATGTCTTTGGTAAAAAAAAAGTCAATAACTGTATATTTATTGGTTTGCGCAAAAGTTGTCACATCTACAAACTAAGGTACGTTTTCTGGAATTTACGCAGCTTTTAGTTTATGACTGCCTATCTCATTTCTTGAGGTGCTAAAATGGCAGGGCAGTACAAAACCCCCCCAAATGACCCCATTTTGGAAAGTAGATACCCTAAGGAAATTGATAAGAGGCATGTTGAGCCCATTGAATATTTTATTTTTTTGCCTCAAGCGATTGAATAATGACAAAAAAATTTTTTTTTTTTTTTTTTACACAAAGTTGTCACTAAATGATATATTGCTGGTTATATGTGGAATTGTACACCAAAATACATTCTGCTGCTTCTCCTGAGTACGGGGATACCACATGTGGTCGACTTTTTGGAAGCCTAGCCACGTACGGGGCCCCGAAAGCCAAGCACCGCCTTCAGGATTTCTAAGGGCATACATTTGTAATTTCACTCCTCACTACCTATCACAGTTTTGAAGGCCATAAAATGCCAATATGGCACAAAACCCCCACAAATGACCCCATTTTAGAAAGTAGACACCCCAAGCTATTTGCTGAGAGGCATGTTGAGTCCATGGAATATTTTATATTTGGCACAAGTTGCGGGAAAATTACAAACTTTTATTTATTTTTTATTTTTTTTCACAAAGTTGTCACTAAATGATATATTGCTCACACATGCTATGGGCATATGTGAAATGACACCCCAAAATAAGTTCTGCTGCTTCTCCTGAGTACGGGGATACCACATATGTGGGACATTTTGGGAGCCTAGCCGCGTACGGGGCCCCGAAAACCAAGCACCGCCTTCAGGCTTTCTAAGGGCGTACATTTTTGGCTTCACTCCTCACTACCTGTTACAGTTTTGAAGGCCATAAAATGCCAAGATGGCACAAAACCCCCACAAATGACCCCATTTTAGAAAGTAGACACCCCAAGCTATTTGCTGAGAGGCATGTTGAGTCCATGGAATATTTTATATTTTGCCACAAGTTGCGGGAAAATTACAAACTTTTTTTCTTTATTTTTTTTTTCACAAAGTTGTCACTAAATGATATATTGCTCACGCATGCCATGGGCATATGTGAAATGACACCCCAAAATAAATTCTGCTGCTTCTCCTGAGTACGGGGATACCACATATGTGGGACTTTTTGGGAGCCTAGCCGCGTACGGGGCCCCGAAAACCAAGCACCGCCTTCAGGCTTTCTAAGGGCGTAAATTTTTGACTTCACTCCTCACTACCTATTACAGTTTTGAAGGCCATAAAATGCCAAGATGGCACAAACCCCCCCAAATGACCCCATTTTGGAAAGTAGACACCCCTAAATTTAGGGGTACACTAGTGAGACTAGGTAATAAATGGCGGGTGCCCTGAAACTATAAAAAAATAACTAACCAACCAGCGTCACCTGTAACAGTTATATGGTGATCACTGGTGAAAGGGTTAACTAGGGGGCAATCAGGGGGCTTTATGCGGTAGTATATGGGGGTCCCTGGCGCTATAAAAAGCTGCGGCGAACCTAAATACCTACCTGCCTAACTAGCGTCACCTGTGACACTAATACAGCGATCAGAAAAACGATCGCTTATTAGGCTGGGTTCACACTGGAGCGATGCGGGAACGCCACGAATCCGCGGCGTGTTCCCACATCACATGCCTCCCCGCGGCAACAGTTATTACAGTCACAAATGACACCAATGCAAAAAAAAAAAAAAATGCAATTGGTGTTACTGTGACTGGGGGGGCAGGGGTAATTGGGAGGGTGATCGGGGGGTGAAGGGGGGGTGTGAGTGTGCCTGGCATGTTCTACTGTGTAGTGTCGTGTTGGTGCAACTCACCGATCCTCTCTCCTCAGTGCCGGAACGAAAAATATCGACACGGAGGAGAGATTACATCACTTCCTCTGCCTGTGTTTACATTACAGGAGAGGAAGTGATGCAATGCTTCACTTCCATTCGTCAGGAGCGATCGCGAGGGGGTGGCCATGAATGAATGGCCGCCCCCTCATCCCGGATCGCTCCTGAACGGATACCGACCGCCGCTGGCACCGGGGGGGGCCCGATCGGGCCCCCCACCCGCAGGAAGGCAGGGACGTACAGGTACGCCCATATGCCTGCCCGTGCCATTCTGTCGACGTATATCGTCGTGCGGCGGTCGGCAAGTGGTTAAGTGAGTTATTCCTAAGCCCTTGTACACACGGTCGGACATTCTGACAACCAAATCCGTTGGATTTTGTCCAACACTGTTGCATACACACGGTCGGACAAAGTTGTTGGAAAATCCGGTACATAACGTGATGACGTTATTTCGTTAAGATGGGACTACGTTCAGGCTAGTAGCCAATAGCTTTGGTCTAGGAATTTGATCTAAGCATGCATGGCACTTTGTCCGTCGGAGTAGGCTACACATGATCGGAGTATGTCCGATCGGAGCATTTTGTCTGAAAATTTTACCGGCAAGTTGGAAAAGTTGGTCCGTCGGATATTCCGACGGAAACAGTCCGATGGAGACCACACGCAGTCAGAATATCCGACAAAACGGTCCGATAGGACACATTCCATCAGAATCTCCGACCGTGTGTACAAGGGCTAAGAATTACAGGACTACAATATAAAACGCCAAATTTCCATGCAAAATAATGGTACCGCTTTCAGCACCTAAAATCTGAAATAATCATACCGCCAGGGAGGTTAAGTAACAATAATGCCTAATTCTGATTATGAGTGAGTAAACCGCCACTTGTCTGCTTGACTAGTGTGAACTTGACCATGTGAAATATAATTAAAAAAATATTATCTGAAAGGAGTCGTTCTGCATGATATATTTTTTTACTTCTGCACTGGTGATATCTCTGCTTCTACCATTGTCACCACAGAACTGACTGTGATAAGTAGATGATTAAATGAACTTTGTTTGCCCTGTAGGATTTCCAGTTTAAAGTTACACTGTACAGGTGTCTAACAATTGACTAGTTTCTGAAAGACAGGCATGCAAGAGAGTTGCATCTAACACAAAGATCTCTTTTGTTTTACATCAGTTTCTTATCCTGAGTAGACAGCTTCTTCCACAGAACATATGCTTCTGTAATAAATATCAAACCTTATCAGCCCTTGCTTGTTTTGAAACGTGCCGCCTGTTTGTAATGACAGCAAAGTATGAGAGCAGGTCCAGCTCATGTTCAAAGCTTTGAAAGTGAAACAAAGCAGACTATAGCTCTGGCAGAGTACCACCTGCTAGCAGACCTGAGCCACATACTGGATCATACATCACACGATTGTGCTGCCAGACAAAAGAAAACCTTGTTACTTTCTACAACTATCATCCTTCCCTTCATTAGTTCTTTTCCACTCTGTACTCGTATAATCCTTTCCATACAAGCTGAACTTATAGTCATTATAAGTCAAAAGTGTTAGACTACAGACAGAGGTGGTAGATCAAAAGTATAAAGCAAGTATAAATATTTACAAAGATAAAAATACAGCAAGCATTTCATTTTTATTATGTGTGCATTGGATTATTTGCCTGTGTTTTATTATGTGTGCATTGTATTATTCATGTGTATATCCAGTATCAGTAATCTTAATTCCTATATGTAGTTGTAGCACCCTCTAGTGTCAGAGTAGGTAAACTATAGTTTGACTCAGGGTTAAGTCTGAGTCATGAAATCAGGGTCAGGATTTACTTAAGTTCATGGATGGATGACTCATGCAAGCAGCTCTCTGGTGCCTCCCCTCAATTCAGCAAAGTTGGAGAACATTCTGGAAGCTGGAGGGCAGAGGCTAGGAGGGTTGTTCTGCAAATTTAAGGGAGCTTGTTCAATATCTAGGTGGTGGTCCTGGCAGAGGACTAAGTAAGCCCTTAAATATGAATATGTCATGCCAACAGTGGAGTCGGGTGGAAGATGGAGTGCTGAGGATACTGTCCTGGCCTGGGAGGGTCCTGACAACAGGAGAAGATTGAAAGGAGTCTTCCCTGAGAGGCAGCAGGAGCAAGGAGGACAGTGTACGACACCATGGTGCAGGAACTTACAAGGTTAGAGACTGACACATGTGGAAGGTCTCTCTGTAAGATAGCGGTGTGCTTAATTCTTCTGTAACATTGGCCTAGGAGATCTCTGGAGAGTTAGTCGGGTAGACTGGTGAAGAATCAGCCAGGTGGGCCGTTGGAAAAGCGGCCACGTGGGCTAACATTTCCAGCAGTGGTATAGCTGGGACCAGTGTTCTCCAGGATGCAGTTCACAACACACTGCTACTTTCTAAAGGGACTGCGAGTTCCTAGCCTGTAGCTGTTGCTGATCTAACAGACTGTTAGATACTAAAAGAGAAATCAGAGCTGTACAGACCAAAGAAGAGGAATCAATTGGAGTTGTACAGAGTAAAGGAGAAAAGTCAATTGAGGCTGTATATAGGAAGGAAGATGTCCCTGGTTTTGTTGCCATCAAGTTGGGCATCCCATAATTCCTATCCTCATCCAAGTTATTACCCCTAATAAAAACACAAAACAAAGCTCAAGGACTATTCACTGTGTTTGGACGGAAGCTGGGGATGTTGTGTGCCTGGCTGTGCAGCAGTGGGTAACGTTATCAACTGCAACCCCTACGGGGGTAGTGCTGCTACATAGTTAAAGTAGAATTCCAGGATAAAACCTAGTCTTCTAAATACTTCCCGCTCCTGACACCTTTGCTGACTAACCTGTATACAAAAGGTGTATATACTTATCTATTTATAGCCCGCTCTGGTCCAGTAACGCAAATCCCTGTGTCAGCCAGTGAGGACTGCAGGCAAGAGGAGAGAGTGCTTGGACCCCCTTTTGTCTTCAGAACTGCTTTACTTCGTGGCATATATTGAACAAGGTGTTGGAAACAGTCCTCAGACATTTTGGTCCATATTGACATGATAGCATCACACAGTTGCTGCAGATTTGTTGGCTGCACATCCATGATGCGGATCTCCCATTCCACCACATCCCAAAGGTGCTCTATTATATTCAGATCTTGTAACTATGGAGGCCATCGGAGTACAGTGAACTCATTGGCATGTTCAAGAAACCAGTTTGAGATGATTTGAGCTTTGTGACAAGGTGCACTATCCTTCTGGAGATAGCCATCAGATGATGTGTACAGCGCAGTCATAAAGGGATTGACAAGGTCAGCTACAATACTCAGGTAGGCCATGACATTTAAACAATGCTTAATTGGTATTAAGGAGCCCAAAGTGTGCCAAGAAAATATCCCCCACACCATTACACCACCAGCGTGAACCTTTGATAGAAGGCCAGTTTGCCCGTTCTCCTCTGACCTCAACAAAGCATTTTCGTCTACATAACAACCACTCACTGGATATTTTCTCTTTTTTCAAACCATTCTCTGTAAAGCCTAGAGATGGTTGTGCATGAAAATACCAGCAGATAATCAGTTTTGGAAATACTCGGACCAGCTCGTCTGGGACCAACAACTATGCCATGTTCAAAGTAACTTAAATCCCCTTTCTTCCCCATTCTGATGCTCGGGTTTAACTTCAGCAAGTCATCTTCACCACGACTAGATGCCTAAATGCACTGAGTTGCTTCCATGTGATGGACTGATTAGAATGTGTGTTACCAAGCAATTGAATAGGTGTACCCAATAAATTGGACAGTGAGTATATAGTCAGCATTGACAGGCTCTGAAGGACACACAGGCAGAGTCGCAACTGTGAGGAATCCCCCCCCCCCTCCTTCCTGTGCTGCTTGTAACAGAGAGCAGCTCATAAGGACACTGCTGCCAACTCTGCTCCCTCCCCTGCTTTCTCATTGGTGGGGGAGAGAGCCAATCATAATGCAGGACTGCAGCAGTGAAAGATATTGGGACATGTAGTCCCAGACACAGATGGCCCCATTTGAAATCCTTAGGGCAGACTACACATGATGCCAGAATACCAGGAGGCTTCCGGAGAGCAGGGAAGCGACCACGAAGCAAAGGAAAAGTCCAGACACAGGAGAAGGGAGCTGGGAGATATTCGTTTTCAGAATTAGTTTCATATCTTCTGTATTTGGATAATTTTATTTGAAATAGCCTGGTTGTTAAGGAGGGGTGCACTACATATGGAATGATGGGTTGAGGGGTGTACTACGAATAGAATGCTGGGTTGAGGGGTGCGCTACATTTGGTATACTGGTTTGAGGGGGTGCACTACATATGGAATGCTGGGTTGAGGGGTGAACAACATATGGAATGCTGGGTTTAGGGGTGCACTATGTGCGATTTGCAGGGTTGAGGGCTGTGTACATCCAAGTTCTCCATCCCCCTAAGTACAAAGCTCTCCCCCCAGATTCTAGTTCAGAGCTCACACCCTCCTCCAGTGTATCACTTTTCTCCCTTCCTAAATCCTTGTGCCTACGTGCATTCCCCACCCCCTCCCGCCTCGGCTCTCACTACTCTTCTCTCATATAGAGATGTTTAGAGCACGGGGGGGATCTGCACGGCCACTGACAGAGGAGCGCTGTCACTTGTAAATACAGAAGCAGTGTTCCTGTATTTACAACTGGCAGTCGTGAGCAGCCAAGCCAACAAGTGGCGGAACTCCAAGGGGTAGCAGCGTGGGCTTAATTGGCAGGTGCTTTGGGCCTCCCAACAATGATTGGGCTCTGGGCAGCTGTCCTATTTGCCCTGCGCTAAAGACGGCCCTGACCTTCACCCCAGTCTGAGGTCCAGAGTGCTCTGGAGCAGGTTTTCAGTGGAGACTGCCAACTAGTATGGCCACGCTCTGTTCCTGGTGGAAAATATCAAGTGCCAGCCTTCAGCTTCCATTCACGCCCCCTTAATCCTCTCTTCCTGCACACCTCGGGACATGCCGAAATGCAACAGAGAGCCCTTGCGGCTGCAGAAGATGACGAGTTCTTCACTGGCACTGCGAAGGAGGCTCCAACATGATGGCGGCAGGAGAATCAGCCACCAAACTAATCCACACCTCTAGCATCTCATGCTTTCTTGATGACAGACATGCCCACCTGTGCGTCCAGCAATGCCAATCAACAAGGGGACTATGAGGCCTCATCCCCCACACACAAATCTGGCCTAATCTAGGCACCTTATATTGTGGAGAAATACACCCCTTTTATTCCTCTGCATCCAATGCTGGGATAATCCCCCCCCCCCCCATCTACAAGAGCATGTCATCTTGATCCAAGCAAGCTAAGTTGTGTGTCTTAAATATTATGTATTTATATTTTCAGATATATACAATTTAATGACCTATGATTTTATTGAGGCTTTGTGGAGCTTTGATTTTTATTTCTCCTATAGACTTTTAAAGGGTGTTCCGCGGCTTTCGAATTTGCCACGAACACCCCAAATTGTTCATTATTCAGCAAATGGGCGAACAGCCAATGTTTGAGTCAAACTCATGTTCAATCCGAACATAAAGCCCATCCCTAGTTTCCATACTGATTTGAATTTTACAACCGTGTCTTTCAGTGAGATCACCATTTTTTCTTGGGCCATTATCCAGGATATTTTCATTTTTGCAGCTGTAAAGGACACATGATGTTGTTTCCAAGCTTTAGCTGTGGTCAATTTAGTTCCCAAGAGGATGAAGAAAATGAATGATTGGGTTACATAGGTTGGACTTGATGGACTCACCTACTATGTGTGTGATTATATGTTAGTATTACATTGTATATCCCTGTATGTTGGGGTCATTCAGGTGCTTATCTAATAGTTTCTTAAAATTATCAATGCCCCTCGCTGAGACCACCGCCCGTGGAAGGGAATGCCACATTCTTGATGCTCTTACAGTAAAGAACTCTCTACGTAGTTTAAGGTTAAACCTCTTTTCTTCTAATTTTAATGAGTGGCCACAAGTCTTGTTAACCTCCCTTTTGCAAAAAAGTTTTATCCCCATTGTGGAGTCACCAGTATAGTATTTGTATATTGAAATCATATCCCTTCTTAAGCGTCTCTTCTCCAGAGAGAATAAGTTCAGTGCCCGCAACCTTTCCTCATAACTAATATCCTCAGACCCTTTATCAGCTTTGTTGTCCTTCTTTGTACTCGCTCCATTTCCAGTACATCCTTTTTGTGGACTGGTGCCCAGAACTGGACAGCATATTCTAGGTGCAGCTGGACCAGAGTCTTGTAGAGCAGGTGAATTATCGTTTTATCTCTGGTGTTGATCCCCTTTTTAAAGCATGCCAATATTCTGTTTGCTTTGTTAGCAGCAGCTTGGCATTGCATGCCATTGTTGAGCCCATCATCTACTAGGACCCCCCAGGTCTTTTCCATCCTAGATTCCCCCAGAGGTTCTCCCCCTAGTGTATAGATTGCATTCCTATTTTTCCCACCCAAATGCATTTTTTTTCTACATTGAAACTCATTTGCCATGTAGTTGCCCATCCCATTAATTTTTGTTCAGATCGTTTTGCAAGGTTTCCACATCCTGCAGATAAATTATTGCCCTGCTTAGCTTAGTATCGTCCGCAAATACAGAGATTGAACTGTTTACCCCATCCTCCAGGTCGTTAATGAACAAATTAAATAGGATTGGTCCCAGCACAGAACATTGGGGGACCCCACTACCCACCCCTGACTAGAGATGGACAAACTCCCGATGGGACGCTTCGCGAAACGTGAACCGCAAACGCACCGAAAGTTCGCAAACCACAAAGTTTGCGGCGGGCCCAATTGACTTCAATGGCAGGCGAAATTTAAAAACCTATAGGTCATATTTCCAGCCACAAAATAATTACTAGCTGTGCACACATAGTCCCACCACATGGCCACTGACATAGCACATGTATGAAGTGAATCTGGGATCGACAACTACAAGCATTCTTTTTTTATATGTGAAATTTTGGACTCAGGAGCGGATGAAGGCATTGGAGGAGAGGAAAGGTCAGGGTAGGCTATGACAAGGGTGCAGGAGATGATCACCAGCACCGTGATACAGAGCACTGACACCAGCACCGTGATAGAGTGCACTGACACCAGCAGCGTGATATAGAGCACTGACACCAGCACCATGACATAGAGCACTGACACCAGCACCGTAATAGAGTGCACTGACACCTGCACCGAGTTCTGCAGAATAGGGCAGCAATCTGCAGCAGTGCACCACAACCCTCCAAATAGTACACCTATACCAGTCCTTACAAGGACCTTTGTGGACCAAGTAGCTAGTGATTTGCAGACTGTACCTCAGTCCCTACAATGATAAAGGACTGCTGCAGAATAGGGCAGCAGTCAAGTATAATATTCTTTCTATATTTGGAAGAAAGTATATTATACGTGTACAACCCTATATACTGTACACCTATACCAGTCCTTAAAAGGACCTTTGTGGACCTAATAGTAATAGCTAGCTAGTGATTAAACTGACTGTCCTTGCTGCACACAGCGTCCTGTCCCTCCCTGCACTGACAAAAGACAGGCTGCTGCAATCACCAACACAGCAGTGCACTGAACCCTATATACTGTACACCTATACCAGTCCTTAAAAGGACCTTTGTGGACCTAATAGTAATAGCTAGCTAGTGATTAAACTGACTGTCCCTGCTGCGCACAGCGTCCTGTCCCTCCCTGCACTGACAAAAGACAGGTTGTTACAATCACCAGCACAGCAGTGCACTCAACCCTATATACTGTACTAAAGGAGGGGAATTTTGGGACTTTAAATGAAGCACAAGTATCTGCCTCCATCCCGGTAATCGGTACGTAATAGAGGAAGTTTGGGACTTTAAAATGAAGCACTTGGATAATGGAGGTAGGTTTTAACCATATTAAAAAAAATAATGATTTTTTATTGATTGTTCAGTAACAGATCATAAAAAATAATAAAGATCAAATTCATAAAGTATATAGGTGTAAGTACAGTAGAAGCATGATATATAGTATTCACATATAGCAGCACATAGTAGTAATAAATAAAATAATTGGGTAGTATGGCATGGTAGTGCCTATGACAGCAAAACCGACATCAGCAAGTACATCCACATAATAGATATGCATCCACTAGATGTAAAACAAAAATAAATTTAGTATATAGTTAAAAAAGTCAATTCATAATAAAATAAATATAGTTCCGTATAAAGTATAGCTGGGACATCATTTCAAAAGCTCGACGCGTTTCGTGGGTGTCTCCCCACTCATCAGGAGCTGATGCAACCAAAAAATTCCTATGGAATAGAATAAAAAATAATATAATATACTAACCATATAAATAAAAATAAATTAATGGGGATTTAATGCGTGTAAATGGTTAGCCAGGGCAGACTCACCAATCCGGATGGAAAGTGCAGTGTGCGGCAGTGGGCGTAGGGTGGGCCATGGGCAAGATCCCTCCCCGGGAACTGAGGCGGCATAGACATGGATGCGATATCAGGCAAAACCAAAAAGATACAGCAGTGTTGAAGAGTATCAGATATGGAGTGTGTAGCAATTGTTGAAAACAACATATCTAAAAACAAAATGTTAATAGTATGTATGATTAATGAAAATAATGTGATGCAAAAGTAATTTAAAATTGATAGTGACCCTCAAAGGGTACAGAGAGAGTGCTGGCCATAAGGCAAGTATATACTATGTAGTAAGTATATGCAGATGAATGTAAACAGTGAATGGTGTGCAAAATTAAAAATAATGTAATAGTGTGAAAGAAAGTATGAGTGTGCAGGTTAACAAAAAGTGAAAAAAATTGATGAAGGGGTGTACATAGACCATGATAGACAAGGAGAGTGACAGAATTACCAGTCAGCAAAAAAAAAAAAAAAAAAGGTGTGAGTAGTAGGAGAAAAAAGATTTTTCACCTAAACATCGCTCATAAAACACCAGCAGACAAGATATTAGGATGAGAGATCCGTCCAGCCGGCGTCCTGCCAATAAGGTCTGCAGACACCGGTCAGGGCGGCTCTGATAATAAAGGCCCCTTTAACTATCAACAGCTGATGCTGATTGCACAACCAGCATGGAGAAAAAATAAATAAATATATATATAAGGTAAACTTTAATGATAGTAATGGTAATATTTATAAAAGCTAGTATAGTAGCTTAAGACAAAAAGTAGTAACCATGAGCATAGGCAGGGTCAAGTACAATCAGAACAGAGATGAAGTGTGAGTAGAAGGAGAAAAGAGATTTTTCACCTAAACATCGCTCCTAAAAAACACCAGCAGACAAGACGGCCAGTGTGTGCAGACTCCATGCAGAGACCCGCCGCACACATAGCTATCTCCGAGTGGGGTTTAAATATGCCGCCAGGGGGGCGTGACCGAAAGTGCTCGGCGGTGGACGCTTTCTGAGGGAGCTCCATGTAACCCGAGCTCCATCCATCGCCATCCTCCCTTATCCAGCACCGACTGGTGACTGAATTTACAGCAAACTACCCCCTGGAGTGCCCTGCAGCGACTGGTGGCATTATTTGGTGCACATACCCCTCCACTCGGCCGCGGGACAGCCGACACCGGGAGCTCGCGGCGGCCATCTTGCCGCTCCGGAGGCCTGCCGAATTTTCGGGATTTTAGCTGCATCAAGCGGTAGGGGACGACCATCCACCCTCCAACCCTTCTGATCTTCCCACCCTGAGTGCTCCGGTGGCTCGTTCGGGCCTCGGGGGTGAGCGAGGAGGCCGTGGCTGGGTCCGGCCTAGTGCGGCCTAGTAAGGCCTGCGGATCCCCGGACTTTCCTACAGCGGACGCCCGCGGAAGAGCATCGCACCCGGACCGCTACCCAACTACCCGCTACTTTTGACTGCAGGGACCCCCCTGGACAGCATCTACCTCCCAATCCCCCCCACACTGCATCTTTCGTCAGGCCTGGCCCTGGTCCAGGACTGTGCTGACTGAGGTCAGCCATCTTGCTACACCCAAAGGCCTAATATTCCTCTTTCCACACGCTGCTGGTGTGGTGGGGGAGGGGAGTCTCCTGCTTTCTCCTAGCTCTGCCCCCAGAGGGCGCATGCACGGCAGCTCCGAAGATGGCCGCATAGACCTGGAGCCCCGTCCCGCCCTGGCGGATCAGGACTGATGACGGCGCCCAAAGAACCAACGCTCACTCCACAACTTATCCGCTGAGTAGTAAATATATCAGGGATCTCCCCAATGTATTCTGGGGCTGTCAGGAGAAACCTCGAGCCGACTTATGAGACGACCCGTTCTTCCCAGACAGAGGTGAAATTGGCGGCCGGACCTCACCATTCGGACGCGGCTTACATGACCGAGGCACAGCTAGCGGTTTCTTCCTCATCTGCTCTGCAACGACGGCCAAGCACCGATTGTCCTGAAATGGCTTCCCCAGCCTCCACAGTATCTCTTCTGGAGCAATCATTCCCAGACATGGACTTCCCACCCTTGGGAGCTAACCTCCCTCAACCCCAACTTCTAACACAGCCTGGGGACTTGGGCCTACTGCAGCCGATCAATGTGACTGAACTCTTTGCTAAATTTGCAGAACTCCTGGACAGGGGCCTACAAAATACGGCTACCAAAATCACAAGTGACATCAAAGCAGACCTCCAGAACATCGGATCTCGCATTGAAACTATTGAATCCAACCTGGATGCCACGATTTCCAGAACAAATCAAAACTCTGCTTGCTTACAAGTCTTACAAGAACAACTGGATATTGCCAACGCCAAAATAGATGACCTTGAAAATAGAAATAGGAGGTGCAACTTTAGGGTCAGGGGACTCCCTGAATCCTACAAGGACATTCCTGCGACAATACAGGCTTTCATTAAAGATCTACTCCCTGACGTCCCACAACACCATCTAGAGCTTGATAGGGCTCACAGGGCCCTCAGGCCCCCCAGGGATGATGGCCTGCCTCGAGATATTGTAGTAAAGCCTCACCACTATACAGTGAAAGAAGCAGTCATGAAGAAATCCAGATCCATGTCCAAAATCGTCTTTCAGGGTCACCAAATACAAGTCTTTGCTGATATATCTCCCTCCACCATTCAAAAGAGACGCACCTTGAAACCGCTACTTCAAATCCTTATGAATAAGGACATCAAATATTGGTGGCTCTTTCCATTTCAATTGAAGATGTTATTCAATGGCAAACCCTACACCTTTAGTTCTCTTCCAGAAGGGGAACAGCTTTTCCTATGACTCGGCCTCATCTCTCACGACCCAATCACTATGCAACAGGAGCCCTCTCCTCACTCGGCTAAAAGGCAACTTCCCTCCAGTCCATCCAGTCCACTGAACTTGATGTGGAAACCCGCAACACACAAGAAATCGAAGGACAACGTCCCTCCTTGACTCACTATGATCTACCTACAGTACAAGTTTTGGGACTTTGGGGGGATACTAGTCCCCTCTCGGGGACCTTGAGCAGGGACTTTGCCTAGTTTATACCTCACCATATAGGTGGGAACAACACTCAAGGTCTCCATCTGTGTTGGGGGGAACTGGCTAACCCTTTTTTTACCAATCTTATGTTGCCACACTCAAATATTTTTCTTCTCCCGATTTGTATTTCTTTATTCTCTCCTGGTCCTTGGGGAGATTTAAACGATTTCTAATGTTAACGTTGGTTCTGGGACCCTTTTTTGACAGTTATGTATTGTTTAAATGTTTAGATGGTCCTTCTTGCTAGGGCGGTGCTCATGCACCCCTTCCTGCCTAGTGAACTCGGTATTGACCCTTCACTGGTCAGGATTACTCCCTATCTTCATCCCCTTTGGGATTGAGATTGGGGAGGTGTCTGAATTTTTATTTGCAGGTGGTATTTTTTTCCGCCCGCATCGGGGGTCATGTTTGTCCCCCTTCTTACCTTCTCTGCTCCTCTCTATCCCCTTTTCTTGCTCATTCTCTGCTCTTTCTTTCCCCTAGAGGTCATCTGGAGAAGGAGGACACGGTCTTCATCCATGCTAGTTGAGTCACTCACCGGTCTGCTTTTATCCTGGTCTATAAATCTTCTACGGGTAAGTGCCTTTGTGTATCGGGGTATTCCCACTCCTCTGCTCGATGGCGGTAAATGATCCAGACAAAATTCCCCTTAAGCTTATTACTCACAATGCCCAAGGCCTAAACTCCCCGGCCAAACGTCGGAAAATGTTTCAACATTTTCACTCCCAAAAAGTTGATGTAGCACTCCTACAAGAAACTCATTTCCCTAAACGCTTTCTTCCTACTTTTATCCATTCAAAATTCTCTAATTTTTCACTGGCCAATGCAGACGATAAAACAAAGGGGGTGGGTATTTTTATTTCTAACAGATGTACGTTCTCTCTCAAGTCAGAACTTAAAGATCCAGAAGGCAGATTTATCCTAGTGATTGGAGAGCTGGATGGTCATCTCTACTCATTCATCTCATACTACGCCCCCAACAGAGGCCAATATGCCTTCTTTAAGAATCTTCTAGACACCGTGTCACCTTTATTGGAGGGGACTGTAGTTTTTGGGGGTGACTCGAATACGGCCTTTGACGCGGGCATGGACAAGGCACGTCCTCCGGGTAAACGCCTTGTACGACCCACTAAACAAAGTCTGCGTATAGCCAAACTAATCTCCCAACATGGGCTGATTGATATCTGGAGGGAAATGAATCCATCCCTGAGGGATTTTACCCATTTCTCTAATCCCCACCAATCTTTCTCGAGAATAGATCACATATGGGTTACCTCCCATACCATACCCTTAACAAACAGAGCTTTCATTAAAGACGTAGTCTGGTCGGACCACTCTATCGTGGTGATAGTCTTCCGCCGCCCTGGAGTGGCTCGACCCGGTAGGAGATGGCGCCTCAATGAATCTATTTTGAGCGACCCGGGCAGGAAGGCGGAGATTGAAACCAAAATTAAAGCTTATTTTCAAGTCAACGACACCCCGGAGGTTGGACCCTCGTGCCTTTGGGCTGCTCATAAGGCGGTTCTCAGAGGACACCTTATCCAAATTGCTTCTCAAATTAACAAAGCACAAAAATCTGATATTGTCAGATTGGAGCAGGACTTTGCGGCCCTATCTAAAAGGCACAAGGCTCGCCCCTCCGAGGTTCCCATCTCGGACCTGGATGCAGCTCGTACTTCTTTGAACCTAGCACTCACTACTAGAGCTGAAAAATGGATCCGCTGGAATCAATCCCGTTTTTACTGCCAGGGAGATCGGATAGGCACACTTTTAGCACGTCGACTTTCTCCAAAAATCAAACACACTGCTCTCCCTAAAATCAAAATAAATGGTAGTACCCTCTCCCAAAATCCGCAACGCATAATGGAACAATTCCATTCTTTCTACCAATCCCTCTATAGTAATAAAGACTGCCCAACGCAAGCGCAGGTCGATAGGTTCCTCGATACGGTACAAAACCCAATTTTGAAATCTTCCCATCGCCAAATCTTAGATGCCCCTATCTCACAGGAGGAAGTCTGTGTTGTGATCAAAAAATTAAAACCCCACTCTGCTCCTGGCCCAGACGGTTTCTCTATACCTTACTACAAATCCTTTTCCACCACTCTAGCCCCATACCTTGCTCGTTTTTTCAATGAGCTCCGGAGAGGGGGTACCTTAGAAGCTTCTTCTAATATGGCATATGTAACGGTTATTCCTAAACCTGACAAGGACCCTAGTGCTGTCTCCAACTATAGACCAATTTCCCTCATCAACAATGATCTAAAGATTCTGACTAAGATCCTTGCAGACCGCCTGGCCTCTTTCATTAGTCTGTATATCCATAAGGACCAGGTAGACTTTATACCAGGCCAAGAGGGCTCTGACCAGACGCGTAGAGCCATTGACCTGATTTCTATCCTAAACTCCAACTGGGACAAAGGAGCTCCTCAACAAGGCTGTTTGCTTTCCTTGGACCTACAAAAAGCATTTGATTCTATTAACTGGTCGTTCATCTTTTCCACTTTACAACGTTGGGGCTTTGGTAAGCATTTTCTCAATGTTCTGAGGGCCCTCTACTCAACCCCTTCGGCCCAGGTACGTCTGCAGGGATTTTACTCTGAGTCTTTCCCTATCTTACGGGGGACGAGACAAGGCTGTCCTCTATCCCCTCTTATCTTCGCTATAGCGATTGAATCTTTGGCGATTTCTATTAGGAACAACCCCAATATCAAAGGTATATCTTGTGGCTCCCAAACTCACAAATGCGCACTGTTTGCGGATGACATCCTACTTTTTGTATCCTCTCCCCTCACAACGCTCCCTAACTTATGCCGCCTATTAGATGACTTTGGCTTGGTATCTGGCCTCAAGGTTAACTACAGCAAATCTCAAGCACTTAACATTAATCTTGCAGACTCACTCATCTCTAGGCTTCGAGATAGCTTTAAACTCTCATGGACCAACTCATTTATTACATATCTGGGAATAAAACTAACACCAAGGATAGACCTCCTCTACCAAGCTAATTACCCGCCGCTGTACAAAACATTAGAGAAAGATCTCCTAAAGTGGTCGGGTCTTCGCATGACTTGGCTAGGAAGGATCAATGCCATCAAAATGACCTTACTCCCGCGTATCCTTTACTATTTTAGAACCCTTCCGATACCAATAAATAAAAACCACCTTGGGCTCTTCCAAGCCAAAGTCATCAAATTTATTTGGGGGAAGGGTGGACGCAGACTGGCTAAGTCGGTCCTATATCGATCGAGGACAGAGGGGGGACTGGGCCTGCCAAAATTGCTTTGGTATTTCCAAGCAGCTCAACTTTCACAGCTCTCCAGAATCTACTCCCGATGGGAACACCCTGACTGGATACACATTGAGAGATTGGCAGTCCCGCTTCATACCCTCAATTTCTATGGAGCCCAAAAAAATCCAGACCCCCGATCATGTCGCCGACGCTATCCCATTCATTCACTTTGTGGGACTCCATCAAAGGCAATGCACACCTAATTTCTTCTTTAGAACCCCTGAAACACTTATTTCACAACCCAGACTTCCACCTGGGCCTAGACATCAAAGCGTTCCAGTGGTGGCTAGACAAAGGGCTCTACAGAATAGGTCACTTTCTCAGACCTTTAGGCCCCCTAACGAAGGCCTATTGTGTCAGCAAACTGGACATGCCCAGATCTGAACTCTTCAGATTTACACAGATATCCGCATTTCTTCACAAAAAATATAGATCCTTCCCAGACGGTCCACAAATTACCCCTTATGAACAATGGTGTGGGCAAGGCATCGAGCAGAGGGGTGAGATCTCACTGGTTTACAGGGCACTCTCAGGTAAACAGTCCAAAAGCTCTTACATGTTGGCCTGGGAAGATGACTTAGCCCAATCTTGGGACCTGGAGACTTGGCAAAGGAATTTTCCCTACTCATACAAGGGCATCATGAATACCGGTCTCATAGAAGCGAGCATTAAAGTACTTACCAGGTGGTACTTAGTACCCACGAAACTTTCTCACATCTTCCCGTCCACATCTCCTCTATGTTTCAGGGGCTGTAACCTTAGAGGTGATATGCTTCATGTTTGGTGGTCCTGCCCCAGAGTGCGACATTTCTGGCGTAAAATTTTTTCCTGGATAAGCACTATTACCTCACAGACTATCGTACCATCCCCCCTCATTGCACTTCTCAACTTCCCAGTCTCGGGAACGCCCAGGATTACACAACGCCTCATCCACTTTATTTTACTGGGTGCCAAACTTACCCTGGCAAAAGCCTGGAAAACGCCTACTGTTTCACCCAGAGCAGCAAAGAAAAAAATTTCCTGGATCATGAATCAAGAAAAAATGGCCGGTGTAATCCTGGATCGTTCTGAGAAATTCTATCACACTTGGGAACCTTGGGCATCTTTTGTTGGGATCACCCTTCCACATTGAAATAGCTGTACTACTGGCTGTCGCTCACTTCTCCAGATGACCTTCTACACCGCCCTTTACCTCCTTTTATACTCTTCTACGCTACTTGTCCTTTTCTTCTACTCTTCCTCTACCTTTCCTGCTCTTATTTTCTTTGTCTATTCCTTTTTCCTCCTATACTCCATTTTCCCCTTCCTGTAGGGGATGCTCCCTTTGATTGCAAATATTCTTTGTGATTAGTTAACAATTCACTTATTGGATTTCCTAGTCTATACACTGCAAGGAAATTTTCATCTGTTCTACTATGTTCTTTTGCTCTCCCTCCCAGAAATTGAGTATATATCGCGTGTGTCTTATTCAGTTGCATAATTCAAAGTTCTCACTTGTGCTATTTCGTTTACAGAACCAATGTAGTTTGTTGGCCAGTCCCTTTCGCTGGGGGGTGGGGGGGGGCCCTGGGGAGGTGCCCGGTCGCAGTGTGATCCCATTTGGGGTGGCAGGGCGATCTTCCCTGGGCCCGCCTCGGCCTCTGGTGGAAGGTGCTATGGAGGGATCTCCGGGTCCCCATGACTTAAGGGGGGGCCTCGTTGACCCTTTGTTCTCGAACGTATCTTTGCTATCACGCGCTCTCATTCTCGGGCTGGTCAAGGTTTATTCTCTTATCTCCTATATTGCAACCTTGGTCTGGGGGGGATATGTTTTTCTTACTTGTTTTCTCCTTATATGCTTTACCAGTATGATGCATATGTCTTTTAGGGGGCGTCTTGCCCTACTATCACTTATTATTGACATGTTTTGTAAACTGTTACTATACTTAATAATAATAAAAATCTATTGAAGGAAAAAATATGCCGCCAACGCCACATGCGTGAAACATAGGGGGAGGAGCCACATCTAACCTGGATTAAAAAAAAAAAAAAAAAAACAGCGACAGGCGCGCCAGATCCCCCCAATAGAGACACAGAGATGGAAATCACTAAACGTCGGCGTGATGATGTCAAAGGTGACGTCACCTGCACGACGTAGGATGTGTGGCGCCGATGCGCAAAGTAGAGTCCACCCGAACCTCCCAATCAGATGTGAAGGGGGAGGAGGGGAGGACCAACTGGCGCATCGCAGTTCCCGCAAGGAAGAAAAGACCCCAGCAACACCCAAATACCCAACCGCCCCACACATAACAATAACCGCAATCGGCCAGCGAGTGTGCACTGGACCCTATTAATTAAATATCCAGGTGGGACGTTTATACGGTGTCGGTAATGCTGTCAATGTACAACATAAACATGAATAGAATAAATGTATGTAGGTACATAAAAAATCTAAAGACATCAGCAATATATAAATGGACCTCACGCCGGGAAGATAGGGGGACACTATCAATCCCGTATATCCAGGTACTTCCATCCCGATATATATGCAAAAAAGGAGGGGAATTTTGGGACTTTAAATGAAGCACAAGTATGTGCCTCCATCCCGGTAATCGGTACGTAATAGAGGAAGTTTGGGACTTTAAAATGAAGCACTTGGATAATGGAGGTAGGTTTTAACCATATTAAAAAAAAAAAATATTTTTTATTGATTGTTCAGTAACAGATCATAAAAAATAATAAAGATCAAATTCATAAAGTATATAGGCGTAAGTGTGTACCTACATACATTTATTCTATTCATGTTTATGTTGTACATTGACAGCATTACCGACACCGTATAAACGTCCCACCTGGATATTTAATTAATAGGGTCCAGTGCACACTTGCTGGCCGATTGCGGTTATTGTTATGTGTGGGGCGGTTGGGTATTTGGGTGTTGCTGGGGTCTTTTCTTCCTTGCGGGAACTGCGATGCGCCAGTTGGTCCTCCCCCTTCACATCTGATTGGGAGGTTCGGGTGGACTCTACTTTGCGCATCGGCGCCACACGTCCTACGTCGTGCAGGTGACGTCACCTTTGACGTCATCACGCCGACGTTTAGTGATTTCCGTCTCCGTGTCTCTATTGGGGGGATCTGGCGCGCCTGTCGCTGGTTTTTTTATCCAGGTTAGGTGTGGCTCCTCCCCCTATGTTTCACGCATGTGGCGTTGGCGGCATATTTAAACCCCACTCGGAGATAGCTATGTGTGCGGCGGGTCTCTGCATGGAGTCTGCACACACTGGCCGTCTTGTCTGCTGGTGTTTTTTAGGAGCGATGTTTAGGTGAAAAATCTCTTTTCTCCTTCTACTCACACTTCATCTCTGTTCTGATTGTACTTGACCCTGCCTATGCTCATGGTTACTACTTTTTGTCTTAAGCTACTATACTAGCTTTTATAAATATTACCATTACTATCATTAAAGTTTACCTTATATATTTTTTTTTTTTTCTCCATGCTGGTTGTGCAATCAGCATCAGCTGTTGATAGTTAAAGGGGCCTTTATTATCAGAGCCGCCCTGACCGGTGTCTGCAGACCTTATTGGCAGGACGCCGGCTGGACGGATCTCTCATCCTAATATCTTGTCTGCTGGTGTTTTATGAGCGATGTTTAGGTGAAAAATCTTTTTTCTCCTACTACTCACACCTTTTTTTTTTTTTTTTTTTGCTGACTGGTAATTCTGTCACTCTCCTTGTCTATCATGGTCTATGTACACCCCTTCATCAATTTTTTTCACTTTTTGTTAACCTGCACACTCATACTTTCTTTCACACTATTACATTATTTTTAATTTTGCACACCATTCACTGTTTACATTCATCTGCATATACTTACTACATAGTATATACTTGCCTTATGGCCAGCACTCTCTCTGTACCCTTTGAGGGTCACTATCAATTTTAAATTACTTTTGCATCACATTATTTTCATTAATCATACATACTATTAACATTTTGTTTTTAGATATGTTGTTTTCAACAATTGCTACACACTCCATATCTGATACTCTTCAACACTGCTGTATCTTTTTGGTTTTGCCTGATATCGCATCCATGTCTATGCCGCCTCAGTTCCCGGGGAGGGATCTTGCCCATGGCCCACCCTACGCCCACTGCCGCACACTGCACTTTCCATCCGGATTGGTGAGTCTGCCCTGGCTAACCATTTACACACATTAAATCCCCATTAATTTATTTTTATTTATATGGTTAGTATATTATATTATTTTTTATTCTATTCCATAGGAATTTTTTGGTCGCATCAGCTCCTGATGAGTGGGGAGACACCCACGAAACGCGTCGAGCTTTTGAAATGATTTCCCAGCTATACTTTATACGGAACTATATTTATTTTATTATGAATTTACTTTTTTAACTATATACTAAATTTATTTTTGTTTTACATCTAGTGGATGCATATCTATTATGTGGATGTACTTGCTGATGTCGGTTTTGCTGTCATAGGCACTACCATGCCATACTACCCAATTATTTTATTTATTACTACTATGTGCTGCTATATGTGAATACTATATATCATGCTTCTACTGTACTTACGCCTATATACTTTATGAATTTGATCTTTATTATTTTTTATGATCTGTTACTGAACAATCAATAAAAAATCATTATTTTTTTTAATATGGTTAAAACCTACCTCCATTATCCAAGTGCTTCATTTTAAAGTCCCAAACTTCCTCTATTACGTACCTATATACTGTACTACACCAATAACATACCAGTCCTTAAAAGGACTTTTGTGGACCTAATAGCTAGAAATTTGTGCCACTACAGTCTCTCCCTGCTGCACACAGCGTCCTGTCCCTACATTGAAATAAGACAGAATGTAAAATGGCCGCTAGATCAGGTCTATTTATAAGGTATGGGGAATGTCCAATTGTCCATGTGCTGAAATGTCTCAATTGGCTGTCCTGTACCCCATGATGGATATGTCATCATGGGTCAAAGTTCTTTCACACTGTAAACACATATGTCCACCGGGCGAACAGCGGCAATAGTCCACCGATCGGGCGAATCGCTAACACACAAAATTAGCCACGAAATGACCGCCGGGCGAACAGTTCGGCCATCCCTACCCCTCACCATTCTGAGTACTCCCCATTTATCACCACCCTCTGAACTCGCCCTTTGTAGCCAGATTTCAATCCATGTACTCACCCCATGGTCCATGCCAATGGATCTTATTTTGTACAGTAAATGTTAATGGGGAACTGTGTCAAATGCTTTTGCAGACTTCATTTATCTATCTGGCAACTCACCTCCTCATAGAAGGTTAGTGATTGGTTTGGCAAGAACGGTTCTTCATGAATCCATTGTTTTAGAGTTAAAGAAGCATTTATAAGGCTCAGTTTAGGTGGGTGAATGAGCTGGGAGCCTGGGGGTCTGGTCTAGTCTAGGCCCTGATCGAGGGCGGTGTTGGAGTCCCCCTCATATAGGACAGACCTGATTTTTTTTAAGTATAGCCTGAAAAAATATCGCTTGGCCCTGATTGGATGCATAATAGGAGACGAATGGGTATAGTTGGTTGTCCATTGTGCCTTTTATAAGGATGAACCTGCCGTCTGGGTCCCTGTATTCCAGTTGTGGGGTGAACTGGCCACTTCTTTGGTTTTGTCCTCAGCGTTGGCTAAGAAAAACACTGGAAATTTGGCAGGTAGGAAGCAAGGATTATACCGCCTTGGAAAATAGGTCTCCTGTAGTAGGACTATGTCAATTTTCTGGGGTAGAAGGTCCTCTGTCGATACCATGTCATCTACCTCAGAGACTGGATCTCATCAGGTATCCGTTCCAGCGAGGATTGCACTTCCTAGTCTAGGCAGCAGGAGCAGTAGGGATCCGGAATCTGCCAAAACGGGAATAGAAAAACAATTAGTAGAGGAAAGCAGAAGGGGAAGAGACAATAGTGCCATGGTAACATAGCAGGTAGGTTGGGGGGGAGGGGCGGGAAAGCTAGGTTGTTAGGGGGAGTGCAAAGTGAAAGATCCAGGGTCAAATGTATGGTAGTTTATGTGATCTCCTGGATTTAAGTCCCACCACTATGAAATTGGACCTTTGCTTTTAAAATCCTGAACGGGGTCAGGTTTGGGGTATAGGGAGTTCTAGGTTCATTCTTGTATCTATGAGTTCCTGTAAAAAATGTAAAAAATTGCAAAAACAATCAAAAACAGTTCAAACTGGTAAGCTTGTAAGAAAAACTTGTCTGGCTGGGTAGGCCTCATCAGGCCTCATAGGCGATAACATATAGACCTCCATTGTTCGGCTTATGAGAGACTCTGTGGAGGTGAGAGAGGGTGACCCATTGTGTTAGTTACTCACTGTTAGTACAGTGGGCAGGAACAGGGAGCTCTGAGGTAGTTGCCCCTCCATGTCAGCTCCTGTGAGTTCTGTGTCTTATGCTGCGGCTGCCATCTTATATCGAATTGCAGCCTTAGGTCCCATTTGGCCAAGCCTCTGGACATGGATCTTCTCCTGGATGTTTCCCCCCGCTGGTGGGGTGGGCCGGAGTGGTCCTGGTGGACACAGTCAGGTGTGTGTGCCGTTAGGCCGGGGTGATGCGGAGCTCCAGGCTTAGGCAGCCATCTCCGCATCACCCCATGATGCATCCTCCGCGCATGCGCATCCTCCTTCTCCTTTTTCGGATGTATCCCATCCTCTTACTCGGGCTATGTTGTGGTTTGTTATGTACTTGAATGGGATAGTGACATGACGAGGACTCATTTAATACCTTTGTCTGGCTCACACCTTTATTTGCATTGACTGAAGATGATACATCCTCATCAAGTGCCATGCAAACCCAGTCACTTATGGAAACATCCCCCATGATCCAAAAGCTGTCTTCCCTACTTCTGGACAACCCATATCCAATACCATGCTTAAAGGGGATGTAAAGGAATTTTGAATTTTTTTGAAATAACAAACATGTTATACTTACCTCCACTGTGCAGCTCGTTTTGCACAGAGTGGCCCCGAACCTGGTCTTCTGGGGTCCCTCGCCGGCTGTCTTGGCTCTCTCTCGCAAGGACTCCACAACTTCACGTGAGCTCCCTCACATGATGTGGAGTGCTTGCCGACATGCTCCCGTGATCACTCGGCCGGGCCCCCTGGTGTGCCGCATCATTGGATGTGATTGACAGCAACGCGAGCCAATGGCTGCGCTGCCTTCAATCCATCCACTGTAACCAATCAGCAATTTAGGCTGATCGGCGAAGAGGATGTCGGGGACGAGCGCGGGACTTTCAAGGGGTCAAGTAAGTATAACGGGGGGCTGGGGGGGCCAGTATTGTCAGATGTTTTTTCACCTTAATGCATAGAATGCATTAAGGTGAAAAAACTTTTACCTTTACAACCCCTTTAAAGGAATGCTACTCTCCCTGAGAGCCTCACTACAAGCGGATGTTTTGGCATGTCTAAATCAACACAGATCTGAAGTGCAAGCTCTAGGCGATAGAGTCAATCATGCTGAATACAAAATTTGTGAATTTATGGCATCCTTTAACTTGATGGTAGACGGACAAGTTGAGCATGGAGAGGATATTTCTTGGCTTAAAACAAAAGTAGATGATCTGAAAGACAGATCCAGATGTAATAAAATAAAAATACAGGGTATTCCAGAGACTGTTCAGTCTTCCCAACTCCCATATTATGTCCAAGATATTTTATTCACTGTACTGCCATTTTTGGACTGGATCCACAGGATACTGAAACCTGCTCACCTTTCCTCCAACATACTGATGGATGTACTGCTCAGGATTCATTTTTATCAAGAATGGCTGTCAGATGCACAGACATCTGAGAAAGTCAGGAACCCGCAATTCTTACCAGATCTCTCCCAGTGTAAAATCCAGTGCTGCAGAAATCTACAGACTGTCACTAAAGCCCTCCAAATACCATAAAGTGGTGTACCAATGCTGTTACCCTGCCACATTACTGGTGACTCATCAATAACTTACTACATGAAGCAATGTCTAAAGTGTAGGTGGATAACAAAAAAGCTTTTGATAGGAAGAGAAGGGGGAACTGAATCTCCAGGTGGGTGACCGAGTTTGTCTGTCTACAGCAAACCTCAAGTTGGCTTGTCCCTCAAATAAACTTGCACCTAAGTTTGTAGGGCCATTTCCATTGAATAAATGATTGTAAAGGTTAATTTTTTATACTTACCTAGGTTTTGCACAAAGCAGCCCCGATACTCTTCTTCTGGGGTTACTGGATTGGATTAACAGCAGCAGGAGCCAATGGCTTCCGCTGCGATTAATCTATCCAATAAGGGTGGAAACAGTGGCTGGAGTCACTGGGCTCGTGCACATCTCTGGAACGGACAAACTCAGGTTAGAAAACAGGTGAGACCAACAAATTTATAATGGTGGACTAATGTGTTTCCTGTTACAGGAAGGAAGAGCCTATCTCTCTGATGCTGCCCCGGAAGACTTCTTAGAAAAGAGTTACCAGGTACCTAACTCTGTTTTCTCCAATCATCTTCCAGGGCAGCAACTGGTCGATGCGGTAGTGCCTTTTCTGTGACCGAAGTTGCCCAGGCTTTGATTGAGTGGGCTTTGATCCTACTTAAGGGGTAAGGTTTTGTGCCCAATAGGCCAGCTGTATGGCAAGGTGTATCCATCTGGCCATCATGCTTCTTGATGCCTGCTTTGCCTTATTGACTCCTGCATAGAGGACAAATGATGTGGTAGTTCTTTGCCAGCCCTTTGTTCTCTTGAAATAAGTTATGAGTATTACGTCTAGATTGTTGTTTGTGTCTCTTTTCTGCTATCCATTGACTTAGGAAGAGATGGGATAACCACATTCTGCATCCTGTGGAAGGTTGAAGAGACTTTTGGTAGAAAAACTTGGTTTGGAGAGAGGACTATTTTATCTGGTCAGTCAGTAGAGTTCCATCATGTAAAAAACCTTGAGACTTTCACCCACTCCCCTGGTCGATGCTAGGGCCACTAAGAGTGGGACTTTTAGTGTAAGATTTTTATCTGAGCACTCCTCCGGTGGTTTGAATAGCAGAGAGCGAGATCCTCTGAGCACCGTGGAGAGGTCCCATGTCGGAGTTCTGATAACTTAGTAGCAGGTATGGCTCTATTTAACGAGATCAGGAGTCTCTTTATAAATGGGTCCTCTGCTAATCTGGTGTTGAGACGGGGGAGAATGCTGCCACTTGTACCTTCAGAATGCTCTGAGAACGGTTCAAGTCCTCTCCCTCCTGCAGGAAATACCAAATCGATGGGATGATTCTCTGTCGGAATGCTGTTTGTTCTCGTACCATGAGACAAACTTCCTTCTTACTCTAGTTATGGGTTTTCTGCTGGCTAGAATGGGGTTCAACCACTCTGTCTGACAGTTCTTTCTTTTGCAGCTTCACCCTCTCAGTAACCAAGCCAAAAGCTTTACGAGTTTGTGATTCGGGTGGTTGACTGGCCCTCGTGATAGGAGGTCCGGTAGGTCTTGCTGTATCAGGTGCGGCTGGAGACAGTTTCTTTGAGTGGCTGAACCACTGGGGCCAGTGAGGTTCTATGAGTAACAGTGTTGCCCTTTCTTCCCTGATTCTTTGGCTCACCTTTTGGTATTAGAGCGGTCATAAGAAATACATAACACAGCTGGTGTGTCCAGCTTTGATTGAACGTGTCCACACTGATGTTGCAATCTGTGGGATACAGCGAGAAGAACCTTGACAGTTTCGCATTTGTCTTTGAGGCAAAAAGATCTACCTTGGGCACTCTCAAGGTTTGCATGATCCACAAGAAGGTTGCTTGGTTTAGAGACCACTCTGTCTGTTTTATGGCCTTTCAACTTAGAAAGTCGGCCAGTGTGTTGTCTGTCCCCTTCAAGTGGATGCCCCATGTTTATCGGATGTTTTTCTCAGCCCATAACAGAATTGCTTCTGTCAGGCTCAAACTAGGGGATTGTCTCTCCTTGCCTGTTCAGGTATGCCACTGTTGTGATGTTGTCTGACTGAATCCGGACATCTCTGCCCTGAATAGCTTGTTGCAATATTCTCTCTGGTGGTGCCAGTACAGCGTGGCTCTCTCTGGTGGTGCCGGTACAGCGTGGCTTTCTCTCTGGTGGTGCCGGTACAGCGTGGCTCTCTCTCTGGTGGAGCCGGTACAGTGTGGCTCTCTCTCTCTGGTGCGGTACAGTGTGACTCTCTCTGGTGGTGCGGGTACAGCGTGGTTCTCTCTCTGGTGGTGTGGATACAGCATGGCCCCCTCTCTGGTGGTGTGGGTACAGCGCGGCTCTCTCTCTAGTGGTGCAGTACAGCGTGGCTCTCTCTTGTGGTGCGGGTACAGCGTGGTTCTCTTGTGGTGTGGGTATAGCATGGCTCTCTCCCTTGTGGTGCGGGTACAGCATGGTTCTCTCTTGTTGTGTGGGTACAGTGTGGCTCCCTGGTGGTGCGGTACAGTGTGGTTCTCTCTCTTGTGGTGTGGGTACAGCGTGGTTCTCTCTCTGGTGGTGCAGGTACAGCGTGGTTCTCTCTCTTGTGGTGTGGCTACAGTGTGGTTCTCTCTTGTGGTGTGGGTACAGTGTGGCTCTTTCTCTTGTGGTGCGGGTACAGCGTGGCTCTCTCTCTTGTGGTGTGGGTACAGCGTGGCTCTCACTCTGGTGGTGCGGGTCCAGCGTGGCTCTCACTCTGGTGGTGCGGTACAGCGTGGCTCTCACTCTGGTGGTGCGGTACAGCGTGGCTCTCACTCTGGTGGTGCGATACAGTGTGACTCTCTCTGGTGGTGCTGGGGCTATTAGTTCCCCAGCACAGTCCTCTCTTTCGTTTTCCATGTCTTCTTTAGTAGCTGCTACAAGCACTCCTCAGCTTTCTTTCCTGGTTTTCTTTTCCCCCCCAGCAGAGTGCATGCTGGGGACTGTAGTTGGCTCCCCGCTGATAACAATTGGGCTACCTATCTCTGGGACTACATTTCCCATGATGCCCCTTTAGTTGCTTCTGATTGGCCCTCTGTTGTGGCCAATAGGGAGAGAAAAACAGACAGGAAAGCCTTCTCTTCCCCTGCTGCCGACATGAGAAGGGGAGGGAAGGCGAGGGGGGAATATCGTGACAGCAGCCTGCAGCTCTCCCCACTGTACAGACGCCCATGGCTGGAGGAGGAGAGCGCAACTGTCAGCGCGGCTCTGAGGCTGAGCTCTGTGTGAGAGAGACACACAGCTCAGCCCATGCAGCCGCCAGAGATGACACAGGCATGGCCATTTGGCGGCAGGCGAGCGGCGGCCGCAGCCTGTGTTGCCCATGTTCAGGCCACAGTCGCCGCTTACCTCCCGCTGTACGGCCTCATCAACAGGCCATGGGCGGCCCCGGCCCACCGGGCAAATGCCCGTTCTGCCCTATGGCCAGTCCGGGCCTGGACAGGACCATGTCATCGGATATTCCGATCGTGTGTGGGCTTCAGCTGACTTTTTTTTTTCAAAAATTCTGACGGACCTAGAAATAGAACATGTTTTAAATCTTTCCGACGGAATCAATTCCTATGGGGAAAACCATTAGTCTGTATGCTATTCCGACGGGCCAAAAACAACACAAGGGCAGCTATTGGCTACTGGCTATTGAACTTCCTTTTCTAGTCCCATCCTACGTCATTGTGTTCTAAAGGAACGGATTTTGGTGTGATCATGTGTAGGCAAGTCCGTTTCAGCGGAACACCGTCGGAACTCCATCGGAAAGACAGTCAGAATTTATTCTGACGGAAAGTCCGGTCATGTGCTTGCAGGATGGTAAAAAAAGACCTGCAAGCCGCATCTTTGCAGCACTGTAGGAGCAGCGTATACACCACTCCTAAAATGCCCCTGCCCATTGAAAACAATGGGGCAGCACCACCAAACCACCAATGCAGCAGCACTTTGCAGGCGGTTTTAAGCCTTTTTCGTGTGAAAGTAGTCTAACAAATTTATAATGGTGGACTAATGTGTTTCCTGTTGCAGGAAGGAGGAGCCTATGTCTCGGATGCTGCCCTGGAAGATGATTGGAGAAAAATGCACACCCAAGAGTCTTTTAAAAATATCAGTACTCCCCACTGACACCACCAATTGTGGAAGACAGTCCCACATCCTTATCTCCCTGTATAAGAAACCATGAATCAGACTGAGACAGAATTACAGTTAAATCACACTTTAATAATAATAATAATAAAAATAATAAGGTAAATAGAGTAAATGTAGTCAAAACATTGCCAGAGTTCAGGAACCAGAATGCATAGTCAGACAAGCCAAAACATCAGGGAGACAGAGATGAGTGTTGTAGAACAGCAAGAAGGATCTGGAGCCAGAAGGAATGTCAGCCAAGCAAGTCTTTAACAGGAACACAGGAGAGCATCTCTAGAAATGTGACCAAGGTGAAGGCAGAGATCATCTTGACTGGGCGGCTTAAGTAGACAGGACTGACAAGCAGGATATTATCAACAGGTGAGTCACTGTGGAGAGAAAGGAGCTGGCAAATAGCTGACAGCTGAGCAGCCAGCTTTAAGAAGGAAGGGTTGAGCCCAGCCCTGACACCCTGACAGTAAAAGCTCCCATGCACAGCTTAACGTTAAACTGCTTCTCTTCCAATCTCATTGTGTGGCCCCATACTCTCTTACACACCCTGAGACTGAATAGTTTTTTTTCCTACGCTGGGATCACCATTGAGGTATTTGTAAATTGCTATCATGTCCCCTCTCAAGCAAGAATACATTTAGTGTTTATAGTGGTTCTTCATAATTGAGGTCCTCCAATCCCCTTATTAATTTTGTTGCCCTTCTTTTGACTCTCTACAGCTCCAGTACATCCCTTCTGAAGACTGGTCATCAGAACTAGATGGAATACTCCAGATGTGGCCTAACCAGGGTTTAGTAAAGTGGCAGGATTATAGTTTTATTTCTGGAGTATATTCCCTTTTTTATGCATGGTAATATTCTCTAAGCTTTGTCTGTCTTCCACTAGGACCCCAAGGTCTTTCTTCATCCTTGATTGCCCCAGAGGTTCTCCCCCTAGTAGTTTGCACTTATGCTTCTAGCCCCTAAGTGCAGTATCTTACATTTCTCCACAGTAAACCTCATTTGCCATGTAGTTTCCCACTTCATTATTTTGTTCAGGTCTTTCTGTAAAATGTATATATCCTGATGTAAAGTTATTGCCCTGCATATTTTTGTGTCTTCCGCAAAAACTGAGATTGAACTATGTATCCCATCCGCTATATCATTTATGTATAAATTAAACAGAATTGGTCCCAAGACAGAGCCTTGGGGTCCCTCACTTACTACTCCAAACCAGTCTGAGTACGCATTATTTATCACCACCTTTTGGACGTGTCCTTGTAACCAGTTTTCTATCCAATAACAAACAATTATGGTCCATGCCTGCAGACCTCAGCTTGTAGATTAAGCGTTTATGGGGAACTGTATCGAATGCTTTTGCAAAATCCAAATACACCACATCTTCAGGCCTCCCCCATCAAGACAGTAGCTTGTTTCCTCATAGAATGTTAACAGATTGGTCTGGCAGGAACAACCCTTTGTTAATCAATGCTGATTACTACTAATGATACTGTTTTCTTCAGAAAATTCTTGGATATAGTCTCTTATCATCCCCTACAATAATTTACCTACTATTGATGTTAGGCTGCCTGGCTTGTAGTTTCCAGGATTATGTCTCTGCCTCGTTTTGAATATTGGTGCCACAATGGCTGGTAAAATTCTTGTCAGTATGCTGTCTTCAAAGATTAGGAATAATGGTCTAGCTATAACCTGACTGAGTTCTTGTCAGGGCAGGCTTAGCCCTTCTTTCTCTGGGCTGGTTTCTCAGCTGTCAGCTAATTGCCAACTCTCATTTCTCTCCACAGTCACCCAGCTGTTTCTGATCCTGCTCGTCTGACCTGCCTACTTACTGCATGGATCAGTTTGCCATAGCATTACAAATGCTCCTGAGTCACACGGCTCACCTGGAATCCCCCACTGTGGCTGCTCCGGTACAACCTGTGTTGCAAGCTGTCCCTGCTGCTGCGCCAATCTCTGTGCAGGCACTCGCCTTGAGTATTACTTCTATAAGAGTTATGTCTGGTTCTGCTCCGCTTCCTCAGTGATTTGTGGCCAATCCATTTGAATGCAGAGGGTTTCTCAACCAGGTTGAGATTTACTTTGAGATGCTGCCCCAGGCATTTCCCACGGACAGAAGCAAAGTAGGTTTCATAATATGTTTGCTTTCTGAGAGAGCCTTGGCCTGGGCAAACCCTCTATGGGAGACGCAAAAACCTGTTTTCTTGAGTTACCCTGACTTTGTGGCCTCCTTTAAAATGGTATTTGATGTTCCCGCTCCGCTTCTGCTGCCAAGTGCCTCATGTCCATCAAACAGAGTATGAGAACTGTTGCCGACTGCGCCATTGAATTCCATACTCTGGCAGCAGAGGTTGCTTGGAACAATGAGGCCCTCGTGGCTGCTTTTTCTCATGGTCTCTCCGATTCCATCAAGGAGGAGATAGCAGCCTGAGATATACCCACTGAGCTGGAGAGCTTGATCTTGTTTGCCATCCTCATTGACTCCAGACTCAGACTTTCTTTAAAAGAGCGCTTGCGGAAGCCTCCTGTATGTTTGCCTCCAAGCTTTGCAGTCGCACCCATGCCTCCTTTACACTCACCTCCCATGCCTCCTGGTACCGAGTCGGTCAGTGAAGATGAACCCATGCACTTGGGCTTCACTCATCTCTGCAGATGAGAGAACCTTTAGAAGGAGGGAGAGATTGTGCCTTTATTGTGGCCAGGCAGGTCACTTTTTGAAGTCTTGTCCTACCCCTCCAGGGATCGCCTGAACCTTGAGGCCCTGTCATGGACAGACCTTAGGTGGAGTTGTTTCGTCCCCAGTTATCCAGAAGGATAAGCCCCTGGTTTCAGTCACCCTTTCATGGGCTGAGTCGTCTATCATGATACAGGCTCTAATTGACTCTGGGGCTGCAGGCCTGTTCATTGATGCTGCCTTTGTATTGCAGCACTCGATTCCGCTGCAGCTGCATGACACTCCACTTGCCATTGAGGCTCTTGACGGGAGACCTCTACAGCCTGCCCATGTGACTCATGAGACGGTTCCATTGTCCATGGACGTAGGGGCTCTTCACCATGAGATAATCCATGAGATAATCCAATTCCAAGTTATTTCCTCACCCAGGTTTCCGCTGGTTATTGGTTATCCTTGGTTATAGGGGCACAAGTCTTTTGATTGGCTCTGTGCTGAGGTTCTCTCCTGGTCACCACAATGCAGTGAGACATGCTTCCTGAAGGTATCCAAGGTCCTGTGCAGCTCTTCACTCTTCTCCCTACCGGAGGAGTACCGTGATTTTAGCGATGTCTTTGACAAAGATCAAGCCAGTAGTTTGCCTCCACACCGGTCTTATGATTGCGCAATTGACCTTCAACCTAGTGCCATACCCCCTCGTGGCCGGGTTTACTCTTTGTCGGTCTTGGAGGATAAGGCCAAGGAGGAGTATGTTGCAGACGCACTTTCTCGAGGTTTCATCCACAAATCCTTGTCTCCTGTTGTTGCAGGTTTCTTCTTTGTGAAGAAGCGTGGTGAACTGAGACCTTGTATTGATTATAGGGGTCTCAATTGTGTCATGATTAAGAATGCCTACCCGATTCCATTGATTACAGAGTTATTTGACAACCTCAAGGGAGCAACAGTTTTCACGAAGCTTGATTTGACAGGGGCATACATTCTCCTGTGGATTAAGGAGGGCGACGAGTAGAAAACTGTGTTTAATATCAGAACAGGCCATTATGAGTACCTCCTTTTAAAAGGGTATTTGACGTTCCCGCACACTCCGCTTCTGCTGCCAAGTGGCTCATGTCCATCAAACAGAGTACGAGAAGGTGCATCAACCTAGGCTGGCTGATGCAAGCATGCTGATGATCGTTGAATCTTCATTTTATCTTTTTTACGCTCGTTTGTGACTTCACCACTGTAAGTGTACTACAATAAAATTCAGTGTTTGTCTCTTAACGGGCTTCACCATGTCTTCTTGCTTTGCTTTTTGCTTTGCATGCTACATATAAACATTGGACTGCTGTGATTTGAAGTTACACTGATTATCCTGAGTATTTCTTGGATATATTTGCACTTGTTGTAGGAGAGTGATACCTATTATTGTCAGCCATTTCTTGGATATCATACCTGGTGGAGAGTGTGAACTATGTGTTCCTAGGAATTATAGTTGAAGCCTACTGTTAACTGATATCTGGTAAGCAGATTTGATACACCTGGGTGTTGTGTGCCCCTTTCTGCACCTTTTTTAAGCAGTGGAAGGTCTCTCTCACTATCATATAGTGTTTACAGTTTTTCTTCAATTAATGAACTTTGATTCTAACAAGTGCTGTACTTTTGGAGTATATTTTACTAAATTTGATAATCAACGAACTGGCTGCTATTTTGATAACTTTATGATTTTCTATGCTATATTATTTATCTTAGCGCTGATACCCATATTTTTTTATATTTTTTTATATTCTGTAATTTCAATGGTGGTTTTTTGATGGACCCAGAGAAACTTTTGGCAGTCCTACAGTGGCCTCAACACGTGGGTTTACATCCTCTGCAGCGTTTCCTGGGCTTTGCCAACTACTATCGGAAGTTTATTCGTAACTTCTGGTCAAGCCCCTGACTGATATGACCAGAAAGGACGGTAACCCACGGTAACCCACAGTTGTTCTCCGGAGTCCATTAAGGCCTTTGAGACTCTCAAGGCTACCTTTGTTTCTGCTCCTGTGTTGGCATATCCTGATCCTACGTTGCCTTTTACCCTAGAAGTTGATGCTTCTGAGACTGGAGTTGACGCCCTTCTGTCTCAACGTCCTAACTCTGAGAGCGCTATGCATCCGTGTGGCTACTTTTCCAAGAAATTGTCACCTGCTGAGTGCAATTACGGGATTGGTGGCAGAGAGCTGTTGGCGATCATTTTAGCCCTGAAAAAATGGAGACATCTCCTTGAAGGTACCACTGTGCCGACTCATTCTTACTGACCACAAGAATCTCAAATTCTTGTCTGAGGCTAAGCGCCTATCTCCCAGATGGACGCGATGGGCTCTTTTCTTGTCGAGTTTTAATTACATTGTCTCATTCTTACCCGGTACTACAAATGTAAGGGCTGATGCCTTGTCACAACAATTTTCCTCCACTTCTAAGTCAGAGTCGGTTCCGGTTCCTGTGATTCCTCCTGATCGTATCTTGGCTATGGTTCGCACCAGTCTTACTTCTAATTTGGATGACAAAATTCTTGCTGCTCAGATCCATGCTCCTCCTGATAAACCTGACCGCTGCTTTGTCCCAGAGAGTCTCCGTACTGCCATGCTCCAGACTTACCATTCTCCCAAGGCAGCTTGCCATCCTGGGAAGAATCAACTAATTTGGGCCATTTCCCAACAATTCTGGTGGCCTAGTCTACGGGCTGATGTAACTGCCTTCGTAGCTGCCTGTTCCATGTGTGCTCAGAGTAAGACTCCACAACACCTTCCATTGGGCCTCCTACAACCCATACCCAATGGAGAGAGGCCCTGGACCCACCTGTCTATGGATTTCATTGTGGAGTTGCCCAACTCCCAAGGCAACACTGTTATCTTATAGTGGTTAACCGGTTATCAAAGATGTGTCATTGCATTCCACTTAAGAAGTTGCCTACTTCTAAGGAACTGGCTTCCATTTTTGCTCGGGAGATCTTTCGCTTACATGGGCTACCCAAGGTGATTGTCTCAGACAGGGGCAGTCAGTTTGTCTCCCAGTTCTGGTGAGCCTTTTGTGCACCATTGGGAATTCAGCTTGTTTTCTCTTCTGCATTTGACCCACAGTCTAATGGGGCCGCAGAGTGAGCCAATCAGTCCTTGGAGCAATTCCTACGTTGCTATATTTCTGACCACCATAACAACTGGTCAGACCTATTACCATGGGCAGAGTTTTCTCACAACAGTGCCTTAAATTGATTATGTTCAGCCAAAACGGTAGCTTCCTTTGTGAGCTTCTCCAGAGTGGTCACCATCCCATATTTAATTTATTTTGATTTTCACATGGACAATGACATTTAATATTTAATTTGCACACTCCAAACCGATCAAAGCTTGTGTTTAACTTTTTCAGAGTCATGTTGTATTTTCTAATTTGTTGATTATGTTCAGGCAAAATGGTAGCTTCCTTTGTGAGCTTTTCCAGAGCGGTCACCATCCCATATATTTAATTTATTTTGATTTTCACATGGACAATCACATTTAATTTTTGATTTATTTGAGCGCTGCACTTTGGACTTTTTACTGGGTTAATCCTGCGAAGGATACAGAAAGGCCCAATAAACCGAGGTGCAAACTTCAGTGAGGGAACACGAAGTCGGAGGTTGCGAGATGACAGCCAGACCCTGTCCCCAACCTGGTAGGAAGGTGCAGGCAGGCATCTGCGGTCAGCATGGAGTCTGTACCTAGCATGACACAAAACCTCCTAGACTTGTACCCAAGTGGAACAAAGACCACAGAGATGCTCCTCTAACACAGGAACACTCTACAGAACAAACGAATCAGGCAACATGGAAGGTTGGAAAACGTGGAGGTTTAGGAGATATTACCAGCACCTATAGGTAAGCCTTAATATAGTCTTACCTGTAGGTAAAAAGGGGTTGTATAGCGTGTACAATCACTTTTAAGCTTAGTATATCTAGTCTTTTCTTGACTCTGGCCTCTGATAGTCACAAAGGTGCATCCTGTGATGTGTTATTAACAATCCTGTCATGGTCAGTATACCCCTCCTTTTCCTGTGTAAAAACTGAGAAGAAGAAATCATTTAGTACAGTTGCCTTCTCTGTGTCATCTGTAACCATCTTCGTCTTTTATGTGGGCAATGTTCTCTGATTGCGCTTTTTTACTGTTATATATCTAAAAAAAATTGGGGATTTTTTTTTACTCTCCACTGTTATGTGTCTCTTGTAGTCTTTTTTAGCCAGTTTTCGTTCTTACACTTCTTATTGCATTCCTTGTAGTGTTGGCATGCTGACAATGCCCCCTCCGCTTTATATTTTTTAAAGGCCATTTTTTTTGCTTTAATAATATTTTACATTAAGGTTTCGTTTTTCTATATTTATTGCCCATTGGAATGCACTGTGTGATACCTTTGTTTAATTTTCCTAAAGCATTCTCATTTTTCTTCAGTGTTCAATGTTTCTAGGATTAGGTCCCAATTGATGTCTTGTAGTATTGAGCACAGTTCAAAAAAGTTTGCTCATTTGAAATTTAGAGTTCTTGTGCTATAATCATGCCTCCTTTTCCTATGATTTATGCTAAATGTGATCATCCTGTGATTGCTAGATCCCAAGTTGTCCCGTATTACCACATCTGAGGTGATTGAGATGATACTTGGTTCGCTTGTAATTAATAAATCTAGCAATAAATTATTTCTAGTTGGGGAATCCACCAATTGAGACATGAAGTTGTCCTGTAAGACATTCATGAAATGGCGGTTCTTTAAATGAGTGAGCTGTCCCCTCTGCCCAGTCAATATCAGGATAATTAAAGACCCCCATTATGATGGCATTTCCCTGTCTCACTGCCATTTTTAACTGTGATAGAAGGTCCAGCTTCCTCCTCCTCCTAAAGTTGGGGGGTCTGGAAAATACCCTCACAATTAATTTCCTACTTCTTTTCTTTGGGTTCAACCCACACGGATTCCACCTCCCCCTCATCCTATTCACAATTTCACTCCTTTCTACCACCCTTACATAATTTTTGATATAAAGACACACCCCTTCCCCTCTTCTACCTTCCCTGTCCTTCTGATACAAGGAATACCCCTGAATATTCGCTAGCCAGTTGTGTGAGCTGTCAAACCAATTTTCTGTTATTCATGAGAAGTCTACATCCTCCTCATGTAATACATCCTCCTCATGTAATTCTCAAGTCTACATCCTCCTCATGTAATTCTCATTGCATGAGAAGTCTACATCCTCCTCATGTAATAGCGGCTCCAGTTCCTCCATTTTGTTAGCTAGGCTCCTGGCATTTGTGTATATGCCTCTCAGTGTTGTATGAGTGCATATTAATTTTTCCTTATGTTTTCTCAGGCTTTCTTTTTGATTTCTCCACTCGTTCACTCCAGGATTAGAGGTTATGACTATATTATCACTACTGACTCCACTATTACCCTCTGTCCTTTGCTGACATGTCGGCTGTCCCTTCCTCTGAACCCTCCTCCGCAACACCTAGTTTAAAAGCCCCTAAACGACTGGGAAGTCAGCCCAGTTCTCCGGGAACCTGAACCCCCTCCTTCCTACACCAGTTCCCCAGCCACTTGTTCAGTTCCCTAGGTTCCTTCTGCCTCTCTGGTGTGACTCGAGTTTTTATGAGAAAAACACTTCAATCTATTGAGATCTTACTCCTATATTTGAAGGTTCATCATTGGAACGACATTGGATTATCATGGGTTGATAATTTACACAGTAATAATACTTTAAAGTTGATGGACTCTTTAAGGGAAGATTGTGATCTCTCCAAAAGTGATCAGTTCGCATTTATTCACATTTCTAAATTTTTAGGTAAACACCCTCTGTCCATGGATTCTATTCCACTATCTGTATGGCAATACTTTCCCTTGGAAATTATCACCATCAAAGGTATATCTTTATTCTAAAACATCCTCCAGCAATAACAGCTTTTTTACGAAACCTCCCCCTCTTCTGTAATTAGAAGAAGACCTTCAATGTACCTTTTCTCCCACAATGGCTTTCTGTTTTTCCATATATATAAAGCCTCCCACTGTGACAACAATTGGGAGATGAACCAGCAAATAATCACTAGATGGTATTTAACCCCCTATTTGCTGGCCAATTTTTTTACATCCAACTATCCACTATGCTGTAAGGGGTGTAGACAAATTGGTAACCTGTTTCACATATTCTGGGCATTTAAATATCTAACAAGCTTTTGGAGATCAACATTTAGACTTCTTTCCTCAATAACAGACATTTTAATCCAAACTATACCTGCCCTGGCAATTCTAAACCTCTAAATTGAGGAAATCCTTTACCCTTTTCATACTATTGTGTTCCATATCCTCATAGATGCCAGAATTGTGTTACCTAGACACTGGAAAGAAAATCTAGCCCCAAATCTTTGAGTTTATTACTTTAGTTAAAACTAACTTCTCCTTTGAACGAGCCCTATCCCTAATATTAGGGTGGGTAGTGTCCTTTAATAAGAAGTGGAAACCGTGGACAGAGTGGTGCAACATGGACCATAAGGACTTCTATAATAAGAGTCTAGTTAAGATTCCATAGTTTACTGATGAATGTTTTATTGTTTTAATGTATGAATATATTAACCACTTAAGGACCGCCGCATGCCATTGTACGTCATCACAACATGTACGTGCTTGCCTTCCAGCAGGTGGGGGGTCCGATCCGGTCCGGGCTGGATGCGGCGGTCCGTTTCGCTGCAGGAGCGATCCGGGATGAGGGGATGGCCGTTGGTTTCTGGCCATCCCCTCTCGATCGCTCCTGGCGAATGAGAAGCTTCCTCCCACTGTGTATAGTAAACACAGGCAGGGAGGAAGTGATGTCATTCTCCTCGAGGCGGTCTTATTGACCGGACTACGAGGAGAAGTGAAAGTAAGTGTGCACCAACACTACACTAACATGTAGGCACACATAGGTACACAAACCCCCCCGATCACCCCCCCCCCCCGATCCCCCCCCCCCCCCAGTCACAGTGTCACTGATTGCAGTGATCATTTATTTACTGATCACTGCATTCAGTGTCAGTTGTAACAGTAAAAACTGTCAGGGCAGTTAGTGTTAGGTCCAGGGTAGCCCCCTACCACCCCCAATAAAGGTTTAACCCCCTGATTGCCCCTAGAGTTAACCCTTTCACCCCCTTTTGCCAGTGTCACTAAGCAATCATTTTTCTGATCGCTGCATTAGTGTCGCTAGTGTCGCTAGGTAGCTAGTTATTTTTTTAGGTTCACCGCCAGGTTTTTATAGCGCTAGGTACCTCGATATACTACCCAATAATGGATTTAACCCCCTGATTGCCCCTAGTTAACCCTTTCACCCCCTTTTGCCAGTGTCACTAAGTGATAATTTTTCTGATCGCTGCATTAGTGTCACTAGTGTCGCTAGGTAGCTAGTTATTCTTTTAGGTTCACCGCCAGGTTTTTATAGTGCTAGGTACCCCCATATACTACCCAATAATGGTTTTAACCCCCTGATTGCCCCTAGTTAACCCTTTCACCAGCGATCACAGTATAAGTGTCACTGGTGACGCTGGTTAGCCAGTTAGTTATTTAGGTTCTTTTTATATAGTGCCAGGGACCCCCATATACTACCTAATAAAAAAATGTAACCCCCTGATTGCCCCTAGTTAACCCTTTCACCAGTGATCACCATATAAGTGTTACGGGTGACTCTGGTTAGTTTGCTTTTTATAGCATCAGGGCACCCACCATTTATTACCCAATAAAGGTTTAACCCCCTGATCACCCGGCGGGTGATATCAATTCAGTTTTAGGGTCAGGGTCTGTGTCCCCCCAGGCAGCGCTAGGTTAGTGCCAGTACCGCTAACACCCACGCGCAAAGCATAAACCTCCTGTAGTGGTATAGAATCTGAACAGATCAATATCTGATCTGATCAGATCTATACTAGCGTCCCCAGAAGTTTAGGGTTCCAAAAAAACGCATTGTTAGCAGGATCAGCCTAGATACCTGCTAGCACCTGCGTTTTGCCCATCCGCCCAGCCCACCCAAGTGCAGTATCGATTGATCACTGTCACTTACAAAACACTAAACACATAACTGCAGCGATCGCAGAGTCAGGCCTGATCCCTGCGATCGCTAACAGTTTTTTTTGGTAGCGTTTTATATTTAAATCCGGAAGGCAGTGCTTGGTTTTCGGGGTCCCGTACGTGGCTAGGCTCCCAAAAAGTCCCCCACATGTGGTATCCCTGTACTCGGGAGAAGCAGCGGAATTTATTTTGGGGTGTAATTTGACTTATGCCCATAGCATGTGTGAGCAATATATCATTTAGTGCCAACTTTGTGCAAAAAAAAAAAAAATTTAATATTCCTGCAACTTGTGGCAAAATATAAAATATTTCATGGGCTCAACATGCCCCTCAGCAATTTCCTTGGGGTGTCTACTTTCCAAAATGGGGTCATTTGGGGGGGGGGGGGGGTTGTGTTATTTTGGCATTTTATGGGCTTCGAAACTGTGATAGGTAGTGGGGAGTGAAATCAAAGATTTGCACCCTTAGAAATCCTGAAGGCAGTGATTGGTTTTCGGGGTGCCGTACGCGGCTAGACTCCCAAAAAGTCCCACATATGTGGTATCCCCGTACTCAGGAGAAGCAGCAGAATATATTTTGGGGTGCAATTCCACATATAACTATGGCATGTGTGTGTAATATATCATTTAGTGACAACTTTTTGTAAACTTTTTTTTTTGTGTCATTATTCAATCACTTGGGACAAAAAAAAAATATTCAATGGGCTCAACATGCCCCTCAGAAATTTCCTTGGGGGTGTCTACTTTCCAAAATGGGGTCATTTGGGGGGGTTGTACTGCCCTGCCATTTTAGCACCTCAAGAAATGAGATAGGCAGTCGTAAATTAAAAGCTGTGTAAATTCCAGAAAATGTACTCTAGTTTGTAGACGTTAAAACTTTTGCGCAAACCAATAAATATTCGCTTATTGACATTTTTTTTTACTAAAGACATGTGGCTGAATAAATTTTGCCCTAAATGTATGACTAAAATTGAGTTTATTTGATTTTTTTTATAACAAAAAGTAGAAAATATAATTTTTTCTCAAAATTTTCGGTCTTTTTCCATTTATATCGCAAAAAATAAAAATCGCAGAGGCAATCAAATACCATCAAAAGAAAGCTCTATTTGTGGGAAGAAAAGGACGCACATTTCATTTGGGTACAACATTGCATGACCGTGCAATTACCAGTTAAAGCAGTGCAGTGCGAAATTGTAAAAAGACCTCTGGTCCTTAGGCTGAAAATTGGTCCGGGGCTGAAGTGGTTAATAAACATTCCACACAGGGGACTAGATAAGAGTTGGCTAGACTCTATGCAACATATACAACATACTTGTTCGTCCTTTTTGCACCAATGCTCTCACCTCCACCCTTTGTTTCTGTGATACACTGGGGGTTATTTACCAAAGGCAAATCAGCTTGCACTGCAAGTGCACTTGGAAGTGCAGTCGCTCTAAATCTAAGTGGTAGATCTGAAATGAGTGGAAGCTCTGCTGATTTTATCATCCAATCAGCTAAAATTCTGTTTTTTATTTTCCTTGCATGTCCCCCTCGGATCTACAGCGACTTTACTTCCAAGTGCACTTGCAGTGCAAAGTGGATTTTCCTTTAGTAAATAACCCCCACTGTGTCTGACTCTGATATATAGCTGCATTTGTATCTGTGTTTAAATACTCTGTTTATATATGCATTGCCCTGCAAGACAGCCCTTAAGATGTAATGCCCAGTACATTTTGCCATTTGCCTCTTTCTTGCTTGTTGCTAATTTTGTAATATGTGCATTTCTTGTACTACATTAAAATGAATAAACATTTATTGATTAAAAAAAGATTAATATTAAGAAAAACTAGAATTGGTAGTGATATTTCAAAACATTGTTATTTACACAAGAGATTTACTCAAGTCCCGCTGCAGAAAGCTGTACATGTTTTTGTGAAACTTTTCATTTGTAGTAAAACATTTTTTTTTTTAACATTTCACACCTATGTCATGTTTGTTAAGCTGTATTTATTTAAAAGATTTTCTATTAACTTTTTGCATCTCACAATGTAAAAGGTATCCGTAGGTGAGACATTTAGATAACATAACACTGCAATTTACTGGGTTTCTTATAAGGAATCATGCATTTCTACTAGTCCTCCAGGCTTTAAGTTACTCAATTCTTTTGTCACCAGAGAAAAAGCTATCAGTTTAAATCTATCCACCTGAAACAAATCCCTGGGGCTAGGGTCTAGATGTGTGACAAGCTGACCTGTGTAATGTTTGTCCACAAAAATGTTTTACTAGCTAAGAACAGTGACTTGCCAGGCATTTATAACCTTTCAAAAGAGGTTTGAAGAATCTTTTATAGTGCCTTTTTTTCTGGAAACACATTTATATGTAAGAAACTGTTTAGCTCTTAGTATTTTGTTTTCTAAGTAGTTAAGTATGTATTGTTATTAATAATAAATAAAGTAATACTAAAGTCATAATAAACAAAAAAGTTTTTTTACATAAAAACTCAAGGTTATTCAAAAAAATCATAGGATTCCTAGGATGAGATCTAGAGAAATAAGAACCTTATCACATGTGTGTGAATGACCTTAATGATGTTTAAAAATGTATTAATATTTATCATTAATGATTTTATGTATAATTAATTACCCTAATTGTTGGATAATGGTACTACCAGTGACAAATGTGTTTAATGTATTTTATAAAGTGTTTTTTTTATGAAAATATAAATGTTCATAATTTTTATTAAAAAAATACATTTTGATATGTTGCAGCCAAAAACGTAAATTTTATTGGGATTTTATGTGATAGACCAACACAAAGTGGCACATAATTGTGAAGTGGAAGGAAAATGATAAATGGTTTTCAAAATGTTTTATAAATAAATAACTGAAGTGTGGCGTGCATTTGTATTCATTCCCCTTTACTCTGATTCCCTTAACTAAAATCTAGTGGAACCAAATGCCTTCAGAAGTCACATAATTAGTAAATAGAGTCCAGCTGTGTGTAATTTATTCTCAGTATAAATACAGCTGTTCTGTGAACCCCCCGGGGTTTGTTAGATAACCTTAGTGAGCAAACAGCATCATGAAGGCCAAGGAACACACCACACATGTCAGGGATAAAGTTGTGGAGAAGTTTAAAGTAGCGTTAGGTTATAAAAAAATATCCCAACCTTTGAACATCTCGCAGAGCAATGTTCAATTCATAATCCGAAAATGGAAAGAGTATGGCACAACTTTAAACCTACCGAGACATGTCCGTCCACCGAAAACTGACAGGCTCTGGCAAGGAAAGAATTGTTTAGAGAAGCAGAGAAGAGACCCATGGTAACTCTATTAGTCCTGCACTCCACAAATCTGGCATTTATAGAAGAGGGGCAAGAAAAAGCCATTGTTGAAAGAAAGCCATAAGAAGCCATGTGGGAGAAACACAGAAAACATGTGGAAGAAAGTGCTCTGGTCAGATGAGACCAAAACTAAACTTTTTGGCCTAAAAGAAAAACTGGTTAGAGTTGATGAGAACATGGATGGAGACACAAATACAGGGCAATTTTAGAAGAAAACCTGCAAAAGGCTTGAGACTGGGGTGAAGGTTTACCTTCCAGCAGGACTATGACCCTAAACATACATCCAGAGCTACAGTGGAATGGTTTAGATCAAAGGATATTCATGTGTTAGAATGGCCCAGTCAAAGTCCAGACCTAAATACAATTGGGAATCTGTGGCAAGCCTTGAAAGTTGCTGTTCACAGATGCTCTCCATGAACCCATCTGACAGAGCTTGAGCTATTTTGCAAAGAAGAATGGGCAAAAATGTCATTCTCTAGATGTGGAAAGCTAGTAGAGGCATTCCCAAAAAGACTTGCAGCTGTAATTGCAGAGAAAGGTGGTTCTACAATGTATTGACTTGGGGGGCTGAATATAAATGTACGCCACACTTTTCAGATATTTGTAAGAAATTTGGAAAAACATTTATAATTTTCCTTTCACTTCACAATTATGTGCCACTTTGTGTCGGTCTATCACATAAAATCCAAATAAAATACATTTACATTTGTGGTTGTAATATGACAAAATGTGGAAAATTTCAAGGGGTATATATACTTTTTCAAGGTACTGTATAGCCCCGCTATCTGTAAAGATCCATTTGTACACAGTGAGGGTTATTTACGAGAGGAAAATCCACTTTGCACTGCAAGCGCACATGAAAGTGCATTGAAAGTGCACTTGGAGGTGCAGTCACTTTATATGTAAGGGGTAGATTTGAAATGAGTGGAAGCTCTGCTGATTTTATCATCCAATCATGTGCAAGCTAAAATGCTGTTTTTTATTTTCCTTGCATGTCCCCCTCAGATCTACAACAACTTTACTTCTAAGTGCACTTTCAGTGTACTTTCAAGTGCACTTGCAGTGCAAAGTGGATTTTCCCTCAGTAAATAACCCCCGATGTATTGTAGTACTTATATTGCCTTTGACTGCTGTGTGTCCCAAGAGCCTGTTTCCCCAAGAGAGGCAAAGGTCATACTGCAGGGTGGGTGGGCAGCTAGATGTTGCCGGATGTCCTCCAGCAAGAAATGAGGTGGAAGCTATCTGGCTTGCTGCAGCTTCTAATGAACACTTTGAAACGTTTACAGTTTGTAGTAAATGCAGTGTGAGCAATTTCAATAAAGCAGAGGAGCCTGTAGTGCTTTTAGACCCCTTTCACACTGGGGCGTTTTTCAGGCGTTTTTCAAGCACTTTAGCGTTAAAAAAACGCCTGTAAAACGCTTGAAAGAAGCCTCATCTGCAGCCCCAATGTGAAATGTCAGCGCCCGAAAAACGCTCGTAAAGCGCCACTTAAACTAGCAGCGCTTTACCAGCGTTTTTCGAGCGTTAATGGGGCGCTTTTAACCCCTGCTAGTGGCCAAATAAAGGGTTAAAAGCGCCCACAAAACGCTGCTGCCAATAGCGTTTTTCAGGCGTTTTTCGGGCATTTTACAAGTGCTTCCCATTGATTTCAATGGGAAGGGGCGTTTTAGGAGCGTTGTATTCACCGCTCCAAAAGCGCTGCAAAGAAGCTGCTTGCAGGACTTTTTTTGACGCTCTTCCAGCGCAGCGCCTCAGTGTGAAAGCACTCGGGCTTTTACATTGGGATTGCAGTTGCAGCTTCTTTCAGGCGCTTTTTTTAACGCTAAAGCGCCTGAAAAACGCCCCAGTGTGAAAGGGATCTTGGTGTGAAAGCACTCGGGCTTTTACATTGGGATTGCAGTTGCAGCTTCTTTCAGGCGCTTTTTTTAACGCTAAAGCGCATGAAAAACGCCTGAAAAACGCCCCAGTGTGAAAGGGGTCTTAAAGACTGAACTTCCCCTTTAAAATATGTTCTACATTTGTAGATGACTTCCCTTGATATCTGGGTGAGCAGGAGTACTGCTTATCTTACATTTCAAAATTACATTTTAAAGTGGTTTTGCCAATCCCACTACCTTCAGTCAGTTTATACTATACATTTTAAAGAGGACTCTGTTTTTTTGTTTCCTAATTTTTAACTTTGTAGAGTGACATTCGCATTGACCAATACTAATATTCATTTGCAAAAACAGCCTGTCATGATTATGAAAGTCAAGATCACATAGTGTTTTTAATGCCTCAGGACTTCAATGGAATATGCAAAAGTAAAAGTTATTTAAATACATTATTACATATGTTGTCATTTTAGTGTTGATGGAATAAATCAGCTACGAGCTCTAAAGAGCATTCAGTCACAATACCCTAAAAAGATATGTTTGAGATGTATTTTTCCTACATGAAACAAATGCATTTTCTATAAGGTGTCATAAAGTTCATTTTTCAGCAAATGGTGTTACAGTTGTAATCAAGCCATAGCAGAAGTTAAAATGCATTGCCCTGGGGGAACATATACTTTTAAATGGCATACAAGGCAGTGACATAAGAATTTTGTAAAACGTTTTGTGTTTGTACTGTAAATTGCATTTTTTGACTTCAGCAGTTGTGATTTGGGCATTATTAGATTTTCAGTACTATTAAACTAAAAGCCTTGAGGGCTTCCCCAAGTCACACCGTTCATGCCACATACAATACTTCTACTCCACGATACACCTACACGAAGGCAGGATACAATATACAGCATCTCAGCCTCAATTAAAATGAATCTCGTTGTGATGCCATTTACAAAAAACTCTCAGCTTTGACACATGCAATTAGGTGAACATGATTGCTAAGCACTGCCATGTACAGGGTTTAATCAGAAAACATACAGTAACTTCAACAGTTTTTTTTTAATTTCATCTCTTACTATGCCTTTATGTTCTTTCCTGTTCAATTAATTGGATACACTAGTTTTTACTTCCCATGAGACCAGGCAGAGCAGGAGTAGTATTTGTGTTACATTAAAAAAATGACATTATAAAGTGGCTGATCTACAGCTTCTGGTTTAAAATGACAAAGTCATACTACATTAGCTTTTGTGCTTACAAAATGTTAAAAATAATTTCTTTTGTAGTGTATGTGTTGGCGGTGAAATAAGACAAGTGTGAATTAATGATTTTACTAGATGTAATGTTATTACTACATGGCCTTTTATAGGCAGATTTAATATACTGTACAGCTTTCTGTTGAAAAAGCAAAGAATGTTAAAGGTTAGATTCTTTCAATGTATTTTTAATAAACTTTGACTGCTATGATGGTAGATACTTTGAGAACCTGTCTGTTCTGTTGTACTGGATTATTTTAACAATGAGTTAGAAAATGGGGGTTAACATTTATATTCTAACAGTGTATACCGGGTGTCACTTTTATAGCTAAAAAATTAATTTTAGTTCAAAATGTAAAAGGTGGCCACCTATACAGGTTCAATGATTGCTGCTGTATATCAGCCCTATGTTCTTGCACCATACTTGTTGCTCCCAGCTGCTTTTATGTTGGTTTATTGAATTAATGCCCAATACACACGATAGGAATATCTTTGTTTTGTTTTGTTTTTTTGCATGCTGGTCTAATATCGAAAACCAATAGGTTACTAAACTTAGGAAAATTCTCCTAAGACAGAATCCAACAGAATACAACGTCTGAAGTGATGTATTGTATTGTAGTGTACTCTTTCATTTGCAAGCATGTGTGGTCTTTTTTTTTTGTTAAATTATATACTAGTTAAACAAAAAATAGTTTGGTCTATTATTGTATGATAAAAAAAAATTCACTGTTATCCCTTCCGATATTTTCACATGAACTGTCGCGATCAGCTTTCGAAAGCTGTGTACTAATGATCAGATTATCGGACGGTTGCTCCAAAAGCGTTATTTTTCATCCGATTTTTTTATTGTGTGTACTAGGCATATGGAGGTTTAGAAAATAACTAATTAGGTCACTGCTAAGAGATCAAATATGATCAAGCAAGGCAGTCAGATGCAGTTTCAAATTGTTAAGGTATATCTAAATTCAAAAATAAAATGCAGCTTACCAATCCTTAGATGTAGTGGCTGCATTAGTTTCCATTTTAGGCTTTTTTCCCCTTAAATTCCCCCCCCCCCCCCCCTCCTTCACAGACCATTTTTCAGCTTTCAGCGCTCTCGCACTTTCAATGACAATTGCACGGTCATGCTATGCTATACCCAAATTAAATTTTTATCATTTTGTTCGCACAAATAGAGCTTATTTTGGTGGTATTTATTCATGACTCCGTTTTTTATTTTTTGCGATATAAGCGGAAAAACAGCGAAAATTTGGAAAAAAAACAAGATTTTCTTCTTTCTATTTTAAAAGAAATCCAATAAAATCTAATTGTGTCATAAATTTAAGCCAAAATTTATTCTGCTACATGTTTTTGGTAAAAAAATTCCATTAAGTGTATAATAATTGGTTTGTGTGTACGCAAATGATCATGTACAGATGTGTGCAGGTGATCACGGACATATGTGTGCAGATAATCATTGGGACATGTGATTTTAGTGGGACTTATTTGGGGACATGTGTGTTTTGGGGACATTGTGTGGGGACATGTGTGCTTTACATTTGTGTTTACACTGAGTAAAAAACAGCTCATACTCACTGATCACCAGCCGGCTGCAGTGATCCGCTCTCCTCTCCTGAGCGACAACTTCCGTGTGAGGAGAGGAGAGCCGATTGCCTAGCAACTGGCTGTTTATTTACATCACATGACGGCTGTGATTGGATACGGCCATCATGTGATCAGGAGGGCCAATCACAGAACATCCTCTCAGAAGGAGAGGGCACCCACCCGGCTGTATATGTACATTGGCCAGGTGGGAAGTAGTTAAATCACTCTACTTCCCCCTATAATCAGTATGCTCCTTGCACACCTGATTGGTTCCTCATGTTGCTTCTCCCTCTCCATCTTTGAGCTTTGCTGTACAGGGACTGTAAAAGCTGATACAAAGCCAAATGTAAATACTTACATGTGCAGTATATATACCCAAAAAAGAACAAAATGTTATATTACAGATAACTAGAGATGAGCTTGATTTTTAGTCCGAACATAAGTCCGACTCAAACACTGGGTGTTCTCTCATTCGCTGAACATTATGGGGTGTCCGTGGAAAATTTGAGCGCCATGGAACACCCCATAATGCCCCATAATGCACTGCGAGATTGCAGTGCATTGCTGTATGATGATTGGCCAAAGCATGCACCTGACCTGCATGCTTTGGTCAATCACAGCGTGCACTGCTGAGAGAGCCACAATTGGCCAAAGGCAGGGTGCCTTTGGCCAATTATGGCTCAGGGGGACTAAGGCCGCGTACACACGGGCGGACTGTTCGCCCAACCTTGTCCGCTGAACAGTGTTTGGGCGGACAGTCCGCTCGTGTGTGGGCTTTCAGCGGACAGTTTCAGCGGACAGTTGGACGGACAAAGTCTTTCGGAAATTCCGAAAAACTGTCCGCTGAAACTGTGTTTGAGCGAACAGTCCGCCCGTGTGTGGGCCTGTCCGCTGTACTTTCGAAATGAGCGGACTGTTCCCGCTCGGAAAGTCCGCCCATTTCGAGCGCGTGTACAGGTAGGCGGGGCCCGCGAAGGAGACGTCGCGGGCTCCGCCGCCTGTAATGGGCTTAAAGGGGAACCCCAACGCCGAAAAAAATCGGCGTGGGGGTTCCCCCAAAGTCCACACCAGACCCTTGTCCGAGCACGCTACCCGGCCGGCCAGGAAAGGGGGGCGAGCGAGCGCGCCCCCCCTCCTGAGCCGTACCAGGCCGCGTGCCCTCAACATGGGGGGGGTGTCTTGGGGAAGGGGGGGCCGCGCGGCCCCCCCACCCCAAAGCACCTTGTCCCCATGTTGATGAGGACAAGGGCCTCTTCCCGACAACCCTGGCCGTTGGTTGTCGGGGTCTGCGGGCGGGGGGCTTATCGGAATCCGGGAGCCCCCTTTAAGAAGGGGGCCCCCGGATACCGGCCCCCCACCCTATGTGAATGAGTATGGGGTACAATGTACCCCTACCCATTCACCTGTGAAATAAAGTACAAAAAAAAACACAACACAGGGGAAAAAATATTTTATTGCACAGCTCCGGGGGTCTTCCGTCTTCGGGGGTCTTCTCGCCGGACTCCTCCGCTATGTGTGTGTAGCTCTTTTACTAGCGGAGGAGTCCGGCTTTCTTCCTCCCCGCCGCCGGCCTCTTCTCCCGACTTCGGGGGTCTTGTCCCCCTCTTCGGTTCTTCTGCCGGGCCACCGCGCCTTCTTGTAGCTCTTTTACAGGCGGTGGCCCGGTCTTCTGTCGCCGCTGCCTTCCGTTCTTCTGTCGCCGCCTTCGGTTCTTCTGCCGGGCCACCGCGCCTTCTTGTAGCTCTTTTACAGGCGGTGGCCCGGTCTTCTGTCGCCGCTGTCGCCGCCGCCGCCTTCCGTTCTTGTTCTTCTTCTTGTTCTTCTGCTTCTTCTCCTGGAGATGTTGACTCGACGAGCTCTCCGGCCGGAATGCCAGAGCCGCGCTGTGCGGTCACCTATATAGTGACAATGGGGCGGTGTCACATGGTATATGTCACATGGGTTGGTCACATGGTGACCCCGCCCCCTTACGATGTCATAGTCCCCATGTGACATCAACCCATGTGACCAACCCATGTGACATATACCATGTGACACCGCCCCATTGTCACTATATAAGTGACCGCACAGCGGCGACAGCGGCGACAGAAGACCGGGCCACCGCCTGTAAAAGAGCTACAAGAAGGCGCGGTGGCCCGGCAGAAGAACCGAAGAGGGGGACAAGACCCCCGAAGTCGGGAGAAGAGGCCGGCGGCGGGGAGGAAGAAAGCCGGACTCCTCCGCTAGTAAAAGAGCTACACACACATAGCGGAGGAGTCCGGCGAGAAGACCCCCGAAGACGGAAGACCCCCGGAGCTGTGCAATAAAATATTTTTTCCCCTGTGTTGTGTTTTTTTTTGTACTTTATTTCACAGGTGAATGGGTAGGGGTACATTGTACCCCATACTCATTCACATAGGGTGGGGGGCCGGTATCCGGGGGCCCCCTTCTTAAAGGGGGCTCCCGGATTCCGATAAGCCCCCCGCCCGCAGACCCCGACAACCAACGGCCAGGGTTGTCGGGAAGAGGCCCTTGTCCTCATCAACATGGGTACAAGGTGCTTTGGGCACCCCCCCATGTTAAGGGCACGCGGCCTGGTACGGCTCAGGAGGGGGGGCGCGCTCGCTCGCCCCCCTTTCCTGGCCGGCCGGGTAGCGTGCTCGGACAAGGGTCTGGTGTGGACTTTGGGGGAACCCCCACGTCGATTTTTTTCGGCGTTGGGGTTCCCCTTTAAGCCCATTCCAGGCGGCGGAGCCCGCGACGTCTCCTTCGCGGGCCCCGCCTACCTGTACACGCGCTCGAAATGGGCGGATTTGCCTCCGCCTTACGTGGGCGAGTCCGTTCATTTCAAAAGTTGAGCGGACTGTTTGGCAAACAGTTCGTTGAAACAGTCCGCTCGTGTGTGGGCAAGTCCGCTCATGCAAATTTTGAGCGGACTGTTTGCCGAAACTGTTTGACGAACAAGGTTGGGCAAACAGTCCGCGCGTGTGTACGCGGCCTAAGTCCATGCCCCACACTATATAAGGCTGCTTACAGAGCAGCCGTGCATAGTGTTGTTGGCGTGGACAGAGAGATAGCTTGAGTTAGATTAAGCAGGCAGGTTATTCAGTTAGTGGCAGTGTATTTGAGATTATATATATATATATATATATATATATATATATATATATATATATATATATATATATATATACCCACATATACTCTGCATGTGTAGCCTATATCTACAGTGCATTCTGTGTACTGTTTTTTAATACTGTGTACATCACCAGAAGTGTAGTAGAAACTGTACACACCATATTAGATACTGTGTACACCGCTTGAAGTGTATCTAATAAAGTGTGTACAGTTTCTATTACACTTCTGGTGGTGTATAGAATACAGTGCAGCCATTGTACAGTTGCTAATACATTTCAGGCGGTGTACACAGTATCTAATGTAGTGTAGTATTGCCAAACAAAAAATACATCATGTCCGGAAGGCCACCAAGGAGAGGCAGACATTCACAGGCCACTAAAAGAGGGCAAGCAGCCTCTGTGTCTACAGTCAACAGTGGTGGTCGTGGACATGGTGTATCCTCTGCAGGTGGCCGTGGGGCAAGCTTGTCTTTTTTTGCTGCTGGCTGTGTTATTGAGCCACAACATGCAGAAGAGTTGGTGGAGTGGATAACAAAGCTGTCCTCATCCTCCTTATTCTCTGTCACCCAGGTTCAGAGTCATCAGCCTTCCAATGCAGCTGCCAAAGCGACCTATTCCACCGGCTCCTTGTCCACAGTCACTCCTTCCATAGCCCCACCATCATGCACTGAGGAGTCCCCAGAATTATTAGACCACGGTGTCAGTTATATTCTACTGGAGGATGCACAGTGATTTGAAGGCTCCAATGTTGGTTCACAGGTTGAGGAAGGGAGTAACATGAGCCTAGAGAGGAGGGGGTGCCACAGAAGGACAAGAAACTGCCAGTCATATTCCCCCAGCTGTAGCATACTGCCAAGTTTTCTCCAGTGACGGGGAGGGAGGGGATGATGAGGCCACTGACTGTACTTGGGTGCCTGAGAGAAGAAAGGATGAAAGGGAGGAGGATGAGGCACAATTGCAACGAGGCAGGATGTCCTCTAGAGCAGCTTAAGGGCACCCACCTTATTGCATCACACCATAGAGCTCTGCAAGGTGCAGGGTGCTGCTGACTCCCCGCTGACTTTTAAAAGTTCCTTGGTGTGGTCCTTTTTCAACATGTGTGCAGCAGATAGGTTGCAAACAGCAATGGTGCTATGTCGGAAGTGGATCAAGTGTGGCAAGAACAGCAGCCGCTTGGTCACCACCTGCTTGGCCAGACCAGCAAAAAAAGGCGGACTTCTCCTTTCTCCTCATCTGGGATCTCCAACCCTACTATACGTCCAGTCCTCTCAAAAGCCTGCATTGAGAGGAATGAAGATATAGCAATAGGTGTCTCAAGTATTTGCAGTCAATCTGCTAGCAGTACACCACCAATTGATTTTAGCAGGCAAATTTCCCTACCCCAGTTGCTGAACCGTAAAAAATTAATTTGGTCCCAGTGGTCCACATGCTCAGCGTCTAAATGCTAGCATTGCAACTGCTGCCTTTTCAGCTAGTAGACTCTGCCCCTTTTCATGGATTTGTGAAATGGGCTGTATCTCAGTGGCGGGTTCCACAATGCCATTTCTTTTCATAGAAGGCCATTTCGGCTCTCTATCGGCATGTGGAAGGCAATGTTTTGGCCTCGTTGGACAGGGCCATCTGCAGTAAGGTTCATATTACCGCTGACTCATGGTCCAGCAGGCATGGGCAGGGACATTACCTTTCCTTCACGGCACACTGGGTAACTCTGCAGGCACCTGGGAAGGATGCAGGACAGGTTTTAGTGTTGTTGGAGCTTGTTCTGTTGGAGTGGTGATTCTGCCAAACCTCTCTCCTCTACCCCCTCATCTTCTTCCTCTATGGCCTCTTTTGCAGATTTTTCCTCTGAACCAGCGGTGCTCCGTAAGCGTTCAAGGGGCTATGCAAGCAGTCAGGCTAAAATATGCCATGCAGTGCTTGAGTTGGTCTGCCTAGGGGACAGGAGCCACACTGGGGATGAGATTTTGTCATCTCTGCAGGGGCAATCTCAGAGGTGGTTGACACCATGCCAGCTTCAGCCAGGAATGGTTATATGCGACAATGGCACCAACCTTCTCTCCACCCTCCGATAGGGACACTTGACCCATGTTCCATGTTTGCCACACGTCCTGAATTTGGTGGTGCAGCGGTTCTTGAGCAGGTACCCAGACTTACAAGATCTCCTGAGGCAGACCAGAAAAGTCTGTGGTCATTTCTGCCGGTTATATAATACCAGTGCTCGGCTGGCTGGCACTCAAAAGGAGTGCAACCTGCCCACCCACCACCTCATTTGTGACATGCCCAATGTTGTCAATGCTGCAGTGGCTGCACACACACAGCAGAGGACCATCAATGAGTACCTGTGCGAGTTTGGCACCAGGACAGGGTCGGGAAGCTTGGCTTCTTTTCGCCACACCAGTGGCTACTGATCAAGGATACATGCACTGTCCTGTCACCACTTGAGGAGGCCACAATGATAGTGAGCAGAGACAATGCATGCATCAGTGACACTGTCCTTTTAATCTTCCTGCTGGAGTAGGCACTTCGTGGAACCATGGACAGGGCACTTGAGGCAGAACAGCAGGAGGAAGAGGAGGACTTCCTTTCCTCTCAAGGCCCCCCTTATCCAGATAATATTCCTGCGGGCCCGCCATACACACAGGAAGAAGAGAAGGAGGATTGTGTCAGCATGGATGTAGAGGATAACACTCAGTGGCAGTCTTCAAGGGATGTATTTCAGTCCCCAGAAACCAAAAGAGTTGTACGTGGCTGGGAGGAGGTAGTTACGGATAATTTGATCCTTAGTGACCCAGAAGACTCATAATCAAATGCCTCTGCAAACATATGCTGCATGGCCTCCCTGATTCTGCAAAGCCTGCAAAAGGACCCTAGGATTTGTGGTATCAAGGAGAGAGATCATTACTGGCTGGCAACCTTTCTTGATCCACGTTACAAGGGTAAGGTTGCAGAACTCATCCTGCCTTCGCAGAGGGAGCAGAGAATGAAACATCTTTAGGAGGCCTTGAAGGAAGATTTTTGCAATGCATTTCCAGACCCTGGGAGGTTACCATTTCCTGGTGCTGGGCAACATGTTGCTGAGGCTTCGTTCAATCAGAGGAAGAGTGGTAGAGAAGGTGGCCGGCTGACCGATGCCTTTAAACAATTTTTCAGTCCTCATTGCCAAGGTCTGATTGGTTCAAGCAACCATCGCCAACGTCTGCATTATATGGTGCAGGAATATCTAGGGGCAAGAGCAGATTTGGAGACCTTTTCAATAGAGCATCCACTGGGTTACAGGGTCTTGAGCATGGACCACTGGCCAGAACTTGCTCAATATGCAATTGAGCTACTGGCCTATCCTGCATCCAGCGTGCTTTCTGAACGCACATTCAGTGCTTCTGGAGGGTTTGTAACAGATTGTGCCTGTCCACAAACTCAGTTGATAGGCTTGCATTCATAAAAAAGAATCAGTCTTGGATCAGCAGCTATCAAGCACCATATGCTGATGTAACTGATGGAATTTGCTATGGATCTGGGATCCTTTGAAGACTGCTTATGCTGACTATCCTATTCCTCCTCAATCTTGATGATGCTCGTTAGGGGTTACAGTGTTGTGGCACCACCGCCACCACCACCCAAGGCCCAATTTATCTGCCCCTGTCTAACAGGAGCTTGTAATTACAATTTTTGATATAATATTTAAATACAGGGCCTGTTCCTGCGCTCAACAAGAGTAACTGTGAGGGCTTACAGTGTTCTAGTGCCACCAACACCTAAGGCTGTTCAGAGTATATAGTGCCTGGGGCCTGGGGGACCCCACGCCATTAAAAAAAACATTTATATCCTTCCAGACCTGAAGGGTCTGGTATGGATTTTGGGGGGGGGCATCCATTTTTATTGTTTTGGTATTTTTATCTATATTGCCGGCATCCGACAATACATTACAGCCGTGAGCACTTTTAAATGACATTTTTTCCTTTAGAAATGTCATTTTGCTTTGGCACTATTATAAACATGGGAAAGATGCGCTACTTTACAGGCATACTAAGGACACCCCCAAGCACGATATTTAAAGGAAAATTTCATTCTTATGGTTTCACTTTGAGGCCCGGTTCACACCGCTGCCGGGGGAGATCCGGATGTGATTCGCACAGCAAATCACATCCGATCTCCGTAGCGATGCGAGTTCAGCCATACAGATAGTATGGCTGAATTCGCAGCGGTCCCGCAGCAAACTCGCACGGGACCCTTTTTTGGGTCCGCAACAGAATCGGATCGCATGGGGGTTCACACCATGCGATCCGATTCCTGTGCGAGTCGGCAGATCGCACTGCGATATGCCGACGGATCTGGGGGTGTCATTAACATAACATTGACACTCCCAGCCGTCCGCATAGGGCAGTGTGAACTGCCGGCGGGAGGTGTGCGATGCGGGTAAACGCCGCGGATTCGCGGCGTTCCCGCATCGCTATAGTGTGAACCCGGCCTAAGCGTTATTTAAATCACTGCTCCCGAAAAAACTGCAGTTTTTAAAACTTGTTTTGCATTGATACATATCCCCTTTGGCAGGACCCGGGTCCGAAAACACTTTTTATGGCAATAACTTGCATATAAGCCTTTAAAATTAGCATGTTTGATGTCACATCCCATAGACTTTAACGGTGTTCACACACATTTTTTTCCTGTTCGCATGTTGTGCTGCGAACCAAACCGGGGGGGGGGGGGGGTTGGCTCATTCCTACAGATGACCAGTCCTTAGATTTGGTGGCTACATTATCTTTTTTTAAATCTGGTAAATAACACTTTCTGTCCCTTCATGACTACACATATTTCTCCATTGTATCTATGAAAGAAGTCATGGCTGTCACACATACTGGTGGCCTTTAAACATGTCTCCTTTTGTTCCTCTCCCTAATGCCACGTACACACGATCAGAAATTCGGCCAACAAAAGACGGTTGATAGCTTTTGGTCAGAAAATGTGTGCATGTGTATGCTCCATTGGACTTTTGCCTGCGGAATTTCGGCCAGCAAAAGATTGAGAGCATGTTCTCAATTTTTCGGTCGGAAAAAGTTCCTATCCTAAAATGGTTTGTGTGTATGCAATTCCAACATGCAAAAGCTCACTTTTTTTTTTTAGTCAAGAACTACGTTTTTTTGGAATATTTTGAAATTATTTTCTAGTCATCTCCATCATTTTTTGGCATGTTTACACAACAACATTATTATCTTGTATTTTTAAAGCTCAAGGAGGTTGGTTGGTGTCCCTTGTTAATTTGACATTGTATTATTGAAATGTACTTGACAAGTATTTTCAGAAAAACAATCTCCATTTATTCTGGCTTATAACAAAATAAAGAAGGCAACGCTGGAGAAAATGCTGGGATTTACAAAGCCTTTCTATCCCAGGGCACACATCCACTATTTGGAAAATAAAATAGGTAGCTTGAGAAGTCCATATAATGGGGAGCACAATTTAGTCTAGGACTCCCAGAGATCATGAACAGCAGCAGATGACATATATCTCCCCAGGCTGTGATACTACAACAGCTTGCGTCTTCTGTCAGACCAGACTGAACCCAGGCCATCACTTGTCTTCCTTGCAGCCTTCCCTGCAGCCTTCCTTGCAGCCTTCCTTGGAAGCTGTGGCTCTGGAGGTGGACTTGTGGCAGAAGAAGGAGGAGGAGCAGGATGGGCGAGCATACATAAGTGCATGTTATCATTTGTTTGGCCACTCAACCCCTTCTGAGGCCCAGTGCTGCTTCCTCTACGTTGCTCCCCTTCCTGGCCCTTTTTGTTGGAAGGCGGAGGGGAGGGGCCTGGGATTGGATGAGGCTACAGGGCCCTGCCACCTCCTGGCTGACATTTACCCCCACCTCCTCCTGGCTGCCACTTACCCCTGTCTCCTCCTGTCTGCCACATTCCAGAGCCTTGTGCTGGCTGAGGTTTTCCTGCATATGAATAAGGGACATACTTTTAGTTTTTGGTTCATCAATCACACCAAAATTTCAGCTCATGACTGTTGCAAATGAATTTTAATAAATAGAAAAGACTATCATTCTGACCCCAGCATTTTCCATTCTTGTCACACTCATTTTTGGCCCCTACTGTCAATTGATATGTCAAACACTTTTTGTTAAATCATTAATTTGTTAGCAAGAATAACATCTAGTTAACAACAATAATTTTCGGACAATAAATATGTTAAAAAAATACTATACCTGGCTCCAGCTAGGCTCCTCAACTTCTTCCAGGATGGAAGGCCCAGGGTGGTCCTCAGAAACATCACCTGAGTTTGAGGGAAGGGTGGATAGAAGTGTAGAAATTGATTCCCTGGCTTCCATCTGGTCTTCCTGAAACTGCATCCTGCTGTAGTACCACAGACTGGGTACATACACATCCTCTGCTACAGCTCCTGATCTCATGGAAGCCTGGACCTTATTAAGCTCCTTCCTATACGTGCTTCTCAAGCTAACAATTTTCTTCTCCACGAACTCAATGTCTGCGTCGGGGACCTGCGTCTTCACAAATTCCAGCAGTTTCTCCAGCGATGCCTTCCTAGCTGGTTTATTTCGATATAAGGGGTTTTTAACCTCCCACAAATTTTACATATCCCTGTATTTGTCTATGAAGTGGACCATGAATTCAGGGTTTTTGAATTGTTTCATATTTGCTGCAAGACAAAACATAAGACAAAAACACTAAATATCAGGCTAAACTCTCCTAATCTTATCCCAATATAGGCCTCAATCTAGAATCAGTATAGGCCACTGATGTACCAAAGTTAAGATGTTACCTTCATTAGAATGTTCGTCCTCCTTCCTCAGCACACTGAACGTACTTACGACACTCGCATCTTAACTTTATATACACTGCGCATGCGTGAAACTCCACCCATGTCGCCCGCACTTGGCGTTCTTTCTCAAAGATTCCCCACCCATCTCTTTTCATTATCATAGGGGAGAAAAGACACGGGATGTTGGAGGACAACAGGACCCCCCCCACCTCAGGAAGAAGGGGAGCAGAGGATTGTGGTACCTCAGGTTGTGAAGGAAGGAGAGGTGGAAGAAGTGCGCAAATTTGGAACTAAAACAGGTCAGTGTCAGACACCACCGATTCAGGTAATAGATGTATGCCTGCATATTTCTAATACATGGTGTGTATTTTTACTTTAGGTGATGTGCAGGTTGTGGTAGCAAAATTGGGTCATTTCACCAGTTGCAGTGCACTGGTGAAATGACAATGGCTTATCCAGGAAATCATGTCTTGTATTCGTGATTTGGACCTTGTCAAAGAAAAAAAACAAGGAGATAGAACAAAGACTGAAGAACATGAATGATGTACTAGGGAGAATCTAAATCCTAAAAAGATTCCTGGAATTTTTTTTTTTTTAAACTAATTTTATCTAAAGTTTTAATACAGTTTAAATACCAAATTTGGAAGATGCACACAGTGTGTCAACATGTGCTATCTGCCCTCAGGGGATGTCAATGTTCGTGTTTTGTGGGTACAACCCCTTCCTCCCAACTTTAGTAGATGAGAGGAAGTGGTTGCACCCCCAAAACACGTATTTTCATCGCCCATGATGGATGTTGACATTAGGTATGGGATCAGAAAGGAAATCCCCATTTTGACTCACAATTTGTTTGCATCTTCTAAATTTGGCTTTTACAGGGGTGACTTCACCCCATCTGATGAAGGCAAGATCAAGACTTTTTTCACACTATATAATGGCTGATATTGCCTTCTTTTTTGCAATGTTGAACTTTGTAGGTTCCAGAGTTGTGTATGCTATGTTTGGAAACATGCCTGTTTTCTGTGTCTTTTCAAAAAATTTCAAGGTAAAACGTTGAAACTTTGAAAAAAATATGTGTTTTTTTTTACCCACAAAAATGTTTTATAAAACGCGCATGTAAATGTGCACAGAGTAAAAGGCTTTCTACTCAACAATGTGTGGCTTCTTCTTTCAATGCTCAGTAACACTTTTTGTATTAAGTTGGTGTTTACAGTGACAATGGGTGTTATTTAAATAATGTTAAAACTACTAGTGCACTAGGAGAACCTAGAAGACAGATAAAAGAAACACAAGCAGTAAATCCAAATCAAGATTTTATCATATCAATTATTTTTTATTTTAAAAATATTTACAAATTAGCTGGCAAAGCATTGGCCCCCCCACCCGTAAAATATTCCACATATTTTTCACGCACTTCATGGGCGCATTGGGGGTGCTAGCCAGGATGGGCAGCTTTCAGGGCCGTCAGTGTTGGTTCACAATAGTCCGTCTGCAGGCCCAACTGAGGCTATATAATTTGGAGCATTTATTTTTAAAAAGTTGTGCAGGATGCAACAGCATAAAACAATATGGTTCAGTTTGTACTCCACCAGGTTGATAGCCATTAGAAATAGGCAGAACTGGTTGGCTATTATCCCAAAGGTATTCTCCACGACTCGGGCTCTGGCCAGCCGGTAATTAAAAAACCTCTTCTCCGGGGTGAGGGTCCTCTAGGGGAATGGCCTCGTCACGTGATTGCCCAGACCAAATGCTTCATCAGCAATAAAAACAAATGGAAGCCCTTCGACGTTCTATTCGACAGGGTGCATTACCAAGCCACTGAGACGTTCGGTCTGGGCAAAGACTCCACCATCCGACATCCAGCCATTCTTCCCCACGTCCACACAGAGAAACTCGTATGTCACCGCCATCACTGCTATCAACATGATACTATGAAACCCCTTATAGTTAAAATAGTATGACCCCAAATGGGGTGGTGGGATGATGTGGACGTGCTTCCCATCTATTGCCTCTCCGTAGTTGGGAAAGTCCCTACGATGGGCAAAGTGGGATGCCACAGTCTGCCATTCCTGTGGCATTGAAGGATACTGTGGAGTTCAAACAGAAAAAAAACTAATTAGCAATTTTGCACATAAACATTGCAAGCAAATTAAAACACAAACATTCTTAGCCAACATCGGTATAACATTGATTTTAATGCGTATTTAAAGACAAAAAAATAAGATCCACTTATCAGATTCCTCACCCCCTCTGATGGCCCATTGTCCAAATTTTAGGGGGGGGTTCTAAATTAGTTTGTGAGCCCAAAAAAAGCCTCCAACACTCTGCATGAATTTAAGAACAACAATAACATTTGTACACATTATAGGGTTTTTTTTAGGGTAAAGCAGTACAATGGAGCTGACAAAATACATTGTTAAGTGACTAGGCTAGGTGTGTATGGGCCCAGGATAGCATGCTGGGGAGGTTAGTGAAGGCAAATATGCATGTAGGCCAAAAAAGGAGCATTAAAAGATTCCAGCATGCATGAGGACAAAGGGGACATTCACAGCATATTACAATCAGGATAATTATAGATTGATGAAAGAAGTACAAAACATTAGCATACAATAAATACATATAATGTGATGTTAAAGGATAAAACTTAGACTAATATAGTCCTTCTGCAGGACCTCAATAATAGCAGAACAGGTCTCTGGAATAATGATCCCCAGAGACTGGGGAGAGATGCCTGTCAAGAACTTGAGGTCCTGTAGAAGGAGTGATGGCTTGCTGCAAGCAGGTGTCTTGCCTGCTAATATAAGGGGTGAGCAAAGCCAACAAATGGTGAAAAATGGGGTCCAGAGAAAATTCCTGAAATCATCAGGGTTATTCTCCTGGATTTTACACAGCAGAGGCTACTCCTCCCCACCCTGTTCATGGACCGGGCTTGGATTAAAGTAATAACCCCAGCACCAAGCCCCCGCACAGCACGAACTCTACGATGAGTATGTAACTGCAACATGGCTTCAAAGCAGTCGGATGGTCAGAGCGAACTAACCAAACGCACTGAAGAACAGCAAGGCCTGTGAAGAGCAGGCTGAAAATCAGAAACGAGTGAACAAGAATGCACTGAAAAACAGATACACACTGACTACACGCACTGAAAAACAGATACAAACCCACAAGCACAAACTGAAAAGCAGTAAAACAATCAGAATAAGCATGAGTCTGAAAAGCGCGAATCGTCTCTCACCAAACTTCTACTAAGACAAGATTAGCAGAAGGAGCCCAGAGGGTGGTGGACTGAGTATTGAACTTTCTTTTTCTAGTCCCGTTGTACGTGTTGTACGTTACCGCGTTCTTGACGGTTGGAATTTGGTGTGACCGTGTGTATGTAAGACAGCTTGAGCGTAATCCCTTCAGAATTGCATCAGAAAAACCATCAGAGCTTTTTCCGACCAAAATTACAATCGTTTGCACGCGGCATTACATATATAGTTAGTCAGGTTGAAAGAAATAAACAGTTGCATTTAGTTCAACCAATAGAAAAAGAAAACAAAAAACAAATATAAAACCTCCCATACACGCACAGTTTATTCAGAGGTAAGAAAACCCCTCCCCCACACCCCACAACCACCACCACCAAAAAAAGCATGATTCAACTTGCAATTGGCAATTCCATGACTCAACTACCCCTGGTGTTACTACCTATAAATGTTAATATCCAGTTTTTTTTTTTGTGCTTTTAGGAAAGCATCTAGCTATTTTTAAAAACAATCTACTACGTAGGCCAGAACAATTTTTTAAGGAAGTCTATTCCATATTTTCAGAGCTCCCACTGTGAAGAAGAGGCCTTTCCATATATGGAAGTTAAATATCCTTTTCTCCAGACATAAAGAGTGTGTCCCCTTGTCCTCTGTAATTACCTAAAAAGGTATAATATGGAAACATCAATATTTTACCAAAACTTTAATCCCAGCATCCTCCGGGACTGTGACATCATAAGGGAAGGGGTCACCATGTGACATCGCCCGGTGACCCCGCCCCGTATCCCTATATAAGTCGCCGCACAATCAGTCCCTGTCATTACAGCCTGAGAGAGCATTGTGTCAACATCGGAAGAAGAGAAGAAGGAAGAAGAAGAAGAAGCAGGAAGAAGAAGAAGCAGAAGGTGGTGGCGACGACAGCGACCAAAGATCGGGCCAACACTAGTAAAAGAACTGGAAGAAAAAAGCGGAGGCCGGCAAGAAGAACTGAAGAGTGGGACAAGACCCCTGAAGTCGGAAGAAGACCCCCAAAGTCGGAAGAAGACCCCCGGACAGCGGCGACGATGAAGGAGAAAGCCGGGCTCCTCCGCTAGTAAAAGAGCTAGCAAAAGAGCAGAAGATAGCGGAGGAGTCCGGCGGGAAGACCCACGAAGACGGAAGAAGACCCCTGGAGCTGTCTAATAAAGTATTTTAAAAACATGTGTTGTGTTTTTTTATTAACACTTTTTTCCCCCCAGGTGAATGGGTAGGAGTACATCGTACCCCCTACTCATTTACATAGAGTGGGGGGCCGGAATCCGGGAACCCCTTATTAAAGGGGACTCCCGGATTCTAATAAGCCCCCCGCCCGCAGAGCCCAACAACCATCGGCCAGGAACACGGCCTGGTACGGCTCAGGAGGTGGGGGGGTGCTCGCTCGTCCCCACCCCCTTTCCTGACCGGCCGAGCTGCGTGCTCAGATAAGGGGCTGCTATGGACTTTGGGGGGACCCCCACGCTGTTTTTACGGCATAGGGGTTCCCCTTTAAATCCATACCAGGTGAGGGGGCTAGCAAGGTGTCAATCTTGCCGATGGAGGCAGCGAAATTCACTTCCTTCGCTAGTTCAGTCTACCTAGACAATTATACAGAAAGAAGCCGCGCTTGTGGAATGGACTACAATAGACAGGATTATAGATATATATTAATGTGTACTCAAAGAATTTTTTCTTTGTTTGTTATTTTTAGAGGTTGCTGCCTCCCTAAAATACACAGGCTGCGTTCAACAACCCGTGTTAAAAAAGTAAATAGTTAATATGGGCTACTGGCGCTACCTCAAATTTATTTCTATTCAAAATATAAAAGGATTGAAACTAAACAAATTTTAATCACCGTTCTCTGGCCCTAAGGCCTATGATTCACTCAGTGTTTGGTGCTTTCAATCAGCTAATGTGTATAGGCTGAAAGATTCCTCACTATTTTACTCGGAGAAACTATATTTTCTCAATATTTTATACCGAATCCCATAAGTGACCTAAAACATCCTCACTCTTAATCTAAACAATTCTGTGACAAAAAGAAAGAAAGAATTTTTTTTTCCCTTATATAGGGAATATAGCGGCTAGACTCCCAGTGTTAAACAAGACCAACTACATAAAATATTCCAAGTGATAAGTGTACAGAAAAAAATATTCCAAGTGATAAGTATACAGAAAAATTATATAAACCACAATCCTACACCTTCCTTAGACCACTCATAAAATAGCAGTGTTGTAATGTGAAATTATATATATGTAAAAAGTATAAATAAAAATTATATATATGAAGTAATTAGAAAAATGAAAAACAGTGAGAAAAAATAAAAAATAAAAAATTCTAAAATAAAAAATAAAAAATTCTAAAATAAAAAATAAAAAATTCTAAAATTAAAAAAAACGAAAAAATGAAAAAAAAATGTTTTTGAAAAAATGTTTTTGAGAGAAATGTATATATAGTCCACAGTGACTCTTTTATCAAGTGTCCACAAATATGCAAATTTCTCTGCTTCAGGAGACAAGAGAGTGACTTTCGTGATTATGACTGCTTATTCGTGACTTCCGTGCTCATTCCCCCTCAAGGGTCCCCACTCACCGAATCCACGCACCCCCTAAGGGGTTGTACGCATGTAAGCTGTATCCCACTTTGTTGAGGATTCCACCAATCCGCTGTATCTTCCAAAACGATTCTCCACAGATATTTTCGTTGTTAGAGAGAAAAAACTCCTATGTCCCGTGGTAGTTCCTCAAAGGAAAAAAAAACCCACTCATGGTGTAGTATTTCTGGTATACAGCACACTTATTGTTGGGGGGAGGGGAACAAATTAGAGCTATTCTTCTATTATGCTCTTAACAGAGCTGAAAGAATTTTATATATTTATATATAGTGGGAGGCCTGTGACCACTATTTAAAAATCAATACTTTATTGCAGAAATATTAAAAATCTTCCAAACTGCGAAAGATTTTACCACAGCAGTTATACAGCAAAACCATTTGTTAAAAAGTTTTTCTTTTGCAAAGAATTTCTCCAAAGTACAAAAAATATATAAAACAAAAATAAAAACAAAAAAATAAAAATGCAGAAAATACAAAAAATATAAAAGATACAAAAAATATATATGGGAAAAATACTTTGAAAAACTACTAATTTTTAAATAGTCAATCTTTTAACGCCTATTTTTCCTCCTTAAGAAGTGGGGATCTAGATTGTTATGTCCTCCAGAGGATCACTCTCTATATATTTTGTATCCCTAAGGGAACCCCTTCCCAGGCTATTTGGGCTCTCTGTAGATTGAATCTATTTAAAACCCGATTTAATATGTCCTTAGAGTCCTTGCGCAAAAAGGGCCAAAGTGAAAAATCCCACCGGTTCGCCAGCACAAAGCAATCCGTTGAGCGAGCGGCGTGCGTTCCAGCTGCGCTCCAATGGAACAGGCGCACCGGAAGTGACGTAGTATGCGTAATGACGCTGTACGCGTTTCGTCAGATCGCTGCTGAGGACGTCTCTGACGAAACGCGTACAGCGTCATTACGCATACTATGTCACTTCCGGTGCGCCTGTTCCATTGGAGCGCAGCTGGAACGCACGCCGCTCGCTCAACAGATTGCTTTGTGCTGGTGAACCGGTGGGATTTTTCACTTTGGCCCTTTTTGCGCAAGGACTCTAAGGACATATTAAATCGGGTTTTAAATAGATTCAATCTACAGAGAGCCCAAATAGCCTGGGAAGTGGTTCCCTTAGGGATACAAAATATATAGAGAGTGATCCTCTGAAGGACATAACAATCTAGATCCCCACTTCTTAAGGAGGAAAAATAGGCGTTATAAGATTGACTATTTAAAAATTTGTAGTTTTTTCAAAGTATTTTTCCCATATATATTTTTTGTATCTTTTATATTTTTTGTATTTTCTGCATTTTAATTTTTTTGTTTTTATTTTTGTTTTATATATTTTTTGTACTTTGGAGAAATTCTTTGCAAAAGAAAAACTTTTTAACAAATGGTTTTGCTGTATAACTGCTGTGGTAAAATCTTTCGCAGTTTGGAAGATTTTTAATATTTCTGCAATAAAGTATTGATTTTTAAATAGTGGTCACAGGCCTCCCACTATATATAAATATATAAAATTCTTTCAGCTCTGTTAAGAGCATAATAGAAGAATAGCTCTAATTTGTTCCCCTCCCCCCAACAATAAGTGTGCTGTATACCAGAAATACTACACCATGAGTGGGTTTTTTTTTCCTTTGAGGAACTACCATGGGACATAGGAGTTTTTTCTCTCTAACAACGAAAATATCTGTGGAGAATCGTTTTGGAAGATACAGCGGATTGGTGGAATCCTCAACAAAGTGGGATACAGCTTACATGCGTACAACCCCTTAGGGGGTGCTTGGATTCGGTGAGTGGGGACCCTTGAGGGGGAATGAGCACGGAAGTCACGAATAAGCAGTCATAATCACGAAAGTCACTCTCTTGTCTCCTGAAGCAGAGAAATTTGCATATTTGTGGACACTTGATAAAAGAGTCACTGTGGACTATATATACATTTCTCTCAAAAAAATTTTTTAATTTTTTTGTTTTTTTTTTATTTTAGAATTTTTTATTTTTTATTTTTTCTCACTGTTTTTCATTTTTCTAATTACTTCATATATATAATTTTTATTTATACTTTTTCCATATATATAATTTCACATTACAACACTGCTATTTTATGAGTAGTCTAAGGAAGGTGTAGGATTGTGGTTTATATAATTTTTCTGTATACTTATCACTTGGAATATTTTTTTCTGTACACTTATCACTTGGAATATTTTATGTAGTTGGTCTTGTTTAACACTGGGAGTCTAGCCGCTATATTCCCTATATAAGGGAAAAAAAAATTCTTTCTTTCTTTTTGTCACAGAATTGTTTAGATTAAGAGTGAGGATGTTTTAGGTCACTTATGGGATTCGGTATAAAATATTGAGAAAATATAGTTTCTCCGAGTAAAATAGTGAGGAATCTTTCAGCCTATACACATTAGCTGATTGAAAGCACCAAACACTGAGTGTATCATAGGCCTTAGGGCCAGAGAACGGTGATTAAAATTAGTTTAGTTTCAGTCTACCTAGAGCCATGTTCAAAATGAATGGACTTTACTCCGTGTGTGGGCAAGTCCGTTCATTTCAAAAGTCGTTCATTTCCAGCTTGTCCGCTGGACTTAGTCCGTCGGAAAATTCCGGGAGTGTGTTGTCAGGTCCGCTCATTCGGAAAGTCTGGCGGACCTCCGATGCAATGTCCGGCGGGTTGTCTGCCGGACTAAGTATGCCGGATAGTCTGATCGTGTGTACGCGGCATAAGAAGTCTGTCAGTTTGAAAAGCTTCAGATAGGTGAGTCCCAAGGGGACTCTTTCCAAACTCCCTACATTTCTCTGTCGTTCAGGAAGCTATACTCATACTCCCTGGAGATCTGTGATCTGTAGCTACTTTTTATCTCACCCTAAAAGTGGATGTGTATTTCTTATTACTGTCAAATGACGTTGATGTTTATATGTTTCTATGGCAACCATAATAAACTCCATTTTGAATAATTACTATTTTCACCTCTAGGGGGCAGTGTTGTATCAGAAATTACCTTAAATGTGATTGACATAACCTTCTGACCTAGGCTTAGCAAAACACCATTAATTGTGTAATGGTTGACAATCAAGTGCCACTATCCCCAGCCGTCCTGGCGCTTTTTTTTTTTAGTATATAACAAAGCGTATTGTAGGGAATCAGAGGGGTGAGGAGCTGGCTCAGAGGCAGTCCAGTAAAATAAAAGTGGTTTTATTCAGCAAAATAACAAACAAAACATAAGACCAGACAGACTTGTCTTATTTCACAGATGTGCACACAGGTACAGTTCACAATTCAGCAGCACACAGGCTTAGAGGTACCTGTAACAGTTCATGGCTCCAATCAGAGCTACAGTCTTTTTGTGGTTAAGCTCACCCAGCAGGTACACCATCCAGCAATGGACATTTCCACACAGTGTGCTGCTGTGTCTCTCTCTCCTACTCAACAACTCCACGCTGACACTTTCAGCACACCTGATAATAAGCAGGTCTCAAGGGGAAGTACCTGCCTTCTTCGATTAACCCCCTCTTAACCCTGCCCCAGGCTGACCCTCTACAGTATAAACAATATAAACAATAACAACAAATAGAGAAAAAGCAACAAACCTATATTAAAGTATAAAACAAATCTAACCATCAGACCTCAGAATAATAACAACTAAACCAGCAATATCACCTATTAAATGCATGCAATTAGAAGTATAGTGCCACACAGTATGCCTAGTAATAAATATTGCAATATTATAAATTATTAACCTGAATTACATTCCATCCATAACTTAAATTCTTCCTCTAACATACCTTCCCTTCTCTACTTTGGAATAAAAGGAATCTCTCCCCTGTCCCCATCCCTGGAGGCCACGAGAGAGAGATAACATGGGGAAAAAAAGAGGGGGGAATAAATAAATATACCTTCTCAGCTTCTAACACCCTTCCCCCCCCCCCCCAGACCACCTCGCCCAGCCAAACCCGACCATATAAATCCCAATACTTGGTGACTACTCAGCACAACAATCAACATACTGAGATGTACAAGTAAAGGTCATCCATGGCCGCCAGGTTTCCCTACATTCTTCCTCTCTACCATGGAATAAGGCTGTCATATTTTCCATTATCCTAATTTGATCAATTCTGGAAAACTACTGTTTCACTGGTGGTGTAATAATAGATTTCCATAGGTCTGGGATACATGCCCGTGCAGCATTCAACATGTGTGCTACATTGACTTTTTATATTTATGGAGAGGTATCCCATTTAGGTGCAGAAGATATGCCTGGGGGTCCAAACTAAGGTCAACTGAAGTTAATTGTTTAATCCAGTTCCTCACTTCCTTACAAAATGGTATAATTAAAGGGTATAACCAGTAAATATGTAATAGTGCCTCTGGCTCTTTCTTACAACTCCAACATAGGTTAGAGGTTTGAGGATAGAGTTTATTAAGTAGGGCCGGAACCCAGTACCACCTGACCAACAACTTATAGCCCTGTTCTTGAAAGCGGCTTGCTATAGAGGATTTATGGGCCAATGAAATAATCCTTTTAATTTGCATACTTGTAAAGGAAATTTGAAGGTCCTCCTCCCAATGGCATATATATGAGGGAACGTGGCCTTCTGGAGGCTCAATAATCAATTTATACAAGTGTGACAATGAATCTGGTACATATTCCCCCGCTATACATAGATGCTCAAAAGGTGTCAGTGACCTAACATGAAGTTCTGCATCTGGTATAGACCTTAGATAATGTTCCAATTGAAAGGCTGACCAGGGTAGGCTGTGAAAGAGTAGATAGATCTTTCATAGACATCCAACCAATCAAGGTAGCGAAGTGAATATGTCTAGTTATGCCAAGTCCTACCAGGCCTCGGAGCTGTTTATTGTGAAACCCAGGCATAAAGTCTGGGTTCTGAATCACTGGTATTAAAGGTGATGGATTGGGAGAAAGGCCCTTTGTAGAAAGCATTTGGATAAGGACTGCAATTATAGCCCTAATCGTGGGATGCCTCTTCAACCCCCGATAATATTTATGGGCAACCCAGGGAAGCACAGACAAAACAATCGGTGATGCATGTTGTTCGACTTGTACCTAGGGTTTGGTCTGCGACAAAGTACACCATGACACCACTCTAGACAAATGTAGGGCTCGGTAGTATGAAATCAAGTCAGATAGACCAATAACCCCCAGAGATTTAGGCAGCACTAACAGGGAGTAACGGAGTCTTGCAACTTTATTACCCCAAAGAAATTAAATTAACAAAAACAAGAACGAAAAAAGGCTTAGGGTAATTTAATAGGTATCGCTTGCATTAAATATAAAAACTGTGGGAGCATTGTCATCTTAAATGCGTTACACCTCCCAAACCATGTAAGGGTAAATGTTTGCCAAAGTTGTAGATGCGATCGCATTTTAGATAACAATGGACAGAAATTAATCTCATATAATGAAACAGTGTCCAGGGTTAATTTAACTCCAAGGTATTTCAACAAAGACTGAACCTATTTAAACTGATAGAGGCGTTGTAGCTTTACAATACACTCTGTATGGAGAAGAATACTCATCGCTTCACTTTTAACGTAATTTATGGAAAAATTAGACACATCCTTATACTGAGCAAGTTTCATGAACAAACTCTTCATAGGAACCCACACTTGCAACCTTATAATAATAGTATATATGTGGACAGGTTTATAAATGAATAACTAATACATATATACTATAAATATATTATAAAAGAAAACATAATTTAAAATACAATATGATAGGAATTGTGAATAAGCCCTCTGATTTCTGTTGCTTAATTCTGGACATACCAATTGTGAGCTCAGATTTCGTCTGTAAAATCTCCCCTTATCTATAAATGTCCAAACATTTAAATTATGGTCTGAGAAGGTGGTACAGACAAGACTTACAGACTCTCATTATAAGACAGAAAAACAATGTCTTATTCATAGGCTATGAACTCGGAATTAACTTTTAGAAAGAGATACAAGATGGCTTTGGGTTTGCTCAAAGCCTCAATGAAAATACATAATATAAAGGCCTATATATATATATATATATATATATATATATATATATATATATATATATATATGTAGAGAGAGAGAGAGAGAGAGAGAGATGAATATAAATTCTTTTAACCCCAAATGTTCTGACAATGTGCTAGCTCCCATCATGGGGGATCAATGGACGTGTTTTGGGGGTGCAACCCCTTCCTCTCACCTAATTGACTTGCAAGGAAGGGGTTGCACCCACAAAACACATATATTGATATCCCGTGATGGCAGATAGCACATGGTGACACACTGTGTGCATCTTCAAAATTTGGCTTTTAAAAAAATGTTAATCTTTTTTTTAAAAGCAAAAATACATGAAAAAATGGTACAATTTTTGTGTGTTTTATATATTTTTTCAATTGTTTGTTGAACATCATTGATGTTTTCCTTTATATTTTCTAAATCGCGATTGCACCCCATTCTCTCCCCGATGAGGATCTGGGCACTTTCACTTGTGAAATTAGATCCTTCTTCCACAACATCCACATCACCTAAAAGAAAAAAACACACCATGTATTATAAATATGCAGGCATCCATCTATTACCTGAAGCTGTGGTCTCAGATACACATCCACATCCTCTGCTTGTGGTTTTGGGATTTCTCCTTCTTTAGGAAGTGGGGGGCCCCTGGTGTCCTCAGATGTCCCGCATCTTTTCTCCCCTATTAGAATAAAAAATTGGTATACTTAGCACACAGATATTTGAGGGCAGAAAAAGGAATATGAAACATTGCTTGGAAGTGTCATACAATTGTCTGTTTTGGCAGAGTTCCAAGCTGAAGAACATCTTATTTTCTTTCTGAAGCTGGAATACTTCCCTTTTTTGTTAAAGTATCACACATGTAGAGACCCCTTGTATCCATTGGAGCACCTGTGTGGAACACCCTAAAAAGTTTGTTCTGGTGTTCCACACTAGTGCTCCTGCGTCCAGATGTGTAAACAGCTGCTGAGTGTCCTCTCCTTACACTGAATCAAGTTTGCATTTCATTCTAGTTGCAAACCCATCCAGACTTATTTTAATACAAATAGGCCTGAACAAATGAAGTTAACCTGTATCTACTGGGGGGTAAGGAGTGGAGCTCTGACATGTAGCAGACACATGTCGTGCCAGGGCCCTGTCTCCATCTGATCATCCACCCAAGGTATAGCTGAAAACCCCAGGTGTGAGGGGGAGTGAGTGGCTGGAAGCAGAGGAAGCCGCTGGCGCTGTGTGCATCCCTTCACAGTGACCGACTGTTTGGCAGACTCACTAAACTGACACAGCGCTCCCTCTCCCTGCCTTTATTGCAGTCTGTTGCTGTGGCTGGCTGTTGTGCCATACATGGAGGGGAGTGAAGGAGCGGCGAAGGGGCTGTAGATGTCGAATGTTGTGAGGGACACTGCACTATGAAAAGCACAATGAAAAGCGCCAAAGCAGTATTTTTTGCAATACTTCATGCTTTAAAGTGAAAAGCAGAGGATATGGCCTGGAAAGGGATATAGAAGTTGGACTGCTGCTTTTCAACCTTTTCCTATCTGTGGAGCTTGGCTGCGGTGCGGTAATGTAAAACTGACATCCTAAACATATCAACATACAGATAATACAGTGTGTATTTAAAACTATATGAGAAAACTGTTGCTGATATACAACTATCTGCTTACCGCTTACTGCTGATCCAACTGCTTGTGTTTCTTTTATTTTTTTCCTTCCGTCTGGCAAGCTACTGCTCTCCTTTTTTTTCTGCTGCTGCCTACAGTGTCTGTGCTTTTTTATGGGGCTTTAATAAAAACTTACAGGGCTCTGCGAATGACTGTTATCAAGTATCAATGAATAACTCAGAGTCCCTTTTAACAAGCACTGCAGCTGTTTCCCCCAGTACCAGACAAGAGACACCACTTGTTGGAAGTATCTGGGAGCTTGGAGTACCCTGATAAATGTGATCACCTCATTATCAAAAAATAGAACAATCACTGATTTAATTTCCTTCATGCAAACTGCTGCATTTGATATCTCTGCTATTACCTCCTATCTAGCACTCAGTGTCTGCTGTTTGTCTCAAGATAAGTGTTCTCACCTGTAGGGAGAAGGACCTGTGTAACAGAGTTTTCAAGAAATGGAGCTTAGTAAAAAGCTAAATATCTTCATTTCTATGTAAAATAAATATTCATCCACTTAAGAACCTGCTGAATTAATCTCAAGCCAATAGAGGTAAAATGTCTCTATGCCAGGGTTTCTCAACCAGGATTCCGTGGAACCCTTGGGTTCCTCTAGAGGTTGCTAGGGGTTCCCTGAGCAATGGTCAATTTCTGCCTCTCAGGTAAGTTCTCAAGGTTCTCATTAATCTTTTTAGTTATCTGTAAGGGGGTAATTCTTCCCAATAACCACAAGTGTAAGAAGCATTCTTCTCATTGACCATCACACTAATGTATGCTGAGTTGTAGATTTTTCATTTTTAGCAGGGGTTCCCCAAGACTGGAGAATTATTTCCAGGGTTCCTCTGTGTTGAAAAGGTTGAGAAAGACTGCTCTAAGCAATTAGAAATTCTAACAGAAACTCTTTATGGGCATCGAATGAAAATTGGATCCAGTAACAGCCTTGGAGTACACAATTATAGGGAGTTCCAGCAGCTGATACAAACTGTGACTCTGTGGTAACACCCCCTGTTCATGTTTATTTTTATGCAAGGGTATTGCTGACTGTGGACAAACATCTCTTTTTTTTTTCTACTACCAGTTGCCAGCTCACAGGTCTATTATAGACCAAGTAGATTGATGGTAGCGGATATATAAATGTCTATCTGATATAAAAAGAAGCTTGTCGGAGTAAGGCCGCGTACACACGGGCGGATTGTCTGGCCAACTAAGTTCATCAGACAATCCGACAGACAGTCCGTCCTACTTTCGAAGGAACGGACTTGACCACACACGATGAACAGACAGTCCGCCGAAAGCTTGCGCGATGACGTGTACGGCACGTACGACGGGACTAGAAATTCGACGTCCGATACACTGCAATGCAACCTTCGGCCGTGTAAATCCTTTCTGAGCATGCGCCATACTTAGTCCGTCGAACTAGCCTACTCACGAGCAGATTGTCCGCTGAAACCAAGTTTGGACGGACAATATTACGGAAATTCCGAAAGACTTAGTCCGCCAGACTGTCCGCCGAAAAAGTCAGCTGAAGCCCACACACGAGCGGATTGTCCGCTGAAACACGTTTCAGCGGACTAAGTTGGACAGACAATCCTCTCGTGTGTACGCGGCCTTAGGTGAACTGCTGTCATGTATGACTAACCATTGATGGAAATTGCATTAAGGGAAAAAGTCAATTACTGGTAAACATTGAGGTTTCGTATTATCTGCTATAGCGGGGTGGATTGCTGGAGGTTTTTTTTTTTTGTTTTCTCTGTCTGGGTCTCTCTTTCCCTCCCTTTTTCTTCCCCTAAATTCTGCCCCTTTCTTGGTGGGGGACATTGGAATCCCCACGAGAGGAAGAGGGGAGGGAAAAGGGACGGATGGCTCTAAGGTGATTTATGGCTACAGTGAATTTAGTATCATATAATGTAAAAGGTTTAAACACCCCAAAGAAAAAGTTTATAGTGAATAAAGAATTACAGTATTATGGGGTTGTCATGGATATGCAATAGAGTTCGTCTGCTTACCTGTCTGCATGTGTTCATTTCTAGAGACCAGCCGAGCCTCACCTGACTGCTTTTATAATCCATCCTCTGGCATGGCTCCACCCTAGCTCCTATCAGACATCTCTATATTAACCTGTGCACTGCTAGCCTATCCTGCTGATCAACCTTTGTGTGTTAGCTTCCTGTTTCCTGCCGTGTGCTCTGCTACTGTTTTCCGTTACCGACTTTGGCGTGTCTTGACTATCCCTGTTTGCCTGTGATCCTGACCTTTTGGCTTGTACCCGACCATTCTTGTCTGCTTGTGGCCCCGACCTTGGCTTTGTCCCTCACCATCCCTATCCTCCTGTTGCCTACTGCGGGTGTGAGCTGGGGGACCCTGGGGGTCGCGACCTGGAGCCAGTTGCAGCCAAGTCCATGCTCATCACTCGAGGCTCTGGTGAACACCTGCTGGCTCTTAGACTCCGCGCCCCAGGGAATCTTACGCTCTAACCCCAGTGGGATCTGTCCCCCGTCTGCAGCAGTCAGTCGTAGGGTCCACAACCTTGCGGTGCACCCCTAAACCCTACGGTGTGCATCTGTCACCTGGGCTCTAGGGGACCTGACAGGGGTGAGTGTGGCTTGCCTTCAGGAGACACATATCTCACATGCCTCAGGAGGTAGATTATCTATGTGACACTTTCCTAAATGGTTTTACGGCAACTCTCCATCAAGTCACTCATGGGGAGTGGCAATAGTATTTGACAGAAATACATTGTTTGTAATAAAGGAGCAATTAGCTGATCCAATTGGAAGATTTCTCTTTATAAAGGGGAAATTGGCTAATATATAGTGCACTATCGCAAATATCTATTCTCCAAATAGGGACCCAGATAGGTTTCTGAGGAAAACCTTAGAAAAGCTGTCAGAATTTAAAGAAGGGAAACTAATAGTGGCGGGAGACCTTAATATGTGTATAGACCCACGGATGGACACCACTGGAAGAACTCCCCGGTGGACAACCTAGAGGCAGAGTAGAATAAAGAAACTACTATTAGAGTACCAATTTGTAGATGCCTGGAGAATCAGACATCCGGGAACCCGGGATTACATGTTCTATTCAGCAGTGCATAGGACATTCTCTAGAATAGACTAGAATAGACTATGTACTGATAGAACACCAACTGCAAATAAAACGGAAATAAAAACCATCTCCCTATCTGATCATGCTCCAGTAATAGCCCAATTAGAAATAACATCAGGCCCTCCTATAGGTAGAATATGGAGACTTAATGATTCCTTGATTCAAGACCCAGAAGTGAATAGAAAGATACAACAGGAGCTTGAGGAGTTCTTCCTTATAAATGATACACCAGATATCTCTTGGGGCACCTTATGGGAAACCCATAAAGTATACATAAGGGATATCCTAATAAGTATTGGGGCAGGGAAAAAAAAGAAAAGGGAAAAAACATTAAAAATCTCCACAGAGAAATACACGAATTAGAACAACAGACAAGACCCAAAGAAAGTAGATTTAAAAAATAAAAAAGAAGAACTGGCAGAACTAATAGAGCAGGTGATGAAGCAGACCTTCCATTTAGTAGATAAAGAGAGATACCAATGGGGAAATAAACCTGGGAAATGGCTAAAGAGGACAGTAAAGGAAAGAAAAAAACGCATCATTTATAGCTAAAATTCAAAATACGAAAGGGGAAATCATGCATTCATCTCCTGAAATAGCAGGGGTTTTCCACGGCAATTTAGACAATTTAGACAATTGTATAATGTGGGACAGGAGGAGAAAAATAAAGAGAGTAAGGAAGGAATTTTAGAGTACCTGCAGGGGCTTGACTTCCCAGGGGTCTCTGAAGAGGAACTGGAGTTACTGGATGTTCCAATAATGCAGGAAGAAGTAATAAGAGCAATTAAGCATATGGCAACTGGGAAAAGCCCTGGCCCCGACGGGTACTCTATTATGTACTATAAGATGTTTCAAAAGCTATTAGTCCCTAAATTATGTGACTATATGAATGCTTTGGCAGAGGGGGAAAAGCTACGGGAAGAAGCATTGATGGCCCATATTACCCTGATTCTAAACGAGGGCAAGGACCCAACGGTAGCGGGGAGCTATAGACCAATATCATTGCTGAATACCGATATAAAAATTTTTGCAAAAATAATAGCGGGAAGACTAAAACCATTACTGCCTCTCTGGGTCCATAATGATCAGGTGAGGTTTGTGATGGGAAGGGAAGGATAATTGTCTCAAAACTCTGCTCCTGACACACGAGGCGAGAGAGTGTGGGAACTAGGAACATTGAGGCATTTAGGAGTAAAGGAAAGGATGATGCGATAGATAACGGCATTTTACCATCACCCCACAGCTAAAATAAAAATAAATGGAAGCTTATCTCCCTCCCTGGAATTACAGAATGGTACAAGACAGGGATGTCCCCTGTCACCAATGCTATTTGTATTGGCATTGGAACCCCTATTAGCTGCAATTAGAAAAAATACTGACATAAGAGGTGTGAGAGTAGGTGATAGGGAAATAAAAGGTGCCTGCATATGCAGACGACATATTATTTTATATTTCAAACCCCAGGACAACAATACCCAACGTAGTGAAGGAGTTGAATAGATATGGGAAGATGACAAATATCAAAATTAATATATCAAAGTCCTAGATCTTAAATATAACTATGACAAAAAAAGAACAACAGGCAATTAAACCTTCATTCCCTTTCATTTGGTGTGAGAGGGAGCTTGGGTATCTGGGTGTAAAACGTACAGCATCACTGTCGACTGTATGTGGCTAACTATATCCCTATCTTGAATAAAGTCAAAGATCATTTAAACCACATGAGATATAAATCTCTTTCGTGGTTAGGAAGGATGAATGCCCTAAAAATGTTTATCTTGCCAAAATTAACATATAAAATCCAAATGATTCCAATAAAAGTCCCACAAGAATTTTTTTGTGAAATTAAGAACTATAGCAATAAAATGTATTTGGAGGCAAAAACATCCTAGAATTTCATATGCAACATTTGGTAAAAGGGAAACAATCAGGGGGATTAGCAGCACCGGATTTTAAGAGATATCATCAGGCAATTATCATATCACGAATAACAGGTTGGATACATGACAAAGATAGTAAGGGGTGGGTGGGTATTGAGAAAGCTCAAAGCAAAGTGGATTTAGGTAAAAGGGTGTGGACCCCACAGCAATATCATGAATTATCAAGTAGCACAAATCCATTAACAAAAAACACTTTTAAGGTTTGGGATGGACTGAGTAATTTATATCACTGGCAATTCAACTCACCTTTAATTTCTTTATTAGACACAAATTACTTCAAGCCTGGGAAGGATGTGAACATGGACTTTATTAGATGGGCAAAGAAAAATGATATAACTTTACAGGATATGATTATACAAAACAGAATGTGCACTTTTAATGAATTAACACAAAAAAGAAGCCGTGGACATGTTTCTTCTATGACACCGGTAAAACATTAGCCCAATTAAGAATACCTTGATACCTTATTTATTGAACGCAGCTAAAGCCTGATTCCAAAAGTATGGAGAACTCCTGATCCCCCCCCCCCCCTCAATGAAAGATTGGATAGTAAAGATAGACTGGTTGAGATCAATGGAAGAAACAATACATAGAAGTGAAGACTCCGTGGAAGTATACAATAATATTTGGGGGAGGTGAATGGAGTTTAAAAAAACAGCAGAATATCTGATAATGATGGAGAGGTAGGACGAGCTGCTGAGGTTAGGGAGGGGGGGGTGGAGAGAGAGAGAGCGAGAGAGGGAGGGGGGAGAGAGGGAGGGAGGGGGGGAGAGAGGGAGGGAGGGGGGGAGAGAGGGAGGGATAATTATTTTTGCGCTTTTTTCCTTTTTCTTTCTTTTTTTTTTCTTTCTATTATTTTTTTTCTTTTCAGGATTTGAAGAGGAGAGATGGTGCTCCAGTGTAGAATAAATACATGGAAAATGTAAGGTGGAATCACCAACTCTCATAAAAATTTAATATTTTATATTTGTTAATGCTGTAAACCCTGAATAATTTATATGAATAAAAAGAGAATATACAAAAAAAAAAACCTGTATCTACCAAAAACATGCTTCCCGTCATAGTCGGCCCTCATCAAGATATGCACCATCTCTATAAAGGACAAATTTGAGGCCTTAAATCTCTTCCGGGATTGGGACGTTCGTGGTTCTTTTGACGTTTATGCTCTCCTCTGCATGCACCTGTTGTCTCTCCGCCATGTGCTCTCCCACTGCACCGAAAGAGAAGGGGCGGGGAATATACTAGAAAGAACGCCAGAGGCGGAGTGAGTTTCACGCATGCGCAGTGTATATAAAGCGGAAAACACACGTGCATCGTACATACGATCTGTGAGTGGAGGGCGGAGTAACGGAAGCCTATACTGCTTATAGATTGAGGCCTATATTGGGTCAAGATTAAGAGAGTTTTGCCTTACACCAGTTTCTCCAGCGTTGCCTTCCTCTTTATTTTGTTATGTCCCAGAATAAATGGCTATTTCTTTTTCACAAATACTTACTTATGTGTTTTACTTAAAAAAGGACAGTTTGTGAGTAGGCAGGTACATTTCCTAGATACAATGTCAAATTAACAAGGGACACCAACACAAACCAACCTCCTTGAGGTTATAAAATACAAGAAAATAATGGTGTTGTGGTAACTTGGCACAAAGCGAGAAATAATATTATGGAGAGCACTAGAAAAAACAAAAAATAATGTAAATAAAAATAGAAACATTATTATGGAGATCTGACGAAAAACAAAATTAATATTATTCATGAGGTCACGAGAAATAATAAAGAAATCAGTTTGTCAGAACTTTGTGTGAATATCAGCAGCAAAACAACTTCATTATTCTAGCATTATAAAGAAGAAGAGAATGCGCTGCATTAAACTATTTAAAAAATTACAGCATGACCAATGTGCTATCTCCATTACGAACAGTAGTTTTACCAGACTGAACGCTTCCGTCTCGTATCTGAACATGCGTGGCACATTGTGCATCGGAATTGTGCACACACGATCAGAATTTATGCAAACGGATTTTGTTGTCAGAATATTTGAAATCCAGATCTCAAATTTTGTGTGTAGGAAATTCTATGCATTAAGGTGAAAAAACCTCCGACAATACCTGCCCCCCCAGCCTCCTGTTTTACTTACCTGAACCCATTTACCTGCTGCGCTCACCCCCGATGTCCTCTTCGCCACTCAGCCTGGCCATTGATTGGCTAGAGTGGATGGATTGAGAGCAGCGCAGCCTTTGGCTCACGCTGCTGTCAATCACATCCAATGATGTCTTGTATCAAACTCAAGTTAAGTCAACTAGTTCTGTTTTTCAGCTTGGTAACAGGTTTTCTATAAAGCACACATATAAGAAAATATACTTGCGTAAGCAGTTTTATTCTGTACCATCTAAATAAAGAATTGTGTCTCAGTATGTCTGGGCCACCTTTCCTGTGTAATGGGACATGAAAGAGGGAAGCAGGTGTCATGATTATGAGTCATGAAAGCAAATGGCATAAGTTAATCGAGTGACCTATGTCAGCCATGATGTGAACGGTTAATCATCTGACCATTAATGATATGTAATGATATGAAATGTACACCTCTGTATTAACCACTCCCATCTTCCATATTATGATTGGTTAGTGATGACCATATATAAATTGTATACCCGCTCAGAAAAAAACAGATAGCTTTGGACATAACCTCTGCATCATCTCTTGTTGTGTTAACCAAGAAGCTATCTCCTCAGTACTGAGAGGATCTTGTGAGTGTGGTAATTGCTGTGATTATACCTAGCTGGCCTTGTCAGGTATATGGAAATGCCGTTTTATTCCCTTCACACCTAACATATGATGATATTCATCAATGAGAGCAACAATGGATACCGAATCTCATATTATATAAAAAGTATATATAAAAGAGTAGTATATATAAAAAAGAAGTGTAAAAACAAATTATAAAAATAATATATACAGTATACCACAAAAGTGAGTACATCCCTCACATTTTTGTAAATATTTTATTATATCTTTTCATCTGACAACACTGATGAATGACACTTTGCTATGTAAAGTAGTGAGTGTACAGTTTGTTTAACAGTGTAAATTTGCTGTCCCCTCAAAATAACTAGACACACAGCTGTTAATGTCTAAACCGCTGGCAACAAAAGTGAGTACACCCCTAAGTGAAAATGTCCAAATTGGGTCCAACTTGTCAATATTTTGTGTGGCCAGCATTATTTTCCAGCACTGCCTTAACCCTCTTGGGCATGGAGTTCACCAGAGCTTCACAGGTTGCCACTGGAGTCCTCTCCCACTCCTCCATGATGACATCATGGAGCTGGTGGATGTTAGAGACCTTGCGCTCATCAACATTCCATTTGAGGATGCCCCACAGATGCTCAATAGGATTTTTGACTGGAGACATGCTTGGCCAGTCCATCACCTTTACCCCCAGCTTCTTTAGCAAGGCAGTGGTCGTCTTGTAGGTGTGTTTGTGGTTGTTATCATGTTGGGATATTGCCCTGTCTCTGAAGGGAGGGGATCATGCTCTGCTTCAGTATGTCCCAGTACATGTTGGCATTCATGGTTCCCTCAATGAACTGTATCTCCCTGGTGCCGTCAGCATTCGTGCAGCCCCAGACCATGACACTTCCACCACCATGCTTGACTGTCTTCTTTGGGAAGAGTCTCTTGGGATCCCTCTCGTCATGCATACCAATGGTGAAATGGGCCAGGTGCCATCTACGGGATTCCAACTAGGTTTGCTATCATAATGGAGGAAGAAGCACATAGACCAGATAAAACTGATCACTCTCACGATGAAGTCCAGCCTCTGTTTTTTTTCATCCACCATCCAACCTCTGGATCACTGCCCCCTTGGGGCCATCTCATGGACCACTCTTAAGTCAGACGCAAGTCGGTTAGGGTGGGGGGCACACTACAAAGATCAGTTAGCACAGGGAAAATGGCAATTCAATACAGAAGGCATGGTATTGAACATCTCGGAACTGAGGGCAGTATGGATGGCAATAATACATCTAGCACCTCTTCTCAGAGGCAATTCCATACTGCTGCAGATGGACAACAGGGCGGCCGTAGCCTACGTTCAAAACCAAGGGAGAATGCACAGCCGTTCCCTTACCAACAAGGTAGCCCAAATTCTAACATGGCCAGAGAGGAATCTAGCCAATTTGCGAGCTTCCTATATTCCAGCTCCAGAATATCAATTGGCCAATCGCCTCTCGAGAATGTTCAGCAGCAAGGAGTGGTCTCTCAATCTGGATATCTTTCACTGGATATGTCAGCAGTGGGGCATCCCCTAGTTAGATCTTTTTGCCTCCCCACACAACACGAAGACACCTCTGTTTTTTTATGAAATTCCCATCCCCAAGGTCAGCCGGAGTAGATACCTTAGTCCAACCTTGGGAAATTCAGATGGGAAGTTTCTCCAGTACCTAATGGTAGAGAAGGTCACGATTCTGGTGGTCATTCCATACTGGCCAAAGAGACCGTGGTTCACGCTCCTAGTCAAGCTGGCTATGTGCAACCCGTTACCCCTTCCATGCGTGAACAACCTCCTATCTCAAGACAATTCCTTTCATACACATACAGAGATCCTAGACTTGAGTGCCTGGAAGTTGAGCGAAAAAGGTTGGGCAAGTTAGGGTGTTCTCATAATGTTATTCAAACATTATTACATGCAAGGAAATCATCCACCTATTCCATCTGTAGGGATGAGCTTCGAGTTCGACTCAAACATTGCTTGTTCGCCTGTTCAGCGAACAGTGAACAATTTGGGATGTTTGCGGCAAATTCGAAAAGCCGGAACACCCTATACAAGTCTATGGGAGAAATCGAAAGTGCTAATTTTAAAGGCTAATATGCAAGTTACTGTCCTAAAAAGTGTCTGGGGACCTGGGTCCTGCCCCAGAGGACATAGATCAATGTAAAAAAAAGTTTTAAAAACGGCCGTTTTTTTCAGGAGCAGTGATTTTAATAATTATTAAAGTGAAACAATAAAAGTGTAATATTCCTTTAAATTTCGTACCTGGGGGGTGTCTATAGTATGCCTGTGAAGGGGTGCATGTTTCCCATGCTTAGAACTGTCCCGGCACAAAGTGTCGTTTCGCAAGGAAAAAAAGTCTTTTAAAATCACTTTCCATTGTCAGCTCCTGTAATACAGTTATGAGTGTTCTCTGTATTAGCCGACAATTCATTCATTGATAAAAAAAAAAAAGCGTGGGGGTTCCCCTAAATTCAATTACCATGCCCTTCAGGTCTGTTATGAATATTAAGGGGAACCCCGTGTCAAATTTAAAAAAACATTTTATGTGGGGGTCCCTAAAAATCCATACCAGACCCTTTATCCGAGCACGCAACCTGGCAGGCCGCAGGAAAAGAGAGGGGGAGGGGGGGACGAGAGAGCGCCCCCCTCTTGAACCGTACCAGGCCACATGCCCTCAACATTGGGAGGATGCTTTGGGGGTCTGTGACCCCTCAAAGCACCATGTCCCCATGTTGATGTGGAAAGGGCCTCATCCCCACAACCCTGGCCGGTGGTTGTGGGGGTCTGCAGGCGGGGGCTTATCAGAATCTGGAAGCCCCCTTTAACAAGGGAACCCCCATATGCTGCCCCCCCTCCCTGTTTGAAATGGTAAGGGGGTACAAAAGTACCCCTACCATTTCACAAAGAAAGTGTAAAAACACTTTTGAAAAATTCCTTTATTAAAAATAAAAAAAAGATTCTAGTGGTGGTAATCCACTCTTGCTATCCAGCAACGGATGATCATCTCTCCGGGGTCCAGCGATGGCTGATCTGATCCAGCGACGGGTGATTTTCAGTCCAGCGCTGTCCATACATCTGCCTTCTGTCTCCACTGCAGAGACACTGCAGGGATCCCAGCACTGACGTTTCTTATATTAGGAGGGCCGGGCCACCCGTCAGCTGACCCCGCCCCCTCTGATGCTAATGAGGGAAGCCATGGGTTTCCCCAGTGATGTATGGGTGACCCCGCCCCCTCTGATGTAACGCAGGTGCGTTACATCAGAGGGGGCGGGGTCACCCATACGATAGTTAATCTTGAGGCAGGTGTGTTCCCTTGAAAGAGCTTCTAACCAAATATTGAGGTCAATATATCACAGCGAGTACCGGTCTTAGATGTGGTGGAGTTCTTAGTGTCTTTTATCTAATAGTACTTAAAACTAGAACTAAAGATAATCCCTCCAAAGTGAGTGAATCCCTGGTTTTCACCAGGGGCATCAGAACTAGTGTCCCCAAAGGAAGATTTCCTCTCTATTCCTGTTCTGGTGAAAACCCATAATTTGTGATTTTCTTTAACTTTCATTCTCAGTAATAACAACAAACAGGGCAAATAAGAGGGTGACGAGGGCACAGACAGCAATAAAACCTGACAGGTGTCCTGATAACTCTCCACTCTATCCAAAACTAAATAAAGCCAAAGCTTTGCTTTTAGTTATATTTTAAGTGTCTATTTATATAGACGTGTTTTGACATGTTATAACATATCTTTAATGGAATTTCCCCCATTTTTTCCAAATCTCTCTTCTCCCACTCTGTCAAAATAAAGCAAAGAGAAGTAAAACTCTTCTTTAGATAATCCCCCACAAAGGACATCAAAAAACTATCTTGTCCTCAGAGAAAATCCCAAGCATGTTATGAAAACAAGGATTATGATTAAAAATCACAGGCTGACCATGCCCATCATACAAATCACCACCTCATTTTTCCCTTAAAAACCCGGATTGATCCACAGAAGAAGGCAACCAGATCCCCAGTATAAAAGAGTGGTTCTTTACCAACTAGCTAAATTGACTGACAGGTGTGTTTAAATTACTAATCAGTAATTTCTCTTTAACTAGTTTTTAAAGTACAACTAAAGGAAAACATTTTTATTTTGTTTTGCATAGAGTGGAGATGGATTAGAACATCTGTCAGTTTTTTATTGCTGTCTGTGCCCTGATTATGGAGATTCACCCTCTTTATTTGTCCTGTTTACCATTATCATTAAAAGTGAAAGTAAAAGAAAATCACACATTATGGGTTGGGCACCAAAAAAGTAATAGAGGGGAAATCTTCTAATGGGGGAACTAGTTCTGATCACCTGGGGGTCCCTAAGGGATCCCTTTCATTTGCAGGGATTTGCTCTCACTTCTTGTTTTGTCCATGGGACGGGAAGTGAAGGGAAATCACCCCAATGTATCACAGATGGAAAAATTAACTGACGGGGCTTATAACTAGTGATGGCCGAACGGTTCGCCCGGCGGTCGTTTCGCTGCGAATTTTGGCTGTTCGCGGTCCGCCTGATCGGTGGACTATTGCCGCCGTTCTCCCGCCTGACTTCCGTGTTTGCTGTGCAAAAGAACTTTGACCTATGATGACACATCCATCATGGGGTACAGGACAGCCAATTGAGACATTACAGCACATGGACACTTGGACATTCCCCCTAACTTATAAATAGACCCGATCCGGCGGCCATTTTACATTCTTTCGTCTGTTACTATAGGGAGAGGTTGCTGTGTGGAGCAGGGAGAGATTGCAGTGACCCAAATCGCTAGCTATTTGGTACACAAAAGTTATTTTCAGGACTGGTATAAGTGTTAGGTGTAGTTCAGGATATAGGTTTGAGGCAGTGCTCTGCTAGTGATTGTTGCAGCAGCCTGAGTGTCTTTTGTCAGTGTAGAGAAAGGGACAGGACTCTGTGTGCTGCAGGGACAGTCAGTTTAATCATTAGCTGTTACTATCAGGTCCACAAAAGTGCTATTCAAGTTATTGTTCCAGCAGCCTCTGTTTTGTCAGTTTATATAGGGACAGGCAGGAAGCTGTGTGTGAGGCAGTGAGGGTCAGTTTAATCAGTAGCTGTTACTACTATTAGGTCCACAAATGTTCTTTTCAGGACTGGTATGGTAATAGGCTTGTACACGTATAATATTCTTTCTTCCAAATATAGAAACAATATTATACTTGACTGCTGCCCTTCTGCTGCAGTCTGCTAATCAGTCACAACCTACTTGTTCCACAAAGGTCCTTTTAAGGACTGGTAACTTGGTCTAGGGTGCTACAGTACATAGGGTTGAGTGAGGTACAGTCTGCTATTCCATAAGGACTGGTATAGGTCCACAATACATAGGGTTGAGGTGCACTACTGCTGACCGCTGCCCTATACTGCAGCAGTCCTTCATCAGTATAGGGACTGACGTACAGTCTGCTAATCAGTCACAACCTACTTGTTCCACAAAGGTCCTTATAAGGACTGGTAACTTGGTCTAGGGTGCTACAGTACATAGGGTTGAGTGAAGTACTGTCTGATATTCAGTAAAGACTGGTATAGGTCCACAATAAATAGGGTTGAGGTGCACTATTGCTGACCGCTGCCCTATACTGCAGCAGTCCTTCATCAGTATAGGGACTGACATACAGTCTGCTAATCAGTCACACTTGTTCCACAAAGGTCCTTATAAGGACTGGTAACTTGGTCTAGGCTGTTACAGTACATAGGGTTGAGTGAGGTACAGTCTGCTATTCCGTAAGGACTGGTATAGGTCCACAATACATAGGGTTGAAGTGCACTACTGCTGACCGCTGCCCTATACTGCAGCAGTCCTTCATCAGTATAGGGACTGACGTACAGTCTGCTAATCAGTCACAACCTACTTGTTCCACAAAGGTCCTTATAAGGACTGGTAACTTGGTCTAGGGTGCTACAGTACATAGAGCTGAGTGAGGTACAGTCTGCTATTCCGTAAGGACTGGTATAGGTCCACAATACATAGGGTTGAGGTGCACTACTGCTGACCGCTGCCCTATACTGCAGCAGCCCTTCATCAGTATAGGGACTGACGTACAGTCTGCTAATCAGTCACAACCTACTTGTTCCACAAAGGTCCTTATAAGGACTGGTAACTTGGTCTAGGGTGCTACAGTACATAGGGTTGAGTGAGGTACAGTCTGCTATGCTTTAAGGACTGGTATAGGTCCACAATACATAGGGTTGAGGTGCACTACTGCTGACCGCTGCCCTATACTGCAGCAGTCCTTTATCAGTATAGGGACTGAGAGTTTTGTCACAGGGTCATTTAAAAAATGACAGGCAGAGGAAGAGGCAGGCCCTTCCGCAGGGGTGGTAGGGGTAGGGCAGGAGCAACAGGCTTGAGCCAAAGTGGGAAGTTGCAGAAGGTGCGTTCAATTACCTTAAAGGACGCACCAGACTTGGTTGAGTGGCTCACTCAGCCTTACTCTTCTGCACCCTCCTCATCCTCTCGATCTGCACCCTCTTCTTCACTCTCTGCTATTTGCACCCCCAAAGACACTACCACCAACAACACCACAACCACCACATACCTTCCGCTTGAGTCACAGGAATTATTTTCCGATCCATATCAAGACATTTCTGATGCGCAGCCACTCTTGGTATTGGATCAGGAAGAGGAGGTAGCAACAACCGCTACTCAGCAGTCTGACGACAGTACCCAGATCAGCCCAAGGAGGAGGTTGGTCCCCGGTGTTGCTGCCTACTCCGAGATCTCTACTTATAGCGGTGGGGAAGGTGACGTTGATGATGACGTGTCTAGTGATGTCACGTGGGTGCCCACAAGAGAGGAAGAGGAGGGGAGTTCAGAGGGAGATATGGACCAGCAGATAGGGAGGAGAAGCAGGAATAACTTACATTGCACAGGAGGGACAAAGCAGACTGCAAATGTATCAGGAGCGAGTCATCGACCATGTACGGTCACATCTGGTGCTCCCAGGACACCGGCACATGGCTCCACAGTGTGGGCTTTTTTTAACGTGTCCGCTGCTGACAATAGCGTTGCCATCTGCAATCTTTGCAGTCTACGCATTAGTCGCGGTAAGCCCAACACTCACCTAGGGACGACCGCCTTAAGAAGGCACATGAGCAGCCATCACCGAGCCCAGTGGGAGCAACGGAACACACAAAGCCACACTCCAGGCTCTCACCGTCCAGCCTCGTCTTCTACTTCTCCTTCTCCTCTCTCCTCACAATTGTACTCCACTCCACCTTCCACCACGCCAAGCTCTTGACGGCTGGCTTGTCAGAACTTATAGCCCGCCAACTACTGCCATATAAACTGGTGGACTCGGAGGCCTTTCGCAAATTTGTGGCCATTGGAACACCACAATGGAAGGTCCCAGGAAGGAAGTATTTCTCACAGAAGGGCATCCCAGAGCTATATGGCCATGTTCAGCGGCAAGTGAATGTATCTCTGGCACACAGTGTTGGTGCCAAGATACATCTGACCACAGACACGTGGTCTAGCAAACACGGGCAGGGAAGGTATATCACTTTTACTGCCCACTGGGTGAACCTTCTGACAGCCGTCAAGCATGTAACCCGTGGCACCCGTGTAGATTTGGTTTTACCACCACGGATTGTATGCCGGCCTGGCCCTTCTTCTCCTCCTCCTCCTACTCCATCCTCCTCCCTCTCCTCCTCGGCTGACTCCTCCTTTTCCGCTGCTAGCGTATCTTCCCCTACGCCGCCCAAGCTCCCCAGAACCTATTCGACATGCCAGGTGAGACGTTGCCATGCCGTGCTGCGTCTGTTGTGCCTGGAAGCCAAGAGCCACACTGGCCTGGCACTCCTTTCAGCTTTGCGTTCACAGGCAGATCAGTGGCTAACACCGCCCAATTTGACAGTTGGTAAAGTGGTGTGTGACAACGGTGCCAATCTGCTTAGCGCATTGAAACAGGGCAAAATCACGCACGTGCCATGCATGGCACACGTCTTAAACTTGGTCGTGCAGCGATTCATTGTCAAATACCCTGGGGTCCAGGACATCTTGCGGCAGGCAAGGAAAATCTCGGCCCATTTCAGAAGATCTTACACGGCCATGGCTCGCCTTGCTGACATTCAGCGGCGACACAATCTGCCGGTCAGACGTCTTATTTGCGATTGCCCGACGCGATGGAACTCAACCTTCTATATGCTTGATAGGCTGCTCCAGCAGAAACGTGCAGTTAACGTCTACCTGTATGAACTCTGCGGCAGAACAGGTTCTGGGGAGCTGGGTTTTTTTTCACCGCGCCAGTGGCTGCTCATGCGTGACGCATGCAGACTTCTGCGGCCATTTGAGGAGATCACCAAACTGGTCAGTCGCAGCCATGGTGCCATCAGTGACATGGTACCTTATGCCTTCTTTATGGAGCGTGCATTGTGTCGTGTCATTGATCAAGCTGTGGAGGAGCAGGAGGAGATGAGGAAGTCGCAATGCTGGATGAATTCCCGGGAGGGGGGCTACTCTATCTGAGACAAGTCAACAACAGGAGTCTGAAGAGGAGTCAGAGGAGGATGGTGCCGGGGCGGATGAGGAGGAGCAAGAAGAGCATGCTTTAAACCTTTCTGGGACCCCTGTTGTTGTGCGTGGATGGGGAGAGGAGAATGAAGAGGACGACATTATCATGGATGATGAGCAGGAGCCAGGCCACCACACCGCTTCCAGTTTAGTGCAAATGGGGGCCTTCATGCTCCAGTGTTTTAATAGGGATCCCCGTATAAAAAGCATAAGGGTCAAGGACCAGTACTGGGTGGCAACGTACTTAGACCCACGGTACAAACACAAAATGGCGGAAATGTTACCGCCGTCACAGAGGGCTGGCAGAATGGAGCACTTCCAGGCCTTACTTCGAGAAATGCTGCATTCTGCTTTTGCGTGCGCTGGCAGAGGAGCAATTCCCACTCCCAAAGAGGGAGTTGCGGGTACGAATCCAACAGCGCCTGCAAGAAGAGGCCGGTTTGAAGATGTGTTGGTGACTTCGGATATGAGGTCATTCTTTCAGCCGACCCATCAAAAGGTGTCATCCGGATCCAGCATCAGGGAATGCCTAGACTGTCAGGTGTCCATCTACATCGGGTTAACGGCCGATGTGGACGCTCTGAGGAGTGATGAACCCCTGGACTACTGGGTGGGCAGGCTTGACCTCTGGCCAGAGCTTGCCCAATTTGCAATCGAACTGTTGGCTTTCCCCTCGTCCAGTGTCCTGTCCAAAAGGACGTTCAGCGCAGCAGGGGGGATCGTGACCGATAAGCGTACTCGCCTAGCTCACGACAGTGTTAACTACCTCACATTTCTAAAAATGAATGAGGCATGGATCTCGGAGGAATTCAACACATGTGACCAGTAGACCATGTATATGTCTATAAACAATTTTTTTAATCGAGCACACAGACCTTCTTTCTTCATTTGGCTCATTTCCTTGTCCAAAAAAAGTACACGGTACTATATGCCCGTACCCTCCTCTTTGAAGAGGTTGAGCGGTGTCATATTTCTACTGGGGCTGCTTATTATGAGGGGCTCCCACCATCCCTGTGCTGTGCTGACTTCCTCCTGGGGCTGCTTATTATGAGGGGCTCCCACCATCCCTGTGCTGTGCTGACTTCCTCCTGGGGCTGTACCTCTGCTGTGCATATTATGAGGGGCTCCCACCATCCCTGTGCTATGCTTATTATGAGGGGCTCCCACCATCCCTATGCTGTGCTGACTTCCTCCTGGGGCTGCTTATTATGATGGGCTCCCACCATCCCTGTGCTATGCTGACATCCTCCTGGGGCTGCTTATTATGAGGGGCTCCCACCATCCCTGTGCTGTGCTGACTTCCTCCTGGGGCTGTACCTCTGCTGTGCATATTATGAGGGGTTCCCACCATCCCTGTGCTATGCTCATTATGAGGGGCTCCCACCATCTCTGTGCTATGCTCATTATGAGGGGCTCCCACCATCCCTGGGCTATGCTCATTATGAGGGGCTCCCACCATCCCTGTGCTATGCTGACTTCCTCCTGGGGCTGCTTACGGTGCAGGTGTCAGTGCTGTATATCACGGTGCTGATGTCAGTACTCTCTATCATGGTGCTGCTGTCAGTGCTGTATATCACGGTGCTGGTGTTAGTGCTTTATAGTCATGCTGCTGATGTCAGTGCTCTCTATCACGGTGCTGGTGTCAGATCACTCTGTCACGGTGCAGGTGTCATTGCTTTATGTCACGCTGCTGATGTCAGTGCTCTCTATCACGGTGCTGCCGCCAGTGCTGTATATCATGGTGCTGGTGTTAGTGCTTTATGTTACGCTGCTGATGTCAGTGCTCTCTATCACGGTGCTGCTGTCAGTGCTGTATAACACGGTGCTGGTGTTAGTGCTTTATGTCACGCTGCTGATGTCAGTGCTCTCTATCATGGTGCTGTTGTCAGATCACTCTATCACGGTGCAGGTGTTAGTGCTTTATGTCACGCTGCTGATGTCAGTGCTCTCTATCACGGTGCTGTTGTCAGATCACTCTATCACGGTACAGGTGTTAGTGCTTTATGTCACGCTGCTGATGTCAGTGCTCTCTATCACGGTGCTGCTGTCAGTGCTGTATAACACGGTGCTGGTGTTAGTGCTTTATGTCACGCTGCTGATGTCAGTGCTCTCTATCATGGTGCTGTTGTCAGTGCTCTCTATCACGGTGCAGGTGTCATTGCTGTATGTCACACTGCTGGTGATCATCTCCTGCACCCTCTTCTTTGCCTACCCTGACCTTCCCTCTCCTCCATTGCCTTCATGCGCTCCACAGTCCTGAATTGTCACAACAATTTCCCATATAAAAAAAGAATGCTTGTAGTTGTCGATCCCAGATTCACCTCATACATGTGTTATGTCATTGGCCATGTGGTGGGACTATGTTTGCACAGCTATTAATTATTTTGTGGCTGCAAATTTGACCTGTAGGTTTGCAAAGTTCGCCTCCCATTGAAGTCAATGGGGCCCGCCGCGAACGTTCCGGTTCGCGAACTATCGGCCGCGTTCGCGAAACGTCCCGTCGGAAGTTCGTCCATCACTACTTATAACCATCCCTTACCCTATCCAAAGTCTAATTTCATAAACCCTCTATTTGTTCAGAATAAACTTTTTATTACTAATTACAGCTTCAATGAGCCCAACTTTTATTACTTGTGCTTGAATGTTTATAGTACTATTCCTCCATACATTTGCAATAAGAGTGGATATATTGGAACTATTTTGGGCAATGCACACATTTTTTTCTTCGATGGATTTATCTTTAATATTTTATTCTGTAGCCTTTTTTTGGAGAGGTTATGAGAAATTACTGCCCCCAAACAGGATATTGTGCTAAACCTGAAGAAAATCAGAATCTTCGCTAAGTGGAAGAGTGGATTTGCTAATAAATTTGGCAATGCCTCCACCCAGAACAGGGCCTGTGTGAACATAGGGAGTTCCCTTTCTGGGAAATTAACCAATGCTCTAATCAAAGTTAAATGGGCACAGAGGAACTACTGCAGCCAGCATATAACATTAACCATAAGTATACAGATGCACATCATTATGGAAATAATACAAGCTTTATTTATTAAAATATTAACAATAGTACATACAATAGTACATACATCCAATGTGCAAACAGGTAATATCAGTAGGGCACAACACGAGTCCTGGTGGAATTGTGCACATACCTGTATACCCAGGTATATACAGTATAGTGCAGTGATGGTGAACCTTGGCACCCCAGATGTTTTGGAACAACATTTTCCATGATGCTCAAATACACTGCAGAGTGCATGAACATCATGGGAAATTTAGTTCCAAAACATCTGGGTTGCCAAGGTTTGCCATCACTGGTATAGTGTGATATTATGAAAGGTGATTGATGGGTTTTAGGTTTCACCTCACTTGCATTAATTTGCACTGAACTAAGGTGGAATCCAGGACAGATTTTACCAGCCACCTTGGCAGGGTTGGTTCCAACTGGTACAAAGGATTGATCTTGGCCAGGGGCTCAGGAAGCCAAAAACCTGAGAGAGCTGCTCATATGAAGTTTGCTTTGTAAGAGAAAAGGTTTGCATTATCTTTGTTTTGTGGGTGACTGGGAAAAGCCCTTCACCTGTTGAGTTAGGAACCTGCAATGTTCAGTTAGTGCCTTGATGGCAAGGATTTATTTTCTGTTTTTGTTTGTGTTATTTTCATGCAACCTTTAAAAATAAAACTGGCTATAAGTCATATTTTAAGAAACTTGCAGTTTGAACTACCTTCTCAGGGAAGACAATCCCCTTTAAGCTAACCTCTGACAACAGTTATTAATAAAGATGTATTTAGTATCCAGTGTGTAGCAGTGAAACTCAGTTGCAGGGGCCCCTGAGGATATTCACTATGTCGCATCCATCTTTGTATCAGAGACCTGAAAAAAAGACCACTGGTTATGGGGAGATCATACCAACCAGCTGGAACACAAATTCTCAATAGAAGAAACCATGGCGTGGCACTAAAACTAGGCATCAGCCTATCTACTCTGCATCTCAGTCCAAATAATTTCAAATTCCCCAAGCAACTGAAACTCTAACTACCAGAAGTAGATCTAGCCTATGATGGTTATTGAACCATGAGCTAAAACTAGCTATCCCAGGCCAGAAGGCACAAGGTTAAAACACATAACAGGAGCTGTATATAAACTCTATTGCAATAAACAGATTTACCTACTAACATACAACCAGGTGACCACTACATACACACCCCATATCACAGACTCGATCAAGTATAGTGCATGTGACAACAAGGGGGCAGATATACTCTGTCACCGGTCTTTAAATATATACACCTATACACCCAGAATCTATTACACATAGGAGAACGTGCCTAATAATTCCTGGTTCTGGCCTGGGTTAGTAGCAGATCCTGCATAGCAGGATATATGTTATCAGAATCTCTCTATTTACTTCCTCCATCTGGGATTTCTAAAACACACCCAGACACCCAGAGACAGGAAGTGATATGCATAAAGATCTCTGTGAACATTAAGCAGCACAGCCACTTACAGACAGCAGAGGGCAGCAGATTCTTACAATCATTTAGATTCAGCTCTGGCTCTCTTGTCCCTCATTATCATTACATGGTCTGTATATAACATAGTCATCCTTATTGGGCACTGGAGCAGGAATAACAGCACAACAAAAGAGCATCTACAGTCGATTATAAAAAGTATACTGAAGCAACATTACACATATATATTTTAAACATGGCTGCCTTATAATGCACTCTACATCCTAACTCAGATCAGAAAAATAAGGTTTCTACTTTAACCACTTGCCACCCACTCACTGTCAAATGATGACGGGAGAGTGCTGCTCTCGTTCTGAGTGGACGTCATATGACGGCACCCAGAACGGCCACTTTCGGGTGCTCATAGGTGCATGCATAGTGGCGAACGGTGGTGTGGCATGTCAGTCTGACACACCGTTACACACCGATCTTAATAAAGAGCCTCTGACAGAAGCTCTTTACCATGTGATCAGCCATGTCCAATCACGGCTGATCATGATGTAAACAGGAAGAGCCGTTGATTGGCTTTTCCTCACTCGCGTCTGACAGACGCCAGTAGAGGAGAACCGATTGGCTGCTCTCCTGATGGGGGTCTGTGCTGATAGTTTAGATATCCACCCAGGACCACCAGGATGCCGCCAGGACCACCAGGGATTGCCACCACACTGGACCACCAGGTATGCCACCCTAAACTACCAGGGAAATGCCAATCAGTGCCCAGGCAGCTGCCAATCAGTGCCCATTCCTAATGCCTGCCAGTGCCTTTGCCATCAGTTATGCCTATCAATGCCATCTATCAGTGCCCATCAGTGCCATGTACCATGTCCAGCAGTGCCCATCAGTGCCACCTATCAGTGCCCAGCAGTGCCACCCATAAGTACCAATCAGTGCAGCCTATCAGTGGCCATCAGTTCCCACCAGTGCCACCCATGAGTGTCCATCAGTGCTGCATATCAGTGCTGCATATCAGCGTCACCCATCAGTGCTGCCTACCAGTGCCCATCAGTGCCGCCTATCAGTGCCCATTGTCAGTGCCACCTCATTGGTGCCATCTCATCTGTGCCCATCAGTGCCGCCTTATCAGTGCCCATCAGTGAAGGAGAAAACGTACTTATTTACAAAATTTTATAACAGAAACAAAAGAAAAACTTTTTTGTTTTTCAAAATTTTAGGTCTTTTTTTATTTGTTTAGCAAAAAATAAAAAAACGCAGAGGTGATCAAATACCACCAAAAGAAAGCTCTATTTGTGGGAACAAAATTAAAAAAATTCTGTTTGGGTGCAGTGTAGCATGACTGCGCAATTGTCATTTAAACAACAACATTGCTGAAAGCTTGGGCAGGAAGGGGGTGTGAGTGCCCTGTATTGAAGTAGTTAAACTCTCATAATGTCAATAAGATTAATCTATCACACAAGTGTCCTTAGATTACTTCAGATTGAAAGGAGATATATTACTTCTCCAAGAGAGTCATTACAGAACTGAACTGCTATATTAAAATTTCCACTTCACTGCTTCCTGTTTGTATCTAATCTCATTTGTTGTTCACCATTTACATCATCCAGAGCTTGATTCTACACTCAGCTTATACCTGTGACAATCTATTTCTAAATTCACTTTTCCCTGGCTCGCATGCAGAATTTGTATTAAGGCCAAAACTTAGGCCGCGTACACACGCGCGGACTGTTCGCCCAACTTTGTCCGTCCAACAGTTTCGGCAAACAGTCCGCTCAAACTTAGCATGGACGGACATGGCCACACACGACGAACGAACAGTCCGCTGAAACCGTGCGCGATGACGTGAACGGCACGTACGACGGGACGAAAAATACGACGTCCTATACACTGCAATGCAACCTTCCGACGTGGAAATCCTTTCTGAGCATGCGCGAGACTTAGTTGGCCGAACAAGCCTACACACGAGCGAACAGTCCGCTGAAACCTTGTTTCAGCGGACAGTTTTTCGGAATTTCCGTAAGACCTTGTTCGTCCAACTGTCCGCTGAAACTGTCCGCTGAAGCCCCACACACGAGCGGACTGTCCGCCCAAACACTGTTCAGCGGACAAGGTTGGGCGAACAGTCCGCGCGTGTGTACGCGGCCTTACTTTTGCCTCTTCCATATCGCAAGAAACTATAGGTTGTATTAGTAAAAAAAAAATCAGTGAAACTGTATTTTCATTAGTTCTATGCAAATGGAGACAAAAATGAATGTTATTAGGCTACTCTCTCACCAGTCTGAATGTGTTTTTTTGTTATTCATATAGAGTTAGTCAGAAAAATACCACATTTTGAGTGTTTGTTAAGAAACTATAAAAAATTGTGTAAAACCACTACCATTCTGTAAGATATTGAGAATGACTATCAGACAACCATTTTGGTAAAAGCAAACAGTCCTTTTTATTCAAAACAAAAAACAGCTTGTCTTCTGCAAACAAAAATAATCTATCAAGTGCTGATACAAAAAAAAAAGAGTTGGCTCACCACCAGTCACACTTGTCCCATACAGGGCACTTGCAAGCTCCCAGGGGTCTGAGTCACAAGTTAGCCCACATTGCTCACTCAGCTGTGTTCTGCTCTTTCCCTCACAGACAGCTGTTGGCTGTTTTCTCTTCCCTTTCCTCCTCTGAAATTCCAGGTCCCTAATGAGGACTACCAATCCAGTGAGTACTGAACTTCTCCTCTCCAACGGACTAACCTGAAACCATTCACCCTTCATGGGTGAGAACCTCTGAGTGCTAAACAATGTCTACAAACCATCCTAATAGTGGGGAAATATACAGTACTGTCCAGGACCCATCTCTGGCATTCTGTACAATATACAGTATATATATATATATATATATATATATATTCCCTCCTCGCAGTCATGTGACTCATTAGTATTACAAGATCTCAGGTGTAGATGGGGAGCAAATATGTTAAATTTGGTGTTACTGCTCTCACTCTCACATACTGGTCACTGGGAGTTCAACATGGTACCTCATGGCAAAGAACTCTCTGAGGATCTGAAAAACAGAAATTTTGCTCTACATAAAGATGTATATACAGTTCCTATTAGCGCTACAAACTATTAGTCATGTGCATTGGCATGTACAACCTGAAAAATATAAAGTAAACTAAATTCCAGTGCAGCTACCAACCACTGGAAAAAGGGATATCAGGATACAGAAAACAAAAAGCAGCGCACAATGGAAATCACATGAAAACGTATTAGTCTTTAGATAAGTAACATGATGAACTTATTGCACTAAGAGTCAAATAAAAAAAGGTGCAGCAACAGTCAATAGTAGTATAAATAATTGTAGATGGTTGCAGAACAGTTATAAAAGCATATAGCTAAATAAGATACTGGTATAAATAATAAACAATACCACTACTGAGTCCGGATGAGAGGGGGTTAACATAAACCAATTGGCTTCAGGCTGGACTGTGGAGAGGGCTGTCACAACTCTAAATGAAAATCCCAGTATGCGGGGGGGGGGGGGGGTAAGGAGGAACCTCAGATGGGCACAGCAATCCCTACCATGGGATGTGAGATGACGCTCCTATGAGGATGCTGTGTAGCTGAGCTGAGCTGTGCGAAGGCTAGACAGAGACAACCGCAGGGGGGAAGGAAGGCAAAAGAGCCGAGCAGTTAGACTAGGAGCCGGACGCACTGGGTGACGTCAGTGTTACCACGGAAACAAAGGGAATCTGGAAACAATGGAAACTCGTCAGTAATCAGCAGTGGAACATCGTAGGCTCAGGGGAAGCCGTGACTACATGTTTCACGGTTCAGCGCTTTATCATGATAAACTTAGACGAAAAAAATTTGAGAGCAGGATCTAAAATTTTCCGACAAAAAAATCAGATCAGACTTTTTCCGATCGTTTGTAGAGAATTCTGACGGACAAAGTGTCACGCATGCTCAGATCAAATTACGAGACCAAAGCTATTGGCTACTAGCCTCTATGTAGTCCTGTCGTACGCAACAAACATCACCACATTCCGAACGTTGTCCAAACCAGTTTAGGACAAAATCCGTCTGAAAAATTTTTTGTGGTCGGAATGTCCAACCGCGTGTACAAGGCATTAGTCCGTTCGGAAAGTCTATTTGTTTTGAACGTGATGACTCAAGACAGGACTAAAAAAGTTCAATAGCCAGTAGCCAATAGCTTCCCTTGCGTTGTATTTGGTCCGTCAGACCAGCATACAGACGAACGGTTTTCCCGATAGGAATTGAGTCAGTAGGACAGATTTGAAACATATTTTTTTTCTAGGTCAGTTGGATTTTTTAAATGAAAAATGATCGGATTAGCCCACACGCGATTGGATTGTCCGACGGACTGATTCCGTCGGACCTAGTCTGCCAGAAAGTCTGGTCGTGTGTACGCAGCATAACACTACCTTCTTCACAGGTTGACAGTGCTGGAAATGTTTAATCTAGTGCAGCATGGTTGCATACTAGATATTACAGTATACAGTAAACATTTCAAAGGAGAAGTGCAGCTAAACTTCGTTTGGCTGTACTTCTCCCATTGATCACAAGAGTGCTGTCCGCTCTGTGCTCCTGTGACCCATTTTCAGCAGACAGATGGTCTAGGCTGATCAGACACAGAGCCGGTCCAGGCTGGGAAAAAAAGACTGTGACCACATTGTCGGGATCCATCAAGAGACTTAGACCGGTACCCGGCAAAAGGTGTAGCTGCTGACTTTATATAAACACACACTAACCTGTCCCACGATTCATCGGCATGGCCGCCCAAACACTCTGTTCTCTCTCCCCGCCTGTCCACGGTGCTGGCAATACTATTGTGGTATTGTGGACACGTCACAGGTCCCAGAAGATTGCTCAGCCATTCAGGACATGTGCACCCGACTGTCAAGCTGCAAGCTGATCTGAATGGCTGGGCAATCTTCTGGGACTTGTGGCGTGTCCCAATAGAATTCAGTGAGGGAGGGAGGGGCCGCCTAGGTGGCCCGAGCGGAAGTGGGACCTGGGTATCTGTCAAAACTAGGTACCCATTCCCCATTCCCCCCCAAAAAAAAATTACATGCCAGTTGTGGCATGTAAGGCGGTCAGGATTCCTTAAAGTAGAAGTTTCACTTTTGGGTGGAACCCCACTTTAATAAAATATGTTTATACAGAAAGTATTATGATACCCCTAACCCTGGACTCCAGGAGGAGACCATCACACCCCCAACCCTGCCATGTACATAGTAGGAATGCACCTATCCGAAACCCCTGTTCAGTTTGCACCAGAACATTCAAACACTGCAAAATTTCGGACCCGAATAACGAACCCCATTAAAGTCAATGGGACCCAAATGCCAAAAATCAAAAGTACCCAGTTTGAAGGCGTATATGCAAGTAATTGGGCATACAATGGTTATATGGGTCTAGGTCCTGCCCTGGGGGACACGTAAATAAAACAAAAAGTTTGTGAAAAACATAATTTTTATATGAGCAGTAATTTTTTGATTTTTAAGCATAAAAATGAAAAATTCCTTCCAATATAGTGCCTGGGAGGGTCCCCTTGGTCTACCTGTAAAGTAGCAGATCTATACCATGTCTAGAATCTGCTGCAGCAACAATTCTCTAAAGAGAATCGGATATAGGGGACTCTGATCTATAAAAAAAAAAAAAAAAATGCAGTGCAACCTCCACCTATAATTATATTAATTCAAATGTGAAAAATTCATTGTGAATGATGGTGGAAACCCCAAAGGATAATCCACGTATTAATACAATCGTCTTTAAACATACAGTAAATACTGTGCAATCTCCATACACATATAATACTGTATGAATAGTGGTGTAAATCCATTACAAAATGTGCTGTGCTAATATTCAACATATCTCACTCAAAAGGAGTTTATAAATTGGATATTAGCACAACACATTTACACCACTATTCATACAGTATTATATGTGTTTGATATATAGATACAGATTTAACAGTATATGTTTAAATAAGATAGGAGTGTATTATTACTTGGATTATCCTTGGGGGGTTTCCACCATCATTCACAATTATTTTTTCACATATTAATTAATATAATTATAGGGGGCGGTTGTGCTGCTTTAAAAAAAAATTAAAAATTGTTGAGTCTCTAAGGGGAGCACTGATATAAGGGGATTCTGATCTAATGGGGGGTCCTCTATTGGGGGCCCAGTATTATAGAGGGCTTAACACTGACACCTATATTATGAAGGGGGTGACACTGACCCCTGTCTTATGGGGGGGGGGGCAACACTGATCCCTGTATTACAAAGGGAGGTGACACTGACCCCTGTATTATGAAACCTAGGATTGCCACCTGTCCGTGATTCACCTGAACAGCTCAGGTTTTGATTCATGTGTCTGCATTTCATTCTGCTTAAACCCAGACACATTATTCAGACCGGACTGTGGCTCCCCAAGTAACCGAGATAGTCATCTATCTATGGGAATGTTTGGCCATTCTTCCAGAAGCGCATTTGTGAGGTCAGGCACCGACATTGGACGAGAAGGCCTGGCTCGCAGTTCTATCGGGTAGAGGTCAGGACTCTGTGCAGTTCCTCCACTCCAAACTCATTCATCCATATATTTATGGACTTTGATTTGTGCACTGGTCCAAATCATTTGTTGGGGGGGGGGGGGGGGTTGTGGTGTGGGGTTGTTTTTTCAGGGGTTGGCACTATACAATCTCTTTGTGGGATCTAATCATGTGGTAAGGAGCCTATTTAACTCATTGTTGGCATGATCTGGTTAGCTCCTTCCTTTCTCATGGCACTACATTTGTATTTATTTCATTCAAAAGCTGCTTACCTTTGAGGACTTTCTTATGAATTTGAACTATCTATAATTTTTCTTTCATTTGGTTTTACCTCACTTCACTATTGTCATTTTCTATGCATTGAGGATACATTGGGGAATCGTGGACCTTTTATTATTTATTATGTCAGGCTATATTTGTGACGGATTGAACTTTTTCACTTTATTTTATTTTTTTTGTACGGATTTTTAATTGACAACTATGAATTTTTATTTATGTGAAATGTGGATGAATTGGAGTTTTTACTATTTTTACTATATTTACACATTTATCCATGCACATCAAATTATGATACATTTTTTAACGGGACGCACACCTATATATTAATTGAATTTAGGTTTAGTGTGCCTTGTATCTGGATTGTGGTCTAGATACAGCAGTTCTTTATACAGTACTTTTTGGTTAATTAACACCCATATTTAAGGTGTAACATTAGAAATAGTCGCAGTCTACAGCCCCCTCACCCCCATACTGACCTCTTCCTTACTGAAATCAGGGCTTCTTCTCCCCACAGGCTCCTCTCATTTTTTTTTATTCAACTCAACTGCGAGAGAAGAAAGATCTTGGAGAGATTACAGGTCCCATCTGCCAACCACATCAGAGGGACACCCTATTTGTAATCCATTGATACTTTCTCCAGCCCTGTAACCTATGCATTTATTTACCGGTGGCTGGAGGAATAACCTGCAGGGACCCATGCATTGCACATGGGATCCAATGATCTTGGTTGTAGGGCTTTGCAGGCAATGCAAAACCCTAAATTGGCACTAAACTCTAGTTTCACAAAAGAAAATTCTATTCAAGTATGCATTGTATTCTTAACTCAAAAAGTACCCTCTGTTGTTCTCCGCCTCTTCCAAAGACCTTTATTTTTTTTGCTGTTGTGATCTGACTTCCTGTTAGGGTGTGGTAACATTCAGTCTCCATGGTCCCATGGTGCATAGCCACCTTCTCTTTTTCATTCCTGAGGTGGCCCAGGGACTTTGGACTATGGGATGTGCAGTGAATGCATAGAGCAGTGCACACGACCGTAACGAGTGGAGTGGGATAAGGAGAGGTTTGGGAGCTCACGAAGAACATTACAAGGAAACAAAAAATGTATTACAGGGCCAATAAGTAGTGGAGGTACATGGATTATTATTTGTAAAAAAAAAAGATATGATTTAGTGTAATTTTAATAAATGCACATTTTTTGTGGACTGGTATATGGTGGATTTGCTCCACTATTGTTCTAGGAGGACTACAAGTACATCCTACAGGAACTACAATATGCACACTAAAAATCCCATATTCCCTAGTCAGAAGTGAGCAAGAGAGAGTGGCTACATTCCTACATACAGGACAATGGAGAATGAACGTAATCACCCTCTAACAGGAAGTTGGATTACAGCAGCAAAAAAAAAAAAAAAAATGGAGATTTGGGCAGGGTGAGAGCAATAGAAGGTACTTTTGGAGTTAAAGTGAAAGAAATCCGTCAGACAATTCAATCGTGTGTGGGCTCCCAAAAGTCAGACGGGCCCAGGAATAAAACATGTTTCAAATCTGTCTGATGGACTCAATTCTTATTGGGAAAACCGTTTGTCTGTGTGCTAGTCCGAAGGACCAAATATGACGCAAGGGCAGCTATTGGCTACTGGCTATTGAACTTCCTTGTTTAGTCCCGTTTACGTCATCACCTTCAAAATGAATGGACTTAGTCTGATCATGTGTGGGCAAGTCCATTTGTGCAGAAAGTCCGTCGGATCTCCACCGAAAGTCCGTCGGGGAAGACCGACAGACCCAGTCCGTCGAAAAGTCTGGTCGTGTGTATGCGGCATTAGTCTAACTATTCATAAACATTTTCTCTCCCCGCTCCTCCTACTGATCCTACCTAACCTATATAAAAAACAGGGGTGTACTCACTTTTATTGCCAGCGGTTTAGACATTAACCACTTAAGCCCCGGACCATTTTGCTGGCTTAAGACCAGACCACTTTTTGCAATTCGGCACTGCATCGCTTTAACTGACAATTGCGCGGTCGTGCGACGTGGCTCCGAAACAAAATTTACGTCCTTTTTTTCACACAAATGGAGCTTTCTTTTGTGGTATTTGATCACCTCTGCGGTTTTTATTTTTTGCACTATAAACAGAAATAGAGCGACAATTTTGAAAAAAACGCATTATTTTTTACTTTTTGTTATAATAAATATCCCCCAAAAATATATAAAAAAAAATTTTTTCCCTCAGTTTAGGCCTATACATATTCTTCCACATATTTTTGGTAAAAAAATTGCAATAAGTGATTATTGATTGGTTTGCGCAAAAGTTATAGCATTTACAAAATAGGGGATAGTTTTATGACATTTTTATTAATAATTTTTTTTTTTACTAGTAATGTGGGGATCAGCGATTTTTATTGTGACTGCCACATTATGGTGGACACATCTGACATTTTTGACACATTTTTGGGACCATTGTCATTTATACAGCAATCACTGCTATACAAATGCACTGATTCCTGTGTAAATGACACTGGCAGTGAAGGGGTTAACCAGTGGGTGGCAGTGTAGGGGTTAAGTGTTCCTAGGGGCGTGTTACTAACTGTTGGGGGCTGGGCTTTATTTCAGTGAACACTGATCTCTGCTCCAATCACATGGAGCAGAGATCAGCGTCACTTGTTGCTAGGCAGAACTGGGAGATGCTGTTTACAACGGCACGGTCACGACGATCGCAGGTATGCCCGGAGTCACGGGGTCCCGACCGACACGCGACCGCACCGCCGCCGTCGCGCTCGTGATGGCAGGGTGGCTAATTTAAAGGGACGTACAGGTACGCCCATTTGCCTGCCCGTGCCATTTTGCCGATGTACATCGTCGTGCGCCGGTTGGGGAGTGGTTAATGGCTGCGTGTTGAGTTCTTTTGAGGGGACAGCAAATTTACACTGTTATACAAGCTGTACACTCACTACTTTACATTGCAGCAAAGTGTAATTTCTTCAGTGTTGCCACATGAAAAGATATAATAAAATATTTACAACAAAGTGAGGGGTCTACTGGCTTTTGTGAGATACTGTATAACTATTTTAAAGCCCCCCCGGGGCACGAAGTATGGCGATCAATGGTAAGCCGCGTCCCTCAGACACAATGCATCACCAATCAGGACATTGGCTCTTTACCATGTGATCAGCTCTGTCCCATCACAACTGATCCCATGTAAACAAATGCCTGATTAGCAGCATTTTTTTTCCTCATCTATGTCACTGTGTGAGGAAAGGAAAGCCAATAACCGGCTTTCCAGTGACAGTAGAAATGTACACTGATAATTAGGGCATTGACGATCAGTGCAACCCCATCAGTGCCCATCAGTGCAGCATATCAGTGACGTCTATCAGTGCCCATCAGTGCAGCCTCATCAACACACATCAATTTAGAAGAACAAATTATAAATTTACCAAATTTTATAATGAAACCTAGAAAAAGTTTTTTTTTCTTTTTTTTTTAATTCAAGATTTTTGGTTTGTTCAGCAAAAAAAACTGTGGTAATTAAATACCACCAGAAGAAAGTTCTATCTGTCTCAAAAAAAAAAATTATAACATTTTCATTTGGTTACAGCGTTGCATGCCCGTGCAATTGTCAAAGCTGAAAATTGGCCTGGGCAGGATTTGGGAAAAAGTGCCAAGTAGTCAAGTGATTAAACTTTTTTTGTTTTGTTTATAAACTGTTTTATTCAGAGAAAAATGGTGGTACAAGTAAATACAGATCATCAAACAAAATTGCATTGTCAAATAAAAAAAGAGAGGCTTGAAAGTCAACGGAGGGAGCAGTGCATTACATAAAACTGAACACTAGGTGGCAGGAGTACTCTTTAGAATCCGGATTCCATGGGTGTACCAATATGGCTGTTAACTTCTTCCTGGCAAAAACAACACGCGGCACATGGCCTAACGTAATTTCCGCCTTTTCCCGCATACTGTTTCCTGCCTTTGGTGAGATAGCAGCATTGGCGTTCAGTAGATATGTTTGGTTATTAGTTAGAAGGCAGTACGGCCGAGTATCTGTCGTCCGCTGTGTGTGAAGGTCCAGCGGTGCAGGCAGTGAGTGGGGAGCAGCCGGCCGGCATGTCTGCGTTCTCTGAGGCGGCCCTGGAGAAAAAGCTGTCGGAGCTGAGTAACTCCCAGCAGAGTGTGCAGACCCTGTCACTGTGGCTGATTCACCATAGAAAGCACTCCAGGGTTATTGTCGCCGTGTGGGATAGGGAGCTGCGGAAAGGTAAGGAGGGGTGGGGGCTGAGAGGAATGTACTACCATAGAGTGAGCAGCATGCCAAGCACATGATTTCCTAGCTGTGACAGGTGCTTCATGTGTCTGGAATGCCTGGCTTGCCTTTTGTTTCCCCCAGGTCTTAAGCACAGTACACTGGAAACGTGTGTGCTGTAGAGAGTATTTAGTAGGCTTCATTTAAACAGGTGGCGGAGGAAATCAAGCGTTTAAAGATACTCTGGACAACCTCCCCATTTTTAACTTTTTTTTTTTTTTGCTCTTACCTAACGGTGGTGTCTGGACATTTCAGATACTCGCCCATCCAGTGTTGACCCACTGAGATCATCTCATGCCCAGCCACAGTGCCATCCAGTGCCGCCGTGTTTTCGCTGATGTCATCGAGCGGCCCGCCAGCTCTTCCGGGTTCAGTGGAAGGGTCTCTTGATGATGCGCTAATAGGCTCCTGATTTTGAATGAGAGGCTATGTGACGTACATATCCAGGGAGGTACAGCGGACAGTGTGCGTATCATTCACCTAAGGCGAGTGACGTGCCTGGGGAGGCAGGGTGGGCTTTTCATTAAAAAAACAAAACAAAAAACGTAAACCAAAGAAAACAAAAACTATGCCCTATTCCTGCAGAGGAAGGGTGGAGAGGATTGACCTCAGGAGAGTGAAGCCCGGCTTTAAGCTGCAGTATTAGGCCCCATTCACACTTTTAATTTTCATTTCACTGCATTTGAATTAATTCCAAATCGTATAGCAATCAGCGCACAACGTGTGGGTTCCATTCATTCTATCTGGTACCCCACACGCAGTGAGATTTTGCAGCAACAAAAATAAATGGCTGCACATCCAGAGGTTCCAATTGCCTTTTATTAGTACAGCCTTCCCGTCCAGACCTGGATCAAAACTTGTCCGGTCCTCGCTGAACTGGACAAATTTCAATATACGTATGGCCAGCTTTAAGGGCTCATGTACACTTGCAGCTGTCATTGCTACTCCTTTGAAAAGTAATGTTTCTCACCTCGTCTTTCAGGACAGCAGCTGGAGAGAGCGCAGCTCTACTCAGTTCCCAGGAAACACTGCAGTCATTCTTTTAAAGCCCAGACACTTCCACCAGTTGCAGTATTTCCTCCAGTCATGGTGGAAGTGCTGCAGTGAACCAGGGGTGTGCTGCGCTCTCTCCAGGTGGAGTAGGGTAGGAGCATACCTGTTTGTGTATTTTTTTTCTGATCTTACAGCCAGCCCAATACCCCCGGGGGGTATTCCAGTGTCTTCCCACTTCTCGAGCCCGGCAAGGGCAGAGGCTGATGTTGGTCCCGTGCCGAGAGACCAGCGGGCACAGGCTGAGGGAATATGCATGGTGCACAGTCTCTGGAGTGCGTCGACTGGTGCGTGTTGGCTTCTGGTTCCAGCCGCTGGAACGCAGAAGGGGAGGCGGCCTCGGTGGTGCAAGTTCCGGTCCACGCAGCGGCGACTGGACCGGGAAAAATTTGAATTAAAAGCTGCCGGATGGCTACTGGACACTGGGAGAATGAGTGAGAGGAACCAGCAGCGGTGGTGGGAGCAGGAGCCACGAGCGCCAGCCGAGTCCAGGTAGGAGAGGCAGTGGTATCTGTTAAATTATCTAGGCTATGTATATTTTCTATCCCTCTTTCCCTCCTGTAGTGGGAGGGAGGGAGCCTGCCTCACACTACACAGGTGACTTCCCTGGGGAGTGGGTTTTTTGCAGCAGTGGTTTCATGGGGTTTGTTCCACTAACTGTTGTTTTTGGGGATCTGCTGGGGACGAGATACAGTGCACAGTATATTTTTTCCAGGTCTCTTAAAAGGAAATTCCCATTTTATGAAGATGGCACGCAAGTTTGGAACAAGAGACCTTGCAAGTATCGCAAAAACTGACTTGGCTTTTGAGGACATGGGGGTCTTAAAGGACACTATGGACAAGAGAGCTGGTTCTTTTTCTATAAAAGGCTTGGGATTCTACACTGGCTAATCTCAAACCAGCAATGGCATCTACAGTGGTAGTCAGGAATTTAGAACATTGGTTGGAACAACTAAAGGACCATATTGAGGGAGGAACTTCTCACAAATATTTGCTGGAGACTCTTCCAGTTCTACAAAAGGCAGTAGGTTACATGGCGGTTGAGTCGGTGAAGATGTCCGCAAGATCTTCGGCATTAATTCAGCTAGAAGAGCTTTGTGGGTAAAGACCTGGTCAGGCGATTCGGCCTCTAAAGTGAAGCTGTGTGGCCTACCCTTTGAGGGGGATCTGGTATTTGGCCCCAATCTTTGCACTGTTCTAGACAGAACAGCAGATAAAGCATTTCTGGCCAAAAAAAGTTGCACTACAACCTAAAACGAATTTTCGTCCTTTTTACCAGGCCTGGGACTCAAAGGAAACTGGACAAAAGAGACCTTGGCAGCTCAGAGGGGTTGAGGGAAGTCTGGGGGTGGTTGTTTCGTCCCCCCAGCCAACCCACAAAAACCCAGTGACAGTCTCCTGACTGTGGGAGGAAGGTTCCAGTCCTTTTTCCTGCAGTGGGAGGGGGCAGATGTGCAGTGAGTTTGTTCTCAAAGTAATCTCGGAGAGATACGCACTAGAGTTCTCGGAAAGCCCGCTGCCCTGATTTTATGTGATACAGGTCCCAGAGATCAAGAAAAGTCTTGACGATGACATCACTTTTGCAAGAATTCCTTCAACAGGAAGAGGAATGACTAGGGGGTTCATATGTTTTTTTCCTAGTGAAAAAGCTGTCGAAAGTTCAGGTTAATATAGAATTTTAAAGATCTTAAACCGGTCCATTCGATACAAAATATTTTGTATGTACACAATTTATTCGGTGAGAACTTCTTCCCGCAGGGTGCTTTCTAGCCTCCATAATTCTCAGGGACGCATATTTGCATGTTCCCATAACACAGACGTCCCAGAAATATCTGCATCTGGCAATCGGCGCAGGGGAAGTGGTGTCGCACTTTCAGTTCAGGGCTCTCCCATTCGTTCTCTGTTCCCCCCCCCAAGGAGCTTCACAAAGATCGTGGCAGAAGCATTGTCTTTAAGGTTTAAGGAGGTACACATCTTGAAAACTAGATGGCTCGGGGCTCGTAGTCCATAGAGGAATCCAGGAGATCCTCCAACTGGAGGGAACTAAGGGCCATTTTCCTGGGGGTTGTGGGCCTTCAGATGATCAGAGGCCAACACATCCAGGTGTTAGACAATGCCACGGCAGTGGCCTACATCTCAAGACGGGGGGCACAAGAAGCAGGTGTCTTCTAAACTTGGCTCTACAGACTCGGGCAGAGGACAATGTGTCATCCTTAGCAGTGTATCTGAAGGGCAACCTAAACCAGATAGCCGACCTTTTCAGACTCCATTTGGATTCTAGCACCCTTCTGCTTAAGTCCGGAGGTTTTTCAGAAGATATTAGACAGATGGGGAGCTCCCCAGGTTGACCTTTTTGCATCGCAAATAAATGCAAAGGTTCCGGTCTACTTTTCTCTGAATAGGCAGGACCAAGCGGAGGGTCTGGACGCACTGGCTCAGGGATGGGCCTTCCGCTTGTATTGCGCTTTTCCCCCTGTGAAAATGATCCCTTTAGTTCTAAGGGAGAGAAGACAACCCCAATTCTAGTGGTCCCGTATTAGCCCAGGAGGCCTTGCTTTTCAAGCCTACTAAAGTTAGCAGTAGAGTCCCACCGGTTGCTTCTGGTCCAAAGGGACCTGCTGCATCCCAACGTAGGTCATCTCAAGCTGGCAGCTTGGTTACTGAGGAGCAAATCCTGAGGAATAAGGATTTGTCCGATAGTTTAATTTGTAACCTGCTATTTAGCAGGAAGAAGGTCACAAGGGCCATTTATTTTAAAACCTGGAAATGCTTCAATTCCTGGTGCATTTTCCAAAAATTACTCTCCACGGGTGACCCTCTCCGTTCTGGAATTTCTCCATGACGGAATGTTTGGCAGCAAGCACCTTGAAAGTTCATTTAGCTGCACTATTGGTTTTTCTAGAGAGAAGGTTATCTCTAGACCCTTGGATCATTAGGTTTTTCAAGCCACTAGCTAGGGCTAGACCGACTCCATGTAAGTGTTTTCCCAAATAGGATTTATCGGTTGTTTTGCGGGGTCTGATTAGAAGACCTTTTGACCCACCAGAAGTAGCCACAATTAAATTTTGGTAGTTGGAACTAACACTTGATATCGGTCACCTCGCCTAGAAGGGTCAGTGAACATCAGGCGTTATCTATCATTGAGCCTTTCTTGACCATTTCCCCCAGATTGGGTAGTTCTGAGGACAGACCCGGGGCTTTTGCCAAAGGTTGCTTATGTTTTTCACAGATCCCAAGAGATAATTCTACCAACGTTCTGTCCGGTTCCAACATGTCCTAAATTTTCTGGGCCTCGTAGGGGTTACAAAGCTTCTAAAAGCATGATTGGTAGGTGGCTTCGGATAGCTATCCACGAAGCTTATAGGGCTGTGGAAATAGAACCTTCCACAGGGGAAGTGGCCCATTCAACCCGGGCTGTAGCAAAATTTTGGGCAGAACAAGCTGGGGCTTCACCAGGGGCGAATCTGCAAGGCGGCCACATGGATGAGTTATTCCAACTTTAATCGTCATTATAGGATGGACCTGCTCTCGGCAGCAGTGCAATTTGGCAGGAAGTTCCTGCAGGCGGTAATCCCACCCTAAGAGTAAGTACTCTCCTATCTCCAGGTACTGTCCTGAAAGACGGGGTGAGAAAACATTAGATTTACCGGTAACGGTATTTCTACGAGTCTTTCAGGACCGCGCTGATGACCCTCCCTTGTTTATAAATGTTAAAGTGTTGTGTTTGCTAGGTTTTGCTTATATAATTTCAGCATGGCTGGTTGTACTCGGAAATAACTGAGGCCATGGTGGAAGTGTCCAGGCTTTAAAGGAATGACTGCAGTGTTTCCTGGGTAGTGGGTGGAGCTGCGCTCTCCAGATGCTGTCCTGAAAGACTCATAGAAATACTGTCATCGATAAGTTTAACTAAGGTTTTTGCTTTTCAAAGGCGTTTGAGCAGATTAGAAGTGATATTTCACCCTTGGGACACCTGTGTTAACTCTTGAAAGCCAATAGCACCACGCCACATCTGTGTGCAGTACATTTGTTTTCAGTGCAGTCCCATTCTGTTAAATAGGTTGTGTTTGGCAGAAGTACTACCCACTGAACATGACCTGTGGTATGACTTTTACTGCAGCCACACAGTAAAGCATTGTGGCTTGTGTGACCCTCCCCCTTCAGCAACCATGTCATCTGTGCGTTTTTTCCACATCGCAATTTACACACATATAGGAGTGATGCCATTAAACTCTAGAACTTTTAGAATGCATGTTTTATGAAAGCATACCAAACATGCAGCATGTAGGATTTTGTTGTGCTTTCATCACCGAAAAACACTACACAATGGGCTAGTATGCATGTATCACTTGCCTGCAAATGAAGCCTGCGAAATCCCCACTGGTGGCCATGTCCATCTTCACCCCCCTTCCTTGGTAAATATCTCCTAAACTGTGCAGGTTTAGGAGATCTTTCCAGTACCTACAAGCAAGCCTTATAGGCTTACCTGTAGGTTAAAGTTTACAACCACTTTAAGGGCCAGAACACAGTGTGCCACAACTGTTTTCAAAATGAATAGGCTGTCAGGATATTCACATTTCAATGCAGAAAAAAAATAGGTCCTGCAGCATCCCCCTTTTTTTTTTTTTAATGTGTCCTGTGATGCAGCCACATTTTGGGATGGCATTCTAATGCAAATCATTGTAACGTTGCACATTTGTAGTAATACTCATGTTTTACTTTACCTTACAGCAATGCAATGGGGTAGATTTACTAAAACTAGTGCACTCCAGAATCTGGTGCAGCTGAACATGGTAGCCAATCGGCTTCTAACCTCAAGCCCTTAAGAGATGCTGTTGCACAAAAAAAAAGTAAAAAGTAAACAGTAGTTAATGGCCAGCATAAAGGGACACACAGTACAGTGGCTGTGGGGGAGCCAGAGAACTCTGCAAGGTGCAAGTGTCAGATGCTGAAGGTTTTTTTTTACTGGCCAGTGCAGTGGTGTGGACAGACTCTAGGGGAAACAAATATGTTTTGTCCTTGCTGCAAAATACATAACAATGCACTGGTGTTACTAAGCGCTAAAAAAAAGCATACTTCCATTGTGTGGGTGCTTTAAAATTGAAAAACCCGTAATTCCTGTGGAGCTGCAAAGGGTTTAATGCTTATTTTTGTGTAAGGTACCTTTTTTAAAAAAATTAAATATTTTTACTTACCTTATTCCTCGCTCTCGCAGGCTCCTCCTTTCAACATGACAGAGCACCAAAGAACAGCAGCTTTGGGTGACCAGTCTGTCGGTCGCACTCTGACATCAACTTGTACAATGGAGGACCATTAGTCCTGCATTGTAAGTGAGGACACCAAGGGCCCCGCCCACAACCCAGAGCATCGGAGGGAAGAGGAAAGGCTGCCAGAGAAGCAAGAGGTAAGGTATGTAAAACTGGTTGTTGTGGGTTTATTTTTATTTTAAGGTACCCTAGACAAAAAAAAAACATTTAACCCTTACAGTGCATGGAGAGCTTGAAAGGATGGGAAGATTTGTAATTTTCCCAGCATTCAGCGATGTCACAACTTAAAAAAACAAAAGCCTATAAAAGGCTTCCTATACTTGGCCTTTGTGTTAAAACTCCAGCACATCACTGTTCTCTGGCAGCTACAGGTTACTGATACTTTGGGATGTGTCAAATACCTGTTCCCCAGCTGATTGCTGTAGTTTGCCTTGCTTGTACGTCAATTAGTGATAGAAAAACCGTGTCACATGGCAGGGGAGGGGGAACAGGTATTCAACACACCCTTGTTGGCTACATGAAGAGGCCAGAGAACAGCAACGCATCAATATTTTAGTTGGCACCTTGCAGTGACAAGGTGTATTTTAAATCCTAACTCCAGCCAAAGCTTTTTTTTGTTTTAGACAGATTGGTGAAGGCTGAAAACCTCTTTCGCGACTTGCTTTTTTTGTCCTGTTGGAGAGATTTTTCTTTAATTCTTGTCGAGACGAGGCGTAATGGGAGACACGGCACGCAAAACACTTATGTAAAATGGGAAAGTGAATCTCTGTGAGGTTATTACTGATACTTTCTCAAATCATCTTTCAGAACAGCCCCTGAGAGAGTGTAGCTCCACCCACTTTCTTGGAAATCAGTTCTTTAACCACTTGCTGCCCGCCATATAGCAATATGATGGCGACAAAGTGGTTCAGTTATCCTGATCAGATGTCCTATGACGTGATCAGGATAACAAGCCGGCACGCAGTCTGACACGCCGCAACTCCAATCGTGGTATGGAGCCTCTGACAGAGGCTTGTTACCACGTGATCAACTGTGACCAATCACAGCTGATCATCGTATGAACCAGGAAGTGCAAGTAAATGGCTTTCCTCGGTTCATGTTGACGGGGAGAGCCAATCGGCAGATTTCCCTGTCAGAGGGGACATCTGCGCTGATAATCAGCACATTGATTTTCAGTGCAGCCCCCATCGCCTGCCAGCCTGTGCCCCATAATAAACGCATGCCAGTGCCCATAAATGTGGCAATCGGTGCCCTTCAGATGCCACTCAGTCATGCCTGTCAGTAGTGCCACATCAGTGCCCATCAGTTTTTTTTTTTTTTTTTTTTTCTTTTTCAAAATTTTCGTTTTTTTGTTTATAGCACAAAAAATAAAACCGCGGAGGTGATCAAATACCACTAAAACAAAGCTCTATTTGTTGGAAGAAAATTCTAAAAATGTTGTTTGGGTACAGTGTTGCATGACCATGCAATTGTCATTCAAAGTGTGACAGCACTGAAAGCTGAAAATAGTCCTGGGCAGGAAAGGGGGCAAGTGCCTGGTACTGAAGTGGTTAAAAGGGTGGACGCTCCACCTAGGCATAAGTTTGTGTTTTCTCAATGGTGGGAGCACTGGGCTAGGAGCTATAGGTGGCATTGTGTTCTCCCTGGGTAGCTGGTTCAGGGTCAAACCAGGCCATACATTTTTTTTTTTTTTGTTCTGCTCTTGACCACCCAAATGCTTGATTACTGGAGTCAAAGTCCAGTCAACCATGTGACTTCTTCAGTGCAACCAGAAATTATCGATAAGATCAACAATGTCAACACTAGGCCTACTGAATTTGTCCGACAGTTCAGTGGGCACGGTTGCACATATGCCCATTCCCACAGATTATTCTTCAAACTGGAAGCAACGTCAACAATCCCTGGAAGATGCCTTCAAATTCTTCAGCCAAGTGAAAATATCCCTTTGGTGGAGGAAAGGAGACAACCGGTCAATGAGGTGGTTCTGGTTCTTTCCAAGTTTCAAAAGGCTCATAACAGATGCAAGGGCATGGGGCCGGGAATAGGGAGATGAATCAGAGTACCTGGGCAAAGGAGGAGTCCGCAAGACCCTCCAGATGGGGGGAACTGAGAGCAATAGCTCTAGCCCTCCTATTTCAACTGTTGCTTCAGGGACAGCATGTTCAGGTCCTTTCAGGCAATGCCTCAGCAAGAGCATATATCACAAAGCAATGGGGGACCAGGAGCCAAAGCCCTATAATTCTAGCGAGAGTGATTCTAAAGTGGTCTAAACAAAATCCAGGACTCTTATTGGCAGTGAACCTACAAGGGAATTCAAACCTTGTAGCAGATTTTCTCAGCAAGCATCGAGTATTGGAATCAGAATGAACAAAGCAAACTTAGAGGTGACAAAATTCCTTTCCCTGTTGAAGAGATCAAGCCTTGGGGGGGGTTGATGCTTCAGCATTTCCTTGGGAATTCCAGCTGGATTAGGCCCCCTCTCCCCTTTTTAGCTTATCCAGGTTCTAATAAAGTTAAAAGGCAAAGAGCATCTCTACTCTCCTGAACCTCTCGGACCTTTCTCATGGATACTTGGTGCTCCTGTTCCAGGGTTCCCTGTTCTATTCAATTTCCTAAAGTCTTGCAGAGGATCCATTGATTGCAGGCTTTGGCCAGAGACTTTTGAAGATGCAATGTTCAGATTGCTCGTGTTTAAGACACGTTTGATAGCAAATCAGCCTAGAGGAATCCTGTGAACTTCAGGCTTTATCTGTGAACCATTTTTGACCATCTTTCCAAATCGGATAGTTTAAGACCGATCCTGGAATTTTGACTAAAGTCCTCAACTTTCCATCATGCGCACTTGATGTCAGGAGATACGTGATTCATTATCTCAAGGTCACTATATGATTCAGGAAGTCTAATCCATTGCTTGTGCTGTTTCCAGAAATCCATAAAGGGCAAAAGGCCTCTAAGAATACCATAGACAGGTGACTTAATTTAGCTATTAAACAAGCATATACTGTCACAAATCTGGAAGCTACCACAGGGATTGGAGCCCATTATACCAGGGCCGTGGTTATGCCTTGGGCAGAAAGGACTGGGGTCAGTCCAGATCAGATTTGCATAGTAGTTCCTTTCATCTGACGTTACAGGCTGGATTTGTTATTGGCTAGGGATCAGTCATTTGGCAGGAAAGTCCTGCAGGCTGTTGCCCTTCCCCAGACCCCTTGATGGTAAGTATTCTCTCAGGTGCTGTACTGAGACAAATTTGGAACATCTAAGTTAGTTTTTCAGGACAGCAGCTACTGCCCACCCTTTTTTTCTTATTATTTATGACTTCTAGTTTGACTTTAAGTACTCTTTTACAGCTGACGCAGAGGCTCTCATTGAGTGTTTTTCTCAGGATGGTAGTGTCGCCACTCTCTAAGCTGCTGCGGCGGATATACAAGCCGCTCTTGTTTCAGAGCGAGGCTTGACCAGCTGGTCGGGGTGGGAGTAACGCTGACGTCTGATGCAGACGTTCGGCGCTCTGACCAATGAGGATGTTTTGGGAGGTTTAATGCGAGGCTTGGCCCACATGAGTTTGTCCAATAGAAGTTAATGTGATATCCAGCCTACCTCAGAACGAGGTTTGGAACACACGTACCAGCGCCATTCTTGCTAAATAGGAAGTGTTTGTGACAACACGTTGGAGGCTTCAATTTCAATCACAGGTTGGCATTTATATAGGGGATAAGATCCCAAATGTGTAAACACAGTGACTACAGCAGGCTCATACCCCAGATGATATCTTCTTAGATGAAATGGGACGGGACGAGCCCTGCTGATGCAGTTGTGTTGCCCATACTGTCCATTGCAAATTTGAGTGTTCCCAATTTTAATAATTTCAATTATTTTTATGGGTTCACACTATGGATTATTTTTTTTTATTTTTTTTGGTCACACTGCTGGACTGCATGAGAGACTCCTCTTGTTGGTCACATCTGCAAAAGGTCTATCTGAGTCAGCCATTGGATGGAGGGATCATCTTCCACTTTGGTCAGAAGTACAAGCGTGGATGTCCCATGTATTGGTGTTTACGCCATAAGCTTTGTTGACTCATTGAGTGTAGCCCATTTTTAGTCCATTCACTCCGGTAAGCCTTCTCACAACTGATGGTGGTTGCTTTGTATATTCAACATTGATGTCACAAGGAGTACATTTTTATTTTTTTCACCTTTTATTTTTTCACTTTATGGACTTATTAATTTCAGGACACTATATGAACTAATTTAGTGTTTAATATATAAATTGTTCGCATTTATTTATATAGATTTTGAACACTTTATTTTTTTTTTTTTTTTTTTTTTTTTACACATGATTTTTTTTAGTAGTAGTACATAATTTTCCATTCTACAGCTGACCCCTAGGCGGAGGGTCCTCCCTTTTAAACGGTTGATGCTGCAGTGTTTCCATGCTATCAGTTGCTGTCCTGCAGAACTCCTGGAAATACCATTACCAGTAAGTCTAACTTAGATTTTCTTGGCCTAGTGACAACCAACCCCCTCATTTCTTGTGCTCATATAGGGACATAGGAAGTTAAAATCTTCCAGGTGAACTCATAGTACAAAAGCTTGTCTTCCCAAATCACTCTAAAATATAAACAAAATTGTGGCAGTGTACTGTATTCACTGCAGCTAATCAGCAGGCCTGGGCGTTGTCATGGGTAGGTGGGGGCTGGGCCTGATGAATCCGCTTTGAAAAAAAGTGAATTTTTGCCAATAATCTTTGCAGGGGCTTCAACGAGGATCTGGACAGACAGCAGGATTGGTGACCGTATACACAGTTGGGCAATATTTTTCTTACCTTTTAGCCATAGCATGTGAACTTTATTCCAGGAAGCTAACCATAAGATACTTTTATTTTCTTATTTTTTTTCCATGTGTTTTGCTAGGGGGGAAGGGTATCTCAAAATGGTATCATTGCCCATCAAAAATGCAATTTTTTTTTTTTTATACTGACGTACATTTTCACATGATCTGAGAATGCAGTGTAAAAATGTTTCATTGCATCTTGTACAGCAGCATGCATTTGCATATTTTGTTGGTTTTGCCATGAATCGCATCACTTTATTTATTTATTTATTTTTTTCCTCCATACAAATCATTGTGAATGAACTTGTACATGACATGTACCTAGAAAGATTTGAAAACAATCTGATCTAAATTGCAAGTATTTTATTTATTTTTTTTGTGTAAAAACTAGTTGTGTTTGCGTTCTAAGGCAACTTTCACACTGAGGCCCTTTACATTGTTAGAATTAGCGCCTCTCCTGTCACTCCAGTGTGAAAGCCCAAGTTCTTTCACACTGGAGCTGTGTGCGCTCATGGGACATTAGAAAAAAAAAGTCCTACAAGCAAAGGCCGCTGCCCATTGAAATCAATGGACAGCGCCTGTAGCGGTGCTACACAGGCGCTATTAACCCCTTCGGTAGCTAGAGCCCCCCCCCCCCCCCCTTTTTTTTATACTTGCTGTCTCTAAGATCTTTGCTGTGCAGCCTGCTTAGAACGACACAGCATCGTCACCCAGAGTTTCTGCCAGGCTCTGCATGCACAGAAGAATCTCGATGCATTGAAAAGATCTGCAGCTGGTGGGAAAATTGCCTTCCCAAAGAACTGCTCAAGAAGTAGAGCCTGGCCAGGAGCCTCACATCAGATATCTGAGAGTAGTGAGGCTGACTAAGTGTAAGACTAGGAATAAGGCATGACGGGTCCTCTTTCTGAACTCAGTAAGACCCCCAGATAATCTCCCCTGGAAAGCAAAGTAAAAAACACTGATCCTTGCTTTCCAATGGAAAAAATGGCAGTGGTTTTACATCTGACTAAGCCAGAAATGATGTCACTTCTGGTCTCCCAGCATCCTAGAGATGGCTAGGGAGCAACTGGTCCACAGTCAGCTCTATGGTAACCCGACTCCGGATCACATCTCCGGCTCCCTGATCCCATGGGAGTGCCTGGAGAAGTGCTGTTGGGAAGGACGCCACCTCCCGCTGCCTGTAATCCGGTGTCTAATCACCCACTAGGATTGATTTTTACAAAAGAGGGAATTGCCAGCTAAAAACAAAGATGTCTGGATAATGCCTGTAGCTGCAGGCATCATCCAGATATTTCCACTTCAAGGCTAGGGCATCATATGATGTCCTGCAGTCAGGAAGTGGTAACTGAGTAGGGACTTCTGCGTCGCACATTTCACAAAACCTGCCATCTGTACAGATGTGCTGAAAGGAGATGTTTCAGGAGGCCGCGTCAATACAGGAATCACTGCTTGCAGGTAGCAAGGTACTATGGCATTTGTATTTCTTGGAATTTTAAAGTAAGCCAAAGGAATGAACTGAAAAGCAGGGAAATCCAGGAAGCTGTCAAAAGATAGCCAGCAGACAGCATGAAAGGAGATTTTTCAAGTAAGCTCATATTAGATTATAGATTGTTAAACAACAAAAACTTTTGTCTGCAGTGTAGTTGTAGTGCAGTTACAATGCTGTTACAAAATAAGTGTATGCTGTGACTACAGAATTCCTTTAACCAGTTCAATACCTTAGGGTGTCATATGACGTCCTTGACATTGAGTGGAGATATCTGAATGATGCCTGCAGCTATAGGCATCATTCAGATATCATTTTTTAAAGCCAGCGATTATGTGCAAGATGAGAACAATCATATCGGCAGTTCCACCGCTTGATTGTTATAGGCGATGGGAGGGGACGTCGCCCCCCCCCCCCCCCCCCCCCCCGCCATCTGGTGCTTCTCTAGGCTCTCCCGTGCCATGGGGGGCCCGGAGAAAGAATTGGCCTGTGCCAGGTGATGACAATAGAGATTTCCGTTGACCAGATGGTCGCCAGTCATCTCTGACCGTCAAAGGCCCGGGTGTGACATTATGACGTCACCCCTGGGTTCCCAAAAGTAAACAAAGCTGTGATCGCAGCTGTCAGCATGAGTTTGGTGAATTATTTTTCTCGATCTCATGCTTTCCAGCCTGGAGGAGAGATGCGAAAGCACATGCAAGTCCCGCCCACATAAGTAAACGCTGTTCAAACTACACATGTGAGGTATTGCCGTGTGTGTTGGAGCATGTTCAACAATTCTAGCACTAGACCTCCTCTAACTCTAAACTGGTAACCTGTAAAAATTTTCAAAGCGTCGCCTATGGAAATTTTTAAGTACCGAAGTTTGGCGCCATTCCATGAGTGTGCGCAATTTTAAAGCGTGACATGTTAGGTATCTATTTACATTATACAAAAAATTGAGCTAACTTTACTGTTTGTTTTTTAAATCATGAAACCGTATTTTTTTTTTTTTCCCCCCCAAAAAAAGGCGTTTGAAAAATGATTGTTCAAATACCATGCAAGATAAAAAGTTGCAATGATCGCCATTTTATTCCCTAGTGTGTGTGTGTGTGTGTGTGTGTGTGTGTTTGTGTGTGTGTGTGTGTGTGTGTGTGAGAGAGAGAGAGAGAGATTAATCTCTATCTATCTGTTTGGGGGTTCTGAGTAATTTTCTAGCAAAAAAAGTGATTTTTACATGTAGGAGAGAAGTGCCAGAATAGGCCCAGTATTGAAGTGGTTAAGACACAAAAAAAATTACAGCTTGCAAGCAAAATTTGCTTCATACCCAGAGCTCAATTCAACTATTGCAAAAGGAATGCCAGGCATATTGATAAAGCAATTTATTTAATATGAAAAAGTAACCAGTCTGCTCAGAAAACCGCTTGATAGTGTTGCTATTACAATATTACTTTTAGAGTAAAGGACGGAAAGGCTCAGAAAAAATGTTTTTTGCAACGAATAAAGCATTTAGATCAAATTAACACAATTCACTAAGCAGTAACAGGCACTATATAACCTATTGTTTTCAGTAGAGATCGACAATGAGAATTGAAAATACTATTAATAATAAGTCGAAGCTTGCTGACTTGAGCCATTTCTTTTTAAAGAAAACACATTTTCTATGGTACTGTATATATCCTATATTTTTTTTCGATTGGTTCGACCAGCTTTTTATATTGAAATATTTAACATTGAGTACCTGAATTTGGAGCTTTTTCTGCTATGAATGAACATCAAGCAGGATCCCAGGAAAGAATACAGAAGAGGTTATTGGCACCAGGCCAAGGGAAGCTCATGGTTTGAAGTTCATATTTATTAGTATAAACATAGCAAAAACACAATTGATATGGAATACATTGCAAAGTTTTGAATTACAAATGTTGGCTTTTACTTCTGACAGGAGGCTACAGCACACCTAACTTAAAGAGGAAGTAAAGGCTAAAAACACCCTGTAAGGCAAAGGCATAATGAGCTAGTATGCATAGCATACTAGCTCATTATGAATAACTTACCTGAGAACGAAGCCCCCGAAGCGGTCCTCCGTCTTCATGTCCGCTGCTGCCATGGATCCCGGAGTGACTTCCGAGTCTCGCTGCTCCGGCGCTGTGATTGCCGGAGCAGTGATGTCACTCCCGCGCATGCGCACGGGGGCCGACACTCGCAACATATTGCTGCGATCTGCGGCCTGCCCAGTGTGCCTGCGTGCTGCTGTCTAAGGCGCATGTGCCGTAGACAGCGGTGGCTGTCTTCAGGTAAATATCTCCTAAACCGTATAGGTTTAGGAGATATTTCTTGGACCTACAGGTAAGCCTTAATCTGGGCTTACATGTAGGTCAAAGTTGGTTGTAAGGGTTTGCAAACACTTTAAAGTGGAACTGCAGTCATTTTTTTTCATCTTTCCATCTATTCAACCTTCTGCCCTTGTTTTATCTTTTGGATAGTAAAACATTTTTTTTTCTCTGACCGTAAATACCTTTTATACAGCCTACTTCCTTTTTCTTGTCAAAATGCTTAGGTGTATGACATCATGTACAGCCCTCTCTCGCTTTTGAGAGTTTGCCAGGAAGGGAGGGGGGGATGTCATAAGAGGGCCAATGTGAGCTGCAGTGCTGGAGCTGTGTCTCTGTGTAAATCCAGGAAGTGAACAGGCAGCAGCTTCAGCTGCCCACTGTTACAATTATTGCAGCCAAACTCAGTAGAGGGAGATTTCTGCTGCATATTAGGCAAGTACAGAATCACAGTATATATAAAATAACAAGTAATTGGAGGGAAGATTCGGAATGACAAAGATGTTTTTATTACAAATTATGTGAGCGGACTGCAGTTCCTCTTTAATTAGCGTGGAAAAAGCAAGAATACCTGCTAGTGTGTATAAATGTATCTAGGCAGAAAAAAACTAATTTGTTGCTTGGATGTATTGGGAAAGTGTATTCTGCTGCAAGATCTCTAAACCCTTGTAGTCAAGATTTTGTAGTGTCACCAGCCAAGGGGAATTTATGCTATCCACACATTTCAGTTCTGTTAAAGTGTAACTGCATCTTTGTAGCTTGTACTCCAGAATGAATAAGCGTGTAGAGCCCAATCACGTGTCCAGCCATAAAAATTTTGACCAACAGCTATGCTGCCTCATCTGGATCAGAAAAATGTAAGTAGAAGACTAGAGGAGCAAGTGTACCACAGAACATTATTATTTTCCTGAAGTGGATAAAGGCTGAACGTTTGCTTGATCTTCCCTGTCTAGAAACCCCCAAAAAGTTGCTCTTGCAACTCCTCTGCAGTGCTCATGACTGAGAAAAGGGCTCCAAACAACAAACTGTATATTCTTGGCCTGTGATTTTTTTTTTCTCTCATATATTGCTATAGAGAGTCTACTAACTATGATATACTGTGTCTGTGCCATGTGCTTTCAGTTGAACTCTTTCTAGGAATATATGGAAAACATGTTCAAGTCTGTTGCATTCCTGTTTCCATAAACCAATCTCCTTCCCAGAAAATGCTGTGACAGGCTGAGGTCTGCAGGGCTACATGCTGAGCTATTGCTATCTCTGACCTAAATAATTTACACATACTTTAGGGAGAATCCAATAAGAAGGCATAGGGTGCACAAATACTGTATACATCACTATGAAGATAGGAATGGAGAGAGCATGTCAAATGGGTATCTCAGCAGATAATCTGTGCTCTCAGCCTGTTACCAAAGAGCAAGTTTTGATTTAACCAGAAAAACTGGGGTGGTATTGCCATTTCAAGGCAGTACCCCACTACTAAAATAAGCATGGATGATTTTTGCATTAAAATTCTTTTTTTATTCTTTTTAAATGGTAACTCCTAATGAATTTTAAGACTGAGATGACTGTAATATGAAAATCGCCCACATCTCCATGGTGTCTCACTGTCTTGCATTGTGCTGTCATCCTAGAATTCTTGTTCGATCTTAAATCCATTATTTATCAAACTAGAAATGAGAAGCATAGACTTTTCCTCCTGAAAAAGGCTGGTTGCTTAGCTGTCATTAACCATCTTGCTTCAATAACCTGCTAGTTCAATGCTTCACTGACAGATACATGTGAGACTCCTGATTTTCTTTTCACTTTCTTGATAAGTATGCTTATTCTGGGTCATTAACTCAATGTAGTGAAGCAAAATGGTCAGCATAGCAGCCATGCAGCTGGCTTTATAATAAATAAATTGTGGGCAGGCAGGATTTTTAAAGTGATTGCAAAGGCTCAAGTGTTTCTTACCTTCATGCATTCTATGCCCCAGTGATGTGCATGAGAGCAGCAGTGCTCCTGGGTCTCTCCCTTCCTATTGGCTGAGACAGAAGCGGGAGCCTGCTACTGTCAATCACAATTAGTGAGCCAATGAGGATAGAGCAGGGTCTGGGCAGAGCCAGGCTGTGTGTGTGTGAATGGACACACACAGCGGTTTGGGGCCCTCCATAGGAAGCTGTTTGCTGTGGGGTCACTTGGCAGGAGGGAGGGGATAGGAGTACTGCAAGAGGACCCAAGAAGGAAAATTGAAGCTGCTCTGTGCAAAACCATGCCTTGTCTCTTCTGCATTAAAGTTGTATACCTGCCTGTCTGCACTGTACACTGAGTTACGCACTTGTGTAGGAATTTTGGCAAGGCTGAACTCCCACAGGAGTGACATCATCTTGGGCAATCCAATGGAAACTACCATCGGCTGAAGATGTCAGTGGCTGGCGGAGGAATTTCAGCACTGGAGAACAAGGTGAGTAAAGTTCTGCTTTAAGGTAAAAAACCTTCCACTTGCTGTTCCTTTCTGCCCTCATTTACCCATTATTCTCTATTCCATTCTTGCCTCAATTCTGCAGTCTGCCACAAATATAGTACATCATCTGTGAAAATGTTCTTTACACTGGCTGCACCTAATCAGACACTCCCCATAGACAACGTTAGAGCTGTCTCCCTTGGCTGGGAGATTTTGCAAATGGCATTGTGCAAAACCAATACCAGTATTGACTGAATCTTTTAAAAATGTACTCGTTCTTTCAATTGACGTAGCTTTACTTCTATGAAATTTTGTATGATTGCGAATAGATCCCTCTGCACCATGGTGGAGATTTGTTTTTAAAAGAGTATAATTTATTGCTTTAAATATGCCGAAAGCAACACTCCAAAATACTTTGTCGAACTGCCAATAACGAAGTTTAAAAATGCTGGAATAACAAAGCTGCCAGAGTTGAAAGGTATTGTTCTGCTCAGATAAAGTGTATTCATTATCAAAACTTTATTTTAGTTTTGGATAGAATAGGGAAAAGTAAAAAAAACTCAGGATTTACTGCACAAAGGAAACTGACAATAAGAAGCTGGCCCTACTTGAAGTAAAAACATTTTTTTCTAATTGTAAATATAGGTGGGAAGCAATGGAACACCTGTTGGGTTTTACTGCAGTCTAGGGCTCCATTAGAGATGCTTACTGTCCTCCTGACAAAGGTTTCACCAGACAGAAAGTAAGGGAAAATCAGGCACAGACAGAAATAAAAATGTGGAAGGGGTTTCTTGCTTTCCCCTTGAATGAAAAAAATAAATTTTATATATATTTATATTACATTTTTTTTGTTTTATTTCTGTTTTGCTGTTCAAGATACACCTTCACATCCTGTCTGGTAAAACTAAAACTAGGACATTAATTGAGAGTACATTTCTCTAAGGCTGGATTCACACCTATGCATTTTTAGTGCTTTTTTCAGATTTGCACTACAGTCCATTTAACGTGGCTTCCTATGGAACATGTTCTGTGGAGCAAAATGCATAGGTGTGAATCCAGCCTAAGAGAGGCCCTGATAACGGTAAAAAGCTGATTGGTTCTAATGCTTCTCTGCTGTATCCAAAACGTATTAAATTATTGGGTATTGGCAGTTTAGCTGGCAGTGCTGCTACTTTGTGTGCATGGATACTGTACATTGATTTCTTTGTCAGCAAACAATTGTTGCTGGTTTGATGCCTAAGAGCTTGCCCACATGCTATGTGTAGGGAAAGTGCTCTTAAAGGTGTAGGTTGGGGGGGGGGGGGGGGGCAAAACTACATTGATAGGAACTGACCTGGCACGCCAGTGATTCATCCTCTACAGTAGCTGTTGCCTCATGAATGTTACACGCCTGCTAATGCTATCACAAAGTAATCAAACATGATTCTGGCTACACAAAAAGGTAAAAAATAATGCTATAAAATACCTTCAGCCTTGCCTTGCTGGAGCCACTCAGCCCTTGGAATTAAAAGTATCAGCTTTGCTGTACATATGTGCCACTTACGCCATCTATGCATTGTTATGAGTCAGGCTCTGAAAGGTTTCATCTTATACTCATTTGCAAGTCTCCAAACATATACAATTTTACATTTTGTATGAACTACCATTAAAATCATTCTATTGGCCAGGTTATTACACCATGTATCTGAATCTGCTTAATGCTTACCTTCACCTTCCCTTTCATTTTGACTTTTCCTAAGTTCACAAAGATATATTTTTTCCAGCTACACTTCTGAAGAGAAGGATGCAATATTTGCAGTTCTGGAACTGACAACTGTAGCAAACCTAAAACGTAGGAGTTGACGTAATCATTCAGAAAATCTTCCAATTGTACTACAGAGCACTCTGTAGATGAGCAAGACCACACACTGCATTTGCACTTTATACAAAGAGGAAGTGTCAGGCCATCACTTCCAGTTAACATAGGGGAGTCTTCGTTCTACCAAGGTTAACGGAGTAGAGCTATGCAGCAACAGATTACTGATAACTGCCCTCATGAAAAAAAAGTGTACACCTTGTGATATAGGGGGATATCTATCATAGGTTGAATAAAGACACCAGTGCAACCTGGTGAGTGTCTACAATTTTCCCTATCCCTGTACATTGCACACTCACATTGGGCCCTACCCTCAAGGAGCCCACAATCCAAGGTCCCCATTCATATACTAGGGCCAGTTTTGGACAGAAGCCAATTAACCTACCTGCATGTCTTTGGTTTGTGGGAGGAAACTGGAGTACCCGGAGGAAACCCACACAGGCACAGGGAGAACATGCAAACTCCAGGCAGGTAGTGGTGTGGGAGTGCTAACCACTACACCACTGTACCACCCCTATCGCAGTGGTAGATGCATTTTCAGTGTGCTAACTGCAAAGAGGAACTTCAGTTTTAGGACTTAAAAGTAACAAAATGAAAGTTCATACACGCATGGATTGCCCATACAGGGGTTCTTCAGCAGAAATAAAACAAATAAAATGCCAAACCACCTGGCTCAAGGCTCACTCAGCCTTGGTCACAGTACCATACTGTGCAGGTCCACTCCTGGCCTCTAGAAAGGGGTTCTGACACTCCAAGCTTTCTCATTCCTCTGAGGCTCATGGTTTCCTCTGGTCCCTAGGACTCTCCCAGTTGTCTCAGATATGGTCTCCCAGACTCAGCTGGCCCAACTTTGTCCACTGACCTGGGACCTTTCCCACATAGAGTGCCATCTCAAGGTAATTGCCTTGGTTCCTAAACAGGAGTACACTTCCCTGGTTGCAGTAACTGCTCCTACTCCACCTCCCCTGAACTAAGCTCAGATCTGCCTTATGAGTATGTGCAGCTGGACACAACCTGCAGAATTTCTGGAAAACCTGGACACTAGAATGAGGACTCCATCCAACCCAATATTCTTTGGAGACTTCAAATTTGCAGCCCTGATCCAGACTTACAAAATCCAGAGAAAACTATTTTTTCTTTGCTCACAAAACTTCTGCTGGAGCCTCTGAAACCGATTCTTTAAGAGTCCTGTGTCCATATTTCTTTTTTTAATCCTAGCTGTTTATGTGCACACTTTTTTTTTTTTTTTTTTCCTACATCCATTGCAATGTAGTGTCAAAAGCTCTTACATTTAACCACTTCCCACCCAAGGCCGGTATATGACATCCTGAACTTTGAGTGCAGTTGCAGGCATCATTCAGATATCATTATTTTCTGCCAGTGATTCCCTGCACCGTAAAAACAACCATAGCGGCTGTTCACCTGCGTCCGGCCCAACCGATGTAAACACTGCCGTGTACTCAACTGGAAAGGCCGAGATCCCTTTTTTTTTTTCCTAATCTGTCTTTCCTGCCTAGAGGAGAGATGCAGGGTCTTTATAGACCTTGCATCTCTCCATAAAGAGGACCTGTCTTGCCCTATTCCTATTACAAGGGATGTTTACAATCATATTACAAGGATTAAGTGATTCAAAAAAAAAAATGAAAGGGAATGTAAAAATAAAATAAACAATAAAAAAAGTGCCCACTAGCCCACGTGCTTGCACGCGGAAGCAAACAAATGCGTATGTTGAGCCCACATGTAAAGACACATGCGGTATTGCCGCAAACGTTAGAGCGAGAGCAACAATTCTAGCCCAAGAACTCTAATGCCCCATACACACGGTTGGATTTTCTGATGGAAAATGTGAGATCGGCTCATGTTATCGGAAAATCTGACCGTGTGTGGGCTCCATCTGACTTTTTCCATCGGATTTTCCGACACACACAGTTTGAGAGCTTGATCTAAAATTTTCTGACAACAAAATCCAATCGTTTAAATTCCAATCGTGTGTAGACCATTCCGACGGACAAAATGCCATGCATGCTCAGAATAAATTACGAAATGAAAGCTACTGGCCTGTTTATAGTCCCGTTGTACGTCACAGCGTTCAGAACAATCGGATTTTCCGACAACTTTGTGCGACCCTGTGTATGCTAGACAAGTTTGGGCCAAAATCCGACGGATTTTGTCACTGGAAAGTCCAACTATGTGTACAGGGCATTACTCTAAACTAGTAACCTGTAAAAAAAAAAAAAAATGGTAAAGCGCCGTCTATGGTGATTTTTAAGCACCAAAGTTTGGCGCCGTTCCACGAGTGCTTAATTTTAAATGTGACATCTTAGGTATCCATTTACTTGGCGTAACACAATCTTTCACATTATACAAATTGGACTTTTTGTTTTTGATTTTTTTTTTTTTTTTTAATTCGTTACATTTATTTATTTTTTTCCAAAAAAAGCGTTTGAAAAATGTGACATAAAAAGTTGCAGCAACCACCATTTTATTCCCTATGGTCTCTGCTAAAAATGTGTACAGTGCCTTGCGAAAGTATTCGGCCCCCTTGAACTTTTCAACCTTTTGCCACATTTCAGGCTTCAAACCTAAAGATGTTAAATTTATAGTTTTTGTGAAGAATCACCAACAAGTGGGACACAATTGTGAAGTGGAACGAAATCTATTGGATATTTTAAACTTTTTTAGCAAATAAAAAACTGAAAAGTGGTGCGTGCAAAATTATTCGGCCCCTTTACTTTCAGTGCAGCAAACTCACTCCAGAAGTTCAGCAAGGATCTCTGAATGATCCAATGTTGTCCTAAATGACTGATAGTGATAAATAGAATCCACCTGTGTGTAATCAAGTCTCTGTATAAATGCACCTGCTCTGTGAACTTTCAGCTCAGACAAGGAGAAGACTGATCAGAGATGCAGCCAAGAGGCCCATGATCACTCTGGATGAACTGCAGAGAACTACAGCTGAGGTGGAAGAGTCTGTCCATAGGACAACAATCAGTCATACACTGCACAAATCTGGCCTTTATGGAAGAGTGGCAAGAAGAAAGCCATTTCTCAAAGATCTCCATAAAAAGTCTTGTCTAAAGTTTGCCACAAGCTACCTGGGAGACACACCAAACATGTGGAAGAAGGTGCTTTTTTTAGCAAATAAAAAAACTGAAAAGTGGTGCGTGCAAAATTATTCGGCCCCTTTACTTTCAGTGCAGCAAACTCACTCCAGAAGTTCAGCGAGGATCTCTGAATGATCCAATGTTGTCCTAAATGACTGATGGTGATAAATAGAATCCACCTTAGTGTAATCAAGTCTCTGTATAAATGCACCTGCTCTGTGATAGTCTCAGGGTTCTGTTGAAAGCGCAGAGAGCATCATGAAGCAAATCTGGCCTTTATGGAAGAGTGGCAAGAAGAAAGCCATTTCTCAAAGATATCCATAAAAAGTCTCATCTAAAGTTTGCCACAAGCCACCTGGGAGACACACCAAACATGTGGAAGAAGGTGCTCAGGTCCGGTGAAACCAAAATCAAACTTTTTGCCCACAATGCAAAATGATATGTTTGGCGTAAAAGCAACACAGCTCATCACCCTCAACACACCATCCCCACTGTCAAACATGGTGGTGGCAGCATCATGGTTTGGGCCTGTTTTTCTTCAGCAGGGACAGAGAAGATGGTTAAACTTGAGGGGAAGATGGATGCAGCCAAATACAGGACCATTCTGGATGAAAACCTGTTGGAGTCTGCAAAAGACCTGAAACTGGGGCGTGGATTTATCTTCCAACAAGACAATGATCCCAAACATACAGCAAAATCTACAAAGGAATGGTTCACAAATAAACGTATCCAGGTGTTAGAATGGCCAATTCAAAGTTCAGACCTGAATTCAATCGAGAATCTGTGGAAAGAGCTGAAAACTGCTGTTCACAAACGCTCTCCATCCAACCTCACTGAGCTCGAGCAGTTTTGCAAGGAAGAATGGGCAAGAATTTCAGTCTCTCGATGTGCAAAACTGATAGAGACATACCCCAAGCGACTTGCAGTTGTAATCGCAGCAAAAGGTGGCACTACAAAGTATTAACGCAAGGGGGCCGAATAGTTTTGTACGCCCCACTTTTAATTTTTTTAAATAGTTAAAAAAGTTTCAAAAATCCAATAGATTTCGTTCCACTTCACAATTGTGTCCTACTTGTTGGTGATTCTTCACAAAAAATAAAAATTTTATATCTTTGTTTGAAGCCTGAAATGTGGCAAAAAGTTGTAAAGTTCAAGCGGGCCGAATACTTTCGCAAGGCACTGTATATAATTTTGGGGATTCTGAGTAATTCTAAATTATATTTACATGTAGGAGAGGAGTACCAGAATAAGCGTGGTATGGAAGTGGGTTAAACTCAAATTGAGCTTTACGATTCTACTATGTTACATTAAATTCCTCACGCTTATGTGTGAAATTCTTTTGGAAGCACAAAGAAGAAAAAAAATATTACCCCAAAAACGCAATATTCTGCAACACTAATATTATAATAATACACCTTATTTTTTTCCTTTCCAGTTACCCAGGGGAGCGGTGACCATAACTGGTACATCATGAATGTTTGTTCAAACATGACCTGCTCCATGTGCTCTCTGTTATCTTCTTTTGACTGCTGTTTATATTTATTTGTATATACTATCTGACCCAGGTCAGTTTAGCTAGGGCTAGAGTTAAACCCTCTCAACTGCTGATTATATGTCTTTTCAGCAAACTGGTCTTGGCTTCTATTTTTTATTTTTTTTTTGCAATTTATGACAAAGGATATGTAGTATTACAATATTAATGTTACAGAATGTTTCTTTTTTGGAAATATATTTTTTCCTTCTTGTGCTTTTTGTTCTTCCCCTCTTGCGCGCGCACACACACACTGTTGCTGGTTGCCATATGTATTGTTACCCAAAAAGAATTAGCAAAGCCATTTGAATATTTGGGTATAATTTGCCCTAAGTAAAGTGAAATATACCTTACAAAAGCTTAAAGTGATACTAAAGTCTCGTTATGCTTATTTTTAAAGGAAAAAAAGTTACACTTGCCTGCTCTGTGCAGTAGTTGTGCATAGAGCAGCCCAGATCCTCTTCTTGGGTACCTCGCTGGCACTTCTGGCCCTTCCCTCCTGTCGAGTGGATAACCGAGCTGCAGCTCCTTGTGTCAATTCAGAGTTTCGGCCCTGCTCCCCTGATTGGCCAACTGACTTTAATTTACAGTTCGACAATGGTGCTGCTGCTGTGTCTCGGCCAATGAGGGCAGTCCCGGACGGGCGAGGCATCCATGTACATCGCTGGAGGAAGTACAGGCTCAGGTAAGTATTAGGGGACTGCTACACAGAAGGTAGATAAAAAAACAAAAAAAAAAAAAACCTGACTTTACAACCACTTTAAATGTATAAAGTGTGTAACATCTACAAAAAATAAAAAAACTTGAACTCGGGGGGGTTTAGGAAAGGCTCAGAGACTAAAAGAAGGAAGGGGGGGGGTTTAGTGAGCATAAGCTTCAGAGCTTAAAGTATATATGTTTGTGTGTATATGTATGTGTGTATATATGTGTGTGTGTGTATATATAATGCCTTGCAAATGTATTTACCCCCTTGGTTTTTTACCTATTTTGTTACATTACAGCCTTTAGTTGTGATGGATTACAACACAATAGTCTAAATTGGTAAAAGTAAAATTAGAAAAATATATACATAAAACACTTTTTCATAAATAAACTGATTGGCATGTGTGTATGCATTCACCCCCTTTGTTACCTTCAGAAGTCACATAATTAGTGAAATGATGTCCCTCTGTGTGCAATCTAAGTGTCACATGATCTGTTAATGCCTATACACACCTTTTTGAAAGGCCCAAGAGGCTCCACTAACCAAACACTGCCATGAAGACCAAAGAACTCTCCAAACAAGTAAGGGACAATGTTGTTAAGAAATACAAGTCAGGGTTAGGTTATAAAAAAAAAAAAAAAAAAAATATCCAAATCTTTGATGATCCCTAGGAGCACCATCAAATCTGTCATAACCAAATGGAAAGAACATGGCACAACAGCAAACCTGCCAAGAGACAGCAGCACACCAAAACTCACAGACTGGGCAAGGAGGGCATAATCAGAGAGACAGCACAGAGACATAAGGTAACCCTGGAGGAGCTGCAGAGACTGGAGTATCTATACATAGGACAACAATAAGCTGTAAGCTCTATAGAGTTTCTGCTTTATGGCAGTGGCCAGAAGAAAGCCATTACTTTCAGTAAAAAACAAAATGGCACATTTTGAGTTTGCAAAAAGGCATGTGGGAGACTCTCAAAATGTATGGAGGAAGGTGCTCTGGGCTGATTAGACTAAAATTTTACTTTTTGGCCATCAAAGAAAATGCTATGTCTAGCGCAAACCCAACACATCCCCCAAAGAACACCATCCCCACAGTGAAACATGGTGGTGGCAGCATCATGCTGTGAGGATATTTTTCAGCAGTCGGGACCAGGAAACTGGTCAGGGTTGAGGGAGAGATGGATGGTGCTAAATACAGGGCTATTCTTGAGCAAAACCTGTACCACTCTGTGTGGATTGAGGCTTGGACCAAAGTTCACCTTCCAGCAGGACAATGACCCCAAACACTGTTAAATCAATACTTCAATGGTTTAAGGGGAAACATGTAAATGTGTTGGAATGGCCTAGTCAAATCCCAGACCTCAATCCAATCAAAAATATGTGATCAGACTTAGATTGTTCACAAACGCAAACCATCCAACTTGAAGGAGCTGGAGCAGTTTTGCAAGGAGGAATGGGCAAATATCCCAGGGGTAAGATGTGGCAAGCTCATAGAGACTTATCCAATGTGACTTGGTGCTGTAATAGCCGTAAAAGGTGACTCTACAAAGTATTGACTTTAGGGTGGTCAATAGTTATGCACATTGAGTTTTTCTGTTATTTTTGTCTTATTTGTGGTTTCCTTCACAATAAAAAAAAAAAAAAATCCCCAAAGTTGTGGACATGTTCTGTAAGTTAAATTATGCAAATTCTCAATCCATGTTAATTCCAGGTTGTGAGTCAGCAAAAGATGAAAAATGCCAAGGGGGTGAATACTTTTGCAAGGCACTGTATGGTATCTGAAGGAAAGGCTCTGGATCTAAAATGATTTTATATTTAGGTAGGAAACTGCGTATAATGGTACAGAAATAATAATTAGCCCCTGAGGACTAGCCTCAAAGGAATTGTGAGTGATTCCATGGTTTCCTTCCCTTGTTTGCTTTCAAATTAAGCTAATTAACCGATATGTGTACATATATCTATAAAAAATGTAGATTATGTATAAAAACACAAAGGAAAAATCTCCCTGGATTTAATTACTTAACATGTTCAGTGTAAATCTGTATAATTACCATTTAGTGCACATCAATAAGACAAACATGATATTTTAGATAAAGTTGTGACTTATGAGGATTGTTAGGATGTGTTTTTTTTATTTTATTTTTGCATATGTTTAATTTATTATTTCTAGGTTGAATAATATCATATTGGTAAGCCTGTTTGAAAAGTGTACTTTCCCAAGTCATCCTCCAGGATGGTCACATGAGAGAGATGCTCCACCTTCTACAGGAAACACAAATATGGAGAAGTTTAAAAGGCTGCATTCCATGGCTGCCCCTCATGCTAAAACAAAGGAGGGGCATCGGTTGTGGATCTAGTCGCCGCAGCAATGAACAGGAAAATAAAAAAGTGTTTTTTCTCTCCTGCAAGAGAAGGAAGCACTGGGGACAGATTCCCTCTGGGTTTCCATGTAGCTTCAAACAGCTTATGCCTTTCCACCTCTTCAACTAGTTGTACCTCTACAGCCAAGTCTGGTTCTTGCTATGGAAAATGTTAGCAGAAGAGCCACCTTGGATTCTACCAATGAGAAAAGATCCACTGGTGCAATCAGAGATCTTAAATCCAAAGGTAAACGCATTAAGGCTGGGTTCACACTATTGCAAATTGGATGCGGTTTTACTGCATCCAATTTGCATGTCAGGAGATTGTGACCAGCTCTCTATGGAGACTGTTCACACATCGCCGCAGTGGCTTCCGTGCAAATTTCACAGTAGCCCTGTGCGATTTTTGGACTGCTTTTCTGGTCTGCAATTGGACCTGAAACGGTGAATGGAGACGCATGGGACTCCTGCTGTGAGCCACTGCGATCTCCATTGTGAGAATAGATCCTGAATAGTTATCAACTGCCCCATGTACATATACTGCAGCAAGGCAGCCCGAAATGACAAACTTCTTGGTCTGGGGCGCACCGCCAGGCACCCACTCCTGCTGTGATTGAACACAGCGGGAGCCAATCATTGGGTTCAGTGGACCTGCCAGTCATTCCTGAGGCAGACAGAACTGTGATTTGCCTACGTAAACAAGGCAGATCACCATTCTGTGACCGTTTTGAAAGCACCCCCCAGGGACACATTTAACCCTTTGATTGCCCCTGATCTTAACCCCTTCCCTGCCAGTGTCAGTACAAAAAGAGTGGCACTTGTTATCCGATTTTTTTTTTTCCATTGCAATCCTGCTATAAGTCAATGATCGCTCCCATTACTAATAAAAAAATCTATAAAAATATTCCATAGTTCGTGTACGCTATAAATTTTGTGCAAACCATTCAATATACACTTATTGATAATTTGTTTTAACCAAAAATATGAAGTCTACACACCCATGTTAAAATGCCAGGTTTCTGTTTATTTAAAAAATTCAAAGAAATCATTTTAGAACTTTTTTTTTCCACCTTTTAATGTGACCTATAAACTGAACAACTCAATTGAAAAACAAACAAATCTTTTTTGGGGGGGGGGGGGGGTAAAAAAGAAAATGTGGTTGAATAAAGGTGCATACCCGCTTATAACCGGGGATGTAGCTGTGTTCAGAATTAAGCTATCACATTTAAACTTGTTAAATAGGAGTCAGTACACACCTGCCATTATTTAAAGTGCATCTGATTAACCCCAAATAAAGTTCCGCTGTTCTAGTAGGTATTTTCTTAGTTGCATCCTACAGCAAAAGCCATGGTCTGCATAGAGCTTCCAAAGCGTCAGAGGGATCCCTTTGTTAAAAGGTATCAGTGAGAAGGGTTCAAAAGAATTTCCAAGGCATTAGATATACTATAGAACACAGTGAAGACTGTCATCATCAAAAAAAAAAAAGACGAAAAGAAAACTGGTGAGGGAGGCTCCCAAGAGGCCTACAGCAACACTATCTGGCAAGTACTGGCTGTGTGGTACATGTGACAACAATCTTCCATAGTCTTCATATGTCTGGGCTATGGGGTAAAGTGGCAAGACTGATGCCTTTTCTTACCAAGAAAAACATCCAAGCCTGGCTAAATTTTGCATAAACACATCTGAAGTCTCCCAAAAGCATATGGGAAAATGTGTTGTCTGAAACCCAGGTTGAACGTTTTGCCCATAATTCTAGAAGAGATGTTTGGCACAAAAACAACACTGCACATCACCAAAAGAACACCAAACCCATAGGGAAGCGAGGTGGTGGCAGCCTCATGCTTTGGGGCTGTTTTTCTTCAGCTGGAACGGACCTTGGTCAAGGTAGAGGGAGCTATGAACAGTTCCAAATATCAGTCAACATTGACACAAAACATTCAGGCTTCTGTTAGAAAGCTGAACATGAACTTGTTCATCTTTCAGCCTGAAAGGATCCAAAGGAATGGATTCACCAGAATAAAGATTTGGAATGGACCAGCTAGAGCTCAGACCTGAATCCGATTGGAAATCTGTGTGGTGATCTGAAGAGGGCTGTGCACAGGTGATGCCCTCGTAATCTGACAGATTTGACGTGTTTTTGCAAAGAAGAGTGAGCAAATCTTGCCAAGTTAAGATGTGCCATGCCGATAGACTTATACCCAAAAATACTGAGTATTGCAATAAAATCAAAAGATGCTTCAGCAAATCATTAGTTTAACGGTGTGCACATTTTATGCAACCATGTTAATTTTATTTTTACTTCCCTACAAAATTTCAGTTCAACTGAGTTCTACAGTTTATAGACCACATTAAAGGTTTAAAAAGTTCTGAAATTATTTTTTATTTTTTTTACATCACAGAAACCTGACATTTTAACGGGGGTAGACTTTTTATATAGTAGATTACATAATGGCCTAAATTGATGAACAAATAATTATTTTTTTATTATTGGGTATGTTTTATAGGAGAAAATAAAACATAATTTTTTTTCAAAATTGTTTGTCTTTTTTTATATCGCAACAAATCAAAACTGCAGAGGTGATCAAATACCACCCAAAAAAAGCTCTATTTGTGAGAAAAGAGGACATACATTTTATTTGGGTACAGCATTGCATGACCATGCAATTGTCAGTTGAAGTGGTTAAATCGCAACCTTTTTTTTTCATCTATTAAATCATCTGCCCTTATTTTAACTTCGGATAGTAAAACTTCTTTTTTTTTTTGGCCAGCAAATACCTTATACAGCTCACTTCCTGTTTTTTGTCTGGTCAAAAGCCTAGGCTTATGACATCATGCACAGCTCTATCACTCTTGTGAGAGTTTGCCAGTGAGTCCTAGGAGGGCCAATGAGAGCTGCAGGACTGGAGGTGTGTGTCTGTGTAAATTCAGCAAGTGAACACGCAGCAACTTCAGCTACTTACAGTTAAAATGGTTGCAGCCAGACCTAGTGGAGGGAGATTGCTGCAGTATAATATTTGGCAAGTACAGAATCACAATATATATAAAATATGTGAAGTGGTTGGAGGGAAGCTTAAAAATGGCAAAGATGTTTTAATTATAAATTAAGTGAGCAGACTGCAGTTCCTTTTAAACAAAGGGTTCTCATCTGAGGTTGTCAATATTCAGTTGAAGATTAGGATAGTTATAAGAAAAGATTTATGCCAAAGTTTGAATTGGATCTGTCCACCAGTACTTTGTTCACTCGGCAGCTTTGTCAGATTGCTTGGACTTATCACTGGGTAAGCATCCAAGAGTATGGAGTTTCTTCAATCCACTCATAACTGGGCACTTTCACCCCCTTCCTGCCCAGGCCAATATTCATCTTTGTGTTGTGTCACACTTTGTATAACAATTGTGCGGTCATGCAACACTGTACCCATATTTTTTGAGACAGCGCTTTCTTTGGATGGTTTTATAACCACTTTAAAAACCACCAAAACCAAAAAACCTGCAAGACAAAGGCATAATGAGCTAGTATACATCGCATACTAGCTTTATTATAAAATACTTACCTTAGATCGAAGCTGGTGCAGTGGTCCCGTACACTGCTGTGACCAGCAACATGGCGATGAAGTGTTACTTCCAGGTTTGCGGGCTCTGGTGCTATAATTGGCCGGAGCAGCGAGCTGTCAGTCACGGTCCATCAGTTGAAATGCCACGAACAAGACATTTCTGCAGTGCGCATGTACAGATGATGTCGGCATATGCTGATACCGTGGATATCTCCTAAACTCTGCAGGTTTCGAAAATATCCACGGTACCTACAGGTAAGCCTTTATTATAGGCTTGCTTGTAGTGAAAAGTGGTTTGTAAGAGTCTACAACCACTTTAAACTGTTTTTTTTTTTTTTTTTTTTTGCATGTGTTTCAAATGCAAGTGACAGGGCTGGGCTCTCAGCCCTTCCTTCTCTGTGTTCAGGTTGCTCAGCTGTCTGTTAATTGCCGGTACTCATCGTTCCACAGTGGCTCACCTGTTGATTATCTCCTGCTCATCAGTCAAGCCCGCAGCCAGCCCCTACTGGCTATTTAAACTGCCTGGTTCATTTCTTCAATACCTTTGCCTTGGTCAACATATCTAGAGATGCTCTGCTGTCTTCCTGTTGAAGACTTGCCTGGCTGACATCCCTTCTGATTCCTAAACCTGTCTGCTGACTATGATGATCCCTGGCTTCCTCATTTTCTGGCTCGTTCTGACTACCCAATTTGGCTACCGAACCCTGGATATGTTTTGACTGCGTTTACTAGTTGTACAATTTTTTTACCATTTTATTAAAAGGTGTGATTTTTACTGCATTTTCTGTCTCCATCTGTTTCATGATTCCAGACAGTAGGTGTAGGAATTCAGAAGATGTGATATTTTTTCCAGGTTGAAAGAGGATCACCACATGGATCAGTTTGTCATAGCATTAGATGCTCCTAATTCGCATTGCTTACCTGGATCCTCCCACTGTGGCTGTTCTGGTACAACCTGTGTTGCAGGCTGTCCCTGCTGCTGCTCTTGTTCAGCTCCGCTTTCCAGCGATTTGGGGGCGATCCAGTTCAATGCAGAGTGTTTCTCAGCCAGGTTGAGATATACTTTGAGATGCTGCCCCATGCGTTCCTCATGGACAGAAGCAAAGTAGGCTTCATTATTTCTTTGCTTTCTGATAGAGCCTTGGAAAACCCTCTATGGGAGACACAAAAACCCATTGTCCTGAGTTACCCAGAGTTTGTGGTTTCCTTTAAAAGGGTATTTGATGTTCCCGCACGCTCCACTTCTGCTGCCAAGAGCTTCTTGTCCATCAGAGTACAAGAACTGTTGCTGATTACGCCATTGAATTCCATACTCTGGCAGAGGTCGCTTGGAGCAATGAGGCCCTCCTGGCTTCTCATGATCCTTTTAGATAACATCAAAGATGAGATAGCAGCCTGAGACATACCTACAGATCTGGAGAAGTTGATCAAGTTTGCCATTCTCATTGACTCCAGACTCAGAGACCTTTCTTTAAGGGACAGTTGCGGAATCCTCCTGTACGTTATGGTTCCGAGGCTTGCAGTCCCAGCCTTGCCTCCCTCATCTCCCATGTCTCCTTGTACAGTGTCTGCCAGTGAAGTAGAACACATGCAGTTTGGCTTCACACGTTTCTGAAGATGAGATGGCCTTCAGGAGTTGGGAGAGATTGTGGCCAGGCAGGTCACTTCTTGAAGTCCTATCCTACCGGTCCAGGAAATGCTTGCACCTGAGGTACTATAGGGGACAGACTTTAGTTGGTGTTGTTACGTCCCCAGTTACCTTGAAGGATAAGACTAGTTTTGGTTACCCTTTTGTGGTCTGAGTTGTCCATCTACACAGGTTCTAATCAACTCTGGGGCTGCAGGCCTGTTCATAGTGCCTTTGTGTCTAAGCACTCGATTCCGCTGCAGCTTTCTGACACTTCACTTGCCATTGAGGCTAATGATGGGAGACCTTTACAGCCTGCTCATGTGATGAGACTGCTTGGTTGACTATGCCTGTAGGGCAGATAATTCAATTTCAAGTAATTTTTCTCTCATTATCACGGCACCATGGTTGATATGGTGTCAGGATGATTGAAGTGCATAATTTCTTATATTACATTGTAATATAAAATGAAATGGTTCAACTGAACATAATGCAAAATCTGTGGGAACCCGCATCACCTGCCACCAGATGCAGCTTGTCACTCGCCAGGTCACCTGCCACCAGATGCAGCTTGTCACCTGCCTCGTCACCTACCTGCCGCCAGATGCAGCTTGTCACTTGCCATGTCACCTACCTGGCACCAGATGCAGCATGTCACTTGCCACGCCACCTGCCTTCAGAGGCAGCTTGTCACCTGCCACATTGCCTTTCACCAGATGCGGATTGCCACTTGCCATGTTGCCTACCACCCAGATGCATATTATCACTTGCCACCAAATGCAGCTTGTCACGTCACCAGGTAACAGTGACAGCAGAGAAATAGGCCCCTCTTACAGCTTTTTAGCACATGATGTGCATTGAATGTGTCCCGGAGTGAGGGCGGGTAGTGAGAGATGATGCAATCTTCTGCTTAAGGGCAGAACAGCGCTGATGCATGGTGGGCAATGAGAGATGTCATGTCTCTGCTCTCTCATCTGCCCGCCCGCTCAGCTCTCACTTGCCCTCCTGCATGGCTCTCACTGCCCACTTAACTCTTCTTTCATGTAATCCGCCCGCTCTCGCCCATGGCCCAGCTGCAGAGGAGGCACCGGCCCGGTGGTTGGGAACTTCTGCAGTAAGACATGTTTTCGGAAAGTGGCTAAGGTCTTGTACACCTCATCCCTCTCCTCCTTGCCAGAGAAGTACTGCAAATTTAGCAATGTCTTTGACCAGGGTCAAGCCGGTAGTTTGCCTCCACACCGGTCGTATGATTGCGCAATTGACCTTCAACCTGTTGTTGTTATGCCTCCCCGTGGCCAGGTTTAGAAGAGTGGTAAACAGACCTTGTAACGATTTATAGGGGTCTCAATCGCATTATGATTAAGAACGCCTACCCGATTCTATTGATTACGGAATTGACCACCTCAAGGGAGCAACAGTTTTCATGAAGCTCAATTTGAGAGGGCTCATACAATCTTGTGAGGATCAAGGATGGTGACGAATGGAAAACTGAATTTAACGCCAGGACAGGATATTACAAATACCACATAATGCCGTTTGGTCTTTGCATTGCTCCTTCAGTTTATTAGTTCATCAACGATGTCCTCCGAGATATGTTGCAGCAATGTGTGCTGGTTTATCTCAACGATATTAACCTGCATTGTAAGTTGGTGTGTGTATATGTAATGACAGATCATGTGACACTTAGATTGCACACAGGTGGACATCATTCCACTAATTATGTGACCGTTGAAGGTAATTGGTTGCACCAGAGCTTTTTATGGGCCTCATATCAAAGGGAGTGAATACATACGCACAAGCCAGTTATCAGTTTTATATTTCTGAAAGATGTTTTATGTATATATTTTTCTAATTTTACTTCCCCAACTTAGACTATTGTGTTCTGATCCATTACGTATAATTTAGATTAAAAAAAATCATTGAACTAAAGGCTGTAATGTAGCAAAATGGGTAAAAAGCCAAGGGGGTGAATACTTTTGCAAGGCACTGTATGACCAGAAAGAACGGTAACCCACAGATATGTTCTCAGGATTCCATTAAAGCGCTTGAGTCTCTCAAGGCTGCCTTTGTTTCAGCTCCTGTGCTGGCACATTCTGATTCTACGCTACCCTTCATTCTTGAGGTTGATTCATCAGAGTGGACTGGGCGCCTTCTGTCTCAACATCCTACTTTTAAGAACGCTGTGCATCCTTGTAGCTACTTTTCTAAGAAATTGTCTCCTGCAGAATGCAATTACGAGATTGAGGACAGAGAAATGTTAGCTATCATTTTAGCTCTTAAAGAATGAAGGCATCTCCTCAAAGGTACCACTGTTTCGGTCTTCCTTTTGACCGACCATAAGAATCTCACATTCTTGTCTGAGGCTAAATGCTTATCTCCCAAAAGAGCGCAGTGGGCAAGCTTCATTTACATAGTCTCATTCTTACCCAGTACTAAGAATGTAAGGACTGATGCATTGTCGCAACAGTTTTCCTCAACTTCCAAGATTGAGTCGGTGCCTGTTTCTGTAGTACCTCCTGATCCCATTCTGGCTACTGTATGCACCAGTCTCACGTCACCTTTTGAGGTGCAGCTCAGATCCAGTATCCTCCCCAGAAACCTGGTGACCGCTGCTTTTTCCCTGAGAATCTCTTCACTGCTTTGCTCCAGACTTGCTATTCTCCCAAGGCAGCTGACCACCCATGGAAGAATCAACTAATTTGGGCTATTTCTCAACAATTCTGGTGGCCTAGTCTCCCGCTGATGTAACTGCCTTTGTAGCCGCTTGTTCCGTGTGTGCACAGAGTAAGACACCACTTCCATTGGGCCTCCTACAACCCATACCCAATGGAGAGAGGCCTTGGGCCCACCTGTCTATGGGTTTTATTGTGGAGTTACCCAGCTCCCAGGGTAACAGTTATTCTTATGGTTGAACAGTTCTCATTGTATTCCACTAAAGAAGTTGCCCACATTCAAAGAACTGGCATCCATTTTTGCTTGGGAGATCTTTCGGTTACATGGGCTACCCAAGATTATCTGACAGAGGTACGCAGTTTGTCTCCAGGTTTTGGTGAGCCTTTTGTGCAAAGTTAGGAATTCAGCTTTCCTTCTCTGTGTATCACCCGCAATCCAATGGGGCAGCAGAATGAGCCAACCACGGCTTGGAACAGTTTCTACGCTGCTAAATTTCTGACCACCATAACTGGTCAGACCTCTTACATTGGGCAGAGTTGCTCACAATAGTGCCTTCAATACCACTTCCTGATTTGTCTCGGTTTATGGCGAATTATGGTTTACAACCATCCGTGTTGCCTGACTCATTTGTTCCTCAAAGAATTACTGTTCCACTTGGATGCTGGTCCAAGAGTCCTTGCAACATGGCATTGAGAGACTCCATGCTGACGAATACCTGTGCCTTCCTACCAGGTTAGGGAGAGGATCTGGCTGTCATCTCGTAACCTCCAACGCCATGTTCCCTCACTGAAACTGGCACCACAATTTATTGGGCTTATCTATATTCTCCTCTAGGATCAGCCCATTGGCTTACACATTAGACCTTCCTTCTGTGTATTTTGAATGTTTTTCTTGTCTCCTTATTAAAACCTTTGGTGTGCAAACTCTTCACCACCTCAATACCACATCCTCGCCTGGTGCAGGTAGAGAGCCATGGGGACCATGAGGTGCACTTGATCATTGACTCCCGTAGATTCTGTGGGTGCATACAGTATCTGGCTCATTGGAGGGTACGGTCCGGAGGAACGCTTTTGGGTCTCATCCTCAGATGTACATGCTCCTGTCGTCCTCCATGCTTTCCCCTCAAACCTGATGGGCCTCCGAGGGGGAGGGGTTGTTGAGGAGGGGGTACTGTCAGGGCTGGGCTTTCAGCTCTTCCTTCTCTTGCTCAGGTGCCAGCTAATTGCCAGTACTCATTGTTCCATGGTGGCTCATCTGTTGATCATCTCCTGCTCGTCAGTCAAGCCCACAGCCAGACCCTTCTGGCTATTTCAACTGCCTGGTATATTTCTTCAATGCCTTTGCCTTGGTCAACATATCTAGAAACTCTCTGCTGTGTTCCTGTTGAAGACTTGCCTGGCTGATGTTCCTGATCTTGTCTGCTGCCCTTGACCACTTTGATCTCTGGCTTCCTGATTTCCTGACTTGTTCTGACTACCTGATTTGGCTACTGAACCCTGGCTATGTGTTGACTACATTTACTAGTTGTACAATTTTTACCATTTTATTAAAAGGTGTGATTTTTACTGCATTTTCTGTCTCAGTCTGTTTCATGGTTCCTGACAGCAACTTTATTGCATGGGATATATTTACTAAGGGTCCATGCACGTGGGACTTAAAAAAAAAAAAAAACTCTGCTTTTTACAGGAGTTTGCAGCTCAATGTTATCCTATGTGTCCATGCACATTTTGAAGTTTTATTTCAAAAGGAAACTTTAGAGGCATAAAAAACCTTCAGTTTTTTTCACTTGTAAAAGCAAATGCCTATAAGCTCTCCTAAACTCGTGTGCAATGCAAGCTACTATGAGCATTTTAAAGTTTGCATTTCTGCCAGAGGTCCTGACATTTTTTTTTTCTGCTCCTACTGTGTATTGAGCCTAAACCTGCAGCACAGGTACAGCAGTGCGCGGTAGCCAATCAGCTTCTAACTTCAGCTTGTTCCATTAAGCATTGACAATAAAACCTGGAAGCTGGTTGGTTTCTGTGCAGAGCTGCATCAGATTTTGCATGCTACAGTTTTAGTAAATGCCCCATAGTATGGTATATTTTCGTTTACATTTTTCTGATTTCCCATTATGGCAAGCAATGAGTGTAGGCAGAAAATGAATGTTTGAATAGGAACCTCTAATAATCTATGCAGACTGCTGGTTTCTTTTTTTCCCTTGAGCCCTGAGACTGCTACTGGGTGCTTGGATGGGGTGTTGGCAGACTCAGAGCTGTCATTAATGTGACACTGTAGTATTCCCCTTCCTCTCCCCCCTGGCAGCTACATAGGAAGTTATGTAGAGTGTTTAAGAGGGGGACGGAGGACTTCGGCCAGCACGGAGTAATTGGACACACAGAAGAGAAGAGGACTATAAAAGGAGGGGGCTGAACAAAGTCACAGAGAGCCCCTGTGCAAGAACAATTTTTTGGGCCAAGCACTAATTCACTGTGTATAAAAAGGAAAAGGTAGAGAGGTAGCTAGATTTACAATATGGATAAATAGATGCAGATAAAGGAAAGCCTGCAAATACCCAGGATTCACTCATAATTTGCAATGAGGAAAAATATGCTGGAGAAAACTAGAAGCAACATTACAGCATCCTGCTTTTCATCTACCCTATAAGGATTCGATGTCTAGGTCAATGCCTGCATCTCCCTTGTTCAAATCTAGTTAAAATGGGCCTATAAGACTCAGGGCTTTTATTCAGCTGCACAGTATGTATAAATCGTATGTCCAACCTTTCTGTGGACACAAAGTATCGGTGAATGTGAACTCTTGCAAGAACCTATGACATAATTGAAAGCTTTGCTCTACCTTTGCTTCTATGATAAGACCGGAAAGTAGCCATGTTTCAGGCAAAGCTTTGGGATCTCTGTACTATGGAGAAAGATTGAGGGACTTAAAAAACAAAAAAATTGACTTCTCAAATAAAGTGAACTTTTGAGGCCCATTTACATTTGTGCATCGTATTAATGCAGTTGATTAAAATAAATGGGCTTCTGAGGCACAAAAATTTTTTTGTATGTCACAAAATGTTTGCTGTAACGCATGCGCTAGAGCGCATGTGTATTGCCTTAGTGTGATGGAGCTCTATTCCAAATAATGTGCGTTTCCATATATTGCAATAGTGAACATGTTGCACAATGCATTGATGTAAATTAAAGTTCTTTTTCATAAATCTTTTTAATGTGTAACATCCTCTGTGTACTCCCGAACCTCTCATTCCCCCCCCCCCCCCCCCCCCCCGGGGTCACCTGTGTTTTGTTTAGAATGAGTGTGCATGTTAGTCCCTAGTCCATCTTGAGAGCAAGAAGAGAGGGTATAAAAGTTCCTACATACAGTGGTACCATGAAGAATGACCATTTGCCACCTTCTACGTTGTGTCACGACAACCAAAAAAAATTTAATTTGAAGGAGGCTGAGAGCAGTAGAAGGTACATTTTTAGTTAAGAATACATATTTGAATAAAGTAGAGTTTTTTTTTTTTTTTTTTTTTTTTTTTTTAGAACCTATTCAAACCAGGAAGCACGTGCCCTGACAGACCATTCATTTTAATGGGTTGCATGAATGCACAAAATATATGGCAGGTGTGACTTTTAAAAACATGCCACACCCAACTGCATGGTACTGCATTGCTATGCAATTTGGTGGCTGCAAAATGCACAAGTTCTATAGATATAACAATGGCACCTGCATGTGCGTCTAAAGAGAACAGTGTGTTCATGTGGGAAACATACACAGACACACGTGCTACATTCATTGCAGTTGATGGGGGAAAAGGCCCTTAAACCAGAATTTAGTGTGACTTTAACTCTGTTCACTACTTTAAATTCATTTCTCTGCTTGTGCCTCGCATGTCTGCATACATAGCATTTACTGCATAAATACAAAAACTTTTCCCTCAAAAAAAAATTATATATTTTTTCTCCTCTGGAGGATCAGCTATATTTTTACCTATTCTGTCTCTTAACAGGGTTATTTTTGTAAATCTTCATTTTTTCAGGAAGAACATTTCTCAGGTGTTTGTCTTTTTGAGTATATTCCTGTTTATTGATAATATGCTCTAATTTTGTGTTGTACATTATAATCTAGAACTCTGCTCTCCTATTTTACTTTTTGTCTACCAATATTAGATCCCTAACTCATCTAATTTATACCTTTTTTATTTTTTTAATCTTTCTCAAAAAAAAAAAAAAAAAAAAATCCGGTCATCATCCATCTGGGTAAACCTCACTCCTAATAATGAGGTATATGTGTTCCATAGAACAATTTCTTTGTATTATCACAAATTGACCTTTCAGGGTATTACATAGCCATTAAGGAAAATAGCAGCTTGAAAGGTTTATGAAACTATTGTAGTTTGTTTTTATCTTGTACAAACACCTTTTTTAAGGTGTTTTTTTACCTTAATGCATTCAATGCATTAAGGTGAAAAACCTTCCATAGTACAGCAGAACCCCCCTTTTACCCACCTGAACCCGATCGTTCCATCGACTAGAACGAGCACGACAGCTCCGGCCGCTGTCTTGGGTCCTCATTGGATAGAGCCAGGAGCAAAGAGGAGAATCGGGGCCACTCTGTGCAAAACTCTTGCACAGAGGAGGTACGTATCACATGTTTGTTATTTAAAAAAAAAATAATAACCTTTACAACCCCTTTAAAGAGGAAATAAACCCTGATGGGTTTACTTCCTCTTTGATTGCCTGCAAAGGTAAAGCATAATGGACTACTATGCATTGCATAGTAGTCCATTATGTGTCACTTACCTGACACAGGTGCCAGCGAAGTCACCGCTGTCCCCTGTAGTTCCGAGCGTCCATCTTCTTGGTGGGTCTCGCTGCTCCGGCGATGTGATTCGCCGGAGCAGCGATGACGTCACTCCCGTGCATGCGCACGGGAGCCGTCACTCGCGGCATATCGCCACGATCTGCGGCTTACCCAGTGCGCCTGCGTGCCGCTGTCTACGGTTTAGGAGATATTTCTTGGACCTACAGGTAAGCCTTAATCTAGGCTTGCCTGTAAGTCAAAGTGGTTTGTAAGGGTTTACAACCACTTTAAGATATAAAAAGGTAATGGCCATCTTATAGTATTGCCAAGACTATGACTATACAGAACTTCTTAAGCAGCAGCAGTTTGTGCAGACCTTTACAAAATAAAGGGAGACTTGGAACTCCAGTACTCACTGTGTTCCCTTATTTTTAACAGGGATTAGAAATAAATCGTTTAACTACTTCAGCCTTGGAAGGTTTTTTCCCTCTTCCTGATCAGAGTGCTTTTTACAATTTGGCACTGCGCTGCTTTAACTGGTAATTGCGCGGACATGCAATGCTGTACCCAAACGAAATTTGGATCCTTTTTTTCCCCACAAATAGAGCTTTCTTTTGGTCGGATTTTATTTTTGCAATATAAATGAAAAAAATATATATTTTCTACTTTTTGTTATAAAGAAATACAATAAACTCAATTTTAGTAATACATTTAGGCCAAAAAGCATTCAGCCACATGTCTTGAGTAAACAACAATTTCAATAAGCGTATATTTATAGTTTTGCACAAAAGTTATGTCTACAAACTAGGGTACATTTTCTGGAATTTACGCAGCTTTTAGTTTGACTGCCTATCTCATTTCTTGAGGTGCTAAAATGGCAGGGCTGTACAGACACAAAAATAAATGTATTGTAATTTTATTGAAGCTTGTGTCAAAATATTAAATATTCCATGGACTCAACATGCCTCTCTTTGCAAATAGCTTGGGGTCTCTGCTTTCCAAAATGGGGGTGGGGGGTGTTACATGCACATTTCATGGCCTCCGAAACTGTAAGGTAGTGCGGAGTGAAATAAAAAATGTACGTCCTTAGCTTGAAGGCGGTGCTTGGTTTTCGGGTCCTGTACGTGGCTAGACTGCAACAAAGTCCCACACATTTAATATCCCATGGACTCAAAACGCCTATCAGCGAATAGCTTGGGGTGTCTACTTTTATTTTTTATTTTATGCACAGCATTAGAAGTTTATGCCACACATTACCCACTCTTTTAACCACTTGAAGACAAAGCCCTTTCTGCCACTCTTTGTTTACACGACAAAATATTTTTCTTTTGCTAGAAAATTGCTTTGAACACCCAAACATATATATATATTTTAAAGCAAAGGCCCTACAGATTAAAATGGTGGGTGTTGCAATTTTTTTTCCACAGTATTTTTCACTTTTTTTGTGGGAAAAAACTTTTTTGAATTTTAATGCTTTAAAGCACACTATATTACCCAAATGTTTGGTAAAATATAAAATATGATCTTATGCCGATGCCAAACACAACATGCTTTAAAATTGTGCACAACCATGCAGCGGTGACAAACTACATACATTTTTAAAAGCCTTTACAGGTTACCACTTTAGATTTACAGAGGAGGTCTACTGCTAAAATGACTGCCCTTAATCTGACATTTGCGGTGATATCTCACATGCATGGTGCAATTGATGTTTACATATGACACAAGACCGGAGCTTGCGTTCGCCATTGTGCGCGAACGTGGAGGGAGGGGTGCTTTTTAATTTATTTTGCTTTTTTTATTACATTTTTAGGCTTTTTTTTAATTGTCACAGGGAATGTAAATCTCCCCTATGATAGCAATAGGTAGTGACAGGTACTCTTTAAAAAAAAAAAAAAAAAAAATGGCGTCTATTAAACTCTAGATCTCTCCTCTGCCCTCAAAGCAGCTGACCACACCAAAATCTGTCTGATAAGATGCTTTCCCAATTTCCCAATAGTGATGTCTGTGTCCAGTGAAACCGAAGACATGAAATGTTCGTAGCTTCCGGTTTCTTAGGCCATAGAGATAATTGGAGCCATTCTGGTCTTCGATCAGCTCTATGGTCAGCTGGCGGAACCACCGGATGCATTCTTGGTTGTAACCAAACCCTGTCGCATTTCGCTTGAGTGCTTTCGTCATATACCGCTTCCTCCCTGTCTGAACATCAGATATCACAACCGCTGACAACAAACAAGGCAATACTTGTTTGGTTGTTGAACATGAATGGATTTATTTGAGATGACACACAAATATATACAGCAGGCTGACAATACAAACTGTAACCAGAAATCTAATTAACATGAGCTAGTTATTTAATAATTTACCCAGACTAGGTGACTCAGAGATATGACCTTTCAGGGCAAACCTGCTGTCTCCTCACTCACATTTTATAATACAGATAAGTATAAGCACATTCCCCAATAGTTTGCTAGGAGACAAAAGGTGTGTTTAATGAGCACAATGAACTACTGGGTGAAAGACTCAGGCATTCCAGATCTCATTAATCAGCATTGATACATAGTAGCTGAGGTTGAAAAAAAAGACACAAGTCCATCAAGTCCAACCTATGTGTGTGATTATATGTCAGTATTACCCTGTATATCCCTGTATGTTTTGGTCGTTCAGGTGCTTATCTAATAGTTTCTTGAAACTATCGATGCTCCCCACTGAGGCCACCACCTATGCAAGGGAATTCCACACCCTTCCCACTCTTTCAGTAAAGAATCCTCTACGTAGTTAAAGGTTAAACCTCTTTTTTCTTCTCATTTTCACATACATCTGTCCACCGAGTCCCAAACTGGCAGAGACCATCATGGCCTCTGTAATAATGTCATTTTGCATTACATAAATGAATATCTACCTAAATGCTTGTAGCTCCCTCAAATGACAGGGCCCATGGTCGGTATTCAAGAGGCTAGCATTCAATCCAAAAGCCTCTGTCCCGGGTGAGTCTGTCACATTTCTCCCCCATCAAAAGTCAACTAACAAGGTCCCAGACATCCACCTGGTCTGGACATGTTAGTCATGCAGAGTGAACTCACATAGTCTGTCCGCATTACCTCCATTCTTGGCTGCAAAGAATAGTTGACCTCAGTAGGTGTGGGGCAGAAGTCATTGACTCTCTGTCCGCTTGCCAGCGCTTCAGCTGGGTGGCTTTTAACATTTCAGGGCTCGGTCTGCTGCTGGGCAGAGGAGCCGATCACGCCAGCTTCCTGAAGCTGTAGAGACACTGTAGGTGCTAGGCACAGGCCAGCGGCACTCTGCCCTGTTTTCAGTGATTCATTGAATCTGCCAACTGCCCCGGCTCCCTTGAACTCCAGTTGTTGCCGGTGCTGGGCAGAGGTTGGGAGCACTATGCACTGTTGCTAGCACTTCTGCTGGGGACTCCACATCCTCTGCTCCGGCTAACCATTGGGGCAGGTGAGCAGGCTGCTTCCTTTTTCCATTCCCTCATCTGGTTGCTGGGACGACATGTCTGTGGTACTGTCTCCTAGGTGCACAGATCTTTGCTGGGGAGGAAAGACCGCCTCCTCCACCATGGCCGACTGTTGGGGAGGGGTGACAAACAACTCCTCTCCCTTCTCTCACTGTATCCTGACCTGCTGCTGGGAAGTGACCACCACCTTCTCACCCTGAGCCTCCAGAACTGCCACAGTTGTGGGGCAGAGGTCTTGGAACCTCTGTCCAGTGGCCAGCACTTCAGCTGGAGGAGTCTCTTCTAACTCCACAGATGCTGCTGTTGGTGCTGGCCAGAGCTCAGTGAAGCTTGGCCCTGATACCAACTCTTCTGCTGGAGGCTCCCCAGGTTGTTGTTCCTCAGCAGAAAAGGCTATCAAATCCCCTGTCTCTGCAACTGGTGTCTGGATACTCAGTCTGTGTGATGGCCCTGGACCTGGAAGGCACTCTACACTAGAAAGTGCCACAATGCAAAGCCAAATGGGTACAGCCTCCAAACCTACTAGCCTACTGCTGAGGACATGCTGCTCTGGATAGCCGCTATGTAGAGACCAGCTCAAGCAGTAGTGTGGTAAACCTGATTGAATAAAATGAGGAATAAAATAAAAGTGGTATAACTGTTTTTTTAAGGTGTTCTTTCCCCTTTACAGCAAAAATGTAAAGATGATCTAACACTGGACGTACTAGATGAAATAACTAAAAAAAATATATATATATTGCACAAATCTACTGAACAAAATATATTAAATAAATGAATTCAATTAATAATAAATATATCCTATAAAACAAATTAAAAAATGTGCAAATAACATTCACAATATCCTTAATATATATGCTGAATCAGATTCTTTACGGTCCATCATAAAACCATAGATAAAAGTGATCCTGGTGCCTTCATGCAGTGTGCACACAATCCTCGTGTACCCCTCCACCATATATACCCTCACCTTAAGGGCTTTGTATAAAAGCCTGTAGTAAATGTTAACCGCTTTAAAAGATCCTCCTGTGATTCCTCCTTCAATTCGTCTTTGCATGAGTTTGTTAGGAAAGATGGTAGCTTCATTCGAAGCAGTCCCTATGCCCAGTTCCATTCAAGACTGTTGCAAAACAGAATCCTCTCTGCTTGGAACAAGACGATCCAAGCTTTGGACTTGCCAATGCGGCTGTCCCCAAGAGTGCCTCAAAGCCTCACTTGGTGGGATCCACAGTGACAATCTAACAATGCCACGGCTGTGGCCTATATTAATCACCAAGGGGGCACCAAGAGTCTCTCAGCTCAGAGAGAGGTGAACCATATCCTAACTTGGGCAGAAAGGAATGTCCCATTCCTATCGGCAGTTTTCATTCGGGGAGTAGAAAATTGGCAGGCGGGCTATCTAAGTTGCCAGCAGTTATTCCCAGGGGAATGGTCTCTTCACCCCAAAGTGTTTCGGGCTGTTTGCCAAAGATGGGGGGCTCCGGACATAGATCTTCTAGTGTCCAGATTCAACATTAAGTTATTCAACTTTATGTCCAGAACAAGGTATCCACTCGCATATGGAACAGATGCGCTGGTCAGTTTTTACTGATCTACGCTTTCCCCGATTCAGTTGCTATCTCGACTTCTTTGCAGGATCAAGCTGGAAAGAAAGCTGGTAATTTCTGTTAGCACATGTTGGCTATTCTGTTAGCACCAGCATGGCCCAGAAGGTCATGGTATGCAGAGATCGCAAAGATGGCAGTGGAGGGTCCTTGGCCTCTCCCACTAAGGCCAGACCTGCTATCGCAGAGGCCGATATTCCATCCTTCTTTACGAATGCTAAATATAACGGCTTGACTATTGAAACCCACATTCTGAAGAAGCGTGGGCTTTCCAGGCCTGTTATCTCAACTTTAATCAATGCAAGGAAACCAATTTCCAGATCTGTATATTATAGAGTTTGGGAAACTTGTGTTTCCTGTTGTGAATCCAAGGGTTGGCACCCTCGGAGATATACTATAGGCAAAATCCTTGCCTTTCTACAATTGGGCGTAGAGATGAAGTTGGCCCTAAGTACTATTAAGGGCCAAGCCTCAGCCTTATTTCAAAGACTGCTTGCTACGCATTCTTTAGTCCGGGTTTTTTTAATCCGCCAGTTAAATTACCTTTTAAGCTCTTGGGACTTGAATTTAGTTTTGTCAGTGTTACAAAAACCGCCATTTGAACCGTTACAGCATGTTCCCTTAAAGAGGAAGTAAACCCTGATGGGTTTACTTCCTCTTTCATTCCCTGCAAAGGCAAAGCATAATGGACCAATCCATTATGTGTCACTTACCTGACACAGGTAGTCCCCTGTAGTCCGGCGCATCCATCTTCTTGGTGGGGTCTCGCAGCTCCGCCGCTGTCATTCGGCAAAGCCGCAATGATGTCACTCCCGCGCATGTGCACGGGAGCCGACACGCACGCCAGCTCCGTCGTTGAGAATGCCGCGCTCAGTGTGCCTGCGAGTCGCTGTCTATGCGCCGTAGACAGTGGTGCATGTCTTCGGGCAAATATCTCCTAAACCGTATAGGTTTAGGAGATATTTCTTGGACCTACAGGTAAGCCTTAATCTAGGCTTACCTGTAGGTCAAAGTGTGTTGTAAGGGTTTACAACCACTTTAATCCATCTGACTAGGAAGCTGGTATTTTTGGTTGCTATATCCTCAGCAAGGAGGGTTTCAGAATTGCCTGCTCTTTCTTGTAAAGAGCCATATTTGAGTATTCACGAGGACAGAGTGGTGTTACGCCCTCGTCCAGGCCTTTTGCCAAAAGTGGTTTCAGGCTTTCATTTGAATGAAGATATTGTCCTGCCATCATTTTTTCCCCAAACCATGTTCCAGGGAAGAAAAATCACTACATTGTCTTGATGTAGTGAGAGCAGTGAAAATCTATTTAAAGACAACTGCTCAGATTCGTAAGACTGATGTCTTAATTATCCTGCTAGAAGGTCCTAAAAGGACAGGCAGCGTCGAAATCCACTGTTGCTAAGTGGATATGTCAAACTTATGATTTAAGGGGTAAGATTCCCCCTATTCAAGTTAAGGCACACTCTACCAGAGCGGTTAGTGCTTCTTGGGCAGTGCGTCACCAGGCCTCCTTTGCTCAGATCTGCAAGGCTGCAACTTGGTCTTTGGTCCATACATTCACAAAATTTTACCAAGTGGATGTAAGAAGGAATGAGGATATCGCCTTCGGGCACAGTGCAGGCAGCAGTATGAGTCCTCAAGGGTCTGGGGGTGCCTACGGGTTGTGTCTCCCTCCTTCCCCTCAAGTAGCATTGCTAGGGGACGCCCCACTAAGTAAATACTTAAGGCTCTGTGTCCTATGATGTACTTCAAGAAAAGGATTTTACAGGTAAGCCGTTATAAAAATCCAATTTTTTCAGTCCTCCTCAGCTCTCGCTAGTTTCTACTTCTGACTTCCACTCACTACAAAAGACATGGAGGGGTTTATTTACTAAAACTGGGGTGTGCTAGATCTTCTGCAGGTGTACTTAATAAAACCTAGAAGCTGATTGGTTACTATCAAAGCTTAAGGCCTCAGTCACACCTGTGCTTTTTGCATTTTGCAGATTTGCACCACAGTCCATTTAACAAGGTTTCCTATGGAACACGTTCTGTAGTGCAAAATGCAAAAAGCACTAAAAATGCATAGATGTGAATCAGGCCGAAGTGAAGAAGCTGAAGTTACAAGCAGATTGGTTACTATGAACAGCTGCACCACAATCATTTTAGGCCTGACTATTGCATAAAACCCCCAAAACATTACATATTCTCTAAAAGCAGACACCCTAGAGCCGGGGTGTCCAATGCCATTTCATTGCGGCCCGCATCAGCATTATGGCTCTCCTTAAATGGCTGGTTGTATCTGTAAGCCCTTGTACACACTGTCGGACATTCCGACGGAAAATGTCCGATCGGACTGTGTTGTCGGGTAATCTGACTGTGTGTGGGATCCATCGGACTGTTTCCATTGGAATATCCGACGGACAAAGTTTTAGAGCTGATCCGACTTTGTCCGATTGTGTGTAGAGAATTCCGATCGGACAAAGTGCCACGCATGCTCAGATCAAATTCCTAGACCAAAGCTATTGGCTACCAGCCTGAACGTAGTCCCGTCGTAACGAAATAATGTCATCACGTTATGTACGATCGGATTTTCCGACAACTTTGTCCGACCGTGTGTATGCAACATCAGTTTCGGACAGAATCCGTCAGACAAAATCCGCCGGATTTTGTTGTCGGAATGTCCGACCGTGTGTACAAGGGCTAAGACTATATAAAGTCCCCCACCAAACCGCACTGAGCGATGTCGTCGGATCTTGAAGGGGCAATAAATATCAGGAGTGCTTTATGTGCAGAGCTCAGGGATGTGCTACGTACAGAGCTCAGGGTTGTGCTGTGTACAGAGTGTTGTTATGAGGAGTGTGATACATAAAGAGTGCAAAAATCAGCTGTCTTTCACAGGCTGTTCACATCTCATTTCCACCCCTCCCCCTGGGTGTGAAGGCCATATAAGATGGCCTGAAGGGCCAGATTCGGCCCGCGGGGATTTGTTTGACACGTGCCCTAGAAAATAAATTTGTGGTAGTTACATTTTTTTATGTTTTATAATATTATCACAAATGCAATAAATTACCAATTTTTTTGTAGAATATAAAAGATGAGGTTGCGCTGAATAGATACACATGTCAAACCTTAAATTTGCAAGAGCCCGTGCAATGGCGACAAGTTCAGTACCCTATATTTTCTATAGCTAAAGTTTAAAAGTCCCATATAGGTCATCAGTTTTGCATTACAGAGGAGGTCTGATGTTAGAAATATTGCTCTCACTCCGGCGTGCGTGGCGCTATATAACATGAGTTTTCATGGGTAGACCCCGATGCATGTGTTTACATTCATACGTTCGTAAATGTGGGGGTGCCTCAAACTTTTTTTAGTTAATTTTTTTTCTAAAAGACCCTGCATGTCTCCACTGTGCTTCTTTGAGTATGATGCAATGTAGATTGCATTGCATCACATTCTTTCCTGCCATGCTGGCTGGGGAAACTGACAGGGCAACCCGAGAGTGACATCAAACACACCGCTTCTGGGTCATCAATGAAAAGGGGAAAAAGAGCTATCTGAATAAATCTGCTATAAAGGTGTACCACATCCCCAAAAAATAGAAGAATGTAAAAAACCCCTAGAAGTTGGACTTTATAGGTACTACCATGTCAACATTGATAGAAAAATATAAAATGTATTATACAAAGAAAAAAAATATACATAATTACAATAACAAAGAAAAAAAACACATAAATGGTCAAGGATGCATAGTAAATATACAAACAATAGTGGATTGGTGTAATGGAATGACCAATGTAAAATGAAAAGGGGAGGAGAGTGGATATGTGGCAAGGGGGCGAGTGGGATACTTGGCAAGGGTGCACAGTACTGGCGGGGGGATGTAGAAGTAATTGGGGTGGCAGTGTAGCCACCAGACTGCTAGACTGCTTCCATCTGACAGGCAAGAGTCTCCTGGTCCTCCCAGACCTGGCAGCAAAGGGGTCTGTACTAGATCTGTCTTTGGGTATAATAGATAGTGAGAGGGAAAGCGAGTAAGTGGAACCTATACAAAGTCTCTAGTATAAATGTATCAGTGTACCCTTTTGCAAGATCCACTTTCAATTTTAGTCCCGGTGACCATTGAAAGACAATATTTTGAGTTGTCACCAGAACAGGGCTAGAGGGACAATCTTCCAATAGGAACATTTGTGATTGGGGCGCGCACCAGACACATCTCACTATTACAACAGCCAAATGTGCTAAGATCCTAACCCCTTTCACACTGGGGCCACGTTGGCGCTAAAGTGCAGCTCATTTTAGCAGCACTTTAGCGCTGTTTAAAAGGTACTTTTCGGGCGCTAGTGGGGTGCTTTTAACCCAAAAGAAGTGGGTTAAAAATTCCTGTGTTGCTGCGCTTCCTAATCGCTTTTCAGGTGCTTCTGAAGCCCTGCCTATTCATTCCAATGGGCAGGGCGTTTTGGGAGAGCTAAATACGGCATTCCCAAACTGCCCCAAAGATGCTGCTTGCAGGACTTTTCGGGAAATGTGCCTCAGGCACGCAGCACCAGTGTGAAAAGTCGCACTTGTTTTCAGGCGCTTAGCAAAGGCTATTTCCAGCGCTAAAGCACCTGAAAACCACTCCAGCGTGAAAGGGGTCTTAGGCTTGCACCAATCTTCTGATCCTACTTCTCGAATTCTTTCTGCAATCTTAAAAACAGTAGAAACTGGGTTGGCTTGATGTTACTTGCTGTCTTCATAAATGTTTGGGGACATTTTTTTTTAAATGGACAAGGTGTAAAGCCTTTATTGATTGCTTTATTAATAGTCTGGGGGACACGCCACCCTGTGACAATGTAAAGGCTAATTTTAATAAGATTTTTGAAGGTGGGTAGGAGCTACAACTGAAGAAGAGTTGAGTGAATGAGTCGTTAGCTTGTCCCTCCATTTGATTCCTCATGTTTATCTTCTCAGGAGTTCTATACTAAGGATTTCTGGTTAAAAATGAATTGGTGCTGGCTTTTCTGTTGAGCTTCATGGAGATCAATACTGTATCTATCCTTTTAATGAACATGTTTAGAATGCTTGGTCTGCTTTTTTTTTTTTTTTTTTGCACAGCTGGCTGCTGATATGTTTATAAACCATTTTGTATTAATATGTTCATGCGGATTATAATGAGAGAGATTATCTCTCTGAAGTTCTGATCTGCAAGCTTCTTGGAATTGATCTTACTGAAAAGCCTAATGCCGCGTACACACGACAGGACTTAAGTCCGGCAGACTTTCGACGGAGTTCTGACGGAGTTCCGACAGAGTTCTGACGGACTTTTCGAATGAGCGGACTTGGCCACACACAATCACACCAAACTCCGACGGATTCGAACGTGATGACGTACGTCTGGACTCGAATAAGGAGGTCATAGCCAGTAGCCAATAGCTGCCCTAGCGTCGGTTTTAGTCCGTCGGAATAGCATACACACGAGCAAATTTTTCGGTAGGAACTGGGTCCGGCAGAGTTCTGGCGGAAAAATTTGAAGCATGTTCCATTTCTAAAGTCTGTCAGACTTTTGCGAATCAAAAGTTCGTTGCAGCCCACACACGATCGAATAGTCTGCCGGAATCATTCCGTCAGACTTTGGATGTTGAAAAGTCCGCTCGTGTGTACGGGGCTTAACTTGTTTTTTTGACAGGTGACACAGGTAAAACAGAACAATAGAAGAAAAAAGTATATTGATGAAAATGTATGTATGCTCAAATATTGTTTGATACATCATTCACTGTTTTTGTTTGTTTTCCTTTTTTTCCTTGGTCGTACAGCAAAGCCTAGTAGAAAGTTAACATTTCTGTACCTGGCGAATGATGTGATTCAAAACAGCAAGAGAAAAGGGCCAGAATTTACAAAAGATTTTGCACCTGTTATTGTGGATGCATTTAAACATGTTGCAAGGTAAGTTCCTAATTAGATTCTTCTCTTTATTTTTTTTTGTATACTTGGGCCTGTTTATAACAATCAACAAAAAGATGACACTTCAGTTAGCTACTGTACATCTTCTGTATTTTAAAGTTGTGTTGACATTGTGTGGACAAAATGGTAGGTTGGTGGAAAGAAATGACAGATTGAGAAAAAGACCCCATCATTCCATGAAGACATATATTTAAAATGATGCACCCAAAAACCACCTAAAATCCCCTGGTTTCCTGTACATTTACCTGGTGAAAAATGCATCCACTGAAATTTAACAATATATGTTCCTAAAAAAGATGCTTACTGTAACATCCTATTGATACATGCCATGTAAACAGTTAACTCCTGAACTAGGACAAAGAAATAAATAGGTTTTCACAGTGACATCACTGACTCTGACCAACTGTTTGCCCCCTATGCATCAGACCATATTTCACATTTCTGTTATGTGTCTGTTCATGAGGCTATAACTGTAATTACTTATGATAAAGAACTGATACATATATTGTTTTTTGGGGGGACAAACAGGGCTTTCTCCTAAGTCATAAAGTCCTCTTAGAATTTTTTTCCTTTATTTCATTTTAAGGGGAAAAAGAGTAAATATCTGAAAAAGGCATTTTTTTTTCAAGTTTGATCAGTAATATTTTGAACACAAGTACCATTAATGTGAGGAAAACATGCATTCTATTCTGCTGCTTATTCTATTTACTGCAACATTAACATTAAGTTTTTGGTACAAAGCATGTTAAAGTTATTTACAAAAGAAATAGTGTTTTTTTTTTTTTTTTGCATACATTTCATTTCTCTCATAATGCATCAGTAATTTATAGTTCTTACTGATTTAAAATAAAACAGATATACCTAAACCATGTATTTTAACATTAAATCCTTAAAGATAACAATGTATGTATGTGCTTTATAAAAATAGTTTCCAGCAAATAATTAAAAATAGAAACGTGGAACAGGAGATGAAAGTGTTATAGTGATTATACAGGTTGAAATAAAAGGGTAGTAAAAATAAAGAGCATGTCCTGGTTAATTAAGAGTCAATTCCCTGTGCACACAATAAAAACTTTCCTCTATCAGCTGCAACTTGTTCACTCACAAATCTGTCTAAGCCCTTGTACACACAGTCGGACATTCCGACAACAAAATCCGTCAGATTTTGTCCGAAACTGGTGTTGCATACACACGGTCGGACAAAGTTGTGGGAAAATCCGATCGTACGTAACGTGATGACATTATTTAGTTACGACGGGACTACATTCAGGCTAGTAGCCAATAGCTTTGGTCTAGGAATTTGATCTGAGCATGCGTGGCACTTTGTTCGATCAGAATTCTCTACAATCCAATCGGATCATGTTGTCGGAAAATTTTATAGCCCAGCTCTAAAACTTTGGCGGTCGGATATTCCGACGGAAACAGTCCAATGGAGCCCACACACGGTCGGATTATCCGACAACATGGTCCAATCAGACATTTTCCGGAAGGTCTGACCGTGTGTACAAGGGCTAACAGGAACTGCAGGATAAGATAGCTACTGTGTTACTGTGTTATTTGTTTATTTTGACTTAAAATGTTACACTGAATGATCACTGTGATTTGTCTGTCGGAGTGATCATTTAGTGAGTTAGCCCTTGTACACACGGTCGGAGATTCCAAACAGACCGTTTTGTCGGATATTCCGACTGTTTGTGGTCTCCATCGGACTGTTGAGTATCCAACGGACCATGTTTTCAAACTTGTTGATAAAATTTTCCGACAATGCTCCGATCGGACATACTCCGATCATGTGTAGAGAATTCCGATCAGACAAAGTGCCACGCATGCTCAGATCAAATTCCTACACCAAAGCTATTGGCTACTAGCGTGATTGTAGTCCTGTCGTAACGAAATAACGTTATCACGTCGGATTTTCCGACAACTTTGTCCGACCATGTGTATGCAACAGTGTTGGACAAAATCCAACAGACAAAATCCGACGGATTTGGTTGTTGGAATCTCCGACCATGTGTACAAGGGCTAAGACTTCTGACTAGCTCCCAGTTATGGAATCTCAGGCTGTGCTCAGTAGCTGAGCAGAAGGAGATAAGAAAAAATAGGGACGTGCAGGGCGTACAAGACACGTCCTTTGTACAGAGGAGGGGGTTTATGGATGTGTGTAAGACGCCTAAGGTAGGCAACTGGTTAGAAAAAGGGTATCTCCCCATGAAAACACTGCAATAAAACCGAACTCTTCGGGTAAGAACGAATTTGGCCCATTTGCTGTGTAAAAATACACAGCACATACGGCACAGTATTCGCTCATTTTACACCAGTTCAGAAAAGCCTTGTTTTCTTTTCACTAATTCAGAAAAGCCTTATTTTCTTTTCACTCATTGCAAAGCATTTTGTGATTGGAGGAGGAGAGGATGAACATCAATCTCCCTCTTTCAGTCATCAAACGGAGCAGCAGCCAAAGGGGGACAGTCATCAACAGAGGTTATTTTTTAAACTGCAATTGGCCCAAAATTGTTTATTTTTTTTTCTCAGTTTAGCGTTAAAGTTATCTGTGGTATATAAAACTATTGTAGTGACAGGACCCCTCTGTTTTCAATCCAATGGTTTTGAGAAGTGAGAGAGGAGATAGTCTCTTCTGACTCAGGCAACAATATAATAATATTTTTTTTAACTTTGTGTGTGTTTACCTATGTGTGTGTTTATCTGTCAGCATTACCTTGTATATCCCTGTATGTTGAGGTCGCTCAAATGCTTATCTAATAGTTTATTGAAACTATTGATGCCCCCCGCTGAGATCACCGTCTGTGGAATTCCACATATTTGCTGCGCTTACAGTAAAAAACTTTCTACGCAGTTTAAGATTAAACCTCTTTTCTTCTAATTTTAATGACTGGCCACGAGTCTTGTTAAACTCTCTTCCGCAAATTTTTTTTATCCCTATTGTGGGGTCACCAGTACTGTAAATTGAAATCATATCCCCTCTCAAGCGTCTCTTCTCCAGAGTGAATAAGTTCAGTGCTTGCAACCTTTTCTAATAACTAATATCCGCCAGACCCTTTATTAGCTTAGTTGCCCTTCTTTGTACTCACTTCATTTCCAGTACATCCTTCCTGAGGACTGGTACCCAGAACTAGACAGCATACTCTAGGTGCGGCCGGACCAGAGTCTTGTTGAGTGGGAGAATTCTAGTTTTATCTCTGAGCTTAATCCCCTTTTTAATGCATGCCAATATTCTGTTTGCTTTGTTAGTAGCAGCTTGGCATCGCATGCTATTTCTGAGGCTATCATCTACTAGGACCCCCAGGTCCTTTTCCATCCTAGATGATGAACTGGTTAGAGTGATAATGCAGATTTGTCTCCTGAACCTGCATGCTTTTAAATGTTTTTTTCTCTGTGACTGAGGCCAGAATAACAGAGTTTGAGGCAAAAAGCTCTGCTGTGGCCTCGCAGTCTACTGATGGGTTCAGTTCAGTGCATCCTTTTAATAGTCCGAAGACCTTGGGATCATATGCTTAGTGCACCCTTTTAACACCTGTGAAAAATAGCCTAAAGTGTTTGTTCACCCAAAACTGGTATTTCAGTTTTAGCTTAAAATGGGGTTTTCCACAAATCCCCCCCCCAACCTAAAACTCAGATACATGCAGCACTGCTTGCTCAAAAACAGTATACAGACACATTACGTGCAAACATCAAGTAAAAGATCTTTTAGTGAACATATATTTTAGTTCACTGAACTTCCAGGTAGGCTATGCCACCAGTGCCTTCCAGGGAGATCTTGTATGTAAATTGTGAGATCTCATGAGATCTTGTAAGTACAGCATGTGCACAAGATCAGGCGCCAATGTCATTAGTGGGCTTGCACAGAAGATGTGGAAGGGGATGCCAGACTTGGGTGACATCCATTTTCAAAATGGAAGGTCTGCTTTAAACACTTTCCAACCATAAGACATCCTTAAATTGCAGTGGTTATACAGGGATAAGGCTTGGATCTGCAGGCCTCATTCCGGTATCAAAATTTACAGCTGAAGTTTCCCTTTAAGGCAGAAGTTATCAGCCATTCGGCCACTTCGGGGGGTGGCAGAAAGATTGCCCTCCCTCCCGCTAGTGCCTTTCCCCAGGCAATCACATGCCTGATGAAGGGGCTCTGCGCTGCTCCGAAACGTTGCACTTATCTCTGTGATGTGATCTCTCTCAATAAAAGAAAGCTTTAGACGATTATTGATCCATGGTGTGCTGGTTAATTTGTAAATTTTTTTTATTTTTCCAGGACCCAGCTGTTAAAGAGGAATTTCACTGGAAAAATAATTATTAAAAGCCAGCAGCTATAAATAATACAGCTGCTGCTTTTTAATAAATGGACACTCACCTGTCCCAGGGTCCAGCGATGTCGGCAGCCAAGGCCGATCGATCGCTCGGCTCTCGGCTGCTGCCTCAGCCATTCTAGGTGAGGGAATCGGGAAGTGAAGCGTTGCGGCTTCACTTCCCGGTTCCCTACTGCGCATGCACGAGTCACGCAGCGCAATAGGAATGGGTCGCGCTGTCCCCCAGAGCATCCTGGCAAAATGCACAGACCGTGTCCGTGCTGTTTAGCCTCTGCATCAGCACAGTAGAAGCAATCAAAGTTTTGGAGTGCAGCAGCCAGCCCCCTTCTATTGTGCCCCACCCCCTCAGTTTAACAAGGGGTCCTCCTGATGAGGGGTCCTCCTGGTCTCAGATGCTGGTGTTCTGTCGAAGTGCCCCCCATGGAATAGTGCCTGCGCATGTGCAGGACCAAGCAGCACAACAGCTGATTTGCAGATAAGCTGGAGAGATGTGACCAGGGCGCAAACGCACATCGTAGGAGGCATCTCTCGATGGAAGATACCATTTCACGGCCACAATTGAAACCTATACAAACAGCGGGGGTGAGACCGTAGTTCTTACATTGTACATCTTTGTTGCGGGCCAGGTTTACAGTGTGCTGATGGCCCGGTTTTGTCTGTGCTGCAAGGCGGGCTTGCTGTGTTGAAAGCCCGGTTTTGCCTGTGTGACAGGGCAGGTTGCAACACAGACAAAACCAGGCCTTCAACACAGCCACTAGCCGCCCTCCAGCAGCAGCGATGCTACGGTCTCCCCCGCTGTTTTTATAGGTTTAATTTGTGCCTGTGAAATGGTATCTCACATCAAGAGATGCCTCCTACGATGTGCGCATGTGCCCTGGTTATGTCAGCCCAGCTGTTCACCAAATCAGCTGTTGTGCTGTTCTGTACGACGCATGCACAGTACATACCAGGCACTTCTCGATATCGGGCACTTCTCGACAGAACACCGGTAATTGACAGTGCACGATTCAGGGAACTCCTAGACTCCTCCTCGAAGTATCAAATGATACAGCTGAAGGGAGACTGGGAATGCAGAACTTCTGTACCGTGCTGAATCTGAGGTCTGGTAAGTGGGGAGGTGTCAGTTTTCTGTTTTGGGAAGGAGGACAGTGAGAATTCCAGCCTGGGGGAGTTTCTTTTGGTGGTGGGGGGTTAAGGAAAGGGGGTGGGTTTGCTTTTGGAGAAGGGGGGAGTTTCTTGTAGAGAAGTTTACAGATGGTAGTTAATGGCAGGGATTTTGCTTCTGGGAGGGAGGTTGATTGGATGAAGAGAGATGGTCTTCATAATTGGGAATCTTTGCTGGGGGAGAGGGTGTTGACTGTGGGGGATATTTTTGCTTTGGGGAGGTCAGTTTAGAGACAGGAGGCTTTAATTTTTGGGGATATTTGAGGGAGGGAGATATTTTACAGTGGGAATCTTTGCTTGAGGAGGGAGAGGGGGATTTTTTTTTCCTTTTTAAAAGAGATTTATTTTTAAATTATACTTACCCAGGGGGATGGAGCATTGATTAATTTGTTAGTGTGTCGCTCATGCTCAATTGATGTGGGGAGTAATGTAGATGATACCGAATGTGCTGCAGGAGTACCGGAAATGGAGCTCATCCCAGCTCCTGTAGTCACTAAAGAGAAGAGAAAATAAATCCCTGGTGCCGCACATCCACGGTTCTATGGTAACGTGGTAGTGATGGGAAAGACTACCTCAGCCTGGGTTCCCGCCAGGCCACACCCCAATGTGTTTTGCTTTGTCCCCCGGAGCTTAAACATGGGGAGCACTGTATGTGCAGATACATGTTAACAGCAGTGGTTCTTTTCAGCCCATCACTTAGGTGAACAGGCTGAGCAGCTGACAAAAATCGGAACATCTGGGATCCTGGCAGTAGTATTTATGGGTATATTTGCCATTCCATTTCCATTTAGAACATATGAATGAGATCTAAAGCCTGGTTCACACGTTTTTTTTTTGTTTTAGTTTTTTTGTTCAACCCAGCGGGCTGAATGAATAAAAAACTAGGGAGCTTAGGAGGAGCTTGCTGTACTAATGAGTACACTACCGCACCACAACTGCATGCATTGCGTTCTATTCAGTTGAATGGGGATAATTTCTTTATCGTACATCACGGGACACAGTGTCACAGTAATAACTGTATGGGTTATATGGCACCTTCATGTGGTGGACACTGGCACACCCTAAACAGGAAGTTCAATTCCCCATACAACACCACCCCTTACCAGGGTATCTCAGTTTTTTCGCCAGTGTCTTAGGTGTTGGTCATGTGCTGTGCTGAGCTCCACTGGAATATTTCTCGCTTGGGCAAGCTATGCAACTGGATCCATTCAAAGTATCTTTTCCACACTGAATGGAATGGTACCCAGTCCTTGTGTCTGAAGAAACAAGGTTTTACCTGTAACGCTTCTCTTTTTAGAGAGCTGGATTTGTTTTTTCAAAGCAGTTCCCTATGCTCAGTTTCATTTGAAACTGCTGCAAAACAGCATCCTATCGGCCTGGAACAAGAAGATTCAGGCACTAGATTTTCCAATGTGTTTGTCACCAAAAGTGCGCCGGAGCCTCAGTTGGTGGAGGATATCCAAGAATCTGCAGAAGGGGAAATCCTTCTTACCAGTTACCTGGAAGGTGGTAACAACAGATGCCAGCCTTTAAGGTTGGGGAGCACTCCTGGAAGAAGCGTCTGTCCAAGGGAAATGGTCTAGAACCAAAAGGACCTTGCCCATCAACATTCTAGAGATTCGGGCAGCGCGTCTAGCCCTAAGGGCCTGGACATTCAGGTTGCAGAATTCTCCTGTCAGGATTCAATCCGACAATGCCTCAGCAGTGGCTTGTATCAATCAAGGGGGCACAAGAAGTTAGGCCGCCCAGGGAGAGGTAAACCAAATCCTAACCTGGGCAGAAAAACATATGCCATGCATTTTGGCAATCTTCATTCCAGGGGTAGAGAAATGGCAGGTAGACTACTTAAGTCTTAAGTTGTTCCCGTGGGAATGGTCCCTTCACCCCATCTTCCTGGCTATATGCCAAAGATGGGGGATCCCAGATGTAGTTCTGTTTGTGCCCAGGTTCAACAAAGTCGACAACTTTGTAACAAGAACAAGGCATCCACTCGCATGCGTAACAGATGCGTTGGTGACTCCGTTAGATCAGTTCTCACTGATTTATGTATTCCCTCCTATTCTGCTGCTACCTCATCTTCTTTGCAGAATCAAGCGGGAAAGGAAGTCGGCAGTTCTTGTGGCCCCAGTGTAACCCAAAAGATCTTGGTATGCAGAAATACTAAAGATGGCGGTAGGGGCTCCATGGACCCTACCGCCACTTCCAGACCTGCTATAGCAGGGACCAGTGTTTCATCCTACTTTACAAACGCAAAATTTAATGGTTTGGCTATTGAAACCCACATTCTAAGGAATTGTGGGCTTTTAGACTCAGTGATAACTACCTTGATTAATGCAAGGAAGCCAGCTTCCAGAGTCATTTATTATAGATGTGGATAATTAGAAGGCTCTATGACTCTATACAGCCGCACTCCAAAACAATTTCAATGCCTTTTATTCCTAAAACAGGATCACACCGAATGAATCACAGCAAAGCAACAACAGCTAACGTGTTTCACACTACCAAGAGTGCTTATTCATAGCTATTATAGAGTCTGGAAGGCATATGTTTCCTGGTGTGAATCCAGGGGTTGGCATCCTAGGAAGTACAGTGCCTTGCGAAAGTATTCGCCCCCCTTGAATTTTTCAACCTTTTGCCACATTTCAGGCTTCAAACGTAAAGATATACCGTATATACTCGAGTATAGGCCGACCCGAATATAAGCCGAGGCCCCCAATTTACCCCCAAAAAACTGGAAAAAATTATTGACTCGTGTATAAGCCGAGGGTGAGACATGCCTGTCCATCCCTGTGTGTCCGTCCATCCCTGTGGGTCCATCCATCCCTGTGTGTGTGTCCATCCATCCGTGTGTGTGTGTGTGTGTGTGTGTGTGTGTGTCCATGCATCCGTGTGTGTGTGTGTGTGTGTGTGTGTCCATGCATCCGTGTGTGTGTGTGTGTGTGTCCATGCATCCGTGTGTGTGTGTGTGTCCGTGCAGCCTACCTGTGTCCAGCCTGCCTGTGTCCGTCCAGCCTGCGTCCCGTCCAGCCTGCGTCCCGTCCAGCCTGCGTCCCGTCCCGGCCCGTCCCGGCCCGGCCCGTCCCGTCCCGTCCCGAGCCGAGCCTCCGTCCTTCAGCTCTTCGTCGGCGGCCATTCTAGGATTCAAAAGCCACGCCTCCGTCGGTGATAGGCGGAACACTCAATTTCCCACTGACTGCTGGGAAATTGAGTGTTCCGCCTATCGGATGTCCGTGATAGGCGGAACACTCAATTTCCCAGCAGCCTGTGTTCCGCCTATCACGGACATCGTCTCATCCTCGTCCGTAGTACGAGGATGAGACGATGTCCGTGATAGGCGGAACACAGGCTGCTGGGAAATTCAGTGTTCCGCCTATCACAGGCGAAGGCGGAGGCGCGGCGTTTGAATGTTAGAATGGCCGCTGTCTGTCTGCTCGATACGCTGATCGAGCAGGCAGACAGCGATGACTCGAGTATAAGCCGAGGGGGGCACTTTCAGCCTCAAAAAAGAGGCTGAAAATCTCGGCTTATACTCGAGTATATACGGTAACCTTTTTATTTTTTGTGAAGAATAACCAACAAGTGGGACACAATTGTGAAGTGGAACGAAATCTATTGGATTTTTGAAACTTTTTTAACTATTAAAAAAATGAAAAGTGGGGCGTGCAAAATTATTCGGCTCCCTTGTGTTAATACTTTGTAGATCCACCTTTTGCTGCGATTACAGCTGCAAGTCGCTTGGGGTATGTCTCTATCAGTTTTGCACATCGAGAGACTGAAATTCTTGCCCATTCTTCCTTGCAAAACAGCTCGAGCTCAGTGAGGTTGGATGGAGAGCGTTTGTGAACAGCAGTTTTCAGCTCTTTCCACAGATTCTCAATTGGATTCAGGTCTGGACTTTGAATGGGCCATTCTAACACCTGGATACGTTTATTTGTGAACCATTCCGTTGTAGATTTTGCTGTATGTTTGGGATCATTGTCTTGTTGGAAGATAAATCTCCGTCCCAGTTTCAGGTCTTTTGCAGACTCCAACAGGTTTTCATCCAGAATGGTCCTGTATTTGGCTGCATCCATCTTCCCCTCAATTTTAACCATCTTCCCTGTCCCTGCTGAAGAAAAGCAGGCCCAAACCATGATGCTGCCACCACCATGTTTGACAGTGGGGATGGTGTGTTGAGGGTGATGAGCTGTGTTGCTTTTACGCCAAACATATCGTTTTGCATTGTGGGCAAAAAGTTTGATTTTGGTTTCATCTGACCAGAGCACCTTCTTCCACATGTTTGGTGTGTCTCCCAGGTAGCTTGTGGCAAACTTTAGACAAGACTTTTTATGGAGATCTTTGAGAAATGGCTTTCTTCTTGTCACTCTTCCATAAAGGCCAGATTTGTGCAGTGTACGACTGATTGTTGTCCTATGGACAGACTCTTCCACCTCAGCTGTAGTTCTCTGCAGTTCATCCAGAGTGATCATGGGCCTCTTGGCTGCATCTCTGATCAGTCTTCTCCTTGTCTGAGCTGAAAGTTCACAGAGCAGGTGCATTTATACAGATACTTGATTACACAAAGGTGGATTCTATTTATCACCATCAGTCATTTAGGACAACATTGGATCATTCAGAGATCCTCGCTGAACTTCTGGAGTGAGTTTGCTGCACTGAAAGTAAAGGGGCCGAATAATTTTGCACGCACCACTTTTCAGTTTTTTATTTGCTAAAAAAGTTTAAAATATCCAATAGATTTCGTTCCACTTCACAATTGTGTCCCACTTGTTGGTGATTCTTCACAAAAAATTAAAATTTTATATCTTTAGGTTTGAAGCCTGAAATGTAGCAAAAGGTTGAAAAGTTCAAGGGGGCCGAATACTTTCGCAAGGCACTGTATACATATATATATATATATATATATATATATATATATATATATATATATATATATATATATATATATATATATATATATATATACACTCCTTTTTTTTTTTTTTTTTTTCATGGATATAAAAATTTTAAATTAATGCACAATACTGATAAACTTCTACTTTAAATGTAATTGTAATGCATTCTATTACCTCCAGTCTATCAGCCTCCATCTTCTCTGGGTTCAGATGCTGATCTTCCCTGCACAGAGTCTTTAAAGTGATTTATTTATTTTTTTCAACTCCCTTCCCGACCAATCGCCCCAGTTATACTGTGGCAGGTTGGCACCCCTGCATGAGCCGTCATAGCTGTATGTCGGCTCTTTAAGATGCTGTAGCAGGCGTGCCCGCAGCGTTTCCCCGGAGCAGATGCGCGTGCCCAGCAGGGGCAATGACCTTTGGGTACCAGCGATCTCTCATGACAGAGCGAGAACCGGGATCTGTGTAAACACAAAATCCCCGTTGTATCAGGGGAGAGGCGACAAATCGTGTGTTCCTACTAAGTAGGAACAACGATCGGTCTCCTTTAGTCAGCCACATTCTCCCCACTATTAGAACACACATAGGGAGCACATTTAACCCCTTGATCGCCCCCTAGTGTTAACTCCTTCCCTGCCAGTGACATTTATACAGTAATCCGTGGCTATTTATAGCACCGATCGCTGTATAAATGTCAGTGGTCTCAAAAAAGTGTCAAAAGTGTCTGATTTGTCAGCCGCAATTTTTTAGTCTCGATAAAAATTGCAGATCGCAGCCATTACTTGTAAAAAAAATAATAATAATATAATAAAAATTCCATAAATCTATCCCCTATTTTGTAGACTATTGCAATCCAATCAATATACACTTATTGTGATTTTTTTTTACCAAAAATATGTAGAAGAATATATATCGGCCTAAACTGATGAAGAAATTTTTTTGGGGATATTTATTATAGCAAAAAGTAAAAAATATTGTGTTTTTTTTTTTTTTCTAAATTGTCTCTTTTTTGTTTATAGCACAAAAAATAAAAACCGCAGAGGTGATCAAATACCACCAAAAAAAGCTCTATTTGTGGGGAAAAAAGGACATACATTTTGTTTGGGTACAACATCATCCGACCGCGCAATTGTCAGTTAAAGGGACACAGTGCCGTATTGCCTGGTCATTAAGGGGGGAAATCTTCTGGGGCTTAAGTTTAACATGTTTGTTGTTTAACCACTTATCTGCTCTGTGTAATGGTTTTGCACAGAGCAGTCCTGATTCTCCTCTTCTGGGGTCCCGCACCGATACTTTTGGCTCCTCCTGCCTTCAGAGTGCCCCAATAGCAACCTGCAAACTATAGTATAGAGTGCTCCGATAGCAAGGTAAAAAACAAACTTCTCCTTTTAGAACCACTCACTTTCTGTCCAGGACTACGTGTCCCTTGAGACATTGCTCCTCACACATGCATATTCACAAGTTCTCAGGCACTTACTGACATGTATGGATGGTGTACTGAGCTGTATGTGTGCTGCACTGTATTTCCTGATATGTAAACAAATAATGCATTATTTATGCAGGCCGATTAATCGATTATGAAAATAGTTGAGAACTATTTTCATAATCGATTAGTTGTTTCAGCCCTAGTGGTATTTAATCACCACTGTTTTCTTTTGTTCTTTTTGTTACATGAATGCGTTTTTCTTTGCATTATGAAATTATGCAAATAATTGTTCTTCATAAATTTAGGCCAAAATGTACAGTGGGGAAATTAACTATTTGATCCCCTGAAGATTCTGTAAGTTTTCCCTCTTACAAAGAAATGACGGGTCTATAATTGTTATCATAGGGGTATTTTAAATGATATTCTATCAACCAAAAATCCAGAAAAAACAAATGATACAAATGTTATAAATTGAGTTGAAGTTCAGTGAGTAAAATAAGTATTTGATCCCCTACTAATCAACAATAATTCTGGCTCCCACAGACTGGCTACAGTATGTGCTCATGTGGTACACAGATTAGTTCTGTCATTTTAAAAACAACTAATGACAACTTGTGTGTATAAAAGACACCTGTCCACAGAATCTTTCTTCCATTCAAACCTCACCATCATGGGCAATAAGACTGAGCCGAACCCCCGGTTCAGTTCGCACCAGAACCTGCGAAGAGACCTAAAAATTGCATGAACTTTAGAACCCTATTGAAGTCTATGGGACGAGAATGTTTAAAATCAAAAGTGCTAATTTTAAAGGCTAATATGCTAGTTATTGTCCTAAAAAGTGTTTGGGGACCTGGGTCCTGCCCCAGGGGACACGTATCAATGCAAAAAAAAGTTTAAAAACTGCAGTTTTTTCAGGAGCAGTGATATTAATAATGCTTAAAGTCTAACAATAAAAGTGTAATATTTCTTTAAATTTCGTACCTGGGGGGTGTGTATAGTATGCCTGTAAAGGGGCGCATGTTTCCCGTGCTTAGAACTGTCCCTGCACAAAGTGTAATTTCTGCAGGAAAAAAAGTAATTTAAAAGCACTCGCTGCTATAATGAATTGTCGGCTCCCCCGTAATGCAGAGAACAGTCATTGATAAAAAAAAAATGTGTGGGGTTCCCCCCAAATTCAATTACCAGGCCCTTCAGGTCTGGTATGGATTTTAAGGGGAACGCTACACCAAAAAAAAAAAATGGCGTGGCGTTCCCCCCAAAAATCCATACCAGACCCTTTATTCAACCTGGCAGGCCGCAGGAAAAGAGGGAGGGTGACAGAACGCCCCCCCTCCTGAACTGTACCAGGCCACATGCCCTCAACATTGGGAGGGTGCTTTGGGGGTCTGTGACCCCTCAAAGCACCATGTGGACAAGGGCCTTATCCCCACAACCCTGGCCGGTGGTTGTGGGGGTCTGCGGGTGGGGGCTTATCAGAATTTGGAAGCCCCCTTTAACAAGGGGACCCCCAGATCCCACCCCCCCTGTTTGAAATGGTAACGGGTACATATAAAGTGTAAAAAATTGTTAAACATACAGACACTGTTGGGATAAGTCCTTTATTAAAAATATATATATAAAAAAAAGATTGCAGCGATGGTAATCCACTCTTGGTATCCAGCAATGGCTGATCATCTCTCCGGGGTCCAGCGATGGATGATCTCTCCCGATGGTCCAGCGCAGCGCATCCTGTCTCCATCAGAGGGGGCGGGGTCACCCGTACATCACTGGGGAAGCCCGGGTTTCCCCTTGCATCAGAGGGGATGGGGGCGTGGTCAGGTGACGGGTGGCTCCGTCCTCCTCCGCTAAGACCCGTCAGGCTGCCGGGATTCCTGCAGTGTCTCTGGTGGAGACAGGATGCGCTGGACCATGGGTAGAGATCACCCATCGCTGGACCCTGGAGAGATGATCAGCCATCGCAGTATACCAAGAGTGGATTACCACCACTGGAATCTTTTTTTTTATATTTTTAATAAAGGACTTATCCCAACAGTGTCTGTGTGTTTTTTAACAATTTTTTACACTTTCTTTGTGAAATGGTAAGGGTACAATGTACCCGTTACCATTTCAAACGGTAGGTGGGATCTGGGGGTCCCCTTGTTAATGGGGGCTTCCAAATTCTGATAAGCCCCCCGCCCGCAGACCCCCACAACCACTGGCCAGGGTTATGGGGTTGAGGCCCTTGTCCCCATCAACATGGGGACATGGTGCTTTGAGGGGGTCACAGACCCCCAAAGCATCCTCCCAATGTTGAGGGCATGTGGCCTGGTATGGTTCAGGGGGGGGGGGGGCGCTCTCCCTCAAAATCCATACCAGACCCTTCGGTCTGGTATGTATATTTGGGGGGAACCCCACTGCATTTTTTTTTTTTTGATGCGGGGTTCCCCTTAATAACCATACCAGACCCTAAGGGCCTGGTAATTTAATTTGGGGGGAACCCCACACATTTTTTTTTATTTGTTATCAATGACTTTCAATGACTGTTCTCTGTATTATGCCGACAATTCATTATAGCCGCGAGTGCTTTTAAATGACTTTTTTCCTGCAGAAATGACACTTTGTGCAGGGACAGTTCTAAGCACGGGAAACACGCGCCCCTTTACAGGCATACTATGCACACCCCCCCAGGTACGAAATTTAAAGGAATATAACACTTTTATTGTTTCACTTTAAGCATTATTAAAATCACTGCTCCAGAAAAATCGCCCATTTTTAAAACTTTTTTTTGCATTGATACATGTTCCCTGGGGTAGGACCCAGGTCCCCAAACACTTTTTATGACAATAACTGGCATATAAGCCTTTCAAATTATCACTTTTGATTTCTCCCATAGACTTTTACAGGGTGTTCTGCCGCTTTTCTAATTTGCTGCGAACACCCCAAATTGTTCGCTGTTCAGCGAACAGGCAATGTTCGAGTCGAACTCGAAGCTCATCCTTAATGGGCGAGATCAAAGAGCCATCAGGGACAAGATTGTAGACCTGTAAAAGGCTAGAATGGGCTACAAGATCATCAGCAAGAAGCCTGGTGAGAGGGAGACAACTGTTGGAGCAATTATTCGCAAATGCAAGAAATACAAAATAAGCATCAATTGCCCTCGGTCTGGAGCTCCATGTAGAATTTTGCCTCATAGGGTAAGGATGATCATGAGAAAAGTGAGGGATCAGCCCAGAACTACACGGGAGAAATTGAGAATGATTCCGAGGCAGCTGCGACCACAGTCACCAAACAAACCATTGGAAACACAATACGCTGCCATGGATTGAAATTCTGCAGTGCGGGATTTCCCCCTCCCCAAGAAGGTGCATGTACAGGCCTGTCTAATGTGTGCCAATGAATATCTAAATGATTCAGAGAAGGATGGAGAGAAAGTGCTGTTGTCAGATGAGACCAAAATTGAGCTCTTTGGCATTACCTCTACTCACTGTGTTTGGAGGAAGAAAAATGCTGACAATGACCATAAGAACACTATCCTTACAGTCAAGCACGGAGGTGGAAACATTATGCTTTGGGGCTGTTTCCCTGCTAAAGGTACAGGCCGACTTTGTCCCATTGAGGGGCTAATAGACAAGGCAGTGTAATGTAAAGTCTTGGATATGAACCTTCTTCCCTCAGCCAGAACACTGAAGATGGGTCTTCCAACATGAGTGACCCAAAACATACCAAGACAACAAAGGAATGGCTCAAAAAGAAGGTCATGGAGTGGCCTAGTCAGTCTCCAGACCGTAATCCTATAGGAAAATTCATGGAGGGAGCTAAAACTTTGAGTTGTCAAGTGACAGCCAAGAAACCGTGGGGATTTAGAGAAGATTTGTAAAGAAGAGTGGACCAAATTCCGTCCTCAGATGTGTGCAAACCTGGTAACCAACTACAAGAAACATCTTACCTCCTGTATTTGCCAAAAAGGTTTCTTCACCAAGTACTAAGTCATCTTTTGCTTGGGGATCAAATATTTATTTTACTCGCTGAACTGCAACTCAAATTATAACATTTGTATCATGTTTTTTTCTGGATTTTTGGTTGATATTCTGTCTCTATCACTATCACACCTATGATAAAAATGATAGACCCTTTTTCTTTGTAAATGGGCAAACTTAAAAAATCTGCAGGTGATCAAATAATTTTTCTACCACTGTGTTTTGCTACATTTCTTTAGTGAAAATAACCCAAATCAGTGTTTATTATTTTATCTGTAGGAAGGTTATAGAGTCCACAAACTATGGTACACATATTTGAAAATTGATCAGTCCTGATGGCCTATCTAATTTCTTGAGGCCCAAAAATGTCAGGACAGTACAAATATCCCCCAAATGACCTCTTTTCGGAATGTAGACATGTAGGTTTTTTTTTTTTGGAAAAGGAAGAAATAATAAAAAAATAAATAAAAAAATGCTCATAATTTTTTTATTTTTTTTTGCATTTTTTTTTTATGCACTGTGACCAGAGTAATAAAATGTTACTCTAGTAACATTGAAATACTATAGAGAAGTGTTCAGGGTTTCTTTTTTACACTTTATGATTGCTTATAGAAATTACTTTCATTGTTATAATCAAGCATTTTACTGAATGAAATAGATTTATCAAGTTTGTTCAAACAATGGATGGAAGCCATCCGTTGTTTACAACTGTCACATGATCTGCTGTGATCTGTCACAGCGGTTACATAATACTGGCGGTGAGCAGGTACACTGATTAATCTTCGCCTGGGTGACAGAGCGCGTCGCTGTGCGGCACTTTCTGGGAGGACATCAATGGCTCCTGCTGCTATCAATTTGTCAATGGGGAGAGCTGCAGCAGCTGAAGCCACTGCGCTCGTGCACATCGCTGGATCGGGCTCAGGTAAGAAAAGGGGGGGGGGGGAGCTGCAGTACAGAAGGTTTTTTACCTTAATGCATGGAATATATTAAGGTGAAAAACCATGAGACTACAACCATTTTAACTTATTTTTTTGTTTTCTAGTTTTGCCTTTCTATTAATATCTTAATTATTTTGCCGTAGTGAAACAGATGAGAGCTGTAAGAAGCATTTGGCTAGGGTCCTCTCTATATGGGAAGAGAGGGCTGTGTATGAAAACGATATACTGGATCATCTGAAAACTGCTTTATGTAAGTTATCTGCTCATTAAGTCATATTTTTTAAGAGTGTATGCATTTTACCGACAATAGTTTTATGATGTTTTGGAAAGTCTTCCCTAAAGTGGATTTAAAAAAATAAAAATAAAATATGCCTTGAAATATTTATCTGTTACATTATTTATATTTGTAAGAAAGCCCTCTTCATAATTTCAAAAGGCATAAATGATTTGCTGTATTTTCTGTACGGTATTTATTTTTAGTCTTACATTACGTTACACAGGTTAGTATTCTGAAATACTGGGTTAACCTGCTACCTTCAGTAGAATTGGACTCTTGCAAAGTTGTAAGGACAGCCCAGTATAACCACTCCCATGCATGCTAGTTCCTTTCAGAGCAGGGAAAGGATGTCTATTCTCCTAGAGTGGCAAACCCTATTCCATTTTTTTTTTCAAGTGCTATGATTAGGTTTTTTTCTAGCAAGATTCCACAGCTACCGCACAACAACTGGGGCTCAATTTTGCAACTGTATCTGCTACTCCTTTACGTTGCCTTAAGGGAGCTGTTGTCACATGTTCGCAACTCCTTTTTACATTTGTTGCAGGCCAGAGTACATGGCTGCAACACATTTTTTTTATTAAATTGCACAGTAAGTGCATGTTTTTAACACTTAAAAAATTGTCGTGCATGGCTTTCCTAGTGCACTTGCGCTGCAACCCAAGTACCTTGTATGCATGCCTGCTTTTTCTCTGCCTCTTCTGCAATCAGCCTACACAGGACACAATGCTGACTCCACATGAGAATTCACTTTCAGTAATCCTCACGTTTACCTATTGTAACATGGCCACTGAAGGTTTCCCAATCTTTTCTACTTTTTGCAGCTGGGTGTCTTCGAGTACATCTATTTGCAAAAGCACTGGTCCTGTAAGGCTCAATGTACACAGGATGCTCAAAAATGTCGCTCTGGACATTGGATTGCTGGCAGGAAAACGCTGCTTTTATCAGCATTTTGCATTGGTGTCCATGTGTGTTTAGCCGCGCTGAATTTAGTCACGCTGGCTTTTAGCTGCGTTTCTCTGTCTCTATGGGAGCAGCTCCCCTCCTGGAACATACTAAGCCACATGCCCTCAACATGGGGGAGTGGTTGCTTTGGGACGGGGGGCCCTGCGCTCCCCCCACCCAAAGCACCTTGTCCCCATGTTGATGAGGACTAGGGCCTCTTGCTGACAACCCTGGCTGGTGGTTGTTGGGGTCTGCGGGCGGGGGCTTTTTGGAATCTGGAAGCCCCTTTTAAGAAGGGGGGCCCCCAGATCCTGCCCTCACCCTATGTGAATGAGTATGGGGTACATTTTACCCCTACCCATTCACCTAAAAAAAATGTCAAAAATAAACACAGTACACAGGCGTTCAAAGTATTTTATTAAGGCAGCTCTGGCGTCTTTTCAGATTTCTTCTCCCCTCTCCGGCTCTTCTCCCTCCTCCTGTCCGTCACCCTCCTTCGGTTCTTCTCCCCTCTGCGCTGTTTTCTCCCTCTTCTGCCGGGTCTTCTCTCTCCTCTGTCTTCTCGCTCTTTTGCTGGATCTCCGCTGTCTTCTCCCTCTGTTGTTGTTCCGATGTTGACTCAAAGTTATCTCTCGGTGTAATGCTGGGTCTGCCGTGTGCAATGACATATACTGCCTTGGGGAGGGGCCACCTGCTTATGTCATCTGGAGGCTCCATCTCTTTATGACATCACCACCCGAGGCATGATGGGACGATGTCACAAGAGGTGGGGCCTCATTATGATGATGGCGGGTGGCCCCGCCCCATGCCAATATAAGTAATTGCACGCGGCGACCCCGGAATTACACCGGGTGATCGTGTTGAGTCAACATTGGAAGAAGAGCAGAGGGTGAACACAGCGGAGAAGATTCGACAAAAGAGCGAGAAGACAGCAGGGAGGGGCTGCCTTAATAAAATACTTAATAAAATACTTAATAAAATACTTTATAAACCTGTGTACTGTGTTTGTTTTTGACAATTCGTTTTTTAGGTGAATGTGTGGGGGTACAATGTACCCCATACTCATTCACATAGGGTGGGGGAGAGAATCTGGGGGCCCCCTTCTTAAAGGGGGCTTCTAGATTCCGATAAGCCCCCCTGCCCGCAGACCCTGACAGCCAATGGCCAGGGTTGTCGGGAAGAAGCCCTTGTCCTCATCAACATGGGGACAATGTGCTTTGGGGTGGGGGGGCCACGCGGCCCCCCTTCCCCAAGGCACCCCCCAAGTTAAGGGCACACGGCCTGGTACAGCTCAGGAGGGGGGGGCGCTCGCTCGTCCCCCCCCTTTCCTGGCCAGCCGGGTAGCGTGCTCGGACAAGGGTCTGATGTGGACCTGGGGGGAACCCCCACACCGATTTTTTTTTTTGGCGTGGGGTTCCCCTTTAAGTCCATACCAGGTGGCGGGGCCAGCGACGTCTCCCTCGCGGGCCCCGCCTACCTGGAGACCCGCTTGAAATGAGCGGACTTTTCTCCGGGCCCCCGGAGAAGCCCGCAGACCCCGACAACCAATGGCCAGGGTTGTCGGGAAGAGGCCCTTGTCCTCATCAACATGGGCACAAGGTGCTTTGGTGTGGGGGGCCATTAATTTTGACTAGAGGCAGAGAAACGCCTGACGAGGCTTAATGCTATACAGCGTTAAGCCACGTTTAACAGCTTTTACTGGTGTCTGGCGTTTTCAGGACTGCTCTTGAACGCGATTTTAGGGCATTTTAGGGACAAGAGCTCATTAACTTTCCCCCGCTGATAAATGTCCAAAAGTCCATGTGTGCATGAACACAGGATAACATAGAGGGGAGTTTATGAGCTGTTAAAAGAAAATGGCCAAACTCCCCAAAACGTCCCTTTTATGAGCTTCAGTGTACATGGAGCCTAAAGACCTGTACACACAATCGGAATTTCCGACGGGAAATGTTCGATGGCAGGCTGCTGGCGGAAAATCCGACCATGTGTGTGCTCCATCGGACAATTGTTATTGGACTTTCCGCCAACAAATGTTGGCTAGCATGTCTTCAAATTTTCTGCCTACAAATGTGTGTTGTTGGATTTTCCGATTGTGTGTACACAAGTCCGTCGGACAAAAGTCCAAAGTACAAACACGCATGCTCGGAAGCCAGGAAGGTGGTCAGTCTTGTAAAGTAGCGCTTGTAATGGAGAATTAACATTCGTGACGTGGCAAATTATGAAATCTCCAAATGCAGCGCACAATTCTCTTCTTCTTTAATGAGATAACAATGAAGCTGCTTTGCTGGTGATACTGATGGAGTTATCACAAACTCATTTTCAAAGGCTTTTTTTTTTTTTTAATAGTGATATCAAGAATAATATTATGGTTTGTTTTTTTTTTTTTGTTTTTTTTTTGGGCAAGTTACCACAACACCCATTATCCTGTAGTTTTTAAGATCAAAGATACAATATGTTCGTGTCCCTTGTCAATTTTACATTGCATTTTTTAAAATGTAACTGCCTACTTCCAAAATTTAATTTGAAGTAAAACACATAGCCAAGTATTATTCTCCACAATTTTTTTATTTTGCATTAAAAAAAGAAAACCAATAAATTAGACATGCTATCTGCCAATAGACCTTAACCAAAAAGCGCATTCTATGCATCCAAAAATATAGAAAATATAACAAATCAAATCATTATTCAACCGAAAAATAATGTTAAAGCAAGAACTCCAAGGCCAATAATAAATAACACGTTATTTCCTCTGATTCTGCAACATGTCTGGTTGACAAACAGCCATTCAGAAACAAACTGAAAAGCACGAAATGAAAAGTGCGAACTAAAAAGCGCTAATTAAAAAACGCAAAAAGAAAAGAACTAATCAACACTCGCCAAACTTCTACTAACAGGAAAGGTGGTGCTAAAGAGCTAAAAAACTGCGTAGTACGTCTAGCACATCACTATGTTCGTAATTGTTGCCTAACATTTGTGTGACCGTGTGTATGCAAGACAAGTTTGAGCCAAAGCCCTTTGGACAAAATTCCACGGTTTTGTTGGCGGAAAGTCCGATCGTGTATAAAATAGGCATTAGTCTTGCATGCTCAAGATTCATTACCAGCTTCAGGACACCATGTAGCATGCCTTTTTTGGACCCAGCACCAACAGCCTGTAGTCCCTGCTTGAGTCTATCTGCTCCTTGGAGTATTCCTTAGCTCCGTCCGGTATAACACCCTCCTTTGTCCACTGGGGAGGAAGTTTTCCCAACTCTGTCAAAGCTTAGGCAAAAACATCTGTTTGCTGACTCAGTATGCAGGGGCTGCAAGCATTTTTAACTTTCAATAATATTTCAATAAAACAATATCGTAATACACATAGCAGCCAGAACCCTGGCACAGTCTTACAAAAAACAGCGAATTGTAAACATACACATGTATAAGGCATTGCCAAAAAACCTAGTGACTGAGTATCAGAAGACATTGCAATCATCTCACCGTATTCATAGGAACATCAAAGAACTAACAGAGTCTGTCTAAAATTATCTCACGGGAGAGAAATCGCATATACCATACATCTTGAACGTATCGGAGAAGAAATACGCAAGGAAAGCAAAGGGAGTGTAGAGAGAAGAGAGGGGAAACCCAGAGCGAGGACAAGAAAGTGATGCTCCTCGGGGACAAGCTAAACGTGGACAAGTCCCCTAGCTTGTACATAGTCAGCCCAGGGGCTCCACATGGTTTCAAACCTTTTTTACAGTATCGTTAAGTACACTAGCGATTTGCTCATTGAACATTGTCCAAGATACCTTTCTTCTATACAACAATAGTGATGGACGAACTTCCGACGGGACGTTTTGCGAACGCGAAACGTGAACGTGGCCGATGGTTCACGAACCGTAACGTTCGCGGCGGGCCCCATTGACTTCAATGGGAGGCAAACTTTATAAACCTACATGTCAAATTTGCAGCCACAAAATAATTACTAGCTGTGCACACAGAGTCCCACCACATGGCCAATGACATAACACATGTATGAGGTGAATCTGGGATCGACAACTACAAGCATTCTTTTTTTATATGTGAAATTGTGACAATTCAGGACTGTGGAGCGCATGAAGGCAATGAAGGAGAGGGAAGGTCAGGGTAGGCAAAGAATAAGGTGGAGGAGATGATCACCTGCACCGTGATAGAGAGCACTGACATCAGCAGCGTGATATACAGCACTGACACCTGCACCGTAAGCAGCCCCAGGAGGAAGTCAGCATAGCACAGGGATAGTGGGAGCCCCTCATAATATGCACAACAGAGGTACAGCCTCAGGAGGAAGTCAGCACAGCACAGGGATGGTGGGAGCCCCTCATAATAAGCAGCCCCAGGAGGATGTCAGCATAGCACAGGGATGGTGGGAGCCCCTCATAATAAGCAGCCCCAGGAGGAAGTCAGCACAGCACAGGGATGGTGGGAGCCCCTCATAATATGCACAACAGAGGTACAGCCCCAGGAGTAAGTCAGCATAGCACAGGGATGGTGGGAGCCCCTCATAATATGTACAGCAGAGGTACAGCCCCAGGAGGAAGTCAGCACAGCACAGGGATGGTGGGAGCCCCTCATAATGAGCATAGCACAGGGATAGTGGGAGCTCCTCATAATATGCACAGCAGAGGTACAGCCCCAGGAGGAAGTCAGCACAGCACAGGGATGGTGGGAGCCCATCGTAATAAGCAGCCCCAGTAGAAATATGACACCGCTCAACCTCTTCAAACAGGAGGGTACGGGCATATAGTACGGTGTGCTTTTTTTGTACAAGGAAGTGAGCCAATTGAAGAAAGAAGGTCTGTGTGCTAGATTAAAAAAAAATCATTTCTAGACATATACATGGTCTACTGGTCACATGTGTTGAATTCCTCCGAGATCCATGCCTCATTCATTTTTAGAAATGTGAGGTAGTTAACACTGTCGTGAGCTAGGCGAGTACGCTTATCGGTCACAATCCCCCCTGTTGCGCTGAACGTCCTTTCGGACAGGACACTGGATGAGGGGCAAGCCAACAGTTCGACAGTTCAAGCCTGCCCACCCAGTAGTCCAGGGGTTCATCACTCAGAGCGTCCACATCGGCCGTTAACCCGATGTAGTCGGACACCTGACGGTCTAGGCGTTCCCTGATGCTGGATCCGGATGACACCTGTCGATGGGTCGGCTGAAAGAATGACCTCATATCCGAAGTCACCAACACATCTTCAAACCGGCTTCTTCTTGCAGGCGCTGTTGGATTGGTACCCGCAACTCCTTCTCTGGGAGTGGGAATTACTCCTCTACCAGCGCACGCAAAAGCAGAATGCAGCAAAGCAAGGCCTGAAAGTGCTCCATTCTGACAGCCCTCTGTGACGGTGGTAACATTTCCGCCATTTTGTGCTTGTACCAGGGGTCTAAGTACGCTGCCACTCAGTACTGGTCCTTGACCCTTATGCTTTTTATACGGGGGTCCCTATTAAAACACTGGAGCATGAAGGCCCCCATTTGCACTAAACTGGAAGCGGTGTGGTGGCCTGGCTCCTGCTCATCATCCAGGATAATGTCGTCCTTCATTCTCCTCTCCCCATCCACGCACAACAACAGGGATCCCAGAAAGGTTTAAAGCATGCGCTTCTTGCTCCTCCTCATCAGCCCCGGCACCATCCTCCTCTGACTCCTCTTCAGACTCCTGTTGTTCACTTGTCTCAGATAGAGTAGCCCCCCCTGGGAATTCATCCAGCATTGCAACTTCCTCATCTTCCCGCTCCTGCTCCTCCACAGCTTGATCAATGACACGACGCAATGCACGCTCCATAAAGAAGGCATAAGGTACCATGCCACTGATGGGGTCATGGCTGCGACTGACCAGTTTGGTGATCTCCTCAAATGGGCGCAGAAGTCTCCATGCGTCGCGCATGAGCAGCCACTGGCGCGATGAAGAAAACCCAGCTCCCCAGAACCTGTTCTGCCGCAGAGTTCATACAGGTAGATGTTAACTGCACGTTTCTGCTGGAGCAGCCTATCAAGCATATAGAAGGTTGAGTTCCATCGCGTCGGGCAATCGCAAATAAGACGTCTGACCGGCAGATTGTGTCACCGCTGAATGTCAGCAAGGTGAGCCATGGCCGTGTAAGATCTTCTGAAATGGGCCGAGATTTTCCTTGCCTGCCGCAAGATGTCCTGGACCCCAGGGTATTTGACAACGAATCGCTGCACGACCAAGTTTAAGACGTGTGCCATGCATGGCATGTGCGTAATTTTGCCCTGTTTCAATGCGCTAAGCAGATTGGCACCGTTGTCACACACCACTTTACCAACTGTCAAATTGGGCGGTGTTAGCCACTGATCTGCCTGTGAACGCAAAGCTGAAAGGAGTGCTGGGCCAGTGTGGCTCTTGGCTTCCAGGCACAACAGACGCAGCACGGCATGGCAACATCTCACCTGGCATGTCGAATAGGTTCTGGGGAGCTTGGGCGGCACAGCGGAAGATACGCTAGCAGCGGAAAAGGAGGAGTCAGCCGAGGAGGAGAGGGAGGAGGATGGAGTAGGAGGAGAAGAAGAGCATGCAATCTGTGGCGGTAAAACCAAATCTACACGGGTGCCACGGGTTACATGCTTGACAGCCGTCAGAAGGTTCATCCAGTGGGCAGTAAAAGTGATATACCTTCCCTGCCCATGTTTGCTAGACCACGTGTCTGTGGTCAGATGTATCTTGGCACCGACACTGTGTGCCAGAGATACATTCACTTGCCGCTGAACATGGCCATATAGCTCTGGGATGCCCTTCTGTGAGAAATACTTCCTTCCTGGGACCTTCCATTGTGGTGTTCCAATGGCCACAAATTTTCGAAAGGCCTCCGAGTCCACCAGTTTATATGGCAGTAGTTGGCGGGCTATCAGTTCTGACAAGCCAGCCGTCAACCGTTGGGCAAGAGGGTTATCCGGCGTCATCGTTTTTTTACGCTCGAACATTAGGCCCACGGAAGCCTGCCTTTTTGCAGAAAAACGTGAGCTTGGCTTGATGGAAGGTGGAGTTGAGGACAATTGTGAGGAGAGAGGAGAAGAAGTAGAAGACGAGGCTGGACGGTGAGAGCCTGGAGTGTGGCTTTGTGTGTTCCGTTGCTCCCACTAGGCTCGGTGATGGCAGCTCATGTGCCTTCTTAAGGCGGTCGTCCCTAGGTGAGTGTTGGGCTTACCGCGACTAATGCGTTGACTGCAAAGATTGCAGATGGCAACACTATTGTCAGCAGCGGACACGTTAAAAAAAGCCCACACTGCGGAGCCATGTGCCGGCGTCCTGGGAGAGCCAGATTTGACCGTACATGGTCGATGACTCGCTCCTGATACATTAGCAGTCTGCTTTGTCCCTCCTGTGCAATGTAAGTTATTCCCGCTTCTCCCTATCTGCTGGTCCATATCTCCCTCTGAACTCCCCTCCTCTTCCTCTCTTGTGGGCACCCACGTGACATCACTAGACACATCATCATCGACGTCACCTTCCCCACCGCTATAAGTAGAGATCTCAGAGTAGGCACCAACACTGGGGATCAACCTCCTCCTTGGGCTGATCTGGGTACTGTCGTCAGACTGCTGAGTGGCGGTTGTTGCTACCTCCTCTTTCTGATCCAATGCCAAGAGTGGCTGCGCATCAGAAATGTCTTGATATGGATTGGAAAATAATTCCTGTGACTCAAACGGAAGGTATGTGGTGGTGGTGGTGTTGGTGTTGGTGGTAGTGTTTTGGGGGTGCACATAGCAGAGAGTGAAGAAGAGGGTGCAGATCGAGAGGATGAGGAGGGTGCAGAAGAGTAAGGCTGAGTGAGCCACTCAACCAATTCTGGTGCTTCCTTTGACGTAATCGCATGCACCTTCTGCAATTTCCCACTTTGGCTCAAGCCTGTTGCTCCTGCCCTACCCCTACCACCCCTGCGGAAGGGCCTGCCTCTTCCTCTGCCTGTCATTTTGTAAATGACCCTGTGACAAAACTCTCTACAGAAGTGCAGTATGTATGTGGAAGAAGGTATATAACACCCCGCTTCAATCTGTTGTTTTTGGTGGCCACTGGTCTATCACACCAGTTACAATACTTTTTTTTTGGATTGCGTTTGTCACTCTTTGTAGTATCGCTGCGGAACCGCTCAGCAGTCACAATGCTGCACAGTGGAAACGCACTATACTATGCAAGTATTTTATACAGTGTATTACACAACTATATACTGCACACCAAATAGTACACCTATACCAGTCCTTACGGACCTTTGTGGAACTAGTAGGTTGTGATTAGCAGACTGTACCTCAGTCCCTATACTGATAAAGGACTGCTGCAGAATAGGGCAGCAGTCAGCAGTAGTGCACCTCAACCCTATATATTGTGGACCTATACCAGTCCTTAAGGATTAGCAGACTGTACCTCACTCAACCCTATATACTCTAGTACGCTATACCTTACCAGTCCTTAGAAGGACCTTTTGTGGAACTAGTAGGTTGTGATTAGCAGACTGTACCTCAGTCCCTATACTCATAAAGGACTACTGCAGCAGAAGGGCAGCAGTCAGGTATAATATTCTTTCTATATTTGGAAGAAAGAATATTATACGTGCACAACCCTATTACCATACCAGTCCTGAAAAGGACCTTTGTGGACCTAATAGTAACAGCTAATGATTAAACTGACTGTCCCTCACTGCTACACACAGCTTCCTGTCTGTCCCTATTTAAACTGACAAAACACAGGCTGCTGCAACAATAACTTGAATAGCACTGCGCTCAAAACTATATCCTGTACTACTACTCCATACCAGTCCTGAAAAGGACTTTTGTGGACCTAATAGTAACAGCTAATGATTAAACTGACTGTCCCTCTCTGCAACACACAGCATCCTGTCTGTCTCTATCTGCACTGAGAAAAGACAATCTGCTGCAACAATGACTTGAATAGCAGTGCCTCAAACCTATATCCTGAACTACTCCTATACCATACCAGTCCTTAAAAGGACTTTTGTGGTCCTAATAGCTAGCGATTTGGGTCACTGCAGTCTCTCCCTGCTCCACACAGCAACCTCTCCCTATAGTGACAGTAGAAAGAATGTAAAATGGCTGCCGGATCGGGTCTATTTATAAGTTAGGGGGAATGTCCAAGTGTCCATGTGCTGTAAAGTCTCAATTGGCTGTCCTGTACCACATGATGGATGTGTCATCATAGGTCAAAGTTTTTTTACACAGTAAACACGGAAGTCCGCCGGGCGAACAGCGGAAATAGTCCGCCGATCGGGCGGACCGCGAACAGCCGAAATTCGCCACGAACCGAGTTCGGGCATCCCTATACAACAATATGCTCACATGACCTGGCTATAGAAAGCTTACCTGCTAAAAACATAAAGAAAATGAATCACTGTTTGGAGGGAGGCAGATGTGCAATAGGTTTATTTAACAAAGCCACAGGCGGTCGCTGGGGGATGGGAACCCCTAAAACTTTCTGTATGAAAGCAAAAACCTTGTTCCAGAAGCCCTGCAACTTTGGACACTCCCACCATATATGATACATACTACCTACTGCTTGGCATCCTCTGAAGCACAGAGCCGAAGAAGACGGATAAAGCCTCGACAAGCGAAGTGGGACCATGTACCATCGTGACATAACCTTGGCATTAACCTCCACTAGGGAAAGAAGGACGAGTCCCAACGGTCAACATCCCTGTCAGAGGCCAGATCCTAATCCCATGCCCGCATGTAAAGGAATTTTTCGGGGGAGTTAAGCAGCAGCCTGTAGATAATAGATATGGTGCTCCTGTGTACACATGTCTCATAAGGAGTAACCTTAGGATCTTTAGTCACTGACAAGCCTAAAGAATTCAAACCATTATTTCGTATGGTGGCATTTTAAGCTTGGAGCCACCAATGAAAAGCCTCAGGATCCTGGCCGGGTGGGGAGTCAGAATTGCTGAAGAGGTGATTTAGCAGAAAAAAGGGGTGAAACTACGTTTGGATTGTTACGCACTTTTTCTTATACAGCCTTAAGAAGTAGACAAAGTTGGAGCCAAAATGGGCACCCTATGCCTTATTAGTTGCCATTTAACATAATCCAATGGGATGCCGTTAACCGCCTTCCTCTCAATCGTTATCCAATCTGGCTTTTCTGACTGGACATATACCATGGATAATTAAATTTGGTATGTATCTACCACAGGGTGGGCCTGGGGATACATTATATAAAACACATGCCGCGTCCCTGTATTTAAATTTACTAAAAAACGTAATGAATAATGTTGACAATAATGGACATTTTAGGCATAAATATAGATATAATAAAAAGAGGGGGGGTAATTTTAAACAATTTTTATTTCTTAAAAAAAAACACAATCTCAATGCCTCAGAGCATAATCTTTCACTGTCCAGCGTACTGTAAGTACATCATATTCTACATTATATTCCCATAGGCATCCAACGTGGGGGCATCAAGGAACAAAGAACCATCAATACAAAAAATATTTTATACACACAGTAAATAATGTTTCGCGTTCACCATAACGCTTCATCAGGAGCTTATAACTTTTTATTCCCTATGGATAGCCAAAAAGAAAAAAAAGCATCTCTACAGGGGTAAAGCAGTAGTGTAGCCCGTATATCATATATAAAAAGCACAAAAGGAAGTGAAGACTCCGGAAATATAGGACAAGAAAAAGGGGAGAAGGGTTGTATAACCCGTGATCTTCCAGCTATTTCCCAATGGTTTCCGACCTATCCTTGAGGTAGAGGAGAAGAAAACCACCCCTCAATGCCTTCCCAGCCACACACCGGGGCTGCTGTGAAAAAATATATGCCATGGATAGCTGATCCGCCTGCGCTGCCTGATGATAATGGGCCAGATGAGGGAGACCCAAAATTCCTCACGGTTTTATTAGTATAACCCTTGTTTTGAAAGTCTTTGACCCTTACCACCCCACACATAGCGTACCAGTTTGGACTGAAATATAGATAAATCAGAATGACTGCTATGGGTGGGGACCAAAAATAATATAAAATATGGGGGGAGAAGTGTCATTTTGTTCGAATGGATTTTTGCAGACAGGATAAATCATGTCCCACCCAAATCTGGATGTCCTCCTCTAATCCTTTAAAAAAGGGTGGGTAATTTGCTTTATACAGCGATGATCGGGAAAATGTCAAATTCCTGAATACGGTATATAATCTGACCTCCACGCAAACGGAAATGCATCTTGTAGTCTAGTGACTGACGACAATGGGAGATCATTGGGAGATGGGAGATTTTGTGTTCATTCACTTGGAGGCCAAAGGCCCATCCGAAAGAGTGTAAGAGACGGGTTAAATTGGGGAGGGGAATTAATGGCGAGGTGACAAAAAGAAGCAAATCATTGGCAAACAATGCACACTTGTGGATTTGCCCATCGCAATACACCCCATGGATATTGGAGTCCGACCTGATTGCAATCGGCAGAGTTTCAATCGCGATAGCAAATATTAGGAAGGAGAGGGGACACCCCTGCCTATTACCTCTGGCGATCGAAACAGGCTCAGAGTGAAAGCCCTGGAGTCTCACTTTCGCTTTAGTGTTCTCAAGTGCTCGCAAGATGTGAGGAAGTTATTTCTGAAACCCCATGCCTTCAGCAGCTCGAATAGATATGGCCAAGAGACCGAGTTGAAATCCTTTTGGAGATCAATGGACAATAGCATACCAGTTTGAGATTGACCCCCTGTTCCCCCCGATTGCAATATAGAGATAAGGTCAATGGCACAGCGTACTTGGTCAGGTCCCTGTCTACCTGGTATAAACCCTACTTGGCCTTTATGAATAATAGGTATTTATGAAGGAAGCCAATCTATTGGCCTAGATTTTAGTAAGTAGCTTGAGATCATTGTCGCTTAAAGAGACTGGTCTGTAATTTTATTATGGAAATAAATGTTGTATTCATATCTGTGTCCAGTTTGTGTCCTGTTTGCAGGGAGTTAAAGAACCTTTCCAGATAATGGGGCCAATGTGTTGGCAAAATTTTGGCAATAGACTGCCAAAAAACCCATCTGGGTCAGGCACGAGGCCTGTTTCATCATGTTAATGACCTGGAGGACTTCCTTAACTATAACAGGTGACTCCATCATTTCCCTGTGGGAATCCACAAGTTTCAGAAGTTTAACTGCAGAGAGAAAAGATAGTGGCTCATCAGAATCGGCCAAAGAAACAGACTGGTAAAGTTTTGAATAAAATCTATGGAATTCAGTTAGTGCTTTCTACGGATCCTGGGTGTAGACTTCTGATGAGCAATACATTTTAGGGGGAGCCAAAAAGCACCCTTTAAGGCTAAGTTTTGCAGCCAACATAGATCTTTTTGCATGTGAGATTTTGCTGCCAACCAACGCAGGCTTTTTTCTGCTCTCAAGGTGAGTAACAAATTAAGGGCAAGTCTAATAGATTCTCCAGGTGCAATCTGGATAAGTTTACCCCAATGTGTCGCCTTGTGTGCCCGGCCCAAGTCTGATTGATTCAGGAGGGCTTTATTAAGATGACAGGTGAAGAGTCTGTTGCCAGACGCTACACGCAGAATAGAAATTGAGACATTTGCACGACCGGGCCAGGCAGTCTTTGTTGCTAGCTTGAGACATAAAAGGGATGAGGGCGAGGTATTTTCTGCAGAAATTACAACATATCAGTTTCCAAACTTTAATTCACAAGCGACGCACATTACAATGTGGTTAACTCTTAAAAATTTGTGGAACTCCGCTTAACCTGTATAGAACACTTTCTTTTGCTACACAAGGACAAGGTTGTTTTGAGGCCCAAGGCCTCTTTTCTTCCCAAGGGGGACTCTTTGTTGTTTCTGGAGGCCCCCGTAGGTGACAGCCTGCTTTTCATTCAAGCTTATGACCTCAGGGGTGAGGGGAGCAGCTGCAGGGGTGAGGTTTGGGATGTAAGAGATGCATACTGAAAACTTTGATTTTTTTTTTTGTCACAGGTTTTTAGAACACATGCCTAATGTTCAATATCCTTAAGTGGTTACTTTTTTATTTGATAACAGGTTTAGTTTAAATGGACCTTGCTACATCATGGTTCAAAGTAATGAAAGCGCATTCTGTAAATGAAGATGTTTTGTACCTACCTTTTCTTACAGCTTGTGTCTTCAAACTCAGCCGCTTCGCTGATACCTGGCAACTTTTCAACACTTGAGTGAATCAAATACCTGCTCACCTACCACCATGCCCCCAACCCCCTTCCTGCAGGATGCTGTTAATCCTTCTGATTCCTATGTTACTGAAGTCACTGGGAATCAACAAAGCGGCAGAGTTTGAAGACACAGGCTGCTGAAAAGATAAGTATCCAATATCTTCTTTTATGGCCTGGGCCTTATTACCATATACAACTTATCTTTTGCTAGTTTACTTTGTAGTGATATATAGTAAACTGACCACTGATAGTGGTGTATCAGTGATTTTAATGGAGCACTTTAGGAAAAAAAATCACCTGCAAGTGTAGTGTAAGTAATATTAGGCCAAGTCAACTTTGTGTCTGTATATCCACTATGTGGGTGTGTGTATATCTTGTATATGTGTGTGTGTGTGTGTGTGTGTGTGTGTGTATATGTATGTATATATATATATATATATATATATATATATATATATATATATTTTACAGGTTTTAAATCTATTTTAAATATGAATTTTTATTTTAAAGATGGTGAGAAAAAAAACAAAAAGCGACCATATGAAGAAATAAAAATAAACAAAGATGATGACGAGGATGATGACGATGATGATAATGCTTCTTCAAAAAGTTCTCCTGAAGACCCACCTCAGGTGTTGCATGATATAAAAAAATGCTGAGATTGTTTTTGAACTTGAGTAATTATTATTAGTTACTTTCAATTGGAATCGGGGGGGTAGCCAGATAAGCGGAAGTTCCATTTCTGGGTGGAACTCCGTTTTAAGTTTCCTTATGTTCTTGTTTAAATAGGAACCAAAGATTATACACTGCATTCTAGGTGTGGTTAGTAAGTATATACAGTGTTAAACTGCATTTGTGTTCCTGTTCATGCAACCTTTCTTTATCGTACATCATAGGACACAGATCCTTAAGTAATTACTTAACGGGTTATGGGCCACCTTCAGGTGTTGACACTGGTAAACCCAATTAAGGAAGTTCACTTCCTATATAACCGCTCCTCCTTCCAGGAGCACATCAGTTTTTTTGCCAGTGTCTAAGAAGTTGGTCACAAGTGAAGATGTGCTCTGAGGAGCTCCAGCAGGGATCCATGCTGTATTTAAAAATCCTCCACAACCGGATCCATCCACGCCACTGCGGCCACAGGATGGTACCCGGGCCTCGCATTGAAGAACAAGGTTTTGCCTGTAACGCTTCTCTTTGAGAGCTGAACCCTAGGAACCAGGACTCTTTTTGGTCTTGCTACATTAGCTAAAGTTATCCCCAGGGGTGCTATACAAGGCCCAAAGGAGTGGAATCCCTATTAAAAGGGACCCAAGGTATTTGAAGGTTTAACTACGTTGCCCAACGTGATGGGTGAAATTTGGATCTGTCTGTTTACAGCAGTATCCTGCAGCGAGGAAAAGGTTTGGAGGAAAGCACCTATGACTTTTCCTTTAACATTTAATGTCGTAATGCCTTAAAAACTCCTCTAGAGGGAGTAATGTGTATGTATATACCCTGTTGATTCTGCCAAGGGGGGCTCTTCCTACCCCCAAAGGGGGTAACTGAGTGCCAGGGGGTACAAGTACATAAGTACTCCTTCCCCCACCCCCTGTGGGATGTGCGGTGAAAGCATTTACTTGATATTTTTTATTTTTTTGTAAAACAGCGAGCAGAGGGGAGACATGCCGCATGGCAGCTGCAGTCTCCTCTCCTCCTCCGCCTGACTGTGTCTGAAGGAGGAGGGAGGGTCGAGCAAGAGGAGTGGCTTAATGGCGTGTGCCGTGTGCGGACTCTGCGTCCTTTGAAAACAGATGGCGTACAATCAATCAGGCTCACGCCTGAGGAGCTTAAAAGCTGATGCTCTCTGAACACAGAGTGGTCTACTGGAGCAGCTGAAACAATACTGCCACAGGACACATAAAGCGCTGGATCATGTGAGGGGGTTTACACAGGCATTTTCAGTACAGGAAAATACATAATTGTTTAGCATTTGTTTTATCTATGCTTTTAGTATTTTTTTTTCCTGTTATTGCTTAACAAATAGAACAGTTCTTCTAGTACCTCTGCTTGTGCTTAGCACTATGGCTTCTAAGGCTACTACTGAGACACCTAAGGTTCCACCACCAGGCGCTGGGAACTCCAGCCATGCCTCCACACTGTTATACTCTCCGGAGATGCAAGATATGGCAAGCCAGGTTGAGTCTTTGGAACCGAGTGGTGGTGCAACTGTTTCTCACACTTCAGCCTGTATAAGTGACTGAAGATGCATTTTCCTCTGCCCGGCAGGGCTTAGAAGGATGATTAGCGGCTTTAATGCAACCTCCATCCAAGGTGATGGGAAGCGTGCTAAATCTCTCACTCCCACTCCAAACCCCTTATCAGGGGAACAATGGGGACAAGATGAGGTGTTACCCTCAGATGATCGAGGGGAAAAGCAAGCCGATTATTCCTCTACTGTTGAAATAGCTGATGAATCAGCTTCACAATTTGAGGTACAAACCCTTACAGAAATGGTTTGTTCCACCTTCATACTACCCCTAACAGAGTTAGCTGAAGGTCCTTGCTTCAGCTTACTCTGAAGCAAGGTCCCTGCACAACAGGCCCATTAATTGGCAGAGTTACCAGAAGCATTATGTTTTGCCATAGATGCTATGTAAGATTCTAGTAACCAGGCATTCCACCTTGCGCTTGTGCTAATATTATTTTTCACATAATATAATATAAAGTTTTTTGGTCCCTTTAATTCGATTTTAGCTGCTTATATTTGCTGAACAGTGCTAGGGAAATGAGGAACGAGGTCTGGCCCTATTTAATGGTGCATTGCAGTGGGCCCGTTCCCCATTGAAAACTTCACGTATGATGAAACGCGTATGGGAGGGCACACTGTGACGTCACCACATGTTACGAGAGGAGGACGGGCTCTCGTTTTGCCGGCCGGCTTGTTTTTTATGTGCGATCATTCTTGGTTTTATGTAAGTGTATTTCTATTATAATTAAACAAGTGCCGAAGTTTTTTACACTATAGGAAGCTTCTTTCTTTTTATATTCTGAACGTATACATTGGGTATTAATGAAAATGTGGAGCATCATATGAATCCTCAATACATGGATCGTTTGTTCCCGATTGGCAAAGCTTTCGGTGGAGGCGAGGAGCTGGCATTAGCTTGAGATCATAAACGCTCCTTACGCTTTACCGTCTGGTAAGCGCATTTATTTGTCAGTGGCTGGGCACAGTAGTGATAAGGAAGTGTGGAATTGCTGTGGTGCGATCGACTTTTTTCTTCAATAACACAAAATTCTTTATGGACTTTTGTTTATAGTATTGGTTCATTTATTTGCTTTTTTATTGGTGTCGTTTTTTTTCTCCTTTTTTTTTGTTTTTTTTTGGCGCAGCTCTTTTTCCTATTTGTTTCTATTTGTATTTGTGTGTATCCCACAGTGGAGCAGCAGCCTTAAATTACTTGAACATTTATTTGTCAATTCTTTCAATTATTATTATTTGTTTTTATTTTATATATTGATTTTATATTTATTAATTTAGCACATTTTTTTTCTTATTTGATAAGTAAGAAAAATACCCTTTTTTTTGGGTCTTAGAGCGGTTTTACCCCCCTCTTACAAAGATGGTTCGTGTTTTTTCAAGCTACCTCTAGTAGTCAGCTGATAGTTCTGTTTCTTCTTAGGTTCCTTAGAACCTTCATTGCCTTTTTTAATGCGTTTCCTGTACATGTACAGATCCACGCAGAAATTCATCAAATCCATTTTAGATTGAAAAGAATCTAAATCAGTTCCTGAAGATCCGTTATTTTCTATGAAGTCGATCAGATCAGTAGTTTCTATCCTACAAGAAGGAAAACTTCTGGTGCCTATCGGCATCATAGATGCATATCTGTATTTCTATATATTAACCGCTCACCAAGGGTTTCTGCGGTTCGAAGTAGAACAGCAGCATTTCAGTTTATAGCCTTGCCCTTCGGGCCAGCTACTGGACCCAGAGTGCTCACAAGACTGCTAGCCACACCTCTAGCCAGGTCAAGGGCACAGGGCTTAAACACTCTTGGCATACCTAGAAGATCTATTGCTAATAGACCAATCGGTGTTCGGAGTAAGGGTACACATTACAACCAGTTACCTGGTTGCGTTCTCAACTTAGTGAAGTCTCCCTTAAAACTGCTAAAAAAGCAGGAGTATTTGGGTCTGATCATAGATACAGCCCAGAAAAAGGGGGTGTTCTTGTCCAGGCAAAAGACAACTCCATAAGAGAGTTGGTGCAGATGGTCAGGTCAAATGAGATCCCTCCATTCACCTTTGCATGAGGTTGTTAGAAAGGATGGTGGCTTCATTCGAAGCAGTTCCCTATGCCCAGTTCCATTTGAGACTGTTGCAAAACAGTATTCTATCTGCTAACAAGACGATCCAAGCTTTGGACTTGCCAATACGGCTGTCCCCAAGGGTGTTCCAAAGTCTCAATAGGTGGTTACTAACCAGAATCTGCGGAAAGGAAGATCCTTCAGACCTGTTATCTGGAAGGTGGTAACGACAGATGCCAGCCTTTCAGGCTGGGGAGCAGTACTAAAGTAGACAACTGTCCAAAAACCGTGGTCAAGAACCAAAAGAGCCTTGCCCATCAACATCCTAGAGATTTGGGCAGTGTATCTGGCTCTAAAGACCTGGATTTCCAGGTTAAGGGTTTGTCCTGTCAGGATCCAATCCGACAATGCCACGGCTGTAGCCTATATCAATCACCAAGGGGGCACCAAGAATCTCAACTCAGAGAGAGGTGAACCATATTCTAACTTGGGCAGAAAGGAATGTCTCATACCTATCAGCAGTCTTCATTCCAGGAATGGAGAATTGGCAGGCGAATTACTTAAATCGTCAGCAGTAATTCCCAGGGGAATGAAAACAATGGTAAATGTATCCTCTAACAGAGTGGTACTGTGGATACAAAATAGATAAGTGTGCCATGTCCTAAGATAATATGAAATGGAATAAGAGAGGGACTATGGACTTTTTAGGCACCATAACACAAAAACTTTTTTTAATTATATATAAAGTAATTTTATTAATTAATTAAAACATTTTTTCATACAAAGCTTTAAAAACTCGTCGCAACCAATAGTCATACCCATGTACAATATCGAATATATTACCGCTACTGTAACTTAACCAAGTTTCAATTGGAGGCTATGGACAATTAATGTTGTAAACATTCCACAGTTAGATCGAAAATCCAACAGAAAGGTGGAGATACAGAATTTGCGGTATAATAGTAGTGTTCAAGAAGAATGGCTCAATGTTTCGTGTGTATGCACGCTTCTTCTGCAGCTTAAGCTTTATGACTAACGGAAAATAGAAGGAAAACAAGATCAAATAAGTACATATATAATTACACAGGTACAAAGACATATGTTGAATGATTAAGAAATGTACAAAATCAATTATTAAACTGTACAGGTGTGTCCTGGGCAGCGAGAATACTCAGCATTCTTGCAACAAGAGAGAGGAACAGAGGCACTATCGGGGCGTGTATAACACAATAAGTACAAAATGAGAAAAAGTTACTGTAATGGGCAAAACCCCCAAAAACAGCTTTATAATGTATCAATAAATTTATATATAAACATAGGATTGACTTACTGGATAAGTTTCTTATAGGTGTGTAGATTTAATAACCCCAAACAGAAAGCGGGGGGCTCAAAGATGAAATTACAGTAACCATACACTGACAATGATGCTGGGTCACACAGGAATGTTCAATAATAGAAAATGGCGCCAGCATGGCCATTGCAGGGAGGAAACACCAACCACAACAAGGTATAGATATTAGGTAACCAGGCACCGTATATATCAGCTGTAAAAAGCACACCAATTGCGTGCTTTTTGTATACAGGTCCCACCCGTAGTCATCCAATCGGCGTACACCGACGTGACGTCATCCGGACCGGCCGACAAACCACTGCACATGCACACGCCAACAACTCGCCTGCATAGACTAACGCATCACAATGAGTAGCAAAGCACAGGGAGTGATAGGCACAAGTCAACGGGACAGCAATTAATGGCTCCCCCTAGTGGACCAATGCCTGCGTCACATCGGAAACGAATTGCAAAAGTGACACTGGGCGGCCGCATAGTGGCAGGATCCAATCGCCAAATCGCTACAATATGCCGAGATGCCCCGGCATTCCGGAAATGCAAACTTTCACATTGGTTGTGCTCTCAACCAAACTTTCAAACCATCCAATGGCTGGTTTCATAACTGATCACATGTGCAGCATTATGGCAGTTGAAGAACCATTAGAGACCAAGATGGCAGCTTCCTTGACTGAAAACAATAGAAGGGTTTACTTCCACTTTAAAGGCTAAGTCTCAGCCTTATCGATTTTACTTTAAAAAAAAACAACAAAAAAACATGCATTCTTAAACCAGGGTTTTATGCAAGGGGTGATGCAGATTAATCTGCTAGTTAAATCACCTTTAAGCCCTTGGGACTTGACTTTCGTCAGTCTAGTCTAGTTTTGTCAGTGTTACAAGAACAACCATTTGAACCAATACAGCATATTTCCTTAGTCCTTCTGACAAGGAAGCTGGTATTTGTGGTTTGCTATATCCTCAGCAAGGAGGGTTTCAAAATTGGCTGCTCTTTCTTATAACGAGACATATTTGATTATTCATCAGGAAAGAGTGGTGTTACACCCTCGTCCAGGCTTTTTGCCAAAAGTAGTTTCAGGTTTTTACCTGGACCAAGATATTTTCCTGCCATCATTTTTTCCAAAAGCGTATTCCAGGAAAGAAAAGTAACTACATTGTCTTGATGTGGTGAGAGCAGTGAAAATCTATTTAAGGGAAACTGCTCAAATTCTTTAGACCGATGTCTTATTTATTCTGCCAGAGGGTACCAAGAGGACAGGCAGCATCGAGATCCACTGTTCCTAAGTGTATTCGGCAGTTATAATTCAAACTTCTGATTTAAGGGGTAAGATTCCCCCTTTTCAAGTTAAGGCGCAATCTACCAGAGCAGTTAGTGCTTATTGGGCAAAGCGTCACCAGGCCTCCATGGCTCAGATCTGTAAGGCCGCAACTTGGTCTTCAGTACATACATTCACAAAAAAATTTTTTTCCAGGTGGATGTAAGGATATTGCCTTTGGGCGCAGTGTACTGCAGGCAGCAGTATAAATCCTCAAATCTATGGGTACTCTGCGGGTTGTTTCTCCCTCCCCTCGTATAGCATTGCTATGGGATGTCCCATTAAGTAATTACTTAAGGCTCTGTGTCCTATGATGTACGGTAAAGAAAATAGGATTTTGACAGTACGACTCTGTCCCTGATTTTATTCCCGACGATCTCATCTACCACCCACATGCGACATTTCCAAACATGACAGTGCTTCCCACAATGATTTATACCCCACTATCAGACATGTTCTTCCTACAGACACATTTTCACAGTCAATAAGTGTTCCTGGAACCTTGGTAGGAGACCCCTTTTTAAATTCTCCTTGTCTGGAGACGTGATTCTCAAGTGAGGATATCCCGACCTACCTAAAGAATTCGTAACATGAACAGGGACGGATGTTAATGAAAGTATCTCTGTACTCTGCAGTTGCTGTCTGTTTTGTAACCAATATGTACCCAATTTGTACCCAATTTGTACTCATGTAACCCCATACTGTTGTTCTCATCTTATGTGAAAATTCTAATAAAACTTTTTTTTGAAAAAAAAAAAAAAAAAATAGGATTTTTATAACCGCTTGCCTGTAAAATCCTTTTCTTGGAGTAAATCATAGGACACAGAGGTCCCGTCCCTCTTTTGGGATTTAGGACAGGGGTTGACAAATTTGCTTGGAATCTAGGAGCCAGCTAAAAAAGTTAGGAGCCAGGTCCGTGACGGCGATCTGGACCTGTCCCTGGCCTGACATGGAGACGAGTGAGGGGAAGATAGCCCCCAGCCCCCCACCTGTCTCCAAGTCATTGCCCATAGCTCTTAGAGGGACATTTTTAAATTGCATTTTAGTGTAAATATGAGATGTGAGGTCTCTCTGACCCTAGATATCATATATAAAAGAGGACCTGTCATGCTTTTTTCTATTACAAGGGATTTTTACATTCCTTGTAATAGGAATAAAAGTGACACACATTTTTTTTTTTTTTTTTAAAAGAACAGTGAAAAAAATAAAAATAAAAGTTAAAATAAGAAAAAAAAATTGTTTTAAATGCGCCCTGTCTTGCCAAGCTTGCGTGCAGAAGCGAACGCATATATGAAAGCGGTGTTCAAACCACACATGTGAGGTATCGCTGCGATCGGTAGAGTAAGAGCAATAATTCTAGCCCCAGACCTCCTCTGTAACTCAAAACGTGCAACCTGAAGAATTTTTTAAACGTCGCCTATGGAGATTTTAAAGGGTAAAAGTTTGTCGCCATTCCATGAGCGGGCGCAATTTTGAAGCGTGACATGTTGGGTATCGATTTACTCGGCGTAACATTATCTTTCACAATATAAAAAAAAAAAAAAATTGGGCTAACTTTACTGTTGTCTTTTTTTTTTTTTTTATTAAATAAAAAATTTTTCCCCAAAAAAAGTGCGCTTGTAAGTCCGCTGTGCAAATATGGTGTGACAGACAGTATTGCAACGACCACCATTTTACTCTCTAGGGTGTTAGAATAAATAATAATAAAAAAAAATATATATATATTATATATATTATATATATATATATATATATATATATATATATATATATATTTTTTTTTTTTTTTTTTTGTTTTGTTTAGGGGTTCTAAGTAAAGGGATGGAGAAAGACTGGCCCATTAGCATTGTTGGTTGTAATTCCAACGGCCACCACAAGAGGGCGCCAGATTCCAGAAGGAACCATAGGATCACAGAAGGCCTCAAAGCCGGGGGCTCAATTACCGGCCGCCTGCGGCCCGACGCGATCGCGCGCGGGGGGTCCACGGAGACGGGATACCCCCAGCTATGCTGCCCCAGGCGCAAGGTCGCTGATTCTAGTCGCCAATGCGACCTGGCGACCGGGTTTTGTCGAGCACTGATTTAGGATATTGCTTTGCTACAAAAACTGATGTGCTCCTGGAAGGAGGAGGGGTTATATAGGGAGTGAACTTCCTTAATTGGGTTTACCAGTGTCAACGCCTGAAGGTGGCCCATACATAACCCATTTAGTAATTACTTAAGACCCTGTGTCCTATGATGTACTTCAAGAAAAGGATTTTTATAGGTAAGCTGTTATAAAAATCCTATTTTTAACAGCTATCACTGATTTGGTTCAGTTTTGTATGTGCCAGTATTGCCAAATGTTTATCCCTTTCTGACTTCAGCAAAGTTATTGCAGTTGGGCTGCATGTGTTAATAAACTCTAGATGTGTGCTAGTAACTACACTGTAAATCATACCGTTTTTGTCATTGTGCTTGATTTTATGTTGTATACACCATTATTTAGTATATAAAATATACTGGTTTTAATACTGCTTTAGAATCTAAAACCTACTGTATATGGTGTATTTTAAAAGCTTAACATGCAGCTTTTCCTTCCAGACTACAGATCTTATACGGGCACTGCAGGAACTGGAAAATGCAGCTTCAGGAGATGCAGCTGTGCATCAGAGGATAGGCTCATTGCCAATAGAAGTACAAGATGTGTCACTTCTGAACAAGATTACTGGTGAGCATTTTATTATTTCAGCACTAAGTATTCTTTAAAGACTCTTCCTGGATTTATGCAAAAGGTTTCTTATTTTTCTATTTAGATAAAGCTTCTGGAGATCAGCTTTCAAAGATGGTGGATGATGCTTGCATGCTTCTAGCAGATTATAGTGGCAGACTAGCAGCAGAAATAGATGACCGTAAACAGTTGACCAAAATGCTGTCCGATTTCCTGCAATGTCAGAAGGAGGTCCTCGATGAGAAGGAACACCAACTAGAAGTGGGTACCTTTTTTATCATTTTTCTTTTGTTTCTGTTACAATATATTGTTTGACAAGCTTTTAGACAGCCTTTGATTGGAAGAAAAAGTAACTTTGATAGTCAAATAACTTAGAAGCAAATAGTAGATTAGTGCTACATAGAGCATTTTAACCTGTAATTGGTTAAAGTATAACCAAAAGCAAAACTTTTTTTTTTTTTTTGTTTTGGATTGAGTGGAAAGGAATTAGAATACCTGTCAGTTTTTATTGCTGTCTGTGACTCTGTTTAGAGAATGAAATACCTGTAATAATAATCTCACTATTTGTCCTGTTTACTGTTGTCATTGAAAGTAAAAGAAAATCCCACATTTCGGGTTGACATAAGAACACTAAGCCCACGTACACAAGGTCGGAGATTTTGCCAACCAAATCCGTCGGATTTTGTCTGTCGGATTTAGTCCGACGGATTGTGTCCGAAACTGTTGCATACCAATGGTCAGGCCAAGTTGTCTGATTTAGCAGTTGCCAGGAACGCGGTGACGTAATTTCGTTACGATGGGACTACATTCAGGCTAGTAGCCAATAGCTTTGATGTAGGAATTTGATCTGAGCATGCGTGGCACTTGGTCCGATCAAAATTCGCTACACGTGATCGGATTAGGTCCAACCGGCCCAGTTGGTCGGGAAATATTTCCAACATGTTGGAAAATTGGGTCCGACAGAGATTCGGACGGAATCAGTCCGATGCATACCACACACAGTCGGATTATCTGACGACACGGTCCGATAAGACGCATTCCGACGGATTCTCCGACTGTGTGTACGTGGCATAATAGAGGGGAAATCTTCCAATAGGGACATTAGTTCTGGTGACACACTGGAATTCCCTTACTTTGGAGGGATTTCCTCTCACTTCCTCTTTTGGCTATAGGACAGGAAGTGAAATCTCCCAAATGGGACACAGATGTGAAAAAAAAAAAAATCTGACAGGGGTTATAACCCTCCCTTACGCTATTTAAAATGTAAAAAAATAAAACTTTAGTTAATTAATTTACCCGGGCTAAATGTACGTACAGTTTCTCAGGACAGAAAACTCAGATTTTTTTTTTTTTTTAGAAATGCACCCAGTTGTCGAGGGAAAGTGACCTTTCATAGTTCAATAGGGGTAGGCCAATCTTATTTGTATGGTCAAATCTAATAGTTTGTTGAGCTTCTGTAATTTGGTCCTGACCCATTTCCATCTCACATGTTAGATAGCTAAGTAGATACCGAATTTAGACATGGGCGTTTGTTGCTTCATATGCATAGCACAGTTGTAAACTAATATGTACTAAAGAAAATAACTGATCTGTAACACAAAAAAAAGCATTTTCACAAGTAGATTAAGGGTGTAACTCTAAAAAGAAAGGTATAATTTCATGGAAGACTAGTAAATGATAAGCTTTCAAACAAGATGAACTCCCATGCCCCTGCCCCTTCCACAACACTCTGGAGACAGCCCCACAGAAGTCTGTGGGCATCTGTTGTATGAATGTTTACTTGGTCTTTAAGAAAAGAACAATTTTTAACATCACTGATAATGTTAGAAGGTAGTATTAAAATTTAAATAGATGCTTGCAACCAGCATGCAGCAAGTATTTTGTTAACCATTAAAAACAACTGAGCACCCTTTAAAAGTCTGGGAGAAATCAAAAGTGCTAATTTTAAAGATTATATGCTTGGTATTGGGGACATACTCCAGGGACATACTCAGGGGACATGTATCAATGCACAAAAAAGTTTTAAAAACTGACACTTTTTTGGGAGCAGTGATTTTAATAATGCTTAACCACTTTAGCCCCGGACCATTTTGCAGCTAAAGAACCAGGCCCCTTTTTGCGATTCGGCACTGCGTCGCTTTAACTGACAATTGTGCGACGTGGCTCCCAAACAAATTTGGCATCCTTTTTTTTCCCATAAATAGAGATTTCTTTTGGTGGTATTTGATCACCTCTGCAGTTTTTATTTTTTGCGCGATAAACAAAAATAGAGCGACAATTTTTCTATAATAAATATCCCCCAAAAATATATAAAATATTTTTTTTTCCCTTAGTTTAGGCCGATACGTATTCTTCTACATATTTTTGGTAAAAAAAATCACAATAAGCGTTTGATTGGTTTGCACAAAAGTTATAGCATATACAAAATAGGGGATAGTTTTATGGCATTTTTATTAATAATTTTTTTTTTTTTACTAGTAATGGCGGCGATCAGCGATTTTTTTTTTTTTTTTTTTTTTTTTTTATTGGGACTGCGATATTATGGCGGACACGTCGGACAATTTTGACATATTTTTGGGACCATTGGCATTAATACAGCAATCAGTGCGATTAAAAATGCATTGATTACTGTAAAAATGTCACTGGCAGTGAAGGGGTTAACACCAGGGGGCAGTGTAGGGGTTAAGTGTGACCTAATGTGTGTTTTCTCCAGTCATCTTCCAGGACGGCACACCTGAGAGATGACTGGTCCACCTGACAGGAAACACAATCAACAACAAGTTCAAAAGTCCCCACCCCTCCCTCAGACCCTCAGTTATTGATTGTGTTTCCCACAAGTGGCAGCGAAACCAAGTTTCTTTTCTTTTTTTTTTCTTTTTAATTGGAGGGGTCTGGGACCTTTTTTCTCCAAAAATCTTTCCCCAGAACTTGAGACTCGAGCAGACAGGGAGCCTGCGGTAGTCTCAGGTAAGGTCGGATACTGACCTCCATGGGGTAAGCGTCTCCTGAGGGAGACTAATTACAGGCTCACAAGACGGGAGTTGTCTTGATAGCGCTGTCCCCCGTCCGGAGAGAGGACTCTGAGAAAAGGGGGGTCGGGGACCTCTTTTTCTTATACCCCTTTTTTCCCCCAGCTGGGCTCAAGTGGGCAGGGAGCATGCGTTAGTCCAGAGAGGTCACCACCCGGATGGGAGACCCTCGGGGGGGGGGGGGGGGGTTCCTGCCTAGTTACAGGAATAGTACAGGCTGCATGAACAGGGGAGTTGTTTTTTTGCAGCTCTGTTCCCCGTTTGTACTGTTTTGCCCCCCTTACCTTGATCTCGGGCAGCGTCGGTGTAGGCTCCGTCTGCGGTGCATGGTGCTGGGTACAGGGCGTGCGTTCCAGCGTCTCTGCGCATGCCCGGAAGTCCGTCGCGCCGTCCGAACGTCACTTCCGGGCGACGGGCTTCTTGAAAAATGGCGCCATTCACCAAGACAAGACGCTGTAGCTGGTGCAGGGGAAAGCACCCAGGCAGCACGGACAGGGCTGGAGACGGGTTGACCGCAGATCCAGGCCCACGACCACACTACCTCGGCAGCAAACAGGAGGGGACGCTCAGGACAGCACCCGGTCCACCTTTGCCATCCTGCGGGGCAGTGAAGACGCCATGGACATGGAAGGGGCATCCGAGCAGACAGCCAGCGAGGTTGCCACAGGGGGTGAGTGATCCGGCTGTTTATTGTAGGAGCAAGGTACTCTGTGAGACCCCCTTCTCCTTTAGGACATGTGTAGCTGATGGGGACTTTTTGTTGTTGTCTCTAGGGACCCAGGATTCTGCCCAGGGGTCAGCCAGTAGGTCCAAGGGTAAGGCTACTTCTAAGTCCAGGCGCTGCGGGTATTGCAACTCTAAGCTGCCACAAGACCACAGCAAGCCCTTCTGCGATAAGTGCATTTTAAAGCTCGCTGGCAAGGAGACCACTCAGGTAGTGAAGGATTGTCGGGCCTTACAGTCAGAGATGTTAGCTACCCTTCAGGCCTTCCGTGCTACACTGGAGAAAGGTCGGGATGAGGGTCCCTCTGGGAGAGATACCCCTCTTTCACAAGAAGACTTATCTACGTCCTACACGGGTTCCCAGGACCAGGTCTCTTTTATATCCGAGGCAGAGGAAGGTCAGGCCCCAGATTTTAGTACTGGGGAGGAGGATTCGGACCAGGATAAGCCAGGGAGAGGCTAAGCCTGGAGGTCTCTTGTTCTCGACAGATGATATGGAAAGCTTATTAAAAGCCATCTATGCCTCAGAGGATATACAAGTGCCTTCTACTCAGGTGTCAGCCCAGGATAGGGTGTATAGAGGCCTAGGGAGGTTACAGGCCAGAACCTTTCCTGTGCACCAGTCCCTGAAGGATATAATCCTCAGGGAGTGGAAGGAGCCTGAACGCAAGCTTCTTAGGTTAAAAACCTGGAAGAGAAGGTGTCCTTTCAAGGACGAGGAGGAAGAGAGGTTCTTTAAGACTCCCCGCCTAGATGCAGCCTTAGCACAGGTATCCAAAAGGTCCGATCTGTCCTTTGAGGATGCAGGAAGCATTCAGGACCAGATGGACAAGAAGTCAGAGATCCTACTCAGGAGGGCTTGGGAGGCAAATGCGGCGGCTATGGCTCCCGCCCTAGCCTCGGCCTGTGTAGCCAGAAATGCAGACGCGTGGCTGGACAGACTAATGGAACACGTCTCGCGTAACAAAGAGGCTAAAGAGATTGTAGACTCGCTGGAGGTAATCAGCAGAGCAGTAACATATGTGGCAGATGCAGCGGTGGAGACTGTCGGAACCACAGCTAAGTCAGCGGCACTTCTAAATTCCGCTAGGAGGGCCCTATGGGTAAAGACCTGGGACGGGGACTTCACCTCTAAGTCTCGTCTCTGTGGGATTCCCTTTGAGGGCTCCCTGCTCTTTGGCTCAGGTTTGGATCAGGTCCTCTCCCGGTCCACAGAGAGGGGAAAGAAATTCCCGGTGAAACCTAAAAAAGAGAAGGGCAAGAGATTTTTTCGTGCCCCCCAGTCAAGAGGTCAGCATAAGGGGAGAAGCGACCATAGGAAAAAGTGGGGTCTTGGGAAGGGAAAGGGAAAAGGTGCGATCCTTTTTTCTGGTTCTGCTCTCTCCCATAAGGAAGCCAAATGACGCCACCGTAAAGGTAGGCGCAAGGCTCCGCGGTTTCCTTTCCGAGTGGCAGAAGGTTACGCAGAGTCCATATATTCTAAGCCTCCTAAGAGAGGGGTACAGGCTAGAGTTTCAGCTGTCTCCTCCACAAAATTTCTGGTCACCTTTCTCCCCCGGGATCCTACCAAGGCAGAGGGTCTGCTGGGAAGTATACGAGAACTGGCAGAGCAAGACGTTATTGCTCCGGTGCCAGTCAGCCAGTTGACCCAGGGCTTTTACTCACATGTTTTCGTGGTTCCGAAGCCCTCGGGCAAGTTTCGGTTGATAATAAATTTAAGAGGTCTCAATCGTTACTTATTACACAAAAAGTTCAGAATGGAAAGCATCTATTCTGTAAGGAGACATCTTCAGGCAGGAGTGTTTATGGTCACTCTGGACCTGAAAGACGCATATTTGCATATACCCATTGCTCCAGAACACCAGAAATACTTACGCTTCGCAATACAGATGCAGCAGAAGATAGAGCATTGGCAGTTCAGGGCACTCCCCTTTGGTCTAGCAGCCAGTCCAAGGGTTTTCACAAAGGTAATGGCCGAGGTGGTGGCATACCTACATCTCCAGGGAATAGGTTTGATACCCTACCTGGACGATTTACTGGTCTATGGGGTGGATCAAACGCAGACCTTGAGAGACAGGGACACAGTGCTGAGGACCCTGGAGTCCTTGGGTTGGATGGTCAGCCAGGCTACAGTTATCACCCTCCTCCAAGGGAGGGTAGCCTCCCTGAGGTATATCATGAGACTCTTTGGTCTCATGACCTCTTGTATACCGGCAGTGACTTGGGCGCAACTCCATTCTCGGCAACTCCAAGCCTTCCTTCTTGCCTCCTGGGGAGGAAGAAAAGAAGCGTTGGAAAGAAGAGTGTCTATCACAGAAGAGGTTGCTCTCTCCCTACAGTGGTGGCTTGACTCAGACAATCTGTCGAGGGGTCGCTCCTGGTTCCAGATGGAACCGCTGGTCCTAACCACGGACGCCAGCGCCTGGGGTTGGGGTGCTCACTTGGGAGACCGGTATACCCAGGGGTCCTGGAACTACAGCCAAGCCAGAGAGTCCTCCAATTTCAGGGAACTTCTGGCAGTAGGCAAGGCGCTAAGCTCCTTCCAAGAGCAACTTCAGGGCAGAGAGGTCCAGATCCTCTCGGACAACCTGGTCGCGGTTGCCTACCTGAACCACCAGGGGGGGACAAGATCAGACAGGCTGAGGAGGTTGACTCAGGAGATCCTAGAGGAAGCGGAGGGGAGGATCCTCTCGCTGTCAGCGGTACATTTAAAGGGGTCCCTCAATGTTCAGGCCGATTTCCTAAGCAGACAACCCATCCTTCAGGGAGAATGGGGGCTGAACAAGGAGGTCTTTGCCCTGGTGTGCAGACACTTTGGCAGACCAGAAGTAGATTTATTCGGTTCTCGGAAGAATGCGAAGGTCCGCAGGTTTTTCTCCCTCTCCAAGGAACAGGGAGCAGAGGGAGTAGACGCCTTTGTACAGATGTGGGATTTCAGGCTGGCCTATGCCTTTCCCCCACTAGCACTCATTCCCAGAGTTCTACAAAAATTGGCTCAGTCAAGGACAGACCTGGTGTTGATAGCACCCTGTTGGCCGAAGAGGGTTTGGTTTCCCTCCATTCAGAACCGTTTAGTAGCTCCCCCGCTGCATTTGCCGATACGAGACCTGCTCGTTCAAGGTCCAGTCTTTCACCCTGACCCGGGACGTCTCTCTCTGACAGCATGGCTCTTGAGAGGGAAATCCTCCGTGATAGGGGTTGCTCGGAGAAAGTGATAGATACTCTTCTCCTCAGTAGAAAGGGAGTCACCAGGAAAATGTATGCAAAGGTCTGGAAAGTTTTCTCCCGTTGGTTACAGTCTAAGCAGGGGACTCTCCAGATGACACCTACCATCCTAGATTTTCTTCAGGAGGGGGTGGACCAGGGTTTAGCAGTTAGAACTCTTAAGGTCCAGGTAGCAGCCCTGTCTGTGTTTTTTGACAGGAGACTAGCACAGGAACCCCTGATAAAAAGATTTTTGTTAGCCAGGGAAAGGGTGACCCCAGTCAGGTCGGTCAGGTGCCCTCCGTGGGACTTATCCCTGGTGTTAGATGCCCTGACAAGGGGGCCCTTTGAGCCGGTGGCTCAGATTTCTATTCGATTATTATCATTTAAGTTAGCCTTCCTTCTGGCCATCACCACGGCCAGAAGGGTTAGTGATTTACAGGCTCTTTCGATTAAGGAGCCATTTTTGCGTATCCTAGAGGATAGGATAATCCTCAGTCAGGATCCCCTTTACTTGCCGAAGGTAGCTTCGGGTTTTCACAGAACACAAGAGATTATTCTCCCGTCCTTCTGCCTGAATCCTAAGAATAAGGAAGAGGAAAGGTTCCATCTCTTAGACGTCAGGCGCTGTCTCCTAGCGTACTTAGAGAGAGTAAGAGACTTTAGGAGATCCAGTCACTTACTAATCACCTTCTCAGGGAAGAGAAAGGGTTTGCAAGCTTCTAAGCCAACGATAGCGAGATGGATCAGACAGACCATAACTATAGCTTATGGGCAGGCAGGTAAACCAGTGCCTACCCACCTTAAGGCGCATTCAACCAGGGTCCCTGGCGACCTCTGGGCAGAAAGGGCAGGCGCCTCAATCGACCAGATCTGCAGGGCAGCAACATGGACAAGCCACAAGACATTTCTGAGGCACTACAGAGTGGAGCTGTTGTCTCCTCAGGACTTGGCATTTGGCAGGAAGGTCCTACAAGCGGTTGTCCCACCCTAAGGTAGGCCTGAACTTCTTGCTCATCCTCTCAGGTGTGCCGTCCTGGAAGATGACTGGAGAAAATGACCAGTTACACTTACCGGTAACGGGTTTTCTAGGAAATCTTCCAGGACGGCAGGCCTACTTCCCTACCCTTGTTTTGTTGGTGTGATATGTTCATTCCTCACAGAATGTTCCCTCTGACACTGGTGTGGGGTCTTTTCCTTTGCCATAACTGAGGGTCTGAGGGAGGGGTGGGGACTTTTGAACTTGTTGTTGATTGTGTTTCCTGTCAGGTGGACCAGTCATCTCTCAGGTGTGCCGTCCTGGAAGATTTCCTAGAAAACCCGTTACCGGTAAGTGTAACTGGTCATTTTTTTTAACTTTGGGGGCGTGGCTTGGCGTGTGACATCACTGATCGTCGTTCCCTATGACAGGGAACAGACTATCAGTGACAAGCTCACTAGGAAGCACGGGGAGGGATTTGTTTACACTTACCTCTCCCATTCTTCAGCTCTGTGACCCGATTGCTGGACACCAGCGGTGATCGGGTCCCGTGGCCACAATCACAGAGCTCAGGCCCGGGTCACGAGTGCGCCGCTGCTGACACGTATCGGCGTGAGGTGGTCCTTAAGTGGTTAAAGTGAAAAAATAAAAGTGTAATATTCCTTTAATTCCTTGTAATTTCATACCTGTATGCCTGTAAAGTGGTGCATGTTTCCCGTATGACAGCAAAATGACACTTCTAAAGGAAAAAGTGTAATTTTAAAACTACTTGTGGCTATAATGAATTGTCGGTCTGGCAATACACATAAAAGTTCATTGATAAAAAGGGGAACCCCGAACCAAAATGCGTGGGGGTCCCCTCAAATTCCATACCAGGCCCTTCAGGTCTGGTATGGATATTAAGGGGAACCCTGCGCCAAAATGTAAAAAAAAAAATGGCGTGGGGGTTATGTAACCGGGTGGCCCGCCCCCTCTGATGCTACAGGAAAGCCATAGGGATGTCCCCGTGCATCAAAGGGGGGTGGGGTCACCCGGCAATGTCATTGTGTTGCCCCACCCTCCGTTATAAAAGAACTGTCATCTGAGAGGCCCCGTAATGAGGGCGTAGGCAGCTTGTGTTTTTTTTTTTTGTTTTTTTTTTCTGTCCATCAGAGCGTGAGAAGAAGAAGAACACTCCGTGGCACAGTTTTATTTTTTTATTTTTTAATAAAGGTCCCAAGGCATGTAGTGTCTTTTTTTTTTTTTTTTTTTTTTTTTACCATTTTCGCATGCTTTTTGTGAAATGGTGGGGTACATTTGTATTCCGTTACCATTTCACACGGGGGGCGGGATCTGGGGGTTAAGGGGGCTTCCAGATTCCTATAAGCCCCCACCCGCAGTCCCCCACAACCACCGGGCCAGGGTTGTGGGGATGAGGCCCTTCTCCCCATCAACATGGGGACAAGGTGCTTTGGGGCAGCCGCTGCCCCAAAGCACCCTCCCAATGTTGAGGGCATGTGGCCTGGTACGGTTCAGGAGGGGGTGGGCCGCTCTCTCGTCCCCTCTTTTCCTGCGGCCTGCCGGGTTGCGTACTCGGATAAGGATCTGGTATGGATTTTTGGGGGGACTCACGCCATTTTTTTTAATTCTTTTTATTTTGGCATGGGGTTCCCCTTAAAATCCATACCAGACCTGAAGGGTCTGGTATGGATCTGAGGGGGACCCCCACGCCATTGTTTTTTAACATTTTGGTACGGGGTTCCCCTTAATATCCATACCATACCTGAAGGGCCTGGTATGGAATTTGAGGGGACCCCCACGCATTTTGGTTCGGGGTTCCCCTTTGGGGGGATCCCATGCCATTTTTATCAATGAACTTTTATGTGTATTGCCAGACCAACAATTTATTATAGCAGCGAGTAGTTTTAAAATAATTTTTTTCCTTTAGAAATGTAATTTTGCTGTCAGACTAAACATAGGAAACCTGTGCCACTTTACAGGCATACTGTAGACACCCCCAGGAACGAAATTTAAAGGAATATTACACTTTTATTGTTTCACTTTAAGCATTATTAAAATCACTGCTCCCAAAAAAAGTCAGTTTTTAAAACTTTTTTTTGCATTGATACATGTCCCCTGGGGCAGGACCCAGGTCCCCAAACACTTTTTAAGACAATACCATGCATATAAGCCTATAAAATTAGCACTTTCGATTTTTCATGTTAGTGTCCCATAGACTATAACGGTGTTCATGCCTCCACATATGTGGTATCATTGCGATTGTCAAAAGCAGGAGAATTTTATTTTGGCCTGTTCTTTGGTGGTAGGTTATGGTAGTAACAAGAAAAATACAGCTACCGTATATACTCGAGTATAGGCCGACCCGAATATAAGCCGAGGCCCCCAATTTACCCCCAAAAAAACTGGCAAACTTATTGACTCGTGTATAAGCCGAGGGTGAGACATGCCTGTCCATCCCTGTGTGTGTGTCCGTCCATCCCTGTGTGTCCGTCCATCCCTGTGTGTCCGTCCATCCCTGTGTGTCCGTCCATCCATCCCTGTGTGTGTGTGTGTGTCCATCCATCCATCCATCCCTGTGTGTGTGTGTGTCCATCCATCCATCCATCCCTGTGTGTGTGTGTCTCCATCCATCCATCCATCCATCCCTGTGTGTGTGTGTCTCCATCCATCCACCCATCCCTGTGTGTGTCTCCATCCATCCACCCATCCCTGTGTGTGTGTGTGTGTGTGTGTATGTATATGTGTGTGTGTGTGTGTGTGTGTGTGTGTGTGTGTGTGTGTGTGTCCAGCCTACCTTTGTCCCGAGCCTCCGTCCCGTGCCTTGCCTCCTTGCCTCCGTTCCGTCCCGTGCCTTGCCGTCGTGTCGTGCCTTGCCTTGCCTCCGTCCCGTCCCGTCCCGTGCCGTGCCGTGCCTTGCCTTGCCTTGCCTTGCCTCCGTCCCGTGCCCTCTTCGGCGGCCATTGTAAAATTCAAAAGCCGCGCCTCCTCCTTCGCCTGTGATAGGCGGAACACTGAATTTCCCAGCAGCCTGTGTTCCGCCTATCACTGCCTTCGTATCATCCTCGTCCGTAGTACGAGGATGATACGATGTCCGTGATAGGCGGAACACAGGCTGCTGGGAAATTCAGTGTTCCGCCTATCACAGGCGAAGGCGGAGCCGGAGGCGCGGCTTTTGAATAGAATGGCCGCTGTCTGTCTGCTCGACACGCTGATCGAGCGGGCAGACAGCGATGACTCGAGTATAAGCCGAGGGGGGCACTTTCAGCCTCAAAAAAGAGGCTGAAAATCTCGGCTTATACTCGAGTATATACGGTACGTTTAAAAATTTTTTTTTTTTTTTAGTATTTTGGGCCAGTTTTCCTTTGATTAAAAAAAAAATTCAGTAGATATCCATAAATATTTACTACCAAATGAAAGCCCAGTTTTTCTGAAAAAAAAACAAGGTATAATCCACCTGGATGCACAAAGTAGTTGTGATTATATGTACGATTTTACAAAAACATGTAAAAAATTGTGCTTGGGCGTTTCGATTTGTTTGACCCTTAGGCATGAGGAGGTTAGCAATACATTATCATGCATAAACATTCATTCAGAGAGACAACATCAACATGTTTTACTTCAAAAAAGTAGTACAGGGAATGTCCTTTTTTTTCCTTCACTACCGCTATAGACAAAGATATAGACGCCCATAAATGATTGATAACTTATGGTCTTCACCTAAAGCAGCTACAAATACTGTAGCTTATGACCTTTTAATAAAGAAACTTACCTGTCCAGGGAGCCCGCAATGTCCATCGGCTTGGGTGCAGGTGCCGCCATTGTAACTAAAGGAAACCGGCAATGGAGACTTCAGGCTCCACGGCCAGTTACCTACTGCGCATGCGCAATTCGTGCAATGCTTTCTGAATGCCCCGTCGTCTTCTGGGACACACACACAGGTCCCAGAAGGCAGCGAGGGAGCAGTACACTCAGTACTTCAGAAAAGGTAAGAAACAAAAAAACAAAACTGTTATCCAAAAACGAGTGGTGGAGGGGTGGTCTTTCCTTTAACCACTTCAGATCCGCGCTATTGCCAAATGACGGCATTAGCGCGGACCTACATTTTCAGGACTACGTCTATTGACGTCGTCCTGGTTACGAGCGGCCTGCGCGCCCCCTGAGGGGCGCGCGCGGCGCGCTCTGTGATCGGCGAGTCCGTGAGACTCGCCTGATCACCGATCCGTGTAAGGGGTCGATCCCGACCCCTTATCACGTGATCAGCTGTCAGCCAATGACAGCTGATCATGTGATAGAACGGAGCCGGTAATCGGCTATTATTCCTCCTCGCGCTGACAGCGCGAGGAGAGAAAAAAAAAGCCGATCACCGGCGGCCGTGATCGGGACATCAGTCCCGATCACGGCCATCAATACAAGGGACCACCTGCCACCTGCCTGTGCCCACCTGCCTCCCGCAGTGCCATCCTGAAGTAAAATAAAAGAAAAAGTAAGTGCCCCCCGTCAGTGCCCCCTGTCAGTGCCCATAGTGCCCACAGTGCCACCCCACAGTGCCACCCCACAGTGCCACCCACAGTGCCACCCAATCTGCCTCAAAGGTGCTGCACCCCAGTGCCGCCCATCAGTGCCCAGCAGTGCCGCCCATCAGTGCCCAGCAGTGCCGCCCATCAGTGCCCAGCAGTGCCACCTATCAGAGCCACCTATCAGAGCCACCTATCAGAGCCACCTATCAGTGCCACCTATCAGAGCCACCTATCAGTGCCACCTATCAGTGCCCATCAGTCCCATCTATCTGTGGTACCTATCAGTGCCCATCCGTGCCACCCATCCGTGCCACTTATCCGTGCCACCCATCCGTGCCATCTTATCTGTGCCCATCTTTGCCGCCTTATCTGTGCCTATTAGTGCCGCCTTAACTATGCCTATCAGTGCCCACCAGTGCAGCCCATCAGTGCCCACCAATGCAGCCCATCAGTGCCCACCAATGCAGCCCATCAGTGCCCACCAATGCAGCCTATCAGTGCCGCCTAATCAGCGCACTTCAATGAAGGAGAAAAATGACCCGTTTGCAAAATTTTATAACAAACTATTAAAACATGATTTTTTTTTTTTTTTTTTTGCATCTTTTTTTGTTTGTTTAGCAAAAAATAAAACTCCGAGCTGTAACTAAATACCACCAAAAGAAAGCTCTATTTGTGGGAAAAAAATGATAAAAATTTCATTTGGGTACAGTGTTGTATGCCCGCACAATTGTCACTCAAAGTGCATCAGCGCTGAAAGCTGAAAATTGGTCTGGGACTGAGGGGGGTTTAAGTGCCCAGTAAGCAAGTGGTTAAGATAAAGTTGTAAAAGTGGGTCGAACTCCGCTTTGAGTCTTCACTTAAGTCCTAGCCTAACTCTGATGCTAAATAATGCATCCTTTTCATTTATACATCAATAAATGTATTTTTTAAATGAAAGCAGTATAAGTACTGGATTGGATTTGGATTTGGATTTGACCTGGTATCCCCCTCTTGCAGTCCCTGTATGGCAGAGTTGGAGTGTGAGAGGAAGATGCAGTAGCACACATTTCCAATCAAGAAGCATGCTGATAGGAAGATAATGCAGAGTTATGGGGAGATGAGCTCATCACTGTGCTGCTTCTCATTTCACTGTGCAGTCATATCCTGGAGTGGTTCTAGAATGACCCAAGCTAAATGGAAGTAGAATGACTGAAGTTTTGAGTGGGTCCAGGATGATCTGGACTTTAAAGAAGGAAGTGCGTTCACTGATGCTTGCCATCAGATTAAGTACATCTAGTGGCATAAATGTAATGTAGAATTATAGGGGATTATTGAAGCAAGAGTTGGTTTTGTTATTTTCATTTTAATAGGCTGTTCATTTTTATCATATTTTTGGCTGCAGTTCTGCTTTAACCACTTGACTTCTGGAAGATTTACCCTCCTTCATGGCCGGCCATTTTTTGCGATACGGCACTGTTACTTTAACTGACAATTGCGCGGTCATGTTTACATAGACAGCCCGCCATTCTGCCTCACTGCTCAGTTATCGTCAGGTGCCACCGCTGGGCTCCCGATATGTGTGATCACAATTGAAATGAGCCGCTGGCAGGGCACATGGAGGCTCCCTACCCGGGAGAGCCAGATGATGTATATACTGTATATGTGATCCGGTGCAGAGGTTGCCATCCTGTAGCAGTAAAACTGCTATAGGGTGGACTTTAAGTGGTTAAAAGGGTAACTCCACATTGTGGGGGGGGAAAAAATGGTAAATACATTTTTTTTTATATAGCGTACAGAATTGCAAAACAAGACATATTGTAATTGAATGTCATTAAAAATGACCTTTCTGTTTCAATCTGCAATGCTGTAATTTTCATGTAAAATGCAATGCAATATGGCTACTTGAAGGAGTTCTGTACACAGAATTGGGAGCTCCCCAAAAATGGTGCATATTCCCTCTGAACCCACTTTTAAGTATTCGATCCCTGATTGAGGTGGCCCTTCTGTATGTCATAAGTGGTGCCGGAGGTACGAACCTGTGAATCCATAGACAATACAAGCCAATATTTTAATAAAATATTTTAAATTTTTTTGTGTTGGTTCCATCTCCAGGCTCAACAACTCCACCCCCCCCCCCCCCCCCCCAGCTGGGCTGACCCTGGGTATTTAAGGAGGCCTGCCCCTGCCAATCCAGGTTGGGGATTGGTCAGGGCTCCCTAAAACACCCCAGGCAGCTCCACCTCTCTTCTCTTTCCAGAACCTTCTAGAAAGAAGAGGGAGGTCCCAGTGATGCTGCCTGTGGGTCAACAGCTGCTACTCTGAGCCACTCCCAGTCCAGACTAAATCAAAACAGGCCTGCCTAAATTTACCTAACTTACAAAAAAATCCTACTCTAGCACCTACCTACCTAGAGGGTGCTATATAAGCAAGCCTTTAACCCTTGCAGTGTGAGTGCAGACCCACTGCAAGAAGATCTTTACTCATTTATAGGCTTTAAGAAAACCGTGAGACATGATGCTAAGCATATTGAAAATAGATTTACATGCTTTAAACATACCATAGAGTGACAGCAGAAAAGTAAGTTTGCCCATTTTTTTTAATGTAGATCTATGTTTTTTCCAAGCATGTTTGAATCCACATACTGTTGACTCACTTGCTACCTGTACTGGAAGACTATTCCAAGCATCAATTGCTCTTTCTGCAAAAAAAAAAAAAAAAAAATACTTTCTAATATTAGTTTTGAACTTTCCTTCTGTTTTTTTAAGATTATTCCTCCATGTTCTTGATCTTTGCATCATATTAAAAATACCGCCACCCTGAACCATATTCACACTGTTAATGTATTTAAAGGTTTCAGTTATGTTCCCCCTTCCCTTCTAACTTAGGTTGGGACTGTCTATAGTAAGTTCTCAAAGTCTCTCCTGATGTTTTATTGCCCAGACCTTTAACCATTTGATTTGTGTTGTCCTTGTCTGAACTCATTCTGTCTTATCAATATCTTGTAAGTGAAGTCTCCAGAACCAGACAGTATTCTAAATGAAGTCTAACTAAAGCTCTAACAGCATCTCTTTCCTCCTGCTGGTGATCTTTCTAGTTCTACATCCTAGAATTCTATTTGCTTTTCCATCTGCCTAAACCACAATGTTTGCTCATTTTGCAATCATCTGAAAAAAGGACCCACAAGTGTTTTTTCCTCTGTAGTTCTGGTCAACACTCTATCCCCAATATTGTGCTTTATCGAGGGATTATTTCCTATCCATGCATTATTTTGCATTTATAATCACTGAGCTTTAGTTTCTACTGCTTTAACTAATCTTCCAGTGATGCCAAATCGTGTTCCATGTTAAATGCACCTCCAGAAATATCAACACTATTGCACACCTTTGTGTCATCAGCAAAAAGACATACCATATGTGGTACATAACCAAATACATTATAAACAGGGGCTTTCAAGTCTTTACAAAGATTAGCACTTGTTTAAAAAATAGCAGTTACCTTAGCTATTTGAGGCTACTAATTTTGGTTAGAATTGAAGATAATAGTGAACATACATTGTGTGTGTGTGTAGTAGTATAATATTGACTACTGCTATAAGATGTCTGTGCAAGATTTTCATACTTGTTACTCCAGTAGTCTCCATTGGTCTGCACTCTTGATTTGTATCTCACATGATTTTGCAGTAAAATTGGTAAGTATTATAAACATAATAATCTTAAACTTGTGGATTTTTAACCTTCTCTAGATTTTATTGCAGGATATGGACATATCTTCCAAAAGGATGTCATCATTACCACGCCAACCCTGCTGTAAAACAATAAAACATAACATCCAAAACTATTGTACTGTCTCTCGTTTATAAAATTAGATCTAAAACATTTTATATGATGCCTACTTTACTTCATGTTTCAGAGATAGGAATGAAATTACCCACTGATAAGTCTTTGCCCTGCATTTTCACCTCAAACTGTCTTGCTGCCTTTTTTGCGGTGTGCAGAACATTTTTTGCATGTGAAATCTTATCGTTTGAGTACAGGGCAGGAAGCTGGCTTCAGGACTGAAGGGGGAAAAAATGCTATTCTTCGGATGGTATTTTGCAAAATCAGGACCTTCAATGTAAGCCATTCTTTCACCTTACATTCCAGCGAAAAGCATTTTATGATATACCACAATCTAACCCCATGATTCTACCCTACCTCATGGTGTAAAATAAATATAAAGATATATTATCACGGTTAAAGTTTTACATATATTTAAATTTTTTGTACCTGAGTCAGGAGTTTGTCAATAACAGCCTATACAGTGCATCCGGAAAGTATTCACATGGCTTCAGTTTTTCCACATTTTGTTATGTTACAGCCTTATTCCAAAATGGATTATATTAATTCTCTTACGTTCACTGACTGACACAGCTCCTTTACATTAGACCATCGAGTTGTTATGCCACCTTCAGGAGAGGACTAGGCAGAACATGTTAACATTTGCAAAAAACAGAACTTTCTAGTTCCGCCCAAGGGGAGGTCCCTTCAGTAACAACCCCCCAGCCTGCATCCTGCAGCCTCAGTTTTTTTCTGCCTAGTGAAGGAGATGGACCTAGGAACCCTGTGGGCCCATCGTTCCGGGGATTTTTTTCTTCTGAAGTTTGCCTTTTGCGCAAGATGAAGATCCTGTGATCTGCTATCAACAGCCTGCTGGGTGACATGCTGGATACCCTTGTCCTTGTAGTCTCCCCAGCCTGGCCAGCGAGTGTGTGCAGACCAGAGCTCTGTGCTGGGTCGGCCACGACATGCCCCTCAGGATTCAGGGGTGGCCGGTGAGCGCAATGCTCCGGGGCACACGTATGACCGGGCTACTGATGTCTGTGTTACAGTGTGCCATGGCCAGCAGCCACCCCCTACTGATTGGAGAGTGGGTCTGTGATGGAATGTTCCCAGCTCGTCTGCAATGGTAAGTACAGCTCTCCCTGCCTCGGTGGGGCTGACCAGCTGGGCATTCCCTGGGAGGTCAATTTGGTGGTCCCACTCCTACCTCTCTTCTCTCCCTGTCCCTATCTTCCCTCCCCCTGTGGGGGATGCTGCATGGGTTGCTGAGTGGTGTGTGTGCCACATAGACAGGGGCTCCCTGGGGGGCTCTTACCTTGGATGGGGGGCTGCACTGGGTGGCTGTGCCCTGGGTGTCTGTTGCCTCTCCCCTAGGTTTCTGGAGGTCTGTTTGTGCTGATCGCTGTAGCGCTGTCTGCCGCCATTTTCTCTGCCATTTTTCGCTGACTGTGCCTCTCTGTATACAGTTTGGTGGCCATGTTTGGTGTGATCATGGAGAAGCATGGTCAGGAACCAATTTACTGTAGTTCAGCTGCCATTTTCCCTGTGATTATGTCCTTTATACTGTACGCTCGGCGGCCATTTTGTTGTAGGCCAGCATGGTTTTTATGCCCAGCGCTGTTCCCTGAGGCTCAGAACAGCACGGTTTCCTCTCAGACACCTGGGAGATGACACAGGACACAGGCACACCTAGCTGGACAGCGCAGAACTCGTCAGGGTGGTGAGTCCTGTGGTGGGGGCCCCTCAGACTGCAGCAGTTAAGAGGGTGGGACCATTCACTGTCCTAAGTCCCCAACAGGTGGCAGACAGGGTGGGTCAGCATGGCTTCAGAAACTGGTGTTTCTTCCCCCGAACTCCAGGCAATTGCCACCGGTCCACCTGCAAACAGTGCAGTGCCTCTGGACACTTTGTCGGCAGTCCTTGACACATTCGTTGCCAGGATGGAGGCAGTGCGTGGGTGCAAAGGTGGTAAAAAGCGGCCCCCACCCCCCGTCCCCCACCCTCCGGGGAGAGCTCTGACACAGACTCGGGCCTCGCTGAGACTGGCGGCCCCTGCTCTGTCGTTTCAGATGACGCTGACCAGGACCGATCGGACAGTGAGGATGAGTCCCCGTCCGGGTCCGCGTGACAAATCGCTAGTTGGAACTAGGGCTGAAACAACGAATTGATCGACAACTAATCGATTATGAAATTAATCGATTACCATTTTCATTATCGATTAAAGTGGTTGTAAACCCTTACAACACACTTTGACCTACATGTAAGCCTAGATTAAGGCTTACCTGTAGGTCCAAGAAATATCTCCTAAACCTACACGGTTTAGGAGATATTTGCCGAAAGACAGGCACTGCGCTGTAGACAGCGGTGCGCAGGCGCAGTGAGCGCGGCATCGTCAACGACGAAGATGAGCGTGTCGGCTTCCATGCGCGGGAGTGACATCATCGCAGCTTCCCTGAATGACAGCGGCGGAGCAGCGAGACCCCACCGAGAAGATGGATGCGCCGGACTACAGGGGACAGCGGTGACTTCGCTGGCTCCTGTGTCAGGTAAGTGACACATAATGGGCTACTATGTGATGCATAGTAGTCCATTATGCTTTGCCTTTGCAGGGAATGAAAGAGGAAGTAAACTCATCAGGGTTTACGTCCTCTTTAATCGGCCAGTAACATAATGAGGTTAAAAAAAAGAAAATGAGCCCTTTATAGTACAAAAAGAGCAAATAATCGCTACTGTAAATATTACTTTCACTGTTCTACAGTAAAAAAAATGAACCCCTTATAGTAGTGATTATCTGCTTTTTTTTCTACTATAAAGGGCTAATTTTAGCTTTTTTAACCCCATTATTTTACTAAACGTCTTATGCCTTGTACACACGGGCGGACATTCTGACAACAAAATCCGTCTGATTTTTTCCGATGGATTTTGTCCTAAACTGGTGTTGCATACATGCTGTCAGACAAAGTTGTCGGAAAATTTGATAGTTTGGAACGTGATGACGTTTGTTCGTTACGACGGGACTTTTCCGTCAGAATTTATGACCGTGTGTACAGGGCATTAGACCTGGTTCACATCTATGTGTTTATTGGTGCTTTTTGCAGAAATGCACTACAGTTCATTTACATGGTTTCCTATGGGACATGTTTAGATCTAAAAGGGTCAGGGAATTTTAATGCAAAATGGTGCTTTATTGGTTCACTATACTTCAATGGAGAAGCCGCAGAAAAGCATGTAATGCGTTTTTGGACCAATTTGTGTTTTTTAATCTGCCCAAAAGAAATGCAAATTGCAGTAAAATCACATGCGCAAAAATCAAAACGTACAGCAAAAAGCACTGCAGAAACAGATCAAAAGCAAACTGCATAGGTGTGTACCAAGCCTTATGCTGGTCACACAGATCAATTTTCAGATGAGAATATTCAGACGAAAAGTTTTTGTACATTCGCTGAATGAAAGAATTGTGTTTGAAATTTTCACTTGTTTTTAACATTCTGTTTTTAAAATGAATGTAATTTATGAACAAAAACCACATCCACTGTCTGAAAATTCCTTTGACTAAGAAGTTTTCTATTTCCAAATTTTCCCATCACTGTGGTTGAAAATGAACGTCAAATTGACGTTCTTTTTTTTTTTTAAAGGTTATTAATCGATTATGAAAATAATCGTTCATTGCAGCCCTTATCAAAACTGTGCATGATAACCTGAAGATTAAGAATACAGCAGATTCCTCTGCTGATTTAGCGGTCCCTTTTGGGTCCCGTAAGCCAGCCCGTGCACCTAAGGTGTTTCCGTATCTGACTTATTTCATATACAGTAATGGAGTAGACCGCAACGGACCTATTTGGTCCCAAAATATATGGCGGTGTGTTACCCCTTTGAGGAGAGCCGCTTTAAAAAATGGTCAGCTCCTCCGGTCGTGGACCCCACTCTAGCCAGGTTAAATAAAGTAACCACGATCCCGGTAGAGGGGACTCCTGCCTTTAAGGACCACACGGACAGGAAGGCTGAGGCAGTGGCCCGTTCCTTGTTTACGGTTGTGTGGTCAGCGATGCGACCAGTACTGGCCTCCGCACTTGTGTCGCAGACACTGACCGAGTGGGCAAAACGTTTGCACCGCGAATTGGGGGAGTAACAGGCTTCTCCTGTCTGCATGGAACTAGCAGACCAGTTAGTGCAAGGCCTTAAGTACGTTTATGACGCAGCCCTGGATACCTTCCCTCGGTTATCCAGGGCTTCAGTGTCAGCAGTGGTGCTGAGGTGCCTTATTTGGCTAAAATGCTGGTCGACTTACCAGGCATCTAAAAAAGCCCTGATGGATCTACCCTTCCTTGGTGAATGGCTCTTTGGAGCCTTGTTGGATGACATTATTAAGAATACCACAGGTGGGAAGAGTACCTTACTCCCACAGGCTAGAAAGGCTAAGGAGCCACGCCATAGGCAAGGGCACTGTTTTCCACTCACTACTTTTTCACCTCCCCCCCCTCCCCCGGGCTTCGGCTAAACATCCACAGCCCGACAGGACAGCCTCTGAAGGACAAAAGCGTCCCTGGAACCACAAGCCTGCGAGCAAGAGTGCTACCGCATGAAGGTTTGCCCCGCCCGTCTCACGGGTGGGGGTCGGCTTCAGGAGTTTGCAGCCCGGGGGCCTCTCGGCTGTCTGACCAATGGGTCTGGGTACTGATTTCCTCTGGCTACAAGATAGAGGTCCTCTCTTGGCAACCAAACAGATTCTTCCCCTCCAGCATACCTTTACTCCCAGCTCACTGGGAGGCCCTCATGGGGGCGGTAAGGGACCTACTAAGTCACGAGGTGATAGTACCTGTTTCGGAGCCAGAAAGATTCCAGGGGTTCTACTCCAATCTGTTTGTAGTTCCCAAAAAGGAAGGGGTACGTCTGATCTTGGACCTAAAAGCCCTCAATTGCTTTGTGAAAGTTCAGAATGAAATCGGTTCGCTCTGTAGCCGCTGCACTCCATCAAGGGGACTTCCTGGCATCCTTGGACATCCAGGATGCATACCTGCACATACCTATATGCCTACGGCATCAGATGTTTCTGCGATTTGCAGTTAGGGACGCCCACTACCAGTTTGTGGCTCTCCCCTTTGGCTTGGCATCAGTCCCCCAAGACTATACCAAGGTATTGGCTCCAGTTCTGGTGTTGCCGCGACAACACGGGGTCGCGATCGTAGGTTACCTAGACAATCTCCTCCCGAGAGCATCTTCCGCCTCAGAATTAAAGGAGGATGTGGTGATCACCATGCAGGCCCTGCAGGAGTTTGGGTGGCTGTTAAACCTAAAAAAGTCGGTTCTCAGCATTTTCAGTACCTAGGCTTACTGCTGGACTCCATGGAAGCGAGAGTGTTTCTCCCTCCAGACAAGCTTCCGACTCACAGAGCCGCAGTAAAACTTTAGATGAACCGCAGGTGGTCATCAATACGATTCTGCATGCGAGTTCTGGGGCTCATGGTGGCTTCCTTCGAGGCAGTGCCGTACGCCCAGTTTTACACCAGAGTCTTGAAGAAGGAGATCTTGATGAAATGGGACAAATCTCCATTATCCCTGGATCGGCAGATTCAGGTGAGCCAGTATGTCAGGGACTCCCTGCTCTTGTGGCTGATATCCCCGGCACTTTGGTCCGGGAAGTCGTTCCTACCTCTACATTGGACAGTGATCACAACGGACGCCAGCCTGACCGGCTGGGGTGGAGTACTGGGGGTACAGTCAACCCAGGGCCTCTGGTCGGGGGACGAATCCAAGTTGCTGATCAATGTGCTTGAGCTACGAGCGATGAGGCTATGCCTCTGCACATGGTCAATGAGACTTCGAGGGCATCTGATCAGGATCCAGTTGGAAAACGCCACGGCGGTGGCATATGTCAATCATCAAGGAGGCACAAGAAGCTCAGCCGCAGCACGGGAGGTCACTCACATCCTTCAGTGGGCAGAGTGACATGTACCGGCCCTATCGGCCATTTACATACCGGTAGTGGAGAACTGGCAGGCGGACTACCTAAGTCACCAGATGCTGGACCCAGGAGAATGGGCACTGCATCCAGAGGTGTTCAGGCTACTGTGCCTGTGATGGGGCACACCAGACGTGGATCTCCTGGCTTCCCGTCTCAATCGGAAGGTGCAGATTCGTATCCAGGGCAAGAGAACCTTGGGCAGACGCGTCAGACGCGCTGGTAGCTCCGTGGGGTCAGTACCAACTGATCTATGCCTTTCCTCCGCTAAAGCTACTACCACGTCTGCTCCACTGAATGGAGACTGAGGGGATTCCAGTAATTCTGATTGGCCTCAGCGTTCCTGGTACGCTGACCTAGTGCGCCTGGTGGCGGGATCCCCCTGGCGACTGCAGTTACGAGAGGGCCTTCTATCTCAAAGTCCGATTCTCCATCCTGCTTTACCATTGCTGGTTTTAACGGCATAGCTGTTGAGAGTCAGGTGCTAAGGAACCAGGGCCTATCGGACTCAGTGATTTCAACTATGTTGAGAGCACGGAAATCTTCTCGGAAGATATATCATCGTACCTGGGGGCCTACATCTCTGTGTGAGGAGAAAGGATGGTGTCCGCGCTCCTATTCCATATCCAGGATCTTGCTGTTTCTGCAGCGTGGAGTAGACCAGAAATTGGCTTTAAGCACCATTAAAGGACAAATATCAGCCTTGGCTGTCTTTTTTTTTTCTTGTGTCTCACTCTCTAGTGAGCACCTTTGTTCAGGGGGTTTGGCATGTAGTTCCTCCGGTGCATCCACCGTTATCCCTGTGGGATCTGAACCTGGTGTTATCAGCGCTTCAGAAACCACCATTTGAGAATATCAGAGAAATTCCCTTGTTGACTCTTTCCCAGAAAGTGGTGTTTCTAGTGGCCATTACATCGGTCAGGAGGGTTTCGGAACTGGTGGCCTTGTCTTGCAAGTCGCCTTATCTGGTTATCCATAAGGATAAGGTGGTTTCGACGTTCCACATCAATGAAGACATTGTGTTACCATCTTTGTGTCCTAAACCTACACATCCTAAGGAGGTGGTCCTCCATTCCCTGGACGTGGTCCGGGCTCTAAGGGTATATTTGTCTGCCACAGTTCCCTTTCGGAAGTCACTCTGTTTGTTTCGGTAGATGGTCTGAAAAAAGGCATGGCGGTCTCGCCTGCCATCATTTCCAGGTGGATCAGACAGATTGTGGTACAGGCCTATGCCTTGAAGGGGCAGGTGCCCCCCTTTCCTGTCACGGCCCATTCCACCAGGGCAATTGGAACCTCTTGGGCCTTTCCGACATCAAGCCTCTGTCACTCAGGTGTGTAAAGCGGCGTCTTTTACAAAATTCTACAAGGTAGATGTCAGTGCATCGGCTGATGCCTGTTTTGGCCACAAAGTTTTGCAGGTGGCCCTGTAATTTTGCAATTGCACTTAAAATTAACTGTATTTCTTATCAAAAGCCAGAAAAAATTAAGTAAAATGCACTGTTGCATTGTTACTGCAAGTTCTGATGCGGTTAGTTAAGTTGGTGACTCCCCTGTTAGGGAGCACATCTGTTTTTGTGGGTGAAATTTTTATGCGGTTTCCCACCCCTCGTTTTGACACTGCGTGGGGATGTCCCGATTGTCTAAACTAAAGGAGCTGTGTCAGTCAGTGAACGTAAGAGAAAATAGGATTTTTGTACTTTGTACCGTAAAATCCTTTTCTCTGTAGTTCACTGACTGACACAGCACCCTCCCCTCCTATTGTTTACGTTATACTGCTTGTTGACGTACTGAGGCTGCAGGATGCAGGCTGGGGGATTGTTACTGAAGGGACCGCCCCTTGGGCGGAACTAGAAAGTTCTGTTTTTTGTACATGTTAACATGTTCTGCCTAGTCCTCTCCTGAAGGTGGCATAACAATCCGATGGTCTAAAGTAATGGAGCTGTGTCAGTCAGTGAACTACAGAGAAAAGGATTTTACGGTAAGTGCAAAAATCCTATTTTCCCTCACAATTCTACAAACAATGCCCCATAATGACAAGGTGAAAGAAGCTTGTTTAAAATATTTGTACATTTATAAAAAAAACAAATCACATGTACATAGGTATTTACAGACTTTACTCAATACTTTCTTAAAGAACCTTTGGCACTAATTACAGCCTCAAGTCTTTTTGAGTATGATGCTACAAGCTTGGCACACCCATTTTTTGGACAGTTTCTCCCATTCTTTGCAGGACCTCTCAAGCGCCATCGGGTTAGAAAGGGAATCGGGTTCAAGTCTGGGCTCTGTCTGGGTCACTCAAGGACATTCACAGAGTTGTCCTGTAGCCACTGCTTTTATATCTTGGCTGTGTGCTTAGGGTCGTTGTCCTGTTGGAAGATGAACCGTCACCCCAGTCTGAGGTCCAGAGCGCTCTGGAGCAGGTGTTCATCAAGGATGTCTCTGTATATTGCTCCATTCATCTTTCTCTTGATTCTGACTAGTCTCCCAACTTCTGCCACTGAAAAACATTACCACAGCATGATGCTGCCACCACTGTAGGGATGGTATTGGCCAGGTGATGAGCGGTGCCTGGTTTCCTCCAGACATGACATTTGCCATTCAGACCAAAGAGTTCAATCTTTGTTTCATCAGACCAGAGAATTGTGTTTCTCATGGTCTGAGAGTCCTTCAGGTGCCTTTTGGCAAACTCCTGGTGTCCTGTCAAGTGCCTTTTACTGAGGACTGGCTTCCGTCTGGCCATTGTACATACTGGCCTGATTGGTGGAGTGCTACAGAGAAATGCTAGAGCTCTGTCAGAGTAACCATGGGGTTCTTGATCACCTCCCTGTCTAAGGTCCTTCTCCCCCAATCGCTCAGTTTGGCTGGGCGGCCCGCTCTAGGAAGAGTCCTGGTGTGTTTCCAAACTTCTTCTGTTTACGGATGATGGAGGCCACTGTGCTCATTGGGACCTTCAATGCTGCAGCCATTTTTCTGTACCCTTCCCCCCGATCTGTGCCTCGATATAATCCTGTCTCAAGAGGTCTACAGACAATTCCTTGGACTTCGTGGCTTGGTTTGTGCTCTGACGTGCACTTTTTACTATGCGACCTTATAGAGACAGGTGTGTGCCTTTTCCAAATCATGTTCATTCAACTGAATTTACCACAAGTGGATTCCAACCAAGTTGTAGAAATGTCTCAAGGATGATCAGTGGAAACAGGATGCACCGGAGCTAAAATTGTCATGGCAAAGGATGTGAATACTTGATACTACGTAATTTTTTTTTTCTCTTTTTTTATATTGAATAAATTTGCAAAGATTTCAAACAAACTTCTTTCACCTTGTCATTATAGGGTATTGTTAGGAAAATATTGAATTTAATCCATTTTTGAATAAGACTGTAAAATAACAAAAAGTGGAAAAAGTGAAACCCTGCATACTTTCCGGATACACTCTACATATTGATCAAACCAATACATTGGTGTATAAGCTCTCATTTAAAGGAACATGAGGGAACAACAACAGTTATGTTTTCTTTCTGTTTATAGATTGGCAAACAGTGTTTTGCCACCTAAGATCACACGGGGGGTGGTGGGCTGTGTGTGAAATATCTTCTGATACATATCTCAGCTACAACAAAAGTAGTGTAGTCAGGGGTCAAGTCCTGGGGAAAAAAGTGTGGGAACTCTTACCCAGGATCCACTCGCCCACCAAAAAAAAAAAATTATACGCTCATATGCACGAACGCTTCAAAATTGGTATTTTTCATCCAATTTTCGTATTGTGTGTATGAAACTTAACTGTTAGTACATAAAAAAACAAAACAATCCTCAATAAACATGAATATGGTAATTATCTGAATAATCAGCATTCATTCAATTGTGCTTCCATGGAAATGTGAGCATCATGTTCTGATATTTATTGGGGAATGTTATTTTGTATATAGAGTGTTTATGTGGTGAGTTTACACTTTTCATTGAACAGAGTTTGGATAACTCAGGGTTAACCGGAAAGGTCATAAATGAACTGCTCATTATCTGGAAGAATGCTTGGGGAGATAGTGATGTGTTCCTGCTTAGGAAATGTATATTAGCTTGGGGGGCTGCAAACTCTGCAGGGCTCCAACACACACTCGCTGCTATTCCAACCCTTCACATATTTCCACATAAACTTCCCACCTGGCATTAAACTTTGCCAGGTATTGTGCTCAGCTTACCACCCCAAACTGATGTTCCTCCCACAGCTCACCTCTCTCCCTGCATGTCCTGTGAGCAGAATAGCTGATCTACCCATCAGCTAGACCTAGACCTGAATTACCCGTCGGCTAGCTGTGATTGACAGGTAGATCAAAACGGAAGCTGTCATGGGCCCCCGACTGGCAATGCCTGAATGGTCAGGTGTACGGTACTTACTATTGCGAGCTGTGTCGGCGGCTGCTGGTATAGCACCTGCCACACAGCTCGCATACTTCAAAGTCTTGCAGGACATGGCTGCTAATGGGAACTGAGTTCCCATTGTGGAAAAAGTACAGGAACTCCGTTCCCATGCGTTCCCGCAGGACTTGAGCCCTGAGTGTAGTAGCACAAAAAATTGACATTTCATACATATCTGCATGTTGGAAGGTGTCCAGTTGAGTAAAAGCAAGGGTCAAAATCATTTGTTTTTCATGGATTCCTTTAGGCTAGGTCCACAGCGGGAACTGCCCACACAGATCAGAGTTGCCACCTGTTTCCCGCAACTGCAACCACCTACATAGAAAAACACGCTGAATGTGTGCGGGGGCCAATAATCCTAATGACATGCCGCACACACTGGAAATTGCACCTGCACTGGGAACTGCATTGCATTTGCAGTTCTTGTGTGGGCTGCAATTTGTAAAATTCTGCAGGGACCTTTTCCCTGCATTTTAGGAGGCACGGCAGCCTATTCCAACACATGGGCTGCCATGCCCATGCAAAATGTGGCTGCATATGTGAACGTAGCCTTAAATCAAATGTTGAGCAAGTGTTCTAAATAAAACCTTTCTGAGAGAACAAAATAGACCATTGCTGACTTAGCATTTTACAAATTCTGGTTGCCCGGTTGTCATTGCATGCCTCAGGCTAACCCTCTTTGCCACTAAGCAAGAACAACTGCAAATAAATGGCAGCCATTGGTATTTCTCTTAGGAAAGGTTTTCTATCAAAACTCCAGATTGGTTTAAAATAAAATTCCCCTCCCCCAGGTCAGATTATATATATATATATATATATATATATATATATATATATATATATAAATTGTGTGTGTGTGTGTGTGTGTGTGTGTGTGTGTAACCTTACTGCTGGTCCATACCTGCAGTTTTTGAAATACATTTGTCAGCATGCTTTCTGAATGTGACTGGAGTGGTATTAATGTCTATATTAATCATATTCTCAGTCCCACTTTTGTATTAAGAAGCCTTTAATCCCTTCATATCTATTTAGATGTGTAATTCTCAAAGTTCTGTGGCTTGTGAACCTTGTTCACCAAGTCACAGAGTATGTAGACCACCTTGTACTTACATCATCTTCTGGCCCTATAAAAATAAGCAATTGAGATACAGCACTGTGTCACTACCTGGGTATCCTAGAGTAGTACCTCCTCTGTATTTTGATAATTTATCTTCGCCTTACACTTCTTTATTCTCAATTTATTCATCTGGTCATTGTTCAAACTGCTTTGTTGCAGCTGCGTCTGCAGAACTAGTCAAATCTACTGCCCATCATTCCGCTCTCCCAGACATTCTGTAGGTCACTCTACCCAGTCTGGATGAAGGCACTGGCAAAATGTTGCCAATAACCCACTGTTAATGTCACTTGGAATCCACACTGGGTACCCCCAACTGTTGGCAAAAAGTTTCATTGATAACTAAAATGGTGGTCTGGCTACTAACAGTGGAGTGATTTAGCAATTTAGGATATTTTTTTTTCGGTTTTGGCTTCCATGATCTCATATACATAGGTATTTAGGTTGAAAATAATAGCCCTTGCTAGAAGATATAAATTGGGATAAAATCTTAAACAAAGAACACGGAGGAGAGATGGGTTTGCTTTAAGAGCATATTAAATAAGGGCATTAGCCAGTGCATCCCATTGGGAAATAATTTGAAAGAGCGAACAAGTCCTGGATGGCTTAATTCCAATGTAAAAATGCATATAAAAGCAAAGGAGAAGGCCTTCAAAAAATGCAAGGCTGAGGAATCATCACCGGCATTCAGACTTTGCAAAGAATGCAACAAGATCTGTAATGGTGCAATTAGGACGGCTAAGATAGAACACGAAAGACACGTAGCGGAGCAGAGCAAAAAATAAATAAAATATATATATATTATATAAAAAGTAAAAAAGGGAGGACACACCATATTGGCCCCATTAAGAATGAAGAAGGACACATCTGGTTCCAAAGGATGAGGAGATGGCAAAGGTATTGAATTTATTCTTCTCCACAGTCTTCACAAGGGAATCAGGAGGGGGGCTTCAGTAACCAAAACGGCAGTGTTTTTCCTTGTGACACATTACAGGAAGCGCCCTCATGGCCAACAGAGGGCAGAATTACAAATAGACTTGGGAAACTTAACATTAATAAATCACTGGGACCAGATGGCTTGCACCCATGGGTACTTAGGAAACCCAGTCAAGTAGTTGCCAGGCCATTGTTCCTAATTTTTGCTGACAGTCTACTGACTGGAATGGTACCAGCTGATTGGAGAAAAGCCAATGTAGCACCAATATTTAAAAAAAAAAAGGGCCAAAATACATCCTTGGGAATTACAGACCAGTTAGCCTAACATCAATAATATGCAAGCTCTTGGAGGGGATGATAAGGGACTATATACAAGATTTTAGTAATGAAAAGGGTATCATTAGCAGTAATCAGCACGGATTCATGAAGAATCGCTCTTGCTAAACCAATCTATTAACCTATGAGGAGCTGAGCTACCATCTAGATAAAGGAAGGCCCATAGACGTGGCGTATCTGGATTTCGCAAAAGCATTTGACACAGTTTCCCATAAACATTTATTGTACAAAGTAAGGTTCATTGGCATGGACCATAGGGTGAGTACATGGATTGAAAGCTGGCTAAAAGGGCAATTTCAGAGGGTGGTGATAAATGAGGAATATTTGGAATGGTCAGGGGTTGGAAGTGGGGTCCTCCAGGGTTCTGTCTTGAGACCAATCCTGTTTAATTTGTTCATAAACAACCTGGAGGATGGGTTAAGCAGTTCAATCTCTGTATTTGCAGACTACAGTAAGCTAAGCAGGGCAATACATTTTCCGCAGGATGTGGAAACTTTGCAAGAAGATCTTAACAAATTAATGGGGTCAGCAACTACATGCCAAATGAGGTTTAATGTAGAAAAATGTAAAATAATGCATTTGAGTGGCAAAAATATGAATGCAATCTACTCACTATGGGGTGAACCTCTTGGGGAATGTAGGATGGCAAGGGACCTGGGGGTCCTAGTAGATGATAGGCTCAGCAATGGCATGCAATGCCAAGCTGCTGCTAACAAAGCAAACAGAATATTGGTATGCATTAAAAAGGGGATTAAAGGGGAGGGCCACCCTGAAAAACAAAAAAATGTAAAAAATTACAAAAAATCTAAGAAAAAAAAATGAAAATTTTTTTTTTTTTTTTTTTACTTACCAGAAATGCCTGTTGCTAGGCACTTTCTCCTAATCTTCCTCTTCCTCCTCCGCGGAGATCTTCTGTCTTCTGTCTTCGTCGCGGCGTCTTCTGGGTAATGAGTCGTGCTGTGTTCTGGGAACTGTGTGTTCCAGAACACAGCGCGTCCCATTCAGAAAGCGCTGCGGGACTCGCGCATGCGCAGTAGCTGCGGGACTCGCGCATGCGCAGTAGGAAACGGGCAGTGAAGCCATAAGGCTCCGCTGCCTGTTTCCCTTACAAGGGATGGCGGCGCCGGGACCCGAGAGCCGAGGGACGGGTCGGCCTCGGGCGGCCGACATCGCGGGCGCCCTGGACAGGTGAGTGTGTTGATTAAGTCAGCAGCTGCAGTGTTTGCAGCTGCTGACTTTTTTTTTTTTTTTTTTTTTTTTATAACCGGCCCTCCACTTTAAGTCCAGGGATAAAGCGATAATTCTCCCATTCTACAAGACTTTGGTCCGTCCTCACCTGAAGTATGCTATCCAGTTCTGGGCACCAGTCCTCAGGAAGGATGTGCTGGAAATGGAGCAAGTACAGAGAAGGACAACAAAGCTAATAAAGGATCTGGAGGATATTAGTTATGAGTAGGGATGAGCCGAACACCCCCCGGTTCGGTTCGCACCAGAACTTTCGAACGGACCCCAAATTCGAACGAACTTTAGAACCCCATTGAAGTCTATGGGACTCGAACGTTCGAAATTAAAAGTGCTAATTTTAACGGCTAATATGCAAGATACTGTCCTAAAAAGGGTTTGGGGACCTGGCTCCTGCCCCAGGGGACATGGGTCAATGCATAAAATGTTTTTAAGAATGGCCGTTTTGGCGGGAGCACTGATTCTAATGACGATTAAAGTGAAAAAAAAGTGAAATATTCCTTTAAATATGGTGCCTGGGGGGTGTCTGTAGTATGCCTGTGAAGTGCCACGTGTTTCCCGTGTTTAGAACAGTCCCTGCACAAAATGACATTAAACGGAAATAACACCATTTAAAACTGCTTGCGGTTTTAATGTTATATCTGGTTCCTGCAATATGGTTGAAAATCATTGAGAAAAATGGCATGGGTAGCCCTCCCTGCCCATTACCAGCCTATTTGGGTCTTGTACGCATATTAAGGGGAACCCTGTACCCATATTAAAAAAAGGAAATGCGTGTGGCCCCCAGGCCCTATATACTCAGAACAGCAGTATACAGGCGGTGCAAACAAGACAGGGACTGTGTAGGTTTGTTGTGTTAAGTTGAATCTGTTTGTAATTTTCAACTGGTACATTTTTAAAGTGTAGCTCCAGTCAAAAAAACTATTTTTAAGCTTTTTGGAAAACATAGGGAAGGGTTATCACCCCTGTATAATTTGTTTTGTCGTCCATCTTTTTTCATCTCACTTGCTGTTGTCTCCTTCCGTTTGCAAGTAGGAGATGTTTGTAAATTGGATGTTTGAAAGTAGGGGCCTGCCTGTAATTACATGCCATTGTTGAACAGTGGTAGAAAAATTGACCTTTGGTGTTTGTGGTGCTGGTGCCACAACACTATAAGTCCTCACCGTTACTCTGGGTGGGCACAGGAAGGGGCCCTCCTGTGAAATATTATATCAAGAATTGTAATTACATGTCCCTGTTAAACAGGGGCAGAAAAATTTGGCCTTAGGCACTGGTGCCACCACACTGCAACCTCTGCCATATACTCTAGTTTTATTGCAGGAATTAGCCCTGCTGCAAAGCATTGCATCAAAAATTGTAATTAAACGCCCCTGTTAAACAGAGGCAGAAAAATTGGGCCTTAGGCACTCGTGCTGGTGCCACCACACTGCAACCTCTGCCATATACTCTAGTTTTATTGCAGGAATTAGCCCTGCTGCAAAGCATTGCATCAAAAATTGTACTTAAACGCCCCTGTTAAACAGGGGCAGAAAAATTGGGCCTTAGGCATCACCCAGAACCAGAAATGTTCTTCCAACATATCAGCGGAGGAGGAAGAGGATAGACAATCAACATAACAGGACAGTCACTCAGCATCAGCATAGGCAGTCTTGAAGGGATGTGATATTTAAAAAAAAAATGATTCTGTTACATCAGCTTCAGGTGCTTGGTAGCTGTGGGTGATCCAAGACTGATTCATCTTGATGAAGGTCAGTCGATCAACTGATTCGGTGGACAGGCGCACCCTGTGATCGGTAACAAAGCCACCAGCAGCACTGAAGGTGCGTTCCGAAAGAACGCTGCATGCAGGACAGGCCAGTAGCTCAATTGCATACTGTGCAAGCTCTGGCCAGTGATCCATCCTCAAGACCCAGTAAGCCAGAGGATTTTCGGTGGGAAAGGTGTCCAAGTCTGACCTTGCCCCTAGGTATTCCTGCACCATGTAAATCAGATGCTGGCGATGGGTGCTGGAACCGATCATACCTTGGGGCTGCGGACTAAAAAATTGTCTGAAAGCATCAGTCAGACGGCCACCTTCTCCACCGCTCCTTCTGACCGATGCCTCAGCAACACGTTGTCCAGGACCAGGAGTTTGTAACCTCCCAGTCTCTGGGAACGCGTTGCACAGACCTTTCTGCAAGGCCTCCCGGAGATGTCTCATCCTCTGCTCCCTCTGCGATGGCAAGATAAGGTCGGCAACCTTACCCTTGTACCGTGGATCAAGGAGAGTGGCCAGCCAGTAATGGTCCCTCTCCTTGATCCGAAGAATACGAGGATCCTTCCGCAGGCTTTGCAGGATCAGGGAGGCCATGCAGCGTAGGTTAGCTGAGGCATTCGGTCCGGAGTCCTCTGGGTCACTAAGGACAACATGATCCGCAGCTACCTCCTCCCAGCCACGTACAAGTCCACGTGTTTCTTGGGACTGTAAATCATCCCTACAAGACTGCTGCTGCTGCTGCTGCTGCTGCTGAGTGCCAGCCTCCACCTCCATGCTGACACAATCATCCTCCTCCTCCTCTTCCTCCTCCTCATCCTCTTCCTGTGTGATGGGTGGCACAGCAGGAACACTGTCTGGATAAAGGGGGCCTTGAGAGGCAAGGAAGTCCTCCTCTTCCTGCCTCTGTTCTGCCTCAAGTGCCCTGTCCATTATTCCATGCAGCGTATGCTCCAAGAGGTGGACAAGAGGTACAGTGTCACTGATACATGCACTGTCACTGCTCACCATCCTTGTGGCCTCCTCATACGGTGACAGGACAGTGCATGCATCCCTGATCATGCCCCACTGGCGTGGTGAGAAAAAACCGAGCTCCCCTGACCCTGTCCTGGTGCCGTAGTCGCACAGGTACTCATTGATGGCCCTCTGCTGCGTGTGCAGCCGCTGCAGCATGGCCAACATTGAGTTCCACCTGGTGGGCATGTCACATATAAGGCGGTTCTTGGGCAGGTTCAACTCCTTTTGGAGCTCAGCCAGCCGAGCACAGGCATTAAATGATCGGCGGAAATGCACACAGACTTTCCTGGCCTGCTTCAGGACATCCTGTAAGCCGGGGTACCTGCCCAAGAACCGCTGCACCACCAGGTTAAGGACGTGAGCTACACAGGGCACATGGGTCAGTTGTCCCTGTTGGAGGGCGGAGAGGAGGTTGGTGCCATTGTCACAAACCATCATTCCTGGCTTAAGCTGGCGTGGCGTCAACCACCTCTCGGCCTGCCCCTGCAGAGCTGACAAAACATCCGCCCCAGTGTGGCTCCTGTCCCCCAAACAAACCAGCGCAAGCACGGCATGGCATCGTTTTGCCTGCGTACTTGCGTAGCCCCTGGAACGCCTACGAAGCACCGCTGGTTCTGAGGACAGAGCACTGGAAGAGGCCATGGAGGAAGAAGAAGAGGAGGGGGTGGAGGAGAGAGGTGTGTCACAACCAATAGTAGCATTTTGGAGGCGTGGTGGCGGAACAACCTCCAACACTACTGCACCTTGTCCTGCATCCTTCCCAGCTGCCAGAAGAGTGACCCAATGGGCCGTGAAAGACAGGTAACGTCCCTGTCCATGCCTGCTGGACCATGAGTCAGCGGTAATATGCACCTTACCGCTGACCGCCCTGTCCAGCGAGGCAAGGACATTGCCTTCCACATGCCAGTAGAGAGCCGGAATCGCCTTCGGTGAGAAAAAGTGGCGTTTGGGGACCTGCCACTGAGGAACCGCACATTGTACAAACTCACGGAAGGGGGCCAAGTCTACCAACTGAAAAGGCAGCAGTTGAAGTGCTAGCAATTTAGCCAAACTAACATTCAACCACTGGGCATGTGGATGGCTGGGAGTGAACTTCTTTCGCCGGTCCAGCAGCTGGGGCAGGGACATTTGCCTGCTATAATCGAACGTGGGTGTACCGCTAGCAGAGTTCCTGGAAGCACTTGGCTGTGACACACCTAATTCTACACCTTCATTCCTCTCAGAGCAGGTTTCAGAGAGGACTGAAGGTCTAGTGGGGTTGGAGATGCCAGCTGATGAGGAGCAAGGAGAGGTCCGCTTTGTTCTTTGGTGTGGGTCTTTGAGGTACGCTTGCCAACGAGCTGCATGGCAGGTCAACATATGTCTGGTCAAGCATGTGGTGACCAAGCGGCTGATGTTTTGGCCACGCGAGATACGCTTGAGACATATGTTGCAAATAGCAGCGGTGCAATCTGATGCACTCGTCTCAAAAAAGGCCCACACCAAAGAACTTTTAGAATAACGCGCAGAGGCAGCGCCCTGCACAGGCGGAACTCTGCGGTGTGATTCAGTCGGTGTGCTGCCCCTAAGCTGGCCCCCGGAGGGCATCCTGCCTCGTTGGACATGTGCCTCCTCCTCCTCCTCCTCTCTCCTTCCAGGCACCCACGTGGAGTCAGTGCCCTCATCATCCCCTCCCTCTTCATCGCTGTAGCAAACCTGGCAGTATGCTGCAGCTTGTGGAACATGACTGCCAGATTGCTGTCCTTCTTGAGCATCCCCTCTCTCTGCGCTCACGCTACTGCCTTCCTCTAGCTGAGTGTCATCATCAGAGCCCACAAAACACTGGGCATCCTCCTGGAGCATGTACCCAACACTGTGCTCAAAGAGTTCAGGAGACTCCTCAGGAGGACGTGGTGGGTCTAGGGAAGGAGTCACTGATGATGACATTGAGAGGAGGGAAGACGATGCATTGGCAGCTGCTTTGCTAGTTCCCTGAGACTGGGTGAGAGAGGATGAGGAGGATGAAGAGGACTTGGTCATCCACTCTACCAAGTCGTTGGCATGTTGCGGTTCAACATGTCCAGCTGCTGAAAAGAAGGACAAGCGTGTCCCATGGCCACGTGCTGATGACAATGCTGTCATCCACGACCAGCACTGTTGTCTCTAGACACAGAGCCTGCTTGCCCTCTTTTATCGGCTCGCGCCTGTCTGCCTCTCCTTGCTGGCCTTCCAGACATGGTAATGGCCTGAAGGGAGTTGGGTAAAACAGCAGTGTAATGGAGTCACACAACACCCACTAAGCCCTGCAGATGGCTCTATTAGAGAACAGCAATAAAGGGTAGATACAGGTGTATATTGTGCTGGAGGCACAAAAAAAACCCACTAACTCCTGCAGATGCCTTTTTTATAGAACACCAGAGATAAAGGGGTATATACAGATGTATACTGTGCTGTGCTGGAGGCACACACAACTTCCAATAACTCCTGCAGATGGCAAGTGGGCTCAAATAGATAAGAGCTATGTAGGTGGATATAGCGGTGTGTACTGGGTACAGAGCACGCAGACAGCACGCACAAGCTCCTAACACTACTGACTGCAAGCTCTATTATAAAAGATAGATCACTAGCTATATAGGTGAGCTGAATATAGCGATGTATACTGCGGTCAGGGCACACAGACAACAACCACTACACAACAGCAAGATCGAAAATCGGCGAAAATGATCGGTGTGTACTGTGTTGAAGGTACACAGAACACCCACTAACTGCTTCAGACGCCAACACACTACACTAGGCCGCCGCGCTGGCGGCCTTATATAGTGTGGGGCGTGTACTACACAGCCTGAGCTATGATTGGCCACAGGCATCCTGCCTGTGGCCAATCATGGCTCTCCTCGCTGCTGGCGCTGTGATTGGCCAAGCATGCGGGGTCACAGTGCATGCTTGGCCAATCATGAGCCAGCAATGCACTGCGATGACGCAGTGCATTGTGGGCCGTGAGCGCCACACGAATTTGGCGCGAATGGCCCATAACGTTCGGAATTCGCCGAACGGGCGAACAGCCGATGTTCGACTCGAACACGAAGCTCATCCCTAGTTATGAGGAAGGGTGTGAGCACTGAACTTATTCTCTCTGAAGAAGCGACGCTTGAGAGGGGATATAAATTCAATTTACAAATACCATACTGGTGACCCTACGATAGGGATAAAACTTTTTTGCGGAAGAGAGTTTAATAAGACATGTGGCCACTCATTAAAATTAGAAGAAAAGAGGTATAACCTTAAACTGTGTAGAGGGTTCTTTACTGTAAGAGCGTCAAGGATGTGGAATTTCCTTCCATAGGCGGTGGTTTCAGCGGAGGGACATCGATGGTTTCAAAAAACTATTGGATAAGCACCTGAACAACCGCAATATACAGGGATATACAATGTAATACTGACATATAATCACACACATAGGTTGGACTTGTGTCTTTTTTCAACCTCACCTACTCTGTAACTATATAACACAAATCATACTGAAGTTTAACTTCTCTTGTCATAAGCATGCAAATTACATAGTTACATAGTAGGTGAGGTTGAAAAAAAGACACAAGTCCACCTTAGGTTCCCTCCACCCAGTCTATGTCTGGATAATTAAAATCCCCCGTTATGATAACACTTCCCATTCTTGTTGCTAATCCAAATTGTGATAGGAGATCTGTCTCCCCTCCCTCCCTCAGGCTAGGGGGCCTATAGCATACCCCCAGTGTTATTTCCCCCTTAGTTTCATCCATTTGGAGCTCTACCTATAAGGATTCCACCTCCTTCCTATCTCCCTTAGTGATGTCATCTCACACATTCACTAAGGCCGCATACACACGCGCGGACTGTTCGCCCAACCTTGTCCGCTGAACAGTGTTTGGGCGGACAGTCCGCTCGTGTGTGGGGCTTCAGCGGACAGTTTCAGCGGACAGTTGGCCGAACAAGGTCTTACGGAAATTCCGAAAAACTGTCCGCTGAAACAAGGTTTCAGCGGACTGTTCGCTCGTGTGTAGGCTTGTTCGGCCAACTAAGTCTCGCGCATGCTCAGAAAGGATTTCCACGTCGGAAGGTTGCATTGCAGTGTATAGGACGTCGTATTTTTCGTCCCGTCGTACGTGCCGTTCACGTCATCGCGCACGGTTTCAGCAAACTGTTCGTCCGTCGTGTGTGGCCATGTCCGTCCATGCTAAGTTTGAGCGGACTGTTCGCTCAAACTGTTGGACGGACAAAGTTGGGCCAACAGTCCGCGCGTGTGTACGCGGCCTTATACATTATTCTTGATATATAGGCATAGAACCAGGTCTCTGAAATTCCCACAAAATCCAAGTCCTCCTCGTACAACAGTATCTCTAGTTCACCCATCTTGTCCGCCAGACTCCTGGCATTGGTGAACATGCCACGTAGTTTATTCTGAACTCTGACTTCAGGGAGAAAAAGCAGCCAGATCTGCTATTAAAAGCAGCACACATGACACTTGTTAGGTACATAGTTAACCCCTTTATTGCCCCTTGATGATAACACCTTTCCAGCCAGTGTCATAATACAGTATTATCACTGTATTAGTGTAACCAGCGACGCCCATGTCAGTTAGTGTCCTTCTCAGCCAGGGCCAGATTGTCTGCCACACTATCACAGTCACACTATAAGTTGCCGATCACCGCCATTACTAGTATAGTGTCTGTACAGATCAGTATCTTGATCAAGATCAGAACAATACTAGTGTCCCTTAAAACACAGTTTAGTTTTTAACAAAGACATATTTATTTAAATTTATGAAGAAATTTGATTTTATTGGATGTTTTATAACAGAAAGTAAAAAATATTTTTTTTTCCAAAATGTTTTGTTTATGTAATAAAAAACCCAGTGGTGATCAAATACCACCAAAATAAAGCTCTATTTGTGTGGAAAAATTATATAAATTAAATTTGCCTACAGTGTTGCAGGCCTGCGCAATTACCAGTTAAAGTAGCAAAGTGGTGAATAACAAAAAATGCCCTGGTATAGCATGAACAGGTTCCCCTAGGTCTTCAATATCATCCATAAGGATATTGGACAATGAGGTTGTAGCTCCTCCAGACCAACTTCAAGTAAGACAAAGATCACAAAGTGGGCTCTTAGCTGGTAGAATTTTCCAAGCATAATAATTGAATAAGTGCTGAAATCAGCACGTTTGGGTAACATAGCAGATATGTAGGCACTATACTGTATAGATGTTATACAAAAACTGTAAACATTCCAAATATAAAGGAAATCTCAAGGTGGATAAATCCTGTAATCTGTGAAAAAAAAGTAAACATCCACACATAGACTTCTACAGTGGCCACCAAGACTGCGTGCGTATAAGTGGTAGACAGTGTCTGCAGGTCTCCAGGTAGATTTAACCTGTGATGAATAATACAGAAATATTCATACAACAATTTATCCAGGGACCACTGAGAAAGCGTATATATGATTTCAAAAGATCTTCAGGTCTCCAGCTGGGTTTAACCTGTGGTTGATAGTACAGGTGTGTCAACACAAAAAGTTGCACAGGAACCACCAAGGCCACGTATGCATTGCTTAATTATTGTCTACAGGAACCACCGGGACCTGACAGTGAGGGACAAAAGTATTTGATCCCCTGCTGATTTTGTACGTTTGCCCACTGACAAATAAATGGTCACCCTATAATTTTAATGGTAGGTTTATTTTAACAGTGAGAAACACAATAACAACAAAAAAAATCCAGAGGAACGCTTTTAAAAAAAGTTATAAATTGATTTGCATTTTAATAAATGTAATAAGCATTTGACCCATTTGCAAAACATGACTTAGTACTTGGTGGCAAAACCCTTGTTGGCAATCGCAGAGGTCAAACATTTCTTGTGGTTGGCCCCAGGTTTGTCCCCACTCCTCTTTGCAGATCATCTACAAGTCATTAATGCCACGTACACACGATCAAACAATCGGGTGGAAAAGTCCGGCAAACTGAAGTCCGCCGGACAATCCCCCCGTGTGTAGCCTCCGGCATACTTCTTTGACCCGAAAGTACGGCGGACTTAGAAAGTAGTTTTGCACTCCAATCTTCCCGCCGGACTCGCATTTCGGCGGACAATCTGGCCGTGCGTAAGCCAGTCCGCCGTACTTTTGAAATGAACGGACTTTTCCCGCCCGGAGAAAAGTCCGCTCATTTCGCGCGGGTCTCCAGGTAGGCGGGGCCCACGAAGGAGACGTTGCTGGCCCCGCCACCTGGTATGGACTTAAAGGGGGAACCCCAACGCCAAAAAAAATCGGCGTGGGGGTCTCCCTAGGTCCACATCAGACCCTTGTCCGAGCACGCTACCCGGCCGGCCAGGAAAGGGGGGGACGAGCAAGCGCCCCCTCTCCTGAGCCGTACCAGGCCGCGTGCCCTCAACATGGGGGGTGCCTTTTGGGAAGGGGGGCCTAGCGGCGCCCCCACCCCGAGGCACCTTGTCCCCATGTTGATGAGGACAAGGTCCTCCTCCCGACAACCCTGGCCGTTGGTTGTCGGGCCCTGCGGGCGGGGGGCTTATCGGAATCCGGGAGCCCCCTTTAATAAGGGGGCCCCCGGATACCGGCCCCCCACCCTATGTGAATGAGTATGGGGTACAATGTACCCCTACCCATTCACCTGTAAAATAAAGTACAAAAAAACACAACACACAAGATAAAATAGTTTATTGCACAGCTCCGGGGGTCTTCCGTCTTCGGGGGGGGGTCTTCTCGCCGGACTCCGCTATCTTCTTGTAGCTCTTTTACTAGCGGAGGAGCCCGGCTTTCTTCCTCGCTGCGGCCTCTTCTTCCGACTTCGGTGGTCTTGTCCCCCTCTTCGGTTCTTCTGCCGGGCCACCGCGCCTTCTTATAGCTCTTTTACAGGCGGTGGCCCGTCTTCTGTCGCCGCTGTCGCCACTGCCGCCTTCTGTTTTTCTCTTCCTCTTCTTCTTCTTCAGATGTTGCCTTGTCGAGTCCTCCGCTCACAATGACGGGGACCGGGCGCGCGGCGACTTATAAGGGGAAATCCCGGATGATGTCCCCACCCATTATGGTGTCACAGTCCCAGAGGATGCTGGGACTGTGACATCATAATAGGCGGGGACATCAGCCGGTGATGTCCCTCTATAAGTCACCGCGCACCCGGTCCCCGTCATTGTAAGTGGAGGACTCGACGAGGCAACATCTGAAGAAGAAGAAGAGAAGAAAAGAACAGAAGGCGGCGACGACATCGGCGACAGAAGACCAGGCCACCGTCTGTAAAAGAGCTATAAGAAGGCGCGGTGGCCCGGCAGAAGAACCGAAGAGGGGGAAAGACCCCCGAAGTCGGAAGAAGGGCGGCGGGGAGGAAGAAAGCTGGGCTCCACCGCTAGCAAAAGAGCTACAAGAAGATAGCGGAGGAGTCCGGCGAGAAGTCCCCCCCGAAGACGGAAGACCCCTGGAGCTGTGCAATAAACTATTTTATATTGTGTGTTGTGTTTTTTTTGTACTTTATTTTACAGGTGAATGGGTAGGGGTACATTGTACCCCATACTCATTCACATAGGGTGGGGGCCGGTATCCGGGGGCCCCCTTATTAAAGGGGGCTCCCGGATTCCGATAAGCCCCCCGCCCACAGACCCCGACAACCAACGGCCAGGGTTGTCGGGAAGAGGCCCTTGTCCTCAACAACATGGGGACAAGGTGCTTTGGGGTGGGGGCGCCGCGAGGCCCCCCTTCCCCAAGGCACCCCCCATGTTGAGGGCACGCGGCCTGGCACGGCTCAGGAGGGGGGGCGCTCGCTCGTCCCCCCCTTTCCTGGCCGGCCGGGTAGCGTGCTCGGACAAGGGTCTGATGTGGACCTGGGGGTGTCCCCCACGCCGTTTTTTTTTGGCGTTGGGATTCCCCTTTAAGTCCATACCAGGTGGCGGGGCCAGCGACGTCTCCTTCGCGGGCCCCGCCTACCTGGAGACGCGCTCGAAATGAGCGGACTTTCCTCCGCGTGTGTGGGCGAGTCCGTTCATTTCAAAAGTAGGGCGGATAGTATGGCGGACTTAGTACGCCGTATTAGTCCGCTGAAAAAGTGCCGTGTGTGGGCAAGTAGCCCGTTCGGAAAGTCCGACGGACTTCCGACGGGAAGTCCGCCAGACTAAGTCCTTCGGATAGTCGGCTACGTGTGTACACGGCATAAGGTTTCGAGGTTGACGTTTGGTAACACAAACCTTCAGCTTCCTCTTCATATTTTGGGACTAAGGTCTGGAGACTGGCTAGGCCACTCCAGGACCTTAACGTGCTTCTTCTTGAGCCACTCCTTTGTTGCCTTGGCCGTGTATTTTGGGTCACTGTCATGCTGGAATACCCCCAAAGCATAATGTTTCCACCTCCATGTTTGACAGTGGGGTATGGTGTTCTTGGGGTCATAGGCATCATTCCTTTTTCTCCAAACACGGCGAGTTGAGTTGATGCCAAATGGCTCGATTTTGGTCTCATCTGACCACAAAAGTTTCACCCAGTATGCCTCTGAATCATTCAGATGTTCATTAGCAAACTTTAGAGGGCCTGTACACGTGCTTTCTTGAGCAGGGGGACCTTGCAGGTGCTGCAGAATTTCAGCCCTTCGCGCCGTAGTGTGTTACTAATTGTTTTCTTGGTGGCTATGGTCCCAGCTGCCTTGAGATCATTGACAAGATTCTCCCATGTAGTTCTGGGCTGATTCCTCACCGTTCTCATGATCATTGAAAGTACCACGAGATGTGGGAGATTAACGGTAATTTTATGTTTCTTCCATTTGCGAATAATCGCACCAACTGTTGTCACCCTCTCAGCCAGCTGCTTGGCGACGGTCTTGTAGCCCATTCCAGCCTTGTGTTGGTCTACAATCTTGTCCCTGACATCCTTGGACAGCTCTTTGGTCTTGGCCACGGTGGAGAGATTGGAATCTGATTGGTTCTGTGGATAGGTGTCTTTTATACACAAAACAAGCTGAGATTACGACTGCTCATAATCTCAGCTCATTACCTGTATAGAAGACACCTGGGAGCCAAAAATCTTGCTGACTGATTAGGGATCAAATACTTATTTCAGTCATTAAAATGCAAATCAATTTATAACTTTTTTAACTTTTTTGAAACGTGCTCTTCTGAATTTTTTTTATTGTTATTCTGTCTCTCACTGTTAAAATAAACCTACCATTAAAATTATAGACTGATCATTTCTTTGTGAGTGAGCAAACGTACAAAATCAGCAGGGGATCAAATTCTTTATTCCCTCACTGTATATAGGAAAAAGCACAGGTTGGGGTGCTGGAGTTAGTAGAATCACTATTAAAATAAAGCATAGTTAAATATAAAATAACTGTGTCCAGCTTCTGATGGATTATGGAACACCATGAAGAAGCCTAGATGTGTAAGGACATGGAAATCTGGCTGATCAAACATCTTGACAAAGGGGGTTGGGCCCATGAAACGCATAGTGTCCCACCCACTCTCCCAAGCCCTGAGGTCATTGTGCATCTTTGACAGCCAGCCACTCTGATTGTGGCTATAGATGCCACCAGTCTGCCTGCCATTTGGCCATTTGACTAGATTACTTTGGCAGTGCACCTTTTTACTTTCCATTTACTGCTGCTCTGTGATAGGCCAGATTCCCATGTTCGTGTGCACCTATGCTTCTTCATGGTGATCCATTATCAAAACGAAGATGGACAGTTTTTTTTTTACATGTAAGTGTACTTTATTTTTACAAAGTGTTTTTTTTTTGTGTGTGTGTGGGATTCTACTAACTCCAGCACTCCAATCTATGCTTTTCCCAGACATATGAGTGTATCCTTCCCAGATTGACCAAGGGAGCTGCAGGAGTTGACCATACAAAGAAAGACAAATGAAAGTCTACTCACTCTGATAAGGTTTGAGGTAGACTTAAAGTGGAGGGCCACCCTGAAAAAAAAAATACATAAAAAAATTAGAAATAAATCTGAAAAAAAAAATGAAAACTATTTTTTTTTTAAACTTACCAGAAATGCCTGTTGCTAGGCACATCATCCTAATCTGCCTCTTCCTCCTCCGCGGAGATCTTCTGTCTTCTCTCCTCCGTTCGGCGTCTTCTGGGTAATGGGTCGCGCTGTGTTCTGGGAACTGTGTGTCCCAGAACACAGCGTGCCCCATTCACAAAGCGCTGCGCGACTTGCGCATGCGCAGTAGGAAACGGGCAGTGAAGCCGCAAGGCTCCACTGCCTGTTTCCCTTAGCCGAAATGGCGGCGCCGGGACCCAAGAGCCGAGGGATGGGTCAGCCTCGGGCGGCCGACATCGCAGGCTCCCTGGACAGGTAAGTGTGCTTATTAAGTCAGCAGCTACAGTGTTTGCAGCTGCTGACTTTTTTTTTTTTAAACCGGCCTTAATCTGACTACTTTATTGTACTATTTTTAATAATGGGTATTTACTTCAATCTCTTCAACAGTATCCTGACATGTTAAACAGGGAAGAAAATATACTGTTTTGATTTCTATTTTTTTTTAAATTGGTATATAATTATTAGCATGGAGGTCTAGAAAATGTAATTCCTGAATATACACAGAGAGCACCACTACAGGATCAACTGGGGGAAGACTTAAGTCTGGTATCCCAACTTCCTCAGACACTATCCCTCCGATAAGGTTTGAGGTGGTAAAGACTTCTTTCCAGATGAAGAGTCAAGAGTCCATCCACTTTATAAGGGTATGGAGAGCACCACCACAGGAACAAATTGGGGAAGACTCGCATCTGCCCAGTTTCGTTGGTATTCCAACTGCCTCAGGATACCAACAAAACCGGTTAGATGTCAGTCTTCCCCATTTGAGCCTGTGGTGGTGCTCTCTATACATGTCTACAATGGATGGACTCTTGCTTCTACATCTGGAAAGAAGTCTTTACCACCTCAAACCTTATCGGAGGGACAGTGTCTGAGGAAGTTGGGATACCAGACTTAAGTCTTCCCCCAGTTGATCCTGTAGTGGTGCTCTCTGTGTATATTCAGGAATTACATTTTCTAGACCTCCATGCTAATAATTATATACCAATTTAAAAAAAAATAGAAATCAAAACAGTATATTTTCTCCCCTGTTTAACATGTCAGGATACTGTTGAAGAGATTGAAGTAAATACCCATTATTAAAAATAGTACAATAAAGTAGTCAGATTAAGGCCTCAATATATATGTAACTACAGTCACTAACAGTTTATTCAAGCTTTTGTATGTAAGATCATTTTCAAAAAGTGATTTTCAATATTTTAAATTTGTGTGATGGGAAATGCCATGCAGCCATCTCTGGACTGTAAGCAGCCAGGAAGTGGCAGCAAGAGATCATCAGCAATAATATGCAAGAAGAGGTGAAAAAAGCAAATGTTTTATTTTTTTATTTATTCCTTTTTTTTTTATAAAATGGTGTCACAATGGATGGAGCATAACATAGTTATAGTACTGTGCTGTTTTAGACAGTAATCTTTTTCATTAGTGTGTCAATAGAAAAGAGCATATGTTAGAGTTCCAAGCATTAATTTGCAAAAGGTGAGATAATAAAATAAAATATCTGAATTTGCTTAAAGCCCAACATTTTGAGAATAAATTCAGGATGAGGCAAGTAGGTAAGGCTGCAGTATCTTACCTTGTATTCATTTGCTGAAGCATAAACAGGCAAAGTTTGAAGCCTGTCCCTGGCCAGCAGGCTACGGAGTACTGCTACTCTTTGTGTGGAAGCAACAACTAGAGCTTTCTAATTAGCCATGTTCACAATCCCTGCTGATTGCGGAGCTACAGTATAGTTATGACTCAGCTTATTAGACAGCTGCTTCCATACAGAGAGCAGCAGTCCTTCGCTGCAGCCTGCCTGCCAGTGGAGGACAGGCCTTTCTACTCTAGCTCTGGCTGCCATATACAAAATATAAAAACAGTAAGACCCTGCAACATTAATTTCTCTTTCGTTCATTGACTGACATAGCTCCATTAATCTTGACCATAGGGTTGTTATGCCACCTTCAGGAGAGGACTTGGCAGAACATGTTATACATGTGAAAAAACTGAATTTTACAGTTCCGCCCAGGGGGTGGTGCCTCCAGTAACATCCCCTCAGCCTTCTTCCTGCAGCTCAGTTTTTTTCTGCCTAGTGAAGGAGATGGACCTAGGAACCCCGTGGGACCATCGGCCCTGGGATTTTTTTGCAGAAGCTTTTGCGCAAGATTTTTGGATCCTGTGATCTATTATCAACAGCCGGCTGGGAGACAGGCTGGATACCCTTATCCTTGTAGTCTCCCCTGCCTGGCCATTGAGCGTGTGCAGACCATAGCTACGCGCTGGGTCGGCCACGATATGCCCCTCAGGCTCCAGGGGCGGCCAGTGAGCGTAGCACTCCAGGGAACACATATGACCAGACTACTGATGTCTTTGTCACAGTGTGCCGTGGCCAGCAGCCACCCCATACTGATTGGAGAATGAGTCTGTGATGGGATGTCCCCAGCTCGTCCGGATGGTAAGTACAGCTCTCCCTGTATTGGTGGGGTTAAGCAGCTGGGCATTCCCTGGGAGGTCGATTCAGGGGTACCTCTCTTCTCTCCCTGGGGGGCTCTCTCCTTGGATGGGGGGCTGCGCTGGGTGTCTATGGTCTCCCCGCTGGGTGTCTGGAGGTCTGCATGTGCTGATCACCATAGCGCTGTTCTGCCGCCATTTTCCTTTCTCTGTGTACAGTTGTTTGTTGGCCATTTTTTGTGTGCCTCAGTGGAAAGCATGGTCAGGGTCCATTTTGCTGTAGTTCGGCGGCCATTTTACCTGTGATTATTTCCCTTATACTGGGCAGCCGGTGGCCATTTTGTTGTAGCCCAGCGTGGTTTTTATGCTCAGCACTGGTCCCTGCTGCTCAGAACAGCGTGATTTCTCACTCAGGACACCTGGGAGCTGACACAGGACACAGGCACTTGTAGCTGAGTGGCGCAGAACTCAGTCAAGGTGGTGAGTCCTGCGGGGAGGGGCCCCTCAGTCTGCAGCAGCTAGGAGGTTGGGACTGTGTACCTGTCCTAAGTCCCCAAGGGTGGCAGACAGGGTGGGTCAGCATGGCTTCAGAAACTGGTGTTTCTTCCCCCGAACTCCCTGCAACTGTCTAGTCTGCAAACTGTGCAGTGCCTTTGGATGCTTTGTTGCTGGTCCTTAAAATGTTTGTTGCCAGGGTGGAGATTGTGTGCTGGCACAAAGGTGGTAAAAATTTGCCCCTGTCCCCCGTCCTCTGGGAAGAGCTCTGACACAGACTCGGGTCCCGCTGAGACAGGCGGCCCCTGCTCTGTTGCTTCAGATGATGCTGACCAGGACCGATCAGACAGTGAGGATGAGTCCCAGTCCAGGTCCACGCAAGATAAAGCGCTAGTTGGAACACTTATCACAGCTGTGCGTGATACCCTGAAGATTCAGGATACAGCAGGTCCTTTCGCTGATGTAGCGGTCCCCTTTGGGTTCCGTGCAGGTGTTTCTGTATCTGACTTATTTAGATAAGTTCATATACAAGGAATGGAGGCGACCGCAACTGACCTTTTTGGTCCCAAAAAGCATGGCGGTGCATTACCCCTTTGAGGAGAGCCTACTTAAATAATGGTCAGCTCCCGGTCGTGGACCCCCAAGTATCCAGGTTAAATAAAGCAACCACGATCCCGGTAAGGGGGACTCCTGCATTTAAGGACCTCATGGACCCCCGTTCCTTGTTTACGGTTGTGAGGTCAGCAATACGACCAGTACTGGCCACAGCACTTGTGTCACAGACATTTACTGAATGGGCAAAACTCTTGCACCACGAATTGGAGAAGCAGCAGGCTACTGCCATCTGCGTGGAAAGTACGTTTGTGACGCGGCTCTGGATGCGCTTTCTCTGCTATCCAGGGCTTCAGTGTCAGCAGTGGTGCCCGAGGCGCCTGATTGGCTAAAATGCTAGTCTGCGGACCAGGCATCTAAAAAGCCTTGACGGATCTACCCTTCCTTGGTGAGCGGCTCTTTGGAGCCTTGTTGGATGACATTATTAAGAATGTCACAGGTGGGAAGAGTACCTTGCTCCCACAGGCTAGGAAGACTAAGGGGCCACGCCGCAGGCAAGGGCCCTCGTTTTCTGCTCAAAAGAGTCTTTTTCATCCGTCCAGGAATTTGGCTTAACGCTCCCAGTCCGACAGGATGGCCTCTGAGGGACAGAAGCGTCCCTGGAACTGCAAGCCTGTGAGCAAAAGTGCTACCGCATGAAGGTTTGCCCCTGCCCGTCATACGGGTAGGGGGTCGCCATAGGGAGTTTGCAGCCTGTTGGGCCTCTCAGCTATCCGACCAATGGGTCTGCAAACTTATTTCCTCTGGCTACAAGATAGAGTTCCTCTCTTGGCCACCAAACTGATTCTTCCCCTCCAGCATACCCTTACTCCCGGCTCGCTGGGAGGCCCTATTGGGGGCAGTATGGTACATGTTAAGCCGCAGGGTGAGAGTGCCTGTTCCGTGCTCGGAAAGGTTTCAGGGGTTCTACTCCAATCTGTTTGTAGTCCCCAAAAAAGAAGGGGTACGTCCAATCTTGGACCTAAAAGCCCTCAATTGCTTTGTTAAAGTACAGAGGTTCAAAATGGAATCAGCTTGCTTAGTTGTCGCTGCACTCCATCTAGGGGACTCCCTGGCGTCTTTGGACATCTAGGTCGCGTACCTGCACGTACCCATATGCCTCCGGCATCAGAGGGTTCTGCGATTTGCAGTTGGGGAAGCCCACTATCAGTTTGTGGCTCTCCCTTTTGGCTTGGATTCAGCACCCCAAGTCTTTACAAAGGTATTGGCTGCCATTTTGGCGTTGTTGCGACAACGCGGGGTCGCAATTTTAGGTTGCCCAGATGATCTCCTTCTGAGAGCAACTTCCGCCTCAGTATTAAAGGAGGATGTGGCGATCGCCATGCAAACCCTGCAGGCATTTGGGTGGCTGTTGAACCTAAAAAAGTTGGTGCTTATACCAACTCAGCACTTGGAGTACGCAGGTTTACTGCTGGACTCCATGGAAGCGAGAGTTTTTCTCCCTTCAGAAAAGCTGCAGACTCTCAGAGTCGTGGAAAAACTATTTATGAACCACAGGTGGTCGTCGCTGCATTTCTGCATGCGAGTTCTGTGCCTCATGGTGGCTTCCTTCGAGGCAGTAACGTACGCCCAGTTTCACACCAGAGTCTTGCAGAAGGAGATATTGACAAAATGGAACAAATCTCCGTTATCCCTGGATCAGCAGCTTTGGGTGAGCCAGTCAGTCAGGGACTCCCTGCTGTAGTGACTGAGGTCCCCGGCACTTAGGTCCGGGAAGTCGTTCCTACCTCTACATTGGACTGTGATCACAACAGATGCCAGCCTGACTGGCTGGGGTGGAGTACTGGGAGTACAGTCGACCCAGGGCCTCTGGTGGAGGGAGGAATCCAAGTTGCCAATCAATGTGCTCAAACTCCGAGCAATCAGGTTATGCCTCTCCACATGGTCGATGAGACTACAAGGACGTCCGATCAGGATCCAGTCAGATAACGCCACAACGGTGTTATATGTCAGTCATCAAGGAGGAACAAGAAGCTTGGCTGCAGCACGGGAGGTCACTCACATCCTTCAGTGGGCAGAGCAACATGTACCGGCCTTGTCGGTCATGTACATCCCAGGAGTAGAAAACTGGCAGACGAACTACCTAAGTCGCCAGATGCTGGACCCAGGAGAATGGGTGTTGCATCCGGAGGAGTTCAGCTACTGTGCCCCCGGTGGGGCACACCAGGCGTGGATCTCTTGGCCTCCCGTCTCAATCGGAGGGTGCAGAGATTCATATCCAGGACAAGAGACCCTTGGACAGACGCGTCAGTTGTGCTGGTGGCTCCATGGGGTCCAGCTGATCTATGCCTTTCCTCCGCTAAAACTGTTACCATGTCTGCTCCGCAGAGTGGAGGCCGAGGGGATTCCAGTAATACTGATTGTCTCAGACTGGCCTTGGCGTCCCTGGCATGCTGACCTAGTACGCTTGGTTGCAGACATTCCCTGGCGACTGCCATTGCGAGAGGACCTTCTGAGTCAAGGTCCGATTCTCCATCCTGCTTTACCTTCGCTGGCTTTAACTGCATGGCTGTTGAGAGCCAGATGCTAAGGAACCGAGGCCTGTCGGATTCAGTTATTTCAACTATGTTGAGGGCATGAAAATTTTCTTCTCGGAAGATATACCATCGTACCTGGAAGGCCTATATCTCCATGTGGGAGGTGATATGGTGGCGTCTGCGCACCTGTTCCATTTCCAGGATCCTGCTGTTCCTACAGCGAGGAGTAGACCAGAAATTGGTCTTAAGCACCATTAAGGGACAAATATTAGCCTTGGCTGTTTTTTTCCAATGACCCCGGAGGTCTCACTCTCTTTAGTGAGCACCTTAATTCCAGGGGTCAGGCATGTAGTCCCTCTGGTGTGTTCTTTACCCCCGTGGGATCTGAACCTGGTGCTATCGGCACTTCTGAAACTGTCGTTTGAGAACATCAGGAAAAAATTCCCTTGTTGACTCTTTCTCAGGAAGTGGTCGTCCTAGTGGCCATTACTTCGGCCAGGAGGGTTTCGGAACTAGTGGCCTTGTCTTGCAAGTCGCCCTATCTGGTTATCCATAAGGATAAGGTGGTGTTGCGCCTGCAACCTTCTTTTCTGCCAAAGGTGGTTTCGGCGTTTCACATCAATGAAGAAATTGTGTTACCATCTCTGTGTCCTAAATCGATACATCCTATAGAGGTGGCCCTTTATTCCCTGGATGTGGTCAGGGCTCTAAGGGTGTATTTGTCTGCCATGGCTCCCATTCAGAAGACTCTCTGTTCATTTCGGTAGCTGGTCCGCTGAAAAGTATGGTGGTCTCATCGACCACCATTTCTAGGTGGATCAGACAGATTGTGGTACAGGCCTATGCCTTGAAGGGGCAGGTGCCCCCCTTTCCTGTCACGGCCAATTCTGCCAGGGCAATTGGAACCTCTTGGGCTTTCCGACATCAAGCGTCAATGGCTCAAGTGTGTAAGGCGGCGACTGGGTCGTCCGTTCACACTTTTACCAAATGCTACAAAGTGTATGTAAGCGCATTGTCTGATGCCTGCTTTGGCCACAAAGTTTTCCAGGTGACTGTGTAATGTTGCAATTCTGCACTCCCTTTTTCTGTTTTTTTTAATTTATTTTTTAAAAGAAAATACAGTTGCTTTTGAGTGTAATGCGCTGTTGCATTGTTTACCGCAAGTTCTGATGCAGCTAGATAAGGTGGTGACTCCCATTATGACACTGCTTGGGGACGTCCCTATGGTCAAGATTAAAGGAGCTGTGTCAGTCAGTGAACGAAAGAGAAAATAGGATTTTTGTACTCACCGTAAATACTTTTCTCTGAAGTTCTCTGACTGACACAGCACCCTCCCCTCCTATTGGTTATACTGCTTGTTGACGTACTGAGCTGCAGAAAGCAGGAGAGAATATTACTGGAGGGGCCGCCTCCTGGGCGGAACTGTAAAGTTCTGTTTTTTCATGGTCAAGATTAATGGAGCTGTGTCAGTCAGTGAACTTCATAGAAAAGGATTTTACGGGGAGTGCAAAAATCCTATTTTTGCTGCATCACAAAGTTCTAACATTTTTACCTTATAGTGTAAGCAAACCCAACATCTACTTTTCTGTATGTTTAGCAATTTGTCTGCAGTTTTATTAAAATCATTTTTATTTGTCATCGAGTGAGGGACACAGGAAGTCTTTGACATTTGTGTTATACTGCTGCCTACGTGAGCACTATACACTAGAAAACCAAAAAACGTATATAGGCCAGCCATGATAGCCGCATCTCACCAGCATGCATCAGACTTACTTATTTTTTGCTAGCACTTTTTATTTGTCTTGAATTAAAGGAGAAGTCAGTCCAGCCTGAGCTTTTTATGTTGGGCTTCTCCTCTGGGTCATAGGAGTGCAATTAGCTTTGCACTCCCGTGACCCGTTTTCAGCAGAGAGCGGTCTGAACTCCGCTCTCCGCTGTCAGTCGAGGCAGTGCATCATCCCGACTTCCGAAGTCTGGATCCACCAGCTGCCTTGACTAATGGCAGTATCAACAACTCAGCGAGACGCTGAGAAAGACACTCCCCACCCCTCCACAGCTCTACGCTCCAATGAGCGTGGAAGAGCAGAGCAGGAGAGATGTTGACTGACAGTCACCAGCTCTCCGCTCGGGGAGGAGTGAGAACCAAGCCATTGGCGATGTTCATTGGCTCAGTTCTCAGTGCAGAGACGCCGGGGGACATCTGCAGCATTGGTCTGATGCTGCATCCACCAATGTGAGTAAGACCCTTCCCTACATCACTGCAAGAGCTACATCACTGCAAGAGCTGATCTCAATTCTTGCCTTCTGGTATGTGTGCCCTCAACCTGAGTTTTTAATTGCCATATCTGGACCCTACTGGACTGTACATTATGGGGCTAGCCTGGAGGTGACCTTTGAACAGTAAGGCACTTTACAGGATATGTTCCGATAACAAGTTAGCCACACAGCATTTTACAGGTTCACAGCCCCTGGCATTGCCTCAATGATTTCACTTTATCTGAAGACTTGCTTGGTAATTAGGCAAGTCAGCCTGAGCACCTGCAGCTACCTCATTTGCATAGATTGCTGGGTGCCTTTCAAATTCCCTATTTCCTGGTGGAACTGAGCTGATGTCATAAGCGGGGTGGATTGTCCCACCTTAGAGCTGGTAGGAAGCATCTCTCCGCTGCTGCTCCCACTTGCTAGATCCTCAATTTGTTTCTACTGTCTGCCCTCAGTGACCTAGTCACCTGCAGCTACCAGCTGTCTGGATTTTGTGAATACCTGAGACCTTGCCTCAAACCTTGAGCATAACTTGTCTTACCACTGCTTGTCGCAACATGCCTTTTTAGACACAGATTCCCACTGCAAAGGGTAACCCAGCTCTCATGCCACTAACACAAACTATGTTTGTTCCATGGATTCATAAACTGAGGTGAAGCAGCCAAAACAAAAGATACCACATCCCAAAATTTTAATGAAAAAATTACACAAGGAAAGAGTTAACAAACCTCTAGGGACTTTTAATGGTATCAAGTACAATGGTAGTTTACAGGAACAGTTAATGATCAAAAAAATTAGACCAACATTAAAAATGATCATATTTATTAACACAAACAGTTCTAAATCATCTAAAAACAACCAACATTGGTGTGGATATATCCAAAAAACAGCATAATTTTTACAATTCATTCAATTTGGGTCGAAATAACTTTTACCACACTCAACATGTTTCACTCAATACGAGTTTCATCAGGAGCTTTTGTGGTACAAATTGCTTGTATACTGTATTGGATAAAGATAAATACAAAGGAAAGAATTTTTACATTTAAAAAAAAAAAATAGTTGAAGCATTGCAAAAAACATTACAAAGCATATAATCAAATATTAATAAGGATCAAAATACAGCAAATATGCAAAAACATAATCACCAAAGGACATTTATAGCATATGGTCATAGATACGAGAAAAACCCCGGTCTCACCTCCAAAGGATTATGTTAGAATATTCCAAGTCCGCAAATTGAAAACTGGGAAATATAAATGAAAAGGCCTCAAGTAGATGGGAGCGCCATGGTATATAGTGCTTGCAGGGAGACTTTCCAGGAGTTGAGATCTAAAATTGAATGCAAAAGAAAAAAGTATATGTAGTAATTTATATGTGATTATCGCAAAATTAGCGACCACTTGAAAATTAAAAAACCAAAGAAAAATAATTTTCTTGTTTGGAAATTGTACAAATATATATACCTGTAGAATCAATAGAGAAATGAAGGGCCCTTTGGCCAATCTATGGCATACTAGTGCGTGTCGGCAATCTGACACAAAACTAGGCAATGATTTAGTCACCAATCTGTAATAAAGCACAAAAAAAATTAAAAAAATATATGTTGTTGAGTCTATAGAGAGAATGCTCCATAATAAGGCTAAGTTTCTTACCCCAACGAGATGATACTAGGACTTCAGCAAGGGGGGCAGCCACATGGCTGTCCCTCAATGACCATCTCCTCAGAAGATGTAAGGCACAGGGGAGCTGCCTTATAGAGGGTCTCTCCAACTCGGCGGTGACGTCAGACTCTCCGACGTGGGTGGAAGTTCAGCTGCATCAAATGTCCGGAAATCCGAGAAAGTTGCCGCACATGCACGTAATGACGCAGACCGCGTCAGCCGCGTATTGCGACCATCCTAGAAGTTCCGCTGACCCCACCAGAAGGTGAGAGAGAAGAGCTCTCTGGGACCAGGGCCCCTTGTGCTGTTGTCCAGGGTGTCTGCTACTGTCACACAAGCCTTTGTGGCCCAATTTACTCAGTTCCTGGCTGGCTCTGGCCTCAGTGGCTTTAAGCATGCTCCCCCGTCTTCCCTTGCATATTCTATGGCTGATCTGCCCATGGTCCTAGTGGCTTTTGAGCCATCGCTTGCAGTGGCCACATCTGATTCTGAGTCACTCCAACATTTACCTGATGAGATCATCCTTGAGGAGTCACAGTCTTATGCTATTACTCCAGAATTAAGAGATTGTTTGGGCTCCTATTGATGTGATGCATTCTACACTAAAACTGGAGGAACAGTCTGCTGTCGCCAGTCTTGGGTCTTGCAGACCCTGCAGCTGTAAAGATCTTTCAAATTACCTGTGGGCTTTGGACACATCTCATTATACCCTTGACACCTTTCAAACAGCTACTTAGACTTATTTCTGTTTGGAAAGGATTTTGTCAAACAGTGGTCTACCACAGTGGACCTGTCAGTGGCCCTTCTTTTTAACAAGGAGACCACTAGGGTATTGGAGGGCATTTTTACATTCAAGGATCCTACAGATCAACAATTGGAAACGCTCTTTAACCTGTTGGCACGGACAGCATGCAAATATACGGTCTTTTGGCGAGTGGGCCTTGGGTTATTAATTCAGAGTTAACAGTGAATTATGACCCTAGAATTATTACTGTCACTGACATTTGTGGCAATACCTCACACATGTGGCACAATTGCTGTTTACATACAAGAGCACACCCTATGTGCACCTGTGCTTTGGTGTGTATACACAAGGTGAGGGGGGTGTTTGTTTCAATTTTTTTATTTTATTTTTTACATCTAACCTTATTGCTATTTCAGTGGGGTTAACAAGCCCCCCTAGTACAAGCAGGTGATAGGTTCTCTTTTTGAAGATATGAGGAGTCTGTTAGGCCATGTCTGTCTCAACTAACCTCCTGTACAGTTAAACAAGCACAGACCATGCTTAATTAGCTGCTTACTTAGCCACATTATCCTGGGCAATCACAGCTCTAAACCCAGGGTTCACTAGTCACAGAGGAGATTTGGAAATGAATGTTCCCCAAGTTTCTACCGCTCTCCATCCTAAACACATTTACCACAGTCCTGCGATATCCAGAGGAACATTTGAGCCCGGCAACTGTGGGAGGGGGGTGTGCCAGCCGTGAGTATATTTGACCACCACTCCTATGGACATGAAGTGGTTAAAACTCAGTTCTCACTGGTGCTCTTCGTCCCTTTTCTTTTCTTTTTTTATAGAAGAGCTTGCAAAGTGTTGTACCTGCGATAAGTTGATCATGTGTGCAAATTCGAGCCGGTTCCTGTATACCAGCGGTTCTCAACCTAGGGTTGGAATGATGATTTGCCAGGGGTCACTGAATCCTGGGCTATTCCTGAAGCCCGCACCTCTCTCCCAGCTTTTTTTGTGGCTGCCCACCAGGGCTTTCCCTGGAGCCTTTGGCCGCCCAGCTGGGCTGTACCTGGAGCCTGTGGCGACCACTCAGTATTTTTGCAGCCACCCATTCAGTTCATGGCATGGCTGGGGGGCAGAGACTAGAGGTCAGGTGATTAGTGAGGAATGTGGAGTGAGAGGGGCTGGAGGAGACCCTGTCTTATGATTTTGGCATAGGTGTCACTGCTACGAGACACCACAAATTTGGAGACACAGTGAGTAACACTACCTGTGATTATAGTTGCCATTAAAAGTCCCCACTACATTTCTCAGCTCATCAGATGACCTCGATCAAGAGCACCTAAGTTGGCTGATCAGAACTCCCCCTAGTATTGCCACTTATCCTAACTCCCTGCCAGCACTGCCACTCATCCCATTCCCCCCACCAAGGAGTAAGAGAAGAAATAAAAATAAATAATACATGAAAGGGAGAGGAAAAGATGGGGAGGAACAAAGAAAAAGGGAGAGAAAGAATACGAGAAAGAACAAGAAAGACAGCTAGAGAAAGGGATGGTTAAAAAAAAATAAGAAATTAGGATAGAGAGAGATAAAAGTGAAGGAGTGATACATCCTAAAACGTACCATAATGGGTTTTAATACTGTACGAGTGGAAAGGACTCGGATCGCTAAATGTCCGTGAGTTATGGGCGCAAATTACTTGGCTGACAACCCATGCTATGAAGATAATTTTACTGTTGGGGTCCCCACAACTTGGGAAATTTTATCTAGGGGTCATTGCACTAGAAAGGTTGAGAACCACTGCTGTACACTCTCCCTTCGGCTTTCTACCCTTACTTTAGCATGGGTTATATTTTCAAACCTGGAGGAAGAATGAGTGTTCTTCAAGTGTGCTGATCAGTGGTGGCAGAAGGTACTTTTGCATTTTACTCGCTCACAAATCTCTGTGAATGTAACGCATGTGAAGTCCTCTTTGCACCCAATGCATTTCGGAGTATAGTTTTTCTCCTTCTTCAGGGGTGTATGAAGAGGAAATGCATCTATAAACATAGTTAAAGCGGGAGTCCACCGTTTTTTTTTTAAAAGCCAGCAGCTACAAATACTGCAGCTGCTGACTTTTAAAATAATGACACTTACCCGCCCAGCGCGCCCGCGATGTCGGCACCCGAAGCCGATCTCTCGATCGTCTCTCGGGTGCTGCTGCCGCCATCTTGGGTATGGGAATCAGGAAGTGGAGCCTTACGGCTTCATTTCCCGGTTCCCTACTGCGCATGCACGAGTCGCGCTGCGCAATAAGGATGGTCCCCGCTGTCTCTGGGATTCGTGTGTTTCCCAGCAGGCAGCGGGGGAGCTTCGGAAAGGGGCGTAGATTGTGCGGATTTGGGCGTAGCTTCTGCAGAATCTACGCCGGAAGTGGGTGCAGATACCTGTACTGTACAGGTACCTGCACCCCCCTCCCCCCTGAAAGGTGCCAATTGTGGCGCCGGAGGGGGAGAGGGTTCCAACGAGCGGAAGCTCCACTTTAGGGTGGACCTCCGCTTTAAGAAACAGTAAATTTCTACTAATACAAAAACTATAGTCAGAATAGGCAAATTGTGTAGAAGGATTTGTCCTATACACTTACATAATACTTGATAGCAAACAGAGTTTCAACATTTCATCATATATCAATAAAAAACAAGAGAAAACAGTAGGAGCTGGATCTGTATAATTACCAATATATAGCATCTAGGTATCAAAGCCAGTCATTTGAGTGGATTGGAACGTTGTGAGTCATCCCCAAAGAGGAGGGTAAGAATTCTTCTCTCCCAGCAGGAGATTGGCCAGCGGGATATGCTGGGGCTCAAGTGGGAAATGAAGGACAATTCAGATAGTAAGCCCAAGTATAAGCGGGGATATGGTGATATAATTTTTCCTTTTATATATATATATATATAAGCAATTGTATGTTTTCCTTAACCACTTTCAGACCGGACCATTTTTCTGGCTTAAGACCAGACCACTTTTTGCGATTCGGCACTGTGTCGCTTTAACTGACAATTTCGTGGGACGTGGCTCCCAAACAAAATTGATGTCCTTTTTTTTCCCACAACTAGAGCTTTCTTTTGGTGGTATTTGATCACCCCTGCGGTTTTTAGTTTATGCACTATAAACAAAAATAGAGCGTCAATTTTGAAAAAAAAACACATTATTTTTTACTTTTTGTTATAATAAATATCCCCCATCTAAAAAAAAAAAATGTCCCCTTAGTTTAGGCCGATATGTATTCTTCTACATATTTTTGGTAAAAAAAATCGCAATAAGCGATTATTGATTGGTTTGCGCAAAAGTTATAGTGTTTACAAAATAGGGATAGTTTAGTTTTATGGCATTTTTATAATTTTTTTTTTTTTTTACTAGTAATGGCGGCGATCAGCGATTTGTATTGTGACTGCAATATTATGGAGGACATTTTTGACACATTTTTGGGACCATTGTCATTTATACAGCAATCACTGGTATACAAATGCACTGATTCCTGTGTAAATGACACTGGCAGTAAAGGGGTTAACCAGGGGGTGGCAGTGTAGGAGTTAAGCGTTCCTAGGGGCGTGTTACCTACTGTGGGGGGCAGGGCTTTGTGTTAGTGAACACGGATCTCTACTTCAATCACATGGAGCAGAGATCAGTGTCACTTTTTGCTGGGCAGAACAGGGAGATGCTGTTTACACTGGCATCTCCCCATTCAGCCTCCCGGTGTGATGATCGCGGGTATCCCTGCGGCCGGACCCACGAGGGTCCCGACCGTCACGCGGGCTTGCCGCCAGCAGTGCGCACGTGATGGCAGGGCGGCATATAGAAATGGACGTACCTGTACGCCAATATGCCTGCCCGTTCCATTCTGCCGACGTACATCGGCGTGCGCCGGTCTGGAAGTGGTTAATATAATAAATATAAGTATACCTGGATATGATCGATGTATATAATCACAGCAGAAGAAGCCGCAGCGAATGGAGAAGGCGACAAAGACTGCAGGATATATAACAATAGTTTATTAATTTTGGATATCAAATGTTTAGACAATGGGGGTTATTTACGAAAGGCAAATCCACTTTGCATTGCAAGTGCAATTGAAAGTGCACTTGGAAGTGCAATTGCCCTTGATCTAAGGGGTAGTTCTGAAATGAGGGGAAGTATGTATGATTTTTATCAATATGTATTGATTTTATCATCCAATCATGTGCAAGCTAAGATGCTGTTTTTTTATTTTCCTTGCATGTCCCCCTCGGATCTACAGCGACTGCACTTCCAACGTGGAGTTAGCTTTAGTAACTAACCCCCAATGCGTGTAGTGGTCAGTCATCAAGGAAGATAGTGTATATATAATACTATATGTGATTAAGTATATATTTAATTGTATAATCGTATTATTAGATGAATATAGTATACAGTATATGTGTATAGATAGTAAAAAATAATAGCATATAAAGATACTAAATATAATTAAATTAAACAATAACCTATAGTATTGATATACTCAAGATATATATATGATTGGATATATAAGAGTAAAGATGAATATAGCTCCAAGATTAATATATAGTCCTTGGTACTTGTAAGGCACACATATGTCTTGTATTTAATTTATTGTAAATTGTTGTTAGAAATTATTATATTTGATCTAGGTTCAAAAGGAAAGAGGGTGATGTAAGAAATATATTGGTGTTGTATAAGTCCTCCATTCAAGGTTTTTGTTAATATATATAAATAAAGAATAATAAAGAATAATATCGGGGACAAAATTTGTCAACATCGAATTCAAAAATTAATCAGCATAAATCCACTGCAATTATAAGGGCACCTTTATGTGCGGGCCATGTTACTACTGTATATTTATGTGGACTTAAAAAAATCCCACTCTCCCAAATGGAAAGATCTTTTATCCAAAACACTTCACCAATTGCAGAACAATCGGAGTAATATACTTGTTGCAATGTAGTTGCAGTTGTTTCTACATTGGGAAAACCAAATTAGAATTCTGGAGAAATACAGGCATATTCGCAATATGCAGGTATGTAACTCTGATTTACCTCTGGGACACCACATCCAAAAAGTACATGACGGTAAATTCCCACATGCAAAATTGCTCATATTGGAACGGTTACACCCTAGTTCCAGAGGGCGGGTTGGAACAAGACCCTCCTCCAAATGGAACTACGGTGAATCCACCAACTTAAGGCCACACAGGCCCCAGGATTAAATGAAGCTGTATGCTTCAAACCAGTCTTTGAGGGCTTTTCCTCAGGTGCTTCATTCTTCTTTACCATATAATATATTTTCTTTATTATTACATATGTTACACTATTACCAATTTCTGATCAATATCATTTGCCTGTAAATGAAAGTGTTGTTATATATGCTTTAGTAATGCAATATCGTTGTCTGGTAAGAACGTTTATAACGTCACTATCGGCTATGCATATGTGTGTATTTTTCATGTTCTGCGAATGTTATACTTTGTTTTTGTGACATTTAATTTGTTCTCTCTCCCCCAGCTTTATGGCTTGGTTATCAGGATTGCCCGGCATAGCAAGCCACCCGGATACCCTGTCCGAGGCGGCATCAGGAGGTCAGGGACGGCTTTCCATCCTCGTCCGCCCTCCATATTGCCACTTTGGCGGACATGCACAGTCCACCGGTGAGGCCGTCTGTGTCGGTGGATTGGGTGCTCGTGACACCGTTCCGACGTGCAGGCGCTTCGCGAATGCACAGTGTGGGATGGAGCCCCGCGCATCCAGTCTAGGGGGCCCACAGGGATCACCTTACATGCTTCTCTATCCCTGTCAGCTGTTCGCAAATACTTTTGCCAACTGATTGGGGAGAGGGCTTTATTTAAACAGTATCAGCGCACCCCACACACAGCAGTAACTTGCTGGGTGTTGGGACGTGCAGCCAATCAGCTTAAACACTATTTATTATCATACATCACAGGACACAGAGCCATAGTAGTTACTATGTGGGTGTCAGGTCACCTTGAGGCCAGGTGACAGATGCAGACCGTTAGAATCAGGAGTGCACTGCAAGTTAGTGGACCCTGCGGCTGACTGCTGTGGATGGGAGTCAAGGTGATAAGGAAGGCAGGGCCACCGGAACACCAAGATGGATCCCACTGGGGTTAGAGCATAAGATTCCCTAGGGCGTGGAGTCTAAGAGCCAGCAGGTTTTTACCAGAGCCTCTAGTGGTGAGGATGGACTGGGCTGCTACTGGCTCCAGGTCGCGACCCCCAGGGTCCCCCAGCTCACACCCAGAGTAGGCAACAGGAGGATAGGGATAGTAAGGGAATAAGCCAAGGTCGGGGCCACAAGCAGACAAGGACAGCAGAGTTCACACCAAAGGTTCAGGGTCACAGGCAAACGGGGATAGTCAGGGACACGCCAAAAAATCAGGGTCACAGGCAAACCGGGTTAATCAGGGACACGCCAAAATCGGTAACAGAAACAAATGAAGAGCACACGGCAGGTAACAGAAAGCCAAACACACAAGGCAAGGGTTGGCCTGCAGTGCACAGGTTGATATAGAGTTCTCTAATAGCAGTTAGGGTGGAGCCATGCCAGAGGAGGGATTATGAAAGTAGTCAGGTGAGAGACGGCTGGTCTCTAGAGATGAACACATGGAGACAGGGGTAAGCGGACAAACTCTATTGCATAACCATGACAGTACCCCCCCCCCCTTTACGAGGCCTCCCCCTTGCCCGCTTGGGACCAGGTTTAGAGGGGAACTTCAAATGAAACTTCCACAACAGAGGAGGTGCAAAGACTTCGGAAGCCGAGATCCACAACCTCTCCTCAGACCAAACCCTTTCCAGTGCACGAAGTATGCCTCTACAGTGCCGGGAATCCAAAATTTGGCTAACCTTGTACTCCTGATAATCCTCAGAGACTGGTGCTACGGTAGAAAGAGGACGAGAGAACTTATTGAGGACTAAAGGCTTCAGAAGGGAAACATGGAAGGAGTTAGAGATTTTGAGGCTTTTGGGAATCTGAAGCTTGAAACAAACCGGATTCAGTTTAGAAGTTATGGTGTACAGACCAATGAATCTTGGGGCAAATTTGAGAGAAGGAACTCTGAGTATGATGTTCCTGGTGGAGAGCCAGACTTTGTCTCCTGGCTGAAGAGAAGGTGGCTTATGCCTGCGATGGTCAGCAAAACTCTTGAATTTGTTGGCAGCTTTCTGGAGGGAATCATGAACGTCAGCCCACATGGAATTGAATGATTCCTGAACAGTAGCCAAAGCTGGAATGTCAGAAGAACAAGTCATAAGAAGAGGGAGTTGAGGATGTCTTCCATAAACAAAGGGTGTTTTCTGAGAACTGACATTGACATGATTATTGTGGGAGAACTCAGCCTACTGTAATAGTGATGCCCAATCATTGTGATGGGTCGAGACCAAGGTACAGAGAAAGACCCCCAACTCCTGATTAACCCTCTCAGTCTGGCCATTGGATTGGGGATGGTAAGAAGAGGTAAAATCCAAGGTAATGTTGAGGGATTTGTAAAAGGCTCTCCAAAAAGTAAACTGCACACCCCTGTCCGAAACAACATGGGAAGAAACAGCATGAAGGAGGAAAATCTCTCGTACAAAAATGGGAACCAAGGCAGGGGCAGAAGGGAGACCAGGAAGAGGAACAAAATGAGCCATCTTGGAGAAGTGATCAATTACCACCCAAATGGCCATATTATTCTCCGACAGTGGAAGATCAGTGATAAAATTCATGGTGATATGAGACCAGGGCTCCTTAGGAATGGGCAAGGGCATGAGAAGACCAGCAGGGGCTTGAGTGGAAGATTTAGACTGAGCATAGACGTGACAAGCCTTAACGTAGTCCTTAACATCCGAGGGGAGATTAGGCCACCAGTAGTGACGACTGATGAGTAGGAAGGATCAGAGGAACCCAGCATGACCTGCCACCTTAGAATCATGACCCCAATGAAGGATCTTAGCTCTTAGCCCTGTGGGAACAAAGGTCTTGCAGGAGGAATTTTTTATTCCAGGGTGGTAGAATGGGCAACAATGCATGAGATCGGAATGATCGGCTCAGGATCAAGGGTAGACTCCTCGTCCAAAGTGTCAAATGACCTAGAGAGCGCATCAGCCCGACCATTGCAGGAACCAGGTTTGTATGTAATCGTGAATTTAAAACGGGAAAAGAAGAGACTCCACCTGGCCTGTCTGGGGTTCAGACGTTTAGCAATCTGTAGGTATTGTAGATTCTTGTGATCAGTAAAGATCGTTATGGAGTGAGGAGAACCTTTCAAGAAATGACGCCACTCCTCCAATGGCAATTTAATTGCGAGAAGTTCCCAATCACCAATGGCATGATTTCTCTCTGTCCGAGAACTTTTTTTTAGAGAAGAACACACATGGTTGACGTTTTTTCTCAAAGAATTGAAGAAGCACAGCTCCCACCCCCACCAAAGAAGTATCTACTTCAATAAAAAATGGGTCCACAGGATTTGGTCTCCTCAAGAGAGGTCCAGAGACAAAGGCCTCTTTCAGATCGTGAAACGCAGAGGCAGCCTCGGGAAGCCAGTCTTTGGCATTCTCATCCTTCTTGGTCAAAGCGATAATAGGCGCGGCAATGGAAGAGTAATTCCTTATGAACTGCCTATAATAATTTGTGAAGCCAAGAAAGCGCTGTGTGGCCTTGAGGCTAGCGGGAAGAGGCCAGTTGTTATTGGCTGAGACCTTTCCCGGGATCCAATGCGAAGACCCAAACTAGATTTTCGGAAAAGATGAGAATGTCATCCAGATAGATGACAACAAACTGGTACAGTAGATCCCTGAAGATTTCATTGACAAAGTTCTGGAACAGAGCTGGAGCATTACACAAACCAAAAGGCATAACCAGGTAATCGTAATGCCCGTCCCTAGTGCTTAACGCAGTCTTCCATTCGTCACCTTCCCGTATTCGAATGAGATTGTATGCACTTCTGAGATCCAATTTAGTGAAAATGGAAGCCCCCTTCAACCTGTCGAATAGCTCAGATATTAGAGGTAAGGGGTATTGGTTTTTGATAGTCACTGCGTTTAAACCTCTATAGTCGATGCAGGGTCTGAGGATACCATCCTTTTTGGCAACGAAAAAGAACCCTGCTCCTGCAGGTGATGAGGATTTCTGGATGAAACCTCTCTCCAGATTCTCTGCGACATACTCAGACATGGCCTGAGTCTCTAGAATGGACAGAGGGTAGGTACGACCCCTGGGCAGGGTTGCTCCAGGGACAATACAAGGGACAACTAGGTTTTGCCTGTAAATGCTTCTCTTTTTAGAGAGCTGGACCCTGGGATCCAGTACTTTTTGGTAGTAAGGCCATGAAGTTTTACTGGTGGAGGTGCTGTTACAGGTCCAGGATAGTGGGTTTCTTGAGGATCCTCAGCTCCTGAAAGTTTAATGGAACCCACCATGAAGGGTGAAGATTGGGTTGGTTGGTTTACCACAGAAAACCCTGCAGTGGGAAAGGTAAGTGGAGATTTCTAAGAATTGTTTTTGAATTTGCTTATGAATGTCTCCTTTAAGATCAGTAAATATGATCATTCCTATGTGTCACCACTGGGGGCTGTATTGAGGACTCACTGCCTCATGCTGAGAGAACACGCTGTGTCAGGGAGCTGAGATGCTTCTTTCTCCAGGCAGACAGCAGCACCTCCGGTAAGCTTGAGCGGGGGGGGGGTTCTTCTCCCCACCTATCGCCCCCCCCCCCCCCCCCCCGTACTCCTGTACTGACAGTCTCCCCCTCTTCATGGGGGGAAGAAGTGTTCTAAGTTTTTCTTTTGAAAAAAGAGAAGAAAACTAGCTAGAGGGTATTCTTACCCCAGGAAAGGATCAGTTCCATAAGGGAACTGATTTGGCTTGTCAAAACAAAGAAAAATCCTTCTATTCGGCTTTGCATGAAGTTGTTATAAAAGATGGTGGCTTCTTTCGAGGTCATTCCTTATGCGCAGTTTCATTCAAAACTGCAAAACAGTATTCTGTCAACTTGGAACAAGAAGATCCAGGCTTTGGACTTTCCAATGCGCTTATCCCCCGAGGTGCATCAGAACCTCAATTGGTGGTTGATATCCAGCAATCTTCAACAGGGGAGATCCTTTCTACCAGTATCCTGGAGGGTGGTAATGACGGGTGCCAGCCTTCTAGGCTGGGGAACAGTCCTGGAAGAAGCATCTGTCCAAGGGAAGTAGTCAGAGTCAGAGAGGACCTTGTCCATCAATATTCTGGAAATTCAGGCAGTATATCTGGCGCTAGAGGCCTGGATGCTCAGACTACAGAATTGTCCTGTCAGGATCCAATCCGACAATGCCATGGCGGTGGCCTACATCAATCACCAAGGGGGGACGAAAAGTCATGCAACCCAAAGAGAGGTGAATCATGTTCTATCTTGGGCAGAAAGCAACATCCCTTGCCTATCGGCGATTTTCATTCCAGGGATGGAAAATTGGCAGGTGGACTACTTGATTCGCTAACAATTGTTTCCGGGGGAGTGGTCCCTTCACCCCTACATCTTTCTGTCGATATGTCAAAGATGGGGTGTTTTGGACGTGGATCTGTTTGTGTCCAGATTCAACAACAAGGTTGACAACTTTGTGTCAAGGACAAGGGATCCGCTGGCTTGCGGAACAGAGGCCTTGGTCTTTCCATGGGATCAGTTTTTTGCTGATCTATGCGTTCCCTCCGGTTCTGCTGCTTCAGCGCCTTCTTCGCAGGAACAAGCAGGAAGGGAGGGAGGTGATTCTGGTAGCCCCAGCATGGCCCAGAAGATCTTGGTTTGCCGAGATCATAAAGATGGCTGTAGGGGACCCTTGGACCCTGCCACTGTGGCCAGACCTTCTCTCGCAAGGTCCGGTATTCCATCCTATCATACAAACTCTAAATTTAATGGTTTGGCTATTGAGATCCACATTCTAAAGGACCGTGGGCTGTCACCTTCAGAAGTTTCTACTTTGGTTAATGCTAGGAAGCCGGCCTCCAGAGTCATATACTATAGAGTCTGGAAGGCATATGTTTCATGGTGTGAATCCAGGGCTTGGCACCCCAGAAAATATGTCATAGGTAGGATACTTGATTTCCTACAGATGGGATTAGAAATTAAGCTGGCCTTTAATACTTTCAAGGGCCAGGTGTCAGCCTTATCTGTATTTTTCTTTTTATTAACTTTATTCAGGGGGTAACATGGATTAATCCTCTAGTCAGGACACCCCTGAACCCTTGGGATTTGAATTTAGTCCTGTCGGCTTTACGAAAACAGCCTTTTGAGCCTATAAGGGATATTCCCTTGGTCCTCTTGACGAGGAAAATAATTTTTTTGGTTGCCATATCCTCTGCCAGAAGAGTATCAGAGTTGGCGGCTCTTTCGTGTAAAGAGCCATATTTGATTATTCATGAGGATAAGGTGGTATTGTGGCCTCATCCTAGATTCCTACCAAAGGTAGTGATAGGTTTTCATTTAAACCAGGATATTGTCCTACCTTCCTTTTTCCCAGAACCTTAGTCTGATGAAGGAAGGTCACTACATTCTCTTGATGTAGTGAGAGCAGTCAAAGTCTATTTAAAGGTGACCGCTCAGATTCGCAAAACAGATGTTTTGTTTGTATTGCCTAAAAGGACAGGCAGCGTCAAAATCTACTATTTCCAAATAGATTCGTCAAGTGATTGTTCGGGCTTATGGTCTAAAGGGGAAGATTCCTCAGTTTCATGTTAAAACACACCCCACCAAGGCTGTTTAGTGCTTCTTGGGCAGTGCATCACCAGGCCTTCATGGCTCAGATCTGCAAGGCCGCAACTTGGTCTTCAGTCCATGCATTTACCAGATTCTATCAAATTGATCTAAAAGGCCATGAGGATATCGCCTTTGGGACCAGTGCACTGCAGGCTGCAGTATGACGCCTCTTGTCTCTTAATGCCCTACTTTTTGTTGTGTCTCCCTCCCTTCAGTTGCTATTGGTATGGGACATCCCACATAGTAACTACTGTGGGTCTGTGTCCCGTGATGTACGATAAGAAGATAGGATTTTTATAACAGCTTACCTGTAAAATCCTTTTCTTTGAAGTACATCACGGGACACAAAGGTCCCTCCCTTCTTTGGTATACACGAGTATTGCTTGGCTAAAAAACTGAGGTACCCTCAGTAGTGGGAGGGGTTATATAGGGAGGGCACTTTTTGTCTTAGGGTGGGCCAGTGTCCATCACCTGACAGTGGCCTATAGTCCACATATAACTACTATGGCTTTGTGTCCGGTGATATACTTCAAAGAAAATAATTTTACAGGTAAGCTATTATAAAAATCTCATTATTTAAGGTAAGACCATATCTTTATATCTATATTAACAAAAAACCTGGACTGGAGGACTTATACAACACCAATAAATTCCTTATATCACCCTCTTTCCTTTTGAACCTAGATCAAATATAATAATTTCTAACAACAATTTACAATAAATTAAATACAAGACATATGTGTGCCTTACAAGTACCAAGGGTTATATATTAATCATGGAGCTATATTCATCTTTACTCATATGTATTCAATTTTATATATATACTATACTATAGGTTATTTTTTAATTTAATTATATTTGGTATCTTTATATATTATTTTTTACTATCTATATACTATATCCATCTAATAATACGGTAATGAAATATATAATTAATCACATATAGTATTATATATACACTATCTTCCTTGATGATTGACCACTACACACATTGTCTAAACATTGGACTATCTGTTTGATAGCCATAATGAATAAACTATTGTTATATATCCTGCAGTCTTTGTCGCCTTCTCCATTTGTTGCAGCTTCTTCTGCTGTGATTATATACAGCAATCATATTCAGGTATATTTATATTTATTATATTAACCCTTTAAAGTCCACATTTTTCAATGAGTTAGCGTGACACAAAATGTGCGCTACCAAACGGTGGAGCAGAACGTTAAGGGGTTAAGGAAAACATACAATTGCTTATATATATAGAAAAGGAATATTTATATCACCATACCCCCGCTTATACTTGGGGTTACTATCTAAATTGTCCTTCATTTCAGGGTCTTCTCACTTGGGCCTCAGCATATCCCGCCGGCCAATCTCCTGCTGGGAGAGAAGCATTCTTACCCCCCTCTTTGGGGATGATTCACAACATTACAGTCCACTGAAATGTCTGGCTTTGATACCTAGATGCTATATATTGGCGATTATACAGATCCAGCTCCTACTGCTTTCTCTTATTTTTAGTATTATGTGATGGAATGTTGAAACTCCCTCTGCTTTCAAGTATTATGTAAGTGTATAGGACAAATTCTTCTACACAATTTGCCTATTCTGACTATAGATTTTGTATTAGTAGACATTTACTGTTTCTTAACTATGTTTATAGATGCATTTCCTCTTCATGCCACCCTGAAGAAGGAGAAAAACTATACTCCGAAACATGTTGGTTGCAAAGAGGACTTCACATGCGTTGTAAATATGTTGATAACATATAATTCTGTTTAAACATTCCATTTCTCCATATTTGTATATGTATCATTTTTAGTGATAATGTTTGAATATCAATAAATATATTTTTGTACGATAAACACCTAATCTAATCACCTTTTTAATTATTCTACTTATACTTTTTATGTGCCTTTAAAGTCCAACCTAGGGGAAACCTTTCTCTTTTTTCTCAAACACTGGATGTGGCACTGATTGGTAGGGATGAGCTTTGAGTTCGACTCAAACATTGCCTGTTCGCCGAACAGCGAACAATTTGGGATGTTCGCGGCAAATTCGAAAAGCCGCGGATAAAACACCCTGTAAAAGTCTATGGGAGAAATCTAAAGTGCTAATTTTAAAGGCTTATATGCAAGTTATTGTCATAAAAAGTGTTTGGGAACCTGGGTCCTGCCCCAGGGGACATGTAACAATGCAAAAAAAAACAGCCGTTTTTTTGGGAGCAGTGATTTTAATAATGCTTAAAGTGAAATAATAAAAGTGTAATATTCATTTAAAATTCGTACCGGGGGGGGGGGGGGGTAGTATGCCTGTAAAGGGGCGCATGTTTCCCATGCTTAGAACTGTCCCTGTAATACAGAGAACAATCATTGATAAAAAAATTTTTTAAAAAGCGTGGGGTTCCCCCCCAAATTCAATTACCAGGCCCTTCAGATCCATTTCACAAAGAAAGTGTAAAAAATTGTTAAAAAACACACAGGCACCATTGGGAAAAGTCCTTTATTAAAAATAAAAAGATTCCAGCGGTGGTAATCCACTCTTGCTATCCAGCAATGTCTGATCTCTTCTCCGGGGTCCAGCGATGTCTGATCTCTTCTCCGGGGTCCAGTGATGCCTGATCTCTTCTCCGGGGTCCAGCAATGGGTGATCTCTTCCGATGGTCCAGCACAGCGCATCCTGTCTCCAGCGGAGACACTGTGGGAATCCTGGCAGCCTGACAGGTTTTAGCTGAAGAGGACGGGGCCATGTCACCTATATATACCTATATATACATATATACCTTTTATAACCTAGGACCCTTCAATTTTTTCTGTTTCAATCCTTTCTCTAAAGTATTAAGCCGGCTATAGATGGTGCGATTTTCTTTTCTGCAACCATGGGTTCCAGGAAAGAAATTAGCTTGATTCCCCCATTAACACTCCTTCCGCAAAACTATTGTATTCTCCCAGTGGGAGCGCAGAGAGAGCCATCCCTACCAGGAGAATACACAGTGATTATTGCTAAAAGCTATAGCCACTGGAAATAATCGCATGAAAAATAAAACATGCTGGTTGTATTATAGATGGCTGGTTAGATTGTTTGAATATCAGCCGGTCCCTTCAAACTGATTTTAGACATTCTTTTGGAAGACCACTTGTGTAATATTGCCTTACTGGTCACCCTCACATCTATTATGCCGTGTACACACGACCGGACTTTCCATCAGAATGGACTTTACGACTGACTTTTCAATGGAGTTCCAACAGAGTTCCGCTGAAATGGACTTGCCTACACACAATCACACAAAAGTCCAATCTTTTAACACGATGACGTACGACGGCACTAGAAAAAGGAAGTTCAATAGCCAGTAGCCAATAGCTGCCCTTGCGTCGTTGTTGATCTGTCAGACCTGCATACAGACGAGTAGTTTTCTCGATAGGAACTGGTTCAGGTGGAAAGATTTGAAACATGTTCTATTTCTAAAGTCCGTCAGATTTTTAGACAGAAAAGGTCAGATGAAGCCCACAAACGATCAAATTGTCCGGATTTGTTCCGACTGAACTTTGCTGTCGAAAAGTCCGGTCGTGTGTACATGGCTTTAGGCATGTTTTAAGTTGGCAGCTCTTTCTTGTAAAGAGTCTTTTCTTGTTTTGACAAGGACATGCTGGTTTTGAGAACAAACCCTTCCTTTTTACCTAAGGAGGGGTTTCTTTTTTCCACCATAATGATAAAAATGTCTTCTCTTCCCTCTGCTCTGCTCCAAAACATGACAAGAACATTTTATTACACTGGATGTGGTAAGGGCTGTCAGGGTATACTTGGTGACCTCTATTGGGAAATATTTTTGTTCTCCTTGGAGGTTCCCATAGAGTAGAAATCATAACATTGCTTTAAGTAGTGGAAGTGTTTGCAAACACTCTCACAACCAGCCTCACATCCTTATTTGTCTCAAAACCACCAAGTGCATTATTATTGTTTTACATAGTAAGGTTGACTAAAGACACAAGTCCATCCCGTTAAAACTGAGTGTGTCTTTGTGTGTTTATTTCACTACCATTTTCAATAGCCCTGTACATTGTGTTTTCAGAGCAATACACTTAAAGTGTAAGTTCACCTTTACAGAAAATCTGTACCTCCTTCTCCTTCCCATTGCACCAGGTTTCGCTAACCTGGAGTCCGGCGATCTCCTGTTCTGACAGATCGCATCGCCATGGTACCGACCGGTCCATGGATTTGAAATCCCTGCAGCTTTCTCTCCTATGCGCTTGCGGTAATAGGACATGCTACGCAGGTTCTGATTGGTCGGCGACAACCAATTAGAATGCTCCTAAACGTACCTCCTAATGAGGTACATTTTGGAGATTATGCTGCGGAGGATTTCTAAGCCCCGGATGGTGACGCGGCGACCCGATGTCTCCTAGCGGGAGATCGCTGCACTCCAGATCAGTGGGACTGAGGGGTCATGTGTAAGTTCACCCTACAGATTTTTCTGTAAAGGTGAACTTACCCTTTAAGAGTTTTTTTTTTAATTTATCAACACTTCTGCTGACATCACCAACTGTTACATAGTTACATAGTAGGGGAGGTTGAAAAAAGACACAAGTCCATCAAGTCCAACCTATGTGTGTGATTATATGTCAGTATTACATTGTATATCCCTGTATGCTGTGGTCGTTCAGGTGCTTATCTAATAGTTTTTTTGAAACGATCGATGCTCCCTGCTGAGATCACAGCCTGTGGAAAGGAATTCCGCATCCTTGCCGTTCTTACAGTAAAGAACCCTCTACGTAGTTTAAGGTTAAGCCTCTTTTCTTCTAATTTTAATGAGTGGCCACATGTTTTGTTAAACTCCCTTCAGCGAAAAAGTTGTATCCCCATTGCGGGGTCACCAGTACGTTATTTATAAATTAAAATCATATCTCCTCTCAAGCGTGTCTTCTCCAGAGAGAATAAGTTCAGTGCTCGCAACCTTTTCTCATAACTAATATCCTCCAGACCCTTTATTAGCTATGTTGCCCTTCTTTGTACTCGCTCCGTTTCCAGTACATCCTTCCTGAGGACTGGTGCCATGAACTGGACAGCGTATTCTAGGTGCGGCCAGACCAGAGTCTTGTAGAGAGAATTATAATTTTATCTCTGGAGTTGATCCCCTTTTAATGCATACCAGTATTCTGTTTGCTTTGTTAGCAGCAGCTTGGCATTGCATGCCTTTCTACTATAACAAAATATAATAAAATAAATAGGATTGGTCCCAGCACAGAACCCTGGGGGAAGCCACTACCCACCCCTAACCATTCCGAGTACTCCCCATTTATCACCACCCTCTGAACTCGCCCTTGTAGCCAGTTTTCAATCCACGTACTCACCCTATGGTCCATACCTACGGACCTTATTTTGTACAGTAAACGTTTATGGGGAACTGTGTCAAATGCTTTTGCAAAATCCTGATACACCATGTCTACGGGCCTTCCTTTATCTAGATAGCAACTCACCTCCTCATAGAAGGTTAATAGATTGGTTTGGCAAGAATGATTCTTCATGAATTCATGCTGATTACTGCTAATAATACCTTTCTCATTACTAAAATCTTGCATATGGTCCCTTATCATCCCCTCCAAGAGTTTGCATACTATTGATGTTAGGCCCCGCAATCCACATCCTTACCACTTTAACAGTAAAGAACCACTTACGCAGTTTAAGATTGAACCGCTTCTTGGCCAACTTCATTGTATGGCCACATGTCTTCTTTAGAGACCTTAGGTTTAATAGTTTCATCCCAATGCTAGGGTCCCTATTTGAAATTTGTATGTTGGGATCATATCTCCTCTTAAGTGGTGGTAAAATGATAGACTGCTGTAGCTTGGCATTGCATGCTTTTGCTGAGTCTGTATTTTACTAGGACCTCCAGATCCTCTTCTATCCTTGTTTCCCTCAGAGGTTCTGCTCCCAGCGAGTAACTTTTATTGTTATTTTTAGCTCTCAAGTGCATTACTTTACATTTTTCAGCATTAAACCTTGTCTGCCATATAGCTACCCACCCATTTATTCTACGTAGGTCTTCTTGTAAAGTTGCTCCTTTTAGGAAGTTATTGCCCTGTTATTGTATCATCAGCAAACACTGAGATGGAACTATTTATTTCAACCTCTATTTCATTTATGATCAAATTAAACAGATTTGGTCCCAGGAAAGAGCCCTGCTCTTCAAACCTACTAAATAGAGGGCCATATACAGAGCTTTAGGCATTAGGGGGGGTCGGATTGTGGCTAGTTGGAGTAGAAAATGTACTGGCAGTGTAGTGGGAGTGTACAATTTTCCATCTTTGGTATTAGGGGAATTATTAGTACCCCATCGTTGGTGTTAGTGGGAGCAATAGTGCCCCATCGTTGGTGTCAGTGGAAGGAATTGTGTCCCATCATTTGATGTCAGAGAAAGGTATAGTGCTCCATCGTTGTTGTCAGTGGAAAGACTAATGCCCCATTGTTGGTGTCAGTGAGAGGAATAGTGCCCCAAGGACTGGACAAAGGCAAGCAAAGGGCTGCATTCAACCCCCAGGCCACAGTTTGGAGACCACTGTTCTAGATCATTCTGAATATATGCCATAAATCACCACCTTCTGAACGTGCTCCTGCAACCAGTGTTCTACCCAGGTACATACAAATTATTTCATCAATTCCAAAAGACCTTAATTTGTAAATTAATATTTCATGGGGTACTGTATCAAATGCCGTAGTGAAATATATATATACACTAAGTCTACAGTCTTTCCTCCAAATTACAGGTCATTACCTCATGTTAAAAGGTTGGTCTGGCAAGAATAGTCCGTCATGAATCTATGTTGGTTACTACCAATTATACTATTCTCATCAGTAAATTGTTGAATATGGCCCCTTATCATTCCTTCCAATAGTTTACATACCACTGTTAGACTGACTGGTCTATAGTTTCTACATATATATTTTGCCCCTTTTTTGAATATTGGTATCATGTTTGCTTTTTGCCAATAAGCTGATAACATTTCAGTAAGCTGTCCCTAAAAATTGTGAATAATAGTCTGGCAATAACAGGTGTCAGCCATGTGTAAGCCATCTGGTCTTGGTGATTTGTTTACATTAGGTTTTACTAGTCTTTTTTTTAATACTGGTCTCTTATCAGCCACAAGGGGTACATTCAATATGTCATTAACATTTCTGTCTTGTTTATTATACCCCTTCTTTTCCTTCAAGTAAACCGAGAAGAAGAATGTATTTAATATAGTTGCCTTCTTCTCACTTGTTATCAACTTCTCCTGCTGATCCTTTATGGGGTTAATATGATCCGATTTTTTATTATTAACATATATATAAACTTTTGGGGATTTTTTTTAACTCTCCTCAGCAATGTGTCTCTCGTAATCTATTTTAGCTACCTTGATTGTGCTCTTGCATTTTTGTTTTAGAAGACCAGAGCAGCTTCAGAATAGGTAAGTATAGCAATCTTTTCTATACAGGCTTAGAATGCGTTTGAGAGTAGGTTTAGCATTAGATAGATTTTGACCAAACTTCCACTTTAAGGCATCTTTTTTTTCCCTTGTGATCTCCTTTAGTGCCATTGTGTATGGAGCTCAGTTAAGTAAAAAAGTTGGCTCTTTTGAAATGTAGTGTTTTTGTCCTATCCTTATGTCTCCTTTCCCTATAATTAATGACAAGCGTAATTACAGTACTCTGTGATCACTGTTTCCTAAGTTGTCAATTACTTCCACATCTATAATCAGCTCTATGTTGTTTGTAATTATTAGGACCAGCAGAGCATTATTTTTAGCTGGGGCTTGGGGGCTAACATTTAACTGATGAAATTGTCCTGCATAATATTAAAGAAACAACAAGCCTGCGTAGTTCCATCTGCCCACTCAGTATCAGGATAATTAAAGTCCCCTATGATTATAACATTACCCTGCCTCCCCGCCATTTCTAACTGCTCTGTGAAAGTAGATTGTTCTTTCTTCTCCTTAACATTAGGGGGCATATAGCTTACACCCACAATTAATTTACCAATTGTTTAATCAATTTGAAGCTTCAGCCACAAAGATAGCACCTCCTCACTAGCCCTGTTAGCTATGTCATCCCTCATATGCATCATCAAATCACTCTTGACATACAGGTATACGTGCTTATTATTTTATCCTTCCTTGCTCTTGGGTTACAGCATGATTCATCCAGCCTACAAGTGTTGATCCTTGATACTTAAAGTGGTGTTCCACACACAAAAAAAAATATGCTTAAAATTCCTAAAAAAATAAAACATAAATCATTTTGAATTTTTTTTTAACTCACCTCTAAATGCCCGTTGCTAGGGAGTCCCTCCTAGTCTGCCTCCTTCGGTGCCTGGGCTCCTGACGTCACTTCCCCTCGGCACAGGAAGGGCTCAGCTCTGCCCCCTCCCTCCTGTCAGTCATCTGGGACATGTGACACAGCCGGGTGCCCACAGCGGTGCCGCCGAGAGGAGGGGGGGACGAGCAGGGCTTCTTTCCCCCGCATCACTGGACCCTGGGACAGAGGGGTGGCGGTGGACGTGGTATACTTGGATTTTGCAAAAGCATTCGATACAGTTCCCCACACACGGCTCATGTGTAAGGTAAAGTCTACTGGTTTGGAAATATCAGTTTGTAAATGGATAGAAAATTGGCTAGAAGACAGAATTCAGAGAGTAGTGGTTAATGACTCTTACTCTGAATGGTCTAAGGTTATCAGTGGTGTACCCCAAGGTTCAGTGTTGGGACCCTTACTTTTTAACATCTTTATAAATGATATTGGGTCTGGGATCAAAAGTAATATTTCTGTCTTTGCAGATGACACCAAGATATGCAGTGGAATAACGTCTTTACAGGATGTCTCCAATTTACAAGCCGACCTCAATACACTGTCTAATTGGGCGACTATGTGGCAGATGAGGTTTAATGTTGATAAATGTAAAGTTATGCACTTGGGGCCTAAGAATATGCATGCATCATACATGCTAGGGGGAGTACAACTGGGCGAATCCATAGTGGAGAAGGATCTGGGGGTTTTGGTAGACCATAAGCTCAATAACAACATGCAATGCCAAGCTGCTGTTTGCAAAGCGAGCAAAGTCCTTTCTTGTATTAAGAGAGGTATGGACTCCAGAGAAAGAGATATAATTTTGCCCCTGTTCAAATCATTAGTAAGACCTCACCTGGAATATGCCGTTCAGTTTTGGGCACCAGTTCTCAAAAAGGATATCGGGGAACTGGAGAAAGTGCAGAGAAGGGCAACCAAACTGATAAGAGGCATGGAGGAACTCAGCTATGAGGAGAGATTAGAGGAACTAAATTTATTCACTCTTGAGAAGAGGAGATTAAGGGGGGATATGATCAACATGTTCAAATACATTAGGGGTCCATATAGTGAACTTGGTGTTGAGTTGTTCTCTCTACGGTCAACCCAGAGGACATGGGGGCACTCTTTACGTCTAGAGGAAAAGAGATTTCATCTTCAAGTACGGAAAGGTTTCTTCACAGTTAGAGCTGTGAAAATGTGGAATAGACTCCCGCCAGAGGTGGTTCTGGCCAGTTCAGTAGATTGCTTTAAGAAAGGCTTGGATACTTTCCTGATGGTACATAATATAACTAGGTACTAACATAGGTAAAGTTGATCCAGGGAAAATCCGATCGCCTATTGGGGGATCAGGAAGGAATTTTTTTCCCCTGCTGTAGCAAATTGGAGCATGCTCTGCTGGGTTTTTTTTTTCGCCTTCCTCTGGATCAATTGTGGGCATAAAATTGGGTATCTGGATTGTACGATTATTTTTTATTTTATTTATTTGTTTTTAAGGTTGAACTGGATGGACTTGTGTCTTTTTTCAACCTGACTAACTATGTAAGTGTCCAATTAAGTGACTAAGTGTCTGATATAAAAGGGAACACTGTGGACTCAAAGTCCTCAGCATTTCCCTTTGCAGCAGGGTTCCCCTTTACAGTGCAAGGGGGAACTCTGCAGACCCTGATATACAAAGGAACACTGAAGTAAAGGAGGGCTCTGATGTAAGGGGGAATGCTGCAGACTCTGGTGTAATGGGAAACTCTTATTTAAGGTGGTCTCTAGTCATCAAAGTACCCTCCCTTACATCAGACTCTGCAGAGTTGCCCCTTACATCACAGTCCTCAGAGTTCCCTTATGCATCAGTGTTCCCCCTTACATTACGGTCTCCGAGCTCCCCCTTGCACTGTAAGGGGGAATCCTGCAGACTCTGATGTAAAGCATAACTCTGAGGACACTGATTTAAGGGGGAACACCAGGAGTTTTACAATGCGTCATGGGACATGTAGTTCTGCAACAGCTGGAGGGCCGTAGTTTGGAGATCCCTGCTTTAGAGTGTCTGCAAGTAGACTAGCATGGGATCTAAAATAAACATAAGATACTCGTTAAGGCTGAGTTCACACTTCCGACGTATGCAGCTCGCAGCATGGGTCCAGTGCGTCCCTGTTTTCCGTTTCAGGGGGGAATCAGGGCTGAATTTTTGCCTGATTTCGGATCTGAAACTAAGCCAAAGACGCACAGCACTTCTGTGCAAGCTGCTCCGCAGCTGCAACGGAGATATGTGAACCGGCTCCATAGAGAGGCAGTCACAATCTCCTGTCATGTGAATTGGATGCAATGAAAAGAGACACTTTTCTCAGATAGGACAGTCAAGTAAAGTAAACTTGACTCCACGCCAACAGCATATACTCATCATTGCTCACTTTAAAGTGAAATTCTAGCTTTATTAAGGAAACAATCCACTTTACATATACAGCAAGTTGAAAGCTTTTTAGCACAATTTAATTCAAACTCTTATCTTTTGCTCTTTCTAAACATTCATGTGAACCTTACCATATTCTTTCGCAAACTGAATTCAACTTGCAAGGGCTCCATGGACTCCTTTTCAGAGGGTGTTTTGACGTGTGTTATGTTGCCTCCTGACCGCCTACTTAAACCTTTCAGTGCCACCCACCAAACACAAAGGGGGATAATGTTTGCCACCACAATATATGTATACCCCTGTCCAGCTACCTTTGCAGCTTGGCAGATGGTTTTTGCCACCCAACCACATATGTAAATGAGACCCTAGAGTTACCTCTTTATCAGCACCTACACAGTCTCAGCAGATGACATGGCTCCCCAAATCATCAGTGACTGTGGAAACTTCAAGCTGGACCTCATGCAACTTGGATTCTGTGCCTCTCCACTCTTCCTCCAGACTCTGGGACCTTGATTTCCAAATGAAATGCAAAATTTACTTTTATGTGAAAAGAGGACTTTGGACCACTGAGCAACAGTCCAGTCTTTTTTTCTCCTTAGCCCAGATAAGACGCTTCTAATGTTGTCTCTGGTTCAGGAGTGGCTTGACACAAGGAATGCGACAGTTGTAGCCCATGTCCTGGATACATCTGTGTGTGTCTTGAAGCACTGACACTAGCCGTAGTCAACTCTTTGTGAATCTCCCCCAAATTCTTGAATGGCCTTTGCTTTACAATCGTCTCAAGACTGCAGTTATCCTTGTTGCTTGTGCACCTTTTTCTACCACACTTTTTCCTTTCATTCAACATTCCAATAATATGCTTGGATACAGCACTCTGTGAACAGCAAGCTTCTTTAGCAATGACCTTTTGGGACTTGCCCTCCTTGTGGAGGGTTTCCATGAATTTCTTCTGGACAACTGTCAATTCAGCAGTTTTTCCCAAGATTATGTAACCTACTGAACCAGACTGGGAAACCATTTAAAAGCTCAAAAAACCTTTACAGGTGTTTTGAGTTATTTACCTGTGATGAGTGTGACACCATGAGTCTACATTATTAAACTTTTTCACAATATTCTAATTTTCTGAGATACCGAATTTTATGTTTTCACTAGCTATAATCCATAATCATCAAAAATAAAAGAACACATTTTGAAATACAGTATATCACTCTGTGTGTAATCTATATAATATATGAGTTGCACTTTGAATTGAATTACTGAATTATTTAACTTTTTGATGATATTACATTTTTTTTTAGATACACCTGTATACATACATCAATCTAAGAAAGTAACACAGCAGGCAGAGTCTGCAGTTTTGTTTCTATCTCTGAACAGACGTTTGCGAAAAGCAGTGAGTCAATTACCTAACCACTTAAGCCCCGGACCAATTTGCAGCCAAAGGACCAGGCCCCTTTTTCGATTCGGCACTGTGTCGCTTTAACTGACAATTGCGTGGTCGTACGATGTGGCTCGCAAACAAAATTGGCATACTTTTTATCCTACAAATAGAGCTTTCTTTTGGTGGTATTTGATCACCTCTGTGGTTTTTCTTTTTTGCGCTATAAACAAAAATAGAGCGACAATTTTGAAAAAAAATGCAATATTTTTTACTTTTTGCTATAATAAATATCCCCAAAAAATATATAAAATTTTTTTTTTTCCTGAGTTTAGGCCGATACGTATTCTTCTACATATTTCTGGTAAAAAAAAAATCGCAATTAGTGATTATTGATAGGTTTACGCAAAAGTATATAAAAAGTATAGTACATTATGGCGGACACATCGGACATTTTTGACACATTTTTGGGACCATTGTCATTTATACAGCAATCAGTGCAATTTAAATGCACTGATTCCTGTGTAAATGACACTGGCAGTGAAGGAGTTAAACACTAGGGGCGGGGAGGGTTATGTGTGACGTGTGCGGTTTTTTTTTTACTCTTGGGAGCGTGGCTTGGCATGTGACGTCACTGATAATCTTTCCCTATAACAGGGAACAAATGATTGGCGAGAGCCACACTAGGAAGCACGGGAGAAGTTTGTTTACACAGACCTCTCCTCGTTCTTCAGCTCTGTGACCCAATCGCAGGACTACCGCGGCCACGATCACAGAGCTCAGGACCGGGCCGCAAGCGCGCCACCGTCGGCGCGTGCATGACCCACGGCTGGGCACTTAAAGAGCAACGTACCTGTACATTGATGTACCCAGCCGTGCCATTCTGGCGATGTAAATGTGCAGGAGGCGGTCCTTAAGCGGTTAAGGTGCAAATGAGATGTCTGGGGCATTCTATACAGAGAATGTCCTTAACCGCTTGCCGACTGCCTCACACTGATATACGCCAGCAGAAGGGCTCGTACAGGCAAAATCACGTACTTGTACGTTGCCCTTTAAGAGGCGGCCAGCCGGCACGCGCGGCAAGCTCCATGAGTCAAGTCCCGCGGGCTCGATCGCCATGGGGATACCCATGATCGCCTCATGGGGAGGAAGAACGGGGAGATGTAAACAAGCATCTCCCCTGTTTTGCCTAGTGACAGTGTCACTGATCTCTGATCCCTGTCATTGAGAGCAGAGATCAGTGAGATGTCACATGTAGCCACGCCCCCAACACAGTTAGAAACATGCCCCAGGACGCACTTAACCCCTACACTGCCCCCTAGTGGTTAACCCATTCGCTGACAGTGTCATTTACACAGGAATCAGTGCATTTATGTATAGCTGTATAAATAACAATGGTCCCAAAAATTTGTAAAAATCGCTGATCGCCGCCATTACTATATAAAAAAAGGAATTAATAAAATGAATAAAAATGCCATAAAACTAAAACTATCCCCTATTTTGTAAACGCTATAACTTTTGCGCAAACCAATCAATAAATGCTTATTGCATTTTTTTTTTACCAAAAATATGTAGAAGAATACGTATCGGCCTAAACTGAGGAAAAAAATGTTTTTTGATATATTTTTGAGGGATATTTATTATAGCAAAATGTAAAAAAATACAGTGTTTTTTTCAAAATTGTCGCTCTTTTTATGTTTATAGCGCAAAAAATAAAAAGTGCAGGGGTGATCAAATACCATGAAAAGAAAGCTCTATTTGTGGGGAAAAAAGTTACGTCAATTTTGTTTGGAAGCCACGTCACACGACCGCGCAATTGTCAGTTAAAACGACGCAGTGCCAAATCGCAAAAAGTGCTCTGGTCAGGAAGTGGGTAAATTCTTCCAGGGCTGAAGTGGTTAAGTTGTCTTATGGCAAGAATTAACACTCTATCTTTGTGATCATGTTAGAGAATCTTGGCACACAAAATTAAATGGAAAGGAAAATTTGAAACATATATTTTAAAATGGCTTGTATAGCAAATACTGTATATATAGATATAGAAGTGTATACATAAATGTGTATACATTTAAATTCTCACCTCTTTTAAAGCACCAGTGTACATATATACGGATGCTGATGTTTATGGAAAAAAACTTAAGCTTCAGATCTATGTGCATTATTTTAAATTGATGTTTGTATTTGTTTTTCAGGAGTACAAGCGCAAATTGGCAAGAGTATCTCAGGTCCGGAAAGAGCTGAGGCTGCGAATCCAAAATCTGCCAGATCTATCACGTCTTCCAAACGTTACAGGAAGTCGAGTCCGTTTGCCATATGCAAGTGACATCTACAGTGATGATTAACTGGAATTTGTGTGGTCAAATTTCCATGATAGCTCCACTTATCTCATTTAGCTATGGCAAGCTTATTAGTATTATTTTGTATATTGTTCAAATTGGATTGACTATATATATTGTTTAAATTGGTTTGACTCTGAATAAATTAACTGTTGTGTAAAACATTGATATTATGTGGATAGTAAACAGCACATATTTAACAAAAACATACTGATGGGCCTTGTACATTACTTGTCTTTCTGACTGTTTAATGTAAATTATTAAACTATTTTGTGACATATACAGATTTATACGAGTACTTTGTCACTAAATGTTGGGTTACTGTGAATTACAGATGGCTACGCTCACATCAACACAGTAGACTGTCCAGTTTATTTTCAGTACATTACAGGGCAAGGAATGATAATTCTGGAAAGCTAATCATTGCTATGCACAGGTATGCAAGATAAATGCTGCATTCTATCCTAGTGCACCAAAAATACAACTCTTGAGTATGAACATTTTGGAGAGAACAATTAGGTAGCCTTTCTAATGTGGCAACCACACAATCAGCCTTCCTTCCTAGTGTGTCTTCAAAAATAGACATTGATGCGTACTAAACTCTACTTCATGGACATCTATATACATAATAGACAGGTATTATATTTTATATATTTAAAGCTGTGATTATTAACCACTTTAGCCCTCAGATCTGCATGCCCTTTATGAACCAGAGACATTTTTAAAGTGCTACTATGGGCCTGTTTATCCAATAACAAGTGTCATAATTTTAAGAAATTGAATTTAGTAATCATTTAAGGTAACAAAGTAATACATACATTGTTTTTTTTTTTATCAGAACAAATATGGCTTTCTTTTAGTAATATTGTTTTGCAAAAAAAATGTATTTGATATGCAATTTATAGCCATCATAAAATGCTTTTTTTGTCCATTATTTAGTAGTAGCTTTAAATTAAGTAGTGTTACTGCAGACAAAACTATACATTTTATTCTATAATCACACTAAATCACATTCTGATAAAGGCGTGCCAAAGTTAATAAAAAAAGAGGTGCTCTTTTCAGTTTTGTGCATTTTAAAATTCAACTCTAAAAAAGTCACAAGATGGATGAAAGCGAAAAAAAGTTGTAACGTAAACCTGATGTCTATGGTTCATGTACTTTAAAGTGATAAAACCCTTACCTATACTCAGTGAGGTGACTAGCCTTAGGTGATACATCGATATTAATGGTAAAAAACAAATTTAAATAAAAAAATCAGCAGAAGAATAATAGTTAAGGGGAAAATGGTTTGATCAGGACTGAGAAGGGTTAACTAAGGTTTTTAGGGCTCTAATAAGAAAAACTTTTTTAATTTGTAAGGTTGCTTTATGGATGTCATAAGCAGATCAAATGTAACACTTTTAATCTACATATGAATAAAATAATACATAAATGTAAGTATTATTTGCTCAATGACACTTCCAGACAGATCTGTGACTTCATTATGACAGCTGTTCCAACTATGTGATACATAGCAAGTCTAGGCTGTCAAAATGACACCCAGAATGCCAGTAATAGCAGAAGTTAAGCTGGGCACAGGAGATGCGTCCTAGAAACTTTGTTGACCTTTTTTAAAGTATTTCTCCTATGTACTCCAGTGGTTAAATACCAATATTTTGTTTAGCATACAGATCATTCTTGTAAAAAGGTAATCAGATGAACAATATGTTCAGTATTTGCTTCAATCTTCGTATTTTGTGATAAATAGAACAGTGGCATCCTGACATGTATTAACCTTTTTCTCTATCCTTCATTGACGGACACAGCAGCTCTTCTTGACCTTAGGGTTATATCGCCCCTTTAGGAGAGGACTTTTTCTGCCTAGTGTAGGAGAAGGACCTGGCTCCCGGTGGGACCATTTGTCCTGGGAATTTTTTCTTTTTTCTGCATTTTTGATTCCTGTGACCTACAATCAACAGCTGGGCTGGGTGACAGGCTGGATAATATAGATCCTTGTAGTCTCCCCAGCTTGGCCATTGAGCATGAGCAGGCCCTAGCTACGCGTTAGGTCGGCCACGACATCCCCCGTCTAATCCAGGGCGGCCGGTGAACTATATTCTCCGGGACACATATATGACCAGGCTACTGCTGTCTGTGTCACAGTGTACTGCTCAGGTGAGGGGTCTGTCTGTGGAACACGTCCAGCAGTCCCTGCAGGAGGGGTAAGTATGGTTCCACCTGTCTCGGCAGGATGGAGCAGCTGGTCATTCCCTGGGAGGTCGACTAGGAAATCTCTCACTCTCCCTTTCTTCTCTCCCTGTCCCTTCCCTCCTCCCCATGCTATAGGCCACTGTTTGACTGGGCACATGGGGGTGTGGTGCACGTACCTGGCCGGGGGTCCTCTGGGACCTGGCAGGGGGCTACGCTGTGTGTTGGGGGTCTGCTCGTCCTCTTCCCCGTTTCTGGGCCACGGTGGGGTGTCTGTGGTTTGTGAGACATGTGGAGAGGCCGCCACACGCCGCATTTTCCTGGGGCCACGGACATTTTTTTGTAGCCACAGCCAGTTTCAGTTCCTTTCAGACATTTTCTAGTAGTTCGGTGGCCATTTTCTTGGTGCCCTTGGATGTTTTTGCTGAGGCGGCCGATGGGCATTTTCTAGTAGCCTCAGGTAGTTTTGGCTCTAGCGCTGGGTGCTTGTTTCATTCTAGAACAGCGCGCTTTCCACACAGACACCTCATGGATGACACATGGCAGAGTGGACAGCAGCAGCACCGCACAGTACCTGGGTCAGGGTGGTGAGTCATGCGGGTGGCCCCTCAGTCTGTGCAGCTAGAAAGGTGGATTTTTTGTGCGACTTGCCTTAGGTCCCTAAGTGGTGACAGGCGAGTGTGGGTCAGCATGGTGTCAGAAGTTGGAGCTTCTTCCCCAGACATCCCTGTTATTGCAACTGGTTCCCCTGCACCTGCGGTGTCTATGGACGCTCTGTCAGCGGTTCTGGAGGCCTTTGTTGCCAGGGTGGAAGTGGTGTGTGGGTGCAAGGGGGGTAAAAATGCACCCACTGTCTTCTGGGGAAAGCTCTGATTCAGACTCGGGCCTGGCTGTAACAGGCGGCCCCTGTTCTGATGTATCAGAGGATGCGGACCAGGCCCTTTCATATAGTGAGGATGACTCAGTGTCCGGGTCAGCGCAGGAAAAGGTGCTTGTAGGAGCACTTATTACAGCATTGCAGGATACCCTAAAAATGGAGGATACGGTGGGGGCATCTATAGAGGTGTCAGTCCCTTTCGGGTCCCACAAGCCGGCCCACACGACTAAGGTGTTTCCTTACCCAACTTATTTTGATAAGTTTATTTACAAGGAATGGGGAAAACCGCAGCAGGCCCTTTCAGTCCCGAAATGCATGGCGGTGCGTTGCCTCTTTGAGGAGAATCTCCTGAAGAAATGGACATCTCTTCCGATTTTTGACCCCCCGGTATCAAGGTTAAATAAGGTAACCACAATTCTGGTGGAAGGGACTCCTGCTTTCAAGGACCCTGCCGACAGAAGGGCCGAGGCGGTTGCCCGATCCATGTTTACCATGGTGGGGTCAGCATTGCGTCCAGTGTTAGCCACTGCCCTGGTATCGCAGACGCTTACTGAATGGGCTAAATTGTTGCACCATGAATTGGAGACGCGACAGGCTTCCCTGGTCTGCGTGGAGCTGGTGGACCAGTTGGTGCAGGGCCTTAAGTATGTTTGTGATGCGGCCTTAGATACGTCCCCCTTGCTCTCTAGAGCCTCAGTATCAGCAGTAGTGCTACATTGCCTGATTTGGTTGAAATGCTGGTCTGCGGACCAGGCATCTAAGAAAGCACTGGCGGACTTGCCCTTCCAGGGAGAGAGGCTATTTGGAGCCTCGCTTTCATGACATTATTAAGGTTAATTATGTTACTGGGGGTAAGAGTACGTTACTCCCACAGTCCAGAAAAGGGAAGGAGCCATGCCGTAGGCAAGGGCCCTCCTTTTCCACTCAGAAGCGGATTTTTTTGTCCGGGAGGACAGGTAAGCGTTCCCAGTCCGACAAGGTGCCTGCTGAGGGAGAAAAGCGCCCCTGGTTTCGCAAGCCAAACAAGCCTGCGAGCAAATCTGATACCGCATGAAGGTTTTCACCTGCCCGACTCTCAGGTGAGGGGTCGTTTTTGGGAGTTTGCAGCCCGGTGGACCTCCCTACTTTCCAACCAGTGGGTCTGCGAACTGGTTTCCTCAGGGTACAATATAAAGTTTCTTTCTTGTCCGCCAAACAGATTTTTTTCCCTCCAACCTTCATCTTCCTGCGACTCGTCGGGAGGCCCTATTTGGGGCAGTACAGGACCTGCTGCTGCGCGGGGTGATAGTACCTGTACTGATGCCGGAAAGATTTCAGGGTTTCTACTCCAATCTGTTTGTAGTCCCAAAGAAGGAAGGGGTCCATCCGGTCCTGGACCTCAAGGCCCTCAACAGTGAAAGTACAGATGGTTTGCTCAGTGGTCACTGCACTCCATCAGGGGGATTTTCTGGCATCCCTGGACATCAAGGACGCATACTTGCATGTCCCCATATGCATCAAGCATCAGAGGTTTCGGCGATTTGCGGTTGGGGACAAGCACTACCAATTTGTAGCTCTCCCTTTTGGCCTGTCAGCACCGAGGGGCTTTACCAAGGTGCTAGCCCCAATTTTTGGCTTTGCTAAGGCAGCGAGGGATAGCAATCATGGGTTACCTGGGCTACCTCCTTCTGAGGGCAGCTTCCGCCTCAGAATTAAGGGAGGATGTGGCAATCACCATGCAAACTCTTCGGGAGTTTGGTTGGGTACTGAACCCACAGAAGTTGGTGTTGGTGCCGACTCAACGCCTGGAGTACCTGGGCTTGCTTCTGGATTCCTCAGAGGCGAGAGTCTTTCTCTCTTCGGACAAGCTGCAGACTCTTCAAGCTGCGGTGAAGTTGTTGGTGTCCCGCAGGTGGTCGTCGCTGCTTTTTTGCATGTGAGTCCTGGGTCTCATGGTAGCCACTTTCGAGTCGGTACCGTATGCTCAATTCCACACTCGAATCTTGCAAAAGGAGATCCTGTCCAAATGGGACAAATCTCCATTGTCCCTGGATTGTCAAATTTGGGTGAGCCAGCTAATCAGGGATTCCCTGCTCTGGTGGCTGAGGTCGCTGGCCCTTCAGTCCAGGAAGTCGTTCCTACTTCTTCATTGTACTGTGATCACAAGGGACGCCAGCTTGACCGGTTGGGGGGGAGTTTGGTGCCTACAGTCAGCCCAGGGTCGGTGGACCAAGGAAGAATCCTGCCTGACGATCAACAGATCAACATGCTGGAACTTCAGGCAATCAGGCGGTGCCTCTCCACATGGTCACAGAGACTGCAGGGGCGTCCGGTCAGGATACAGTCAGACAATGCCATGGTGGTGGAGTATGTCAACCATCAAGGAGGAACAAGGAGCTTGGCTGCAACACTGGTGATCGCTCACATCCTGAGGTGGGCAGAGTGGCGAGTGCCCGCTCTGTCGGCCATGTACATTCCGGGCGTAGAAAACTGGCAAGCGGAATACCTAAGTCATCAGATGCTGGACCAAGAGGATGGTCGCTACATCCGGATGTATTTTGGCTCCTTTGCCTAAGGTGCGGCACACCAGATGTGGATCTCCTGGCTTCTCGTCTCAATCGGAAGGTACAGAGGTTTGTGGCCAGGTCAAAGGATGCCTGGGCGGATGCGGCAGACGCATTAGTGGCTCCATGGGGGCATTATCGGCTGATTTACACCTTCCCCCACTCAAACTTCTACCACGTCTGCTTCGCAGAGTGGAGGCCGAGGGGATTCTGGTGATTCTGATTGCCCCAGATTGGCCTCGGTGTCTGTGGTATGCCAACATAGTACGAATGATGGTAGATGTTCCTTGGCGACTGCTGATGCGAGAGGACCTTCTGTCGCAAGGTCCAATACTTCATCCTGCTTTACCATCACTGGCTTTAACGGCATGGCTGTTGAAACCCAGGTGCTAAGGGACCGAAGTCTGTCGGATTCGGTAATATCCACTAGGCACGGAAGCCATCTTCTCGGAAGATTTACCATCGTATGTGAAAGGCCTACATCTCCATGTGTGAGGAGATGGGGTGGCATCCACGTACATATTTCCAGGATCCTGCTGTTTTTGCAGCGAGGAGTGGATCAGAAACTTGCATTAAGCACAATTAAGGGGCAGATATCCACTTTGGCTGTCTTTTTCAGCATCCCTTGGTGACTCATTCATTGGTGAGTACGTTTGTTCAGGGGGTTCGACATATACCTCTGTGGGATTTGAATCTGGTGCTCTCGGTGCTTCAGAAACCGCCGTTTGAAAACAGGGAGATTCCCTTATTGACACTCTCTCAGAAAGTAGTCTTTCTAGTGGCCATTACATCTGCCAGGAGGGTTTCTGAGTTGGCGACCTTGTCTTGCAAGTCTCCCTACTTGATCCTCCACAAGGATAAGGCGGACCTTCCAAAGGTTGTTTCGGCCTTTCATCTAAATGAGGACATTGTGCTGCCGTCCTTATGTCCTCGGCTGTCACACCCCAAAGAGGTGGCTTTACATTTCTTGGACGTGGTCCAGGCTCTGCAGGTGTATCTGTCTGCTACGGCTCCTTTTCGGAGGTGGGGCTCGCTGTTTGTATCGGTGGCTGGTCCAAAGAAGGGACTGGCGGTCTCATCGGCCACCATCTCTTGGTGGATCAGACAGATTGTAGTTCAGGCTTATGCCATAAGGGGTTGGGCGTCTCCCTTTCCTGTCATGGCGCATTCTACCAGGGCAATTGGTGCCTCTTGGGCTTTCCGACATCAAGCGTCTGTTTCTGAGGTGTGTAAGGCGGCGACCTGGTTGTCCATTCACACTTTCACTAAATTTTACAAAGTTGATGTGAGTGCATCTTTGGACGCTTGCTTCGTCCGCAGGGTTTTGCAGGCGGCTGTTTAAGGTTGCAACTCCTCCGTTGAGGAGCTCTGGTTGTTATGGGTGGAGTTATTGTTGTTTGCTGTTCCCACCCCTCGTTTCTTTGACACTGCTTGGGAATGTCCCTAAGGTCAAGAAGAGCTGCTGTGTCTGTTAATGAACGATAGAGAAAATAGGATTTTTGTACTCACCGTAAAACACTTTTCTCTGAAGTTCATTGATGGACACAGCACCCACCCCTCCTATTTCTGTTTGTACTGCTTTCGACGAACTGAGCTGCTGGATGCAGTGTGAGGGGTTATAGTCAGTAGGACGGCCCCCTGGGCGGTACTGTGCAAGTGATTCTGTTTTTAACACTTTCTGCCTAGTCCTCTCCTAAAGGGGCGATATAACCCTAAGGTCAAGAAGAGCTGCGGTGATCGTCAATGAACTTAAGAGAAAAGGATTTTACGGTGAGTACAAAAATTCTGTTTTTTGACCAGAGGCCAATAATACCTAGATACTTGGACCACATTATGCAGTGTCAGTATGCATCAGTTAAATAGACAGTAACTCTGACCAATTTTCAAATATAAATAACTTTACAGTATTTTTGGGTATCCTATAAGGCACTTATCTGGTACATAGTTTTAAATAGGGATGGCCGAACTGTTCGCCCGGCGGTCGGTTCGCGACGAATTTTGCGTGTTCGCAATTCGCCAAACCGGCGGACTATTGCCGCTGTTCGCCCGGCGGACATATATGTTTACAGTGTGAAAGAACTTTGACCCATGATGACACATCCATCATGGGGTACAGGACAGCCAATTGAGACATTTCAGCACATGGACAATTGGACATACCCCCTACCTTATAAATGGACCTGATCTGGCGCCCATTTTACATTCTGTCTTATGTCAGTGTAGGGGCAGGACGCTGTGTGCAGCAGGGAGAGACTGTAGTGACACAAATCAATAGCTATTAGGGCCACAAAAGTCCTTTTAAGGACTGGTATAGATGTAGTACAGTATATAGGGTTCAGTGCACTGCTGTGCTGGTGATTGCAGCTGTCTTTTGTCAGTGTAGGGACAGGACGCTGTGTGGAACAGGGACAGTCAGTTTAATCACTAGCTAGCTATTACTTCTAGGTCCACAAAGGTCCTTTTAAGGACTGGTATAGGTGTACAGTATATAGGGTGCTGGTGTACAGCTGCTGACTGCTGCCCTATTCTGCAGCAGTCTTTTATCAGTGTAGAGACTGAGGGACTGTCTGCAAATCACTAGCTACTAGGTCCACAAAGGTCCTTTTAAGGACTGGTATAGGTGTACAATATATAGGAAGGTCGTGCACTGCAGCCCTATTCTGCAGCAGTCTTTTATCAGTGTAGGGACTGAGGGTTAAATTGACAGTAACTCTGACCAATTTGAAAATATATATAACTTTACAGTGATTTGGCTATCCTATAAGGCACTTATCTGGTACATAGTTTTAAAAAATTTCCTTGTTTTTTTATTATAGGTTGACCAATTAACACATTATTTTAAAAATGCGTTTATTGTTCATCTGCTGGTGTTCTTGGAGGATAGACATCTTCTCTACTGGGAAAAGTTTACTACTTCTTTACTAGCCATTTATAGTTTTTATATTTATTTTTTTGTCAAGATATTTTTTTCTTCAATCAAGCAGCTATCTATCTATGCAGTTCTCTGGATTGCCGAATCCGGGGCTATGCATTGAAAGCAGTACCCAGACCCCACAAAGATTGTTGGGCCTGCTTGTGTATTTCAGGGAATGGCCACTGCGAGTGTGTTGAAGATACATTTTGATACCACACATATCCACAGTAGTGGGCTGAAAATGTAGCAAACCCTGGGGCTATTCAGTATTCACCAATGGAAGTGGTCATTACATCCTTAGATACGTGGCCTGGTCCGTATGATAGATGGACCAACAGTTGAAACAATAGCTTGGGGAGATACCATTTCTTACCAATGTTTCAAAGTCCATCTGAATTAGGGAATCCTTTGTCCAAAGTCTCTTTTCCTTAACAGAAGCTTGGTGTTGCAGCTTGATAAGCAAAGTAATGTCCAGCAACAGACTTGAGCCAAAGTGGCAAATTGCAGAAGTGCGAATTGAAGTGCGATTATGTCAAAGGACGAACCAGACTTGGTTGAGTGGCTCACTTAGCCTTACTCTTCTGCACCCTCCTCATCCTCTCGATCTGCACCCTCTTCTTCACTCTCTGCTATGTGCACCCCCAAAGACACTACCACCAACACCACCATATACCTTCCGCTTGAGTCACAGGAGTTATTTTCCGATCCATATCAAGACATTTCCAATGCGCAGTCACTCTTGGCATTGGATCAGGAAGAGAAGGTAGCAACAACTGCCACTCAGCAGTCTGACAACAGTACCCTGATCAGCCCAAGGAGGAGGTTGGTCCCCGCTGTTGCTGCCTACTCTGAAATCTCTACTTAAAGCAGTGGGGAAGCTGATGATGTGGACGCTCACTGCAGTGTTGACTACCTCACATTCATAAAAGTGAATGAGGCGTGGATCTCGGAGGAATTCAACACATGTGAGCAGTAGACCATGTATATCTCTATAAACTATTTATTTAATCGAGCACACAGACCTTTTTTCTACATTTGGCTCACTTTTTTGTACAAAAAAAGCACACCATACTATATGTCCGTACCCTACTGTTTGAAGAGGTTGATCGGTGTCATATTTTTGGGGCCCAGCAGCGAGTGGCTGGTATCAGTGCTGCTGTCAATGCTCTCTATCTCGGTGCTGGTGTCAGTGCTCTCTCTCTATCTCGGTGCTGGTGTGGTGTCAGTGCTCTTGATCTCGGTGCTGGTGTGGTCTCAGTGCTCTCTATCTCGGTGCTGGTGTCAGTGCTCTATATCACGGTGCTGGTGTCAGTGCTCTCTATCTCGGTGCTGGTGTCAGTGCTCTATATCACGTGCTGGTGTCAGTGCTCTCTATCTCAGTGCTGGTGTCAGTGCTCTATATCACGGTGCTGGTGTCAGTGCTCTCTATCTCGGTGCTGGTGTCAGTGCTCTATATCACGGTGCTGGTGTCAGTGCTCTCTATCTCGGTGCTGGTGTCAGGCCTGCTTGTGTATTTCAGGGAATGGCCACTGCGAGTGTGTTGAAGATACATTTTTATACCACATATATCCACAGTAGTGGGCTGCAAATGTAGCAAACCCTGGGGATATTCAGTATTCACCAATGGAAGTGGTCATTACATCTTTAGATACATGGCCTGGTCCGTATGATAGATGGACCAACAGTTGAAATAATAGCTTGGGAAGATACCATTTCTTACCAATGTTTCAAAGTCCATCTGAGTCAGGGAATGCCTCCTCTGTCCAAAGTCTCTTTTCCTTAACAGCTTGGTGTTGCAGCTTGATAAGCAAAGTAATGTCCAGCTGGGGCAACGCTGGCATAGCAGACACTGCCAGGTCAGCCTGGGGGGTTTCCTCTGGCATAGCAGGCATAACCCTCTCAACTACCTGCAAGAGCAGCAGGACAGCTCCCTTAGCCGTTTGATCAGCCAGACGATTTCCTCTTGCTTCCTTTGTATCATTGTGGGTGTGGGCTTTTACTTTTAAAACGGCCACCTCCCGCATTAAACAACCTTTCTATTAGGGTAGCATGTTTAACTCTTCTGCCAGAACTAGTGGAGCAGACACAAGAATTCTGGGAGAGCCTGAACACAAACTTCCACACTCACATATGCAGACTGGAGTATGTGATTTCTCTGATTCAGGATGGGCTGTACACAGTCCAGAAGGACACCAACAAAATCAATCGTCACCATGCCTGCGTTTCATTCTGCTCTCTCACTGGCCGATTCTATTAAATGGTGGCTGCTACTTGGCCCACTCTGCTCCTGGCTGGATACTTGCCAACGTTTGAAGATTAATTTTCGATACCACACATATCCTAGAAGAGAAAAATTCCAGTGCACCCAGTTATAGCATATGCTAGAGAATACTGACACAAAACCAGCCTTCAGCAGTTTCTATTTTAACCGGTTCATGACTGGCTATTGTCTTTTTACGGGGGCAGAATGGCACACCTGCCACGCCCGCGACCATCGGATTTGTTCCAGAACTGATAAATCTTCAGGTCCAGGCCAATTATTTCTGGCATGGACCCGCTGATTGGTTCTGGTGAATGAAATCCTTCCCCTGCCTGTAAGTGCAAACACAGGCTGCACTAAATCATTCCTGGCCGCAGTCAACACAAGTTTCGGGAAAATTACAATATATATTTTTGTTTTCAAAATTTTTTTCACAAAGTTGTCACTAAATGATATATTGCTCAAACATGCCATAGGCATATGTGAAATTACACCCCAAATATATTCTGCTGCTTCTTCTGAGTATGGGGATACCACATGTGTGGGACTTTTTGGCAGTCTAGCCGTGACAGGATCCCAAAAACAAGCACCGCATTCAGGGTTTCTGATCGCATACGTTTTGTTTTTTTGGTGAGTATTTTGCAGCTCTCATTTTGTTTTGGAAAATGAAGAAAGAAAAAACTTTTTTTTTTCAAAACTTTGTGACAAAAAGTGAGATCTGCAAAATACTCAACATGCCTCTCAGCAAATAGTCCCACACATGTGCTATCCCTGTACTCGGGAGAAGCAGCAGAATGTATTTTGGGGTGTAATTTCACATATTGCTATAGCATGTTTGATCAATATATCATTTAGTGACAACTTTGTGAAAAAAAAAAAAGTATTGTAACTTGTGACAAAAAAAAAAAATATTCAATGGGCTCCACATGCCACTCAGCAAATTCCTTGGGGAGTCTACTTTCCAAAATGGGGTAATTTGCTAGTTGTGAGACAGTGGAGTTGCAGGGCCCGGGAGAGAACAGGGGGAAGAGGGGAGTGGGAGGCGCAAGCAAAACTGGGGAAACGAATTAGAGGAGTGAAGAAAAACACCATGAGCAAATCTACAAGTAAATCCTCAAAGGGTGGGGTCTCTAAAACTTCAAAAGATAATGCATTCAACAGTACGATCAAACAGTATATGACCCAGGGTGCTAGCCCAAAAAACCCGGGCTCAGAAGCCACAGCAATCTAAAATAGATTATTATTATTATTCACGATTTATATAGCACCAACAGTTTACGCAGCACTTTACAATGTATAGGGGGGACAACACAATTACAGTACAATAAAAAAGGTACAGGAGGGCCCTGCTCGTAGAGCTTACATTCTAAAGGGAGGGGGTGGTGGTACAAAAGGTAATAGCTGCAGAGAATGATTTGATGGGGGTGGATCCGGGACAGTTAGGTGGGTGTGGGATAGGCTTCCCTGAATAAATGAGTTTTCAGGGAACTCCTAAAGGTGGACAAGTTAGGGGCTGATCGGACAGACTAGGGCAGGGAGTTCCAGAGGATGGGAGAGGCTCTGGAGAACTCTTGAAGGCGAGCATGAGAGGTTATATGCCTTGTCTATCTAATCCTTTGCCAGCGCATCAGCCACAAGGGCGAAGACCAACTCAAAAGAGGAGACTGAAGGAGCTTGTTTGTGACCCTGCAATTACAAGTCAGTTTAAAAAGCAGGTGCCCCCATAAGAGTCTCACAACCTTCACTATAGCATCAGACAGCCAGCGCACATGGTCATAATTAAGTGCAAGCCATGTAACTTACCACAGTAGGTGTGTTTTTAGTCTGGGCATCCTCATCCTGGCTTCACTGTCCATAATGGACATACCCGCCAAGGGGCTCTTCAGAATAGGGTTCTGCCACTGGCAGGCCACAGCTCAGGACCTGTAAAGCACCTACCAGCTAACTCAACATGATGTACTACATGCAAAGGTGATAAGAAAAGGGGAATGGATAAAAAAAAAAGAGGAGACACCCAACCAATCCAGAGAGGATGTGACAACAGAGAGTGACCTGGAAATAAGTAAAGTGGACGAACAAAGGATGGACGATCAAATCTCAACAAAAGGAGAAATGGGGGAGATGCTCCTGAGGCTAGAAAATGCTATCAAAGCAGATATTAACATGTTGAGAGCAGATCTGGGGCATCTTCTAACAAGAGTGGAGGCAGTGGAAGAGAGAATGGATAAACATGCCCAGGAGATGTGTAAATTAAAGGAGCAAGTTAAAACATCACAACAAACCCAGAGAAAAATAAACTAGAAGATCAGGATAATCGAAACAGGAGACAAAACTTAAGAACTAGTTTGGTCCCAGAGGTAAGGGGAAGATCTGAGAAAAGTTATTAAAAGTATTTTTAGTCCTCTCTGGGACAAAGGTGATGAAGAATTCCCCAGGATTGAGAGGGTACACCGGATAGGAAAAGTAAGAAGCCCTGAAGCTGACAGGCCACGGGATATAATCATAAGATTCAGATTCTACGAAGACAAAGCAGAACTTTGGACGAAAATAAGAGGAAGGGCCCCAGTGCAGTATGAAGGCTCAAAGTTGGAAATTTTCTCGGATCTGGCACCAGAGACATTGACAAGAAGGGGACTTTTAAAACTGTTATTAGAGCAGATGCGTGCACAGAACATCAGATATAAATGGGCTTTTCCAGCATGCCTGATAGGCTTCAAGGAAGGAAGATCAGCTAGGTTAAGATTTCCAGAAGAATTAGTCGAATTCTGCAAGAAATTGGATCTACAGGTGCTAGAGTTGCCCGGCTGGACTGATGAATTCTGGAGAATAATGTAGGGAGCAATTAATGGCTTCAGGATTGAGTGTAGAGGGGGGATTGTGGAAGGAGTAGTTAGGGGGAAAGTTAAGTAGATCTGGGCTTGAGGTCATGTGGGAGGCTGGAACGCCCCCACCCTTCACCCCTTAAGGGGGTGGGGGGGTTGGCACATATAGCACCCCACCTCAGAACAAGGTGATTTTGGGACGGTTAGGGTTTTCAGCACCATCAACGAATCAGTGGCTGTAATAGGGCCAAAAAGGGAGGGGTGGGAGGAGGATGGGTGAGGGGGGGGAGGGGGGCTGGGAAAGGGTTGGGGGATTGGTACCTGCAGTATTTATAAGGAAAGAGTTAATCCCAGTATAGGTGAGAGAAAGAAGGGCTGCATAGAAATTTAGAGGGAAAAATGGCGGTCATAAATTGTATGCTGTATAATGTAAAGTAGTTTCCCGAATTGGTACTATGGAGACACGATATCAAAGAGAGGAAAAGGGGTGGAAATAGGGTTTGCAAAAAAGACACAGTTTCAACTAGAGGATAGGATGAGTGATCCTGAGGGAAGATTCATCTTCCTAAAAGGAAAATTAGAAGAAATGGATTGCACATTGGCAAACATATACGCCCCTAATAGTAATCCGGTAAAATATTTGAAAGGAATACTGGGAAAGTTGATGGACTTCAAGAGAGGATACGTGGTCTTGATGGGAGACATGAATTTATGTATGGATCCGGTAATGGATAGTACATCCAGGGTCCAAGGGACGAAAAAACGTACAATTAAAAAAGTTAAAACAAAATTTGCATGTGTGTCAAATGGTAAATGTGTGGAGAATCCAACACCCTAAGACAATGGATTTTACGTTCTACTCCCCTGTACACGGGATGTACTCCAGCATAGATTATATTTTTGTGGATCATTGTGTACTGGACAGAGTATTAGAAACTAGTATAGAAATAATTACATTATCAGATCACGCCCCAGTGAAAATGACTGTTCCCGATAACCCAAGACAACCCTTTTCTTGGCGATTGAATGAAGAACTTCTCCGTGATGAGGAAGGTTATGAAATAGTGGGCAAAAAACTTGAACACTATTTCTTAACAAATGATACAGATGAAATAGCAGGGCACACACTATGGGAGGCTCATAAAGCTTAAATTAGGGTGATTCTGATAGCAGTAGGAACAAGAAAAAAAAAAGAGAGGGCATAGAAAATTAAAATATTAATGGAAGAAATATTTAGAGCTGAACAAGAACAAAAAAAACTTCAGAATCAACATCGAACATCGTATCAAAGAATGTTAATTAAAAGGAATGAACTAAAAACCTTACTGGAACAGGAGACAAAAAAAAACATTCAATTGTATAGCCAGAAAAACCAATGGGGGAATAAACCTAGTAAATATTTGGCAAGAATGCTTCGAAAGAAAAAATCTATAAATTACATAGGGAAAATTCAAAACAGGAAAGGGGAAATGGTCCATACAATAAGAGATATAGCGTAAATATTCAAAAAATACTACAAGAGGCTATACTCAGTAGAACAGCAGGGTGACCATTGAGAGGAAAAAAGCAGAAGAATAAACTATTTCCTGAAAAATGCGAGATTGCCAAAGATGATGGAAAATGACAGGGAAATATTAGACACACCAATAACTGAGGAAGAAATAAATAAGGCTCTTTTCGATTCGGCACCGGGGAAAAGCCCTGACCCATACGGGTTTACAACGTTCTATTATAAAAAGTATAAAGAAATTATGACTCCAAAGTTATATAGATATATGAATGGTCTGGGGGCCGAATATCAAATGAGTAGGGAGGCCCTGTCTGCTACAATTACCATAATCCAGAAGGAAGGGAAAGATGAGACATTATACTCTAGCTATAGGTCAATATTACTGCTAAATGCGGATACAAAACTGTACGCTAAAATATTGGCAAGCTGGATGAAGGCTCTGATGAATTCATTGGTGCATTAAGACCAGATAGGATTCATCCCAGGTAGGGAGGGGAGGGATAATGGGGTGAGAACTTTGCTCCTACTCCAATGGATGAAAGAGACAGGATCCGCAGGTCTACTCCTGCCGACGGACGCACAGAAAGCCTTCGATAGGGTAGACTGGGGATTCATGTTCCAGACATTAGAAATACTGGGAGTTGGCCCAAGAATGGTTCATCATCCTATAGCTACAATAAAAATAAATGGTTTATCGTCCCCTCCTTTTGAGATGAAGAAGGGGACAAGACAAGGCTGCCCCTTATCACCCCCCCCCATTTATTTGTGTTATCTTTAGAGCCATTACTTTCCGCAATACGTAACAACCCAGACATAATGGGAATTAAGGTTGGGAATAGGGATGAGCTTCGTGTTCGAGTCGAACGTACGTTCGACTCGAACATTGGCTGTTCGTCCGTTCGGCGAAATCCGAACATTTTGGTCCGTTCGCGTCAAATTCGCGTGGCGCTCACGGCCCACAATGCACTGCGATGGCGCAGTGCATTGCTGGCTCATGATTGGCCAAGCATGCACTGTGACCCCGCATGCTTGGCCAATCGCAGCGCCAGCAGCGAGGAGAGCCATGATTGGCCACAGGCAGGATGCCTGTGGCCAATCATAGCTCAGGCTGTGTAGTGCACGCCCCACACTATATAAGGCTGCCATCGCGGCGGCCTCGCGTAGTGTGGTGGCGTCTGAAGCAGTGGGTGTTCTGTGTACCTTCAACACAGTACACACCGATCGTTTTCAGCCAATTTTCTATCTTGCTGTTGTGTAGTGGTTATTGTCTGCGTGCCCTGACCGCAGTATACACCGCTATATTCACCTCACCTATATAGCTAGTGATCTATCTTTAATAATAGAGCTTGCAGTCAGTAGTGTTAGGAGATAGTGCGTGCTGTCTGCGTGCTCTGTACCCAGTACATACCGCTATATCCACCTACATAGCTGTTCTCTATTTGAGCCCACTTGCCATCTGCAGGAGTTATTGGAAGTTGTGTGTGCCTCCAGCACAGCACAGTATACATCTGTATATACCCCTTTATCTCTGGTGTTCTCTGGTTATTGTCTGCGTGCCCTGACCGCAGTATACACCGCTATACTCACCTCACCTATATAGCTAGTGATCTATCTTTAATATATTTAATAGAGCTTGCAGTCAGTAGTGTTAGGAGATGACCAGACATATGTGGACCTGCCATGCAGCTCGTTGGCAAGCGTACCTCAAAGACCCACACCAAAGAACAAAGCGGACCTCTCCTTGCTCCTCATCAGCTGGCATCTCCAACCCCACTAGACCTTCAGTCCTCTCTGAAACCTGCTCTGAGAGGAATGAAGGTGTAGAATTAGGTGTGTCACAGCCAAGTGCTTCCGGGAACTCTGCTAGCGGTACACCCACGTCCGATTATAGCAGGCAAATGTCCCTGCCCCAGCTGCTGGACCGGCGGAAGAAGTTCACTCCCAGCCATCCACATGCCCAGCGGTTGAATGCTAGCTTGGCTAAATTGCTAGCACTTCAACTGCTGCCTTTTCAGTTGGTAGACTCGGCCCCCTTCCGTGAGTTTGTACAATGTGCGGTTCCTCAGTGGCAGGTCCCCAAACGCCACTTTTTCTCACGGAAGGCGATTCCGGCTCTCTACCGGCATGTGGAAGGCAATGTCCTTGCCTCGCTGGACAGGGCGGTCAGCGGTAAGGTGCATATTACCGCTGACTCATGGTCCAGCAGGCATGGACAGGGACGTTACCTGTCTTTCATGGCCCATTGGGTCACTCTTCTGGCAGCTGGGAAGGATGCAGGACAAGGTGCAGTAGTGTTGGAGGTTGTTCCACCACCACGCCTCCAAAATGCTACTATTGGTTGTGACACACCTCTCTCCTCCACCCCCTCCCCTTCTTCTTCCTCCATGGCCTCTTCCAGTGCTCTGTCCTCAGAACCAGCGGTGCTCCGTAGGCGTTCCAGGGGCTACGCAAGTACGCAGGCAAAACGATGCCATGCCGTGCTTGCGCTGGTTTGTTTGGGGGACAGGAGCCACACTGGGGCGGATGTTTTGTCAGCTCTGCAGGGGCAGGCCGAGAGGTGGTTGACGCCACGCCAGCTTAAGCCAGGAATGGGGGTTTGCGACAATGGGACCAACCTCCTCTCCGCCCTCCGGCAGGGACAACTGACCCATGTGCCCTGTGTAGCTCACGTCCTTAACCTGGTGGTGCAGCGGTTCTTGGGCAGGTACCCCGGCTTACAGGATGTCCTGAAGCAGGCCAGGAAAGTCTGTGTGCATTTCCGCCGATCATTTAATGCCTGTGCTCGGCTGGCTGAGCTCCAAAAGGAGTTGAACCTGCCCAAGAACCGCCTTATATGTGACATGCCCACCAGATGGAACTCAACATTGGCCATGCTGCAGCGGCTGCACACGCAGCAGAGGGCCATCAATGAGTACCTGTGCGACTACGGCACCAGGACAGGGTCAGGGGAGCTTCTTTTTTTTTCTCACCACGCCAGTGGGGCATGATCAGGGATGCATGCACTGTCCTGTCACCGTTTGAGGAGGCCACAAGGATGGTGAGCAGTGACAGTGCATGCATCAGTGACACTGTACCTCTTGTCCACCTCTTGGAGCATACGCTGCGTGGAATAATGGACAGGGCACTTGAGGCAGAACAGAGGCAGGAAAAGGAGGACTTCCTTGCCTCTCAAGGCCCCCTTTATCCAGACAGTGTTCCTGCTGTGCCACCCATCACAAGGAAGAGGATGAGGAGGAGGAAGAGGAGGAGGAGGATGATTGTGTCAGCATGGAGGTGGAGGCTGGCACTCAGCATCAGCAGCAGCAGTCTTGTAGGGATGATTTACAGTCCCAAGAAACACGTGGACTTGTACGTGGCTGGGAGGAGGTAGCTGTGGATCATGTTGTCCTTAGTGACCCAGAGGACTCCGGACCGAATGCCTCAGCTAACCTACGCTGCATGGCCTCCCTGATCCTGCAAAGCCTGCGGAAGGATCCTCGTATTCTTCGGATCAAGGAGAGGGACCATTACTGGCTGGCCACTCTCCTTGATCCACGGTACAAGGGTAAGGTTGCCGACCTTATCTTGCCATCGCAGAGGGAGCAGAGGATGAGACATCTCCGGGAGGCCTTGCAGAAAGGTCTGTGCAACGCGTTCCCAGAGACTGGGAGGTTACAAACTCCTGGTCCTGGACAACGTGTTGCTGAGGCATCGGTCAGAAGGAGCAGTGGAGTAGGTGGCCGTCTGACTGATGCTTTCAGACAATTTTTTAGTCCGCAGCCCCAAGGTATGATCGGTTCCAGCACCCATTGCCAGCGTCTGATTTACATGGTGCAGGAATACCTAGGGGCAAGGTCAGACTTGGACACCTTTCCCACCGAAAATCCTCTGGCTTACTGGGTCTTGAGGATGGATCACTGGCCAGAGCTTGCACAGTATGCAATTGAGCTACTGGCCTTTCCTGCATCCAGCGTTCTTTCGGAACGCACCTTCAGTGCTGCTGGTGGCTTTGTTACCGATCACAGGGTGCGCCTCTCCACCGAATCAGTTGATTGACTGACCTTCATCAAGATGAATCAGTCTTGGATCACCCACAGCTACCAAGCACCTGAAGCTGATGTAACCGAATAATTTTTTTTGAAATACCACATCCCTTCAAGACTGCCTATGCTGATGCTGAGTGACTGTCCTGTTATGTTGATTGTCTATCCTCTTCCTCCTCCGCTGATATATTGGAAGAACATTTCTGGTTCTGGTTGATGCCATCAGCCCAATTTTTCTGCCCCTGTTTAACAGGGGCGTTTAAGTACAATTTTTGATGCAATGCTTTGCAGCAGGGCTAATTCCTGCAATCAAACAAGAGTATATGGGAGAGGTTGCAGTGTGGTGGCACCAGCACCAGTGCCTAAGGCCCAATTTTTCTGCCCCTGTTTAACAGGGGCGTTTAATTACAATTTTTGATGCAATGCTTTGCAGCAGGGCTAATTCCTGCATTAAAACTAGAGTATATGGCAGAGGTTGCAGTGTGGTGGCACCAGCACCAGTGCCTAAGGCCCAATTTTTCTGCCCCTGTTTAACAGGGGCGTTTAAGTACAATTTTTGATGCAATGCTTTGCAGCAGGGCTAATTCCTGCAATAAAACTAGAGTATATGGCAGAGGTTGCAGTGTGGTGGCACCAGCACCAGTGCCTAAGGCCCAATTTTTCTGCCCCTGTTTAACAGGGGCGTTTAAGTACAATTTTTGATGCAATGCTTTGCAGCAGGGCTAATTCCTGCAATAAAACTAGAGTATATGGCAGAGGTTGCAGTGTGGTGGCACCAGCACCAGTGCCTAAGGCCCAATTTTTCTGCCCCTGTTTAACAGGGGCATTTAAGTACAATTTTTGATGCAATGCTTTGCAGCAGGGCTAATTCCTGCAATAAAACTAGAGTATATGGCAGAGGTTGCAGTGTGGTGGCACCAGCAGCAGTGCCTAAGGCCAAATTTTTCTGCCCCTGTTTAACAGGGACATGTAATTACAATTCTTGATATAATATTTCACAGGAGGGCCCCTTCCTGTGCCCACCCAGAGTAACGGTGAGGACTTATAGTGTTGTGGCACCAGCACCACAACCACCAAAGGTCAATTTTTCTACCACTGTTCAACAATGGCATGTAATTACAATTCTTGATATAATCGTTCACAGCAGGGCGCTCCAGCGCCCACCAAGAGTCACTTTGAGGGCTTACAATGTTGTGGCAAAACCAACACCTTGTTCCGCCATTTCTGCAGAGCATATAGGGCAGGCCCCTACTTTCAAACATCCAATTTACAAACATCTCCTACTTGCAAACGGAAGGAGACAACAGCAAGTGAAATGAAAAAAGATGGACGACAAAACAAATTATACAGGGGTGATAACCCTTCCCTATGTTTTCCAAAAAGCTTTAAAATAGTTTTTTTGACTGGAGCTACACTTTAAAAATGTACCAGTTGAAAATTACAAACAGATTCAACTTAACACAACAAACCTACACAGTCCCTGTCTTGTTTGCACCGCCTGTATACTGCTGTTCTGAGTATATAGGGCCTGGGGGCCACATGCATTTCCTTTTTTTAATATGGGTACGGGGTTCCCCTTAATATGCGTACAAGACCCAAGTAGGCTGGTAATGGGCAGGGAGGGCTACCCATGCCATTTTTCTCAATGATTTTCAACCATATTGCAGGAACCAGATATAACATTAAAACCGCAAGCAGTTTTAAATGGTGTTATTTCCGTTTAATGTCATTTTGTGCAGGGACTGTTCTAAACACGGGAAACACGTGGCACTTCACAGGCATACTACAGACACCCCCCAGGCACCATATTTAAAGGAATATTTCACTTTTTTTTTCACTTTAATCGTCATTAAAATCAGTGCTCCCGCCAAAACGGCCATTTTTAAAAACATTTTAGGCATTGATCCATGTCCCCTGGGGCAGGAGCCAGGTCCCCAAACCCTTTTTAGGACAGTATCTTGCATATTAGCCGTTAAAATTAGCACTTTTCATTTCGAACGTTCAAGTCCCATAGACTTCAATGGGGTTCTAACGTTCGTTCGAATTTGGGGTCCGTTCGAAAGTTCTGGTGCGAACCGAACCGGGGGGTGTTCGGCTCATCCCTAGTTGGGAATGAGGAATGTAAACTGGCCGCATTTGCCGAACGACGTTTTGTTTTATGTACATAATCCAAAGAATACAATGCCCAACTTTTTGAAGGTCTTAAAACAATATGGGGAATTATCCAATTTTAAAATAAACCAAGCTAAATCCGAAGTCTTAAATATAAACATAAGCAAGTGGGATGAACGGATGCTCCAAAGGGAATGTAAATTTCCTTGGCGGAAAGAACTCAAATACTTAGGAATAAAACGAGCAAATTCAATGAAGAAGATATACAAAATATATTTTATACCATTACTTGACTAAATCAAAGCAGAAAGTAAAAGATTAATAAATAGACCAATCTCATGGGTAAGACGCATTCATTATTTGAAGATGTTTATGTTTCCTAAGATTTTATATAAATTCCAGATGTGGCCTATAGCAGTACCCCGAGCATATCTCATAAAGTTAAAATCCCTAATAATGAAATTTGTTTGGAAGAATAAAAAACCAAGAGTCTTTTTCTCAATATTGAAACAAGGGAAAAAACGAGGGGGGTTAGTAGTCCCCGATATTCAAAAATATTACAATGCGGTAGTATTCGTTGCGGTAGTAGTCGTTGAATGGGCGAGGGAAAATAAAAATGAAAAGAGGTTGGTAAATTTAGAATTTGCATGTTGTAAAGCACAATTAAGTAAGATAATATGGAACCCCCTGCATACCTGTGTATTTGCATAGAGAGTTAGTTATTGACCTGATGTATTGTGTTATAATCTTTTTGAATAATCCAAATATGGTAACAGTATATTTATAGCTGGGCTTCACTCCATATGTAGTACGGATGTGAAAGATTTCCTAAAACAAATTCCTGTGTTTACTATAAAATTCCCCCTTCGTGGGTTCGGTACTTTACAATGATACATATAAGTGCAGAGAAATTATTACTTCTCTGAATCTAGTTACTATGCACAGAATAATATGCACCATATTTTGTTTGCTGTCATGCTCTAGATGATGCTATTAGGCTTCACATATGATCATTGGTGTAGTACTTTATTTAATATTTATAGGGACACCCTTCTATAATTGTTTTGTACTTTATAACACTCTGACACTTTCTTCCTCTTCTTCTTTTTCCTCATATGGGGGATCTACAGGATTTATCCTCATATGGCCACATTTTGACGTCCTTTGTGGGGGATCTTGTTTGCATTGGATTTGGCTGCAGTTGGAGGGCTTTTTGGACTGTCTGGCAAGACGGAGACCAGAGAGGGGCTACCTGTCTGCATTATACGTACATTTTCTTTGTAAAATAGAATTTGGATACTGGAACACCCATGTTTTGTATGTTCAGTGCATATGCTTTCAAACTATAGCAAATGTAGCTAGATGATGCATTACGATTATAGAATGTTTTCATTAGGACACTATATACATGTAATTTATTCTTGTTTGATTGCAGATGTGTGCTATGCTTTACGTTAATTGCACACACCCCTGAGGAAGAGAAAGCAACATAAGCAAAAGTCTTGAAATGCGTTGGGTATATATCTGCAGCATTTGTCGCATAGTGCAGCGGAATAAGTGTGATTTGCACCGGATACACAATTTAATATGTATGATGTGTCTTCCAGTTTCCTGTAAAGATTCATGTATAAGATTGTATTTTTACTTTGTATGTGCTCATATATTTTTTAAATACTATTATTAAAAATGATACTTTTTAATACATGCTTTATATTTCATTGGCGACTCATCCTACTTGAAAGTCCCCCCTATAGAGGAGAAAACTTGTTTCAATTTTCTATCTTTTTTGGGATGAGGTTGAGTTTAGCCCCCCCCCCCCCCCCCCCCCCCCCCACACACACACACACACTTCTGCGACTTGTAGCACTTTTTTTCAATTTTTTCTTTTTTTTTATGTAGCAGCTACAGGCCAATCTCCCTGCTAAATATTGATGTTAAATTATATTCCAAAGTCATGGCTAATTGCTTACTCCCCATTATTCCCAGATGGGTCTCAACAGATCAGACTGGCTTCATACCTAATAGAGAGGCCAAAGATAACTGCCTCCGAGCAATATCCCTAAACCAATATGTATCGAAATGCTACATCCTTCCACTGATGCTGAAAAAGCATTTCATAGAGTGGATTGGGACTATCTCAAATTGACCCTACGCCATTTTGGATTGGGTCCCAAGATGTTCCATCGCATCTCCTCTCTCTATTCCAACCCTACGGCACAAATCCGCATAAACAGAACACTAAGTGACTCATTTACCCTTTATAATGGGACCAGACAGGGTTGCCCTTTATCCCCTCTCCTATTCGCTCTCACTCTAGAACCCTTTCTGGCCACAATTAGACATAATATTAATATACTCGGTATCCAAGTAAGCAACAAATCCCACAAATATGCAGCGCGTGCTGATGACATTTAATTTTTTATCCAGCAACCACGTATCTCACTTCCTAATTTAACGTCAGCCTTTTCTACTTTTCAAATGCTCTCCAACTTCAAAATGAATCTTTCCAAGTTGGAAATCTTAAACATCAACCTTTCTAAGCAGGAGGAGAAATCTTTAAGTCCCCTTTTTCCCTTTAGATGGGTACAACACAGTATGAAATATTTAGGCATATACCTTACGCCCAATACCCACTCCCTTTTCAAACATAACTATATTTCCTTATTAAATAATGTTAGAGAAGATTTAAGAAAATGGAGTAGTCTTTCACATTCCTGGCTAGGAAAAGTTAATATTGTCAAAATGAACATATTACCTTGTATTCTATTCATCTTCCAAATGATGCCATTGGGTGTTCCTATAGGGTTCTTCATCATACTACAAACCATGATCTCCCGCTTCATCTGGAGGAACAGCAACCCCAGAGTGTCTAGAGACATATTATTTTGCTCCAAGGACTTGGGGGGGACTGGCCCTCCCAAACTTTAAGGCTTATTATCATGCTGTCATATTGTCTAGACTAGCTGAATAGAAATATGCTATTAACTCCAAACTATGGGTAAACTTAGAATACTCCCTAAGTAACGTGGACCTCTCAGTTGCACCTTGTTTGCCCCGCGTCCATAGACATCTAGCCCAAACAACTTTTTCGTTCACCCCATCTACCTTGGACATATGGGAATGCTCTGCATAAAAAGTTCTCCTGGTCGTATGATTCCCCCTTTTTACCACTTCTTAACCATAACTATTTCCTACTGTGCTTATTGGACCCAGGAGTCGTGGTTGCCAGATGGACCCCTCTTACTACATCATGTCCTTCATGCCAATACTCTCAAACCACTACCTGAGATCCTCGGCCCTAAACCATAACTGTCCACCATGAAGGACATATAGCGGTTTATTTACTAAAGCTAGAGAGGGCAAAATGAGTCACAGCTTGTTTAATTAAGCTTTAACAATAAAACCTGGAAGCAGATTGGTTTCTCTGCAGAATTGTGACTAATTTTGCCCTCTCTAGCTTTAGTAGTAAAACACCATAGGGTTCTTTATACCCTAGAGCAGTGATGGCGAACCTTGGCACTCCAGATGTTTTGGAACTACATTTCCCATGATGCTCCATCACACTGCAGAGTCCTTGAGCATCATGGGAAATGTAGTTCCAAAACATCAGGGGTGCCAAGGTTCGCCATCACTACCCTAGAGCCACCAACTCAGAAGCCCTCTTGGCTGAGGCTACTGCTACCAGGAAATCTGTCTTTAATGACAATTCCCATAGAGACAACTCTGTTATGTTTTTTTGGAGCAAACAGGGTAGTTGAGTATTATTACTGAGTCCCATGTAGAAATGTGGGGGCTCTGGAAGGCCTCAGCATTAAATTGATTGTAAAGGTAGAAGGTTTTTCATCTGAATGCATTCTGTGTGAATCAGCCCCCCCTAATACTTACCTGAGCCCCATCTCTATCCAGGGATGTTGCACAAGAGACTCAGCTGCCTGGCACTCTCCTCCTCATTTGCAGAGACAGCAGCAGAGTGCCATTGGCTCCCGCTGTTGTCACTCAAAGTCAGTGTGCCAATGAGGAGAGAGAGGTGACGTGCCTAACCAGGGCTCTGTGTCTGATTGGATACATGGAGCTGCAGCACAGTTGACTCCATAGCAAGCTACTTGCTGTAGGGGCACTCTTCAAGAGGGAGGAGGGAGGAGCCAGAAGAATCAAAGAGGAACCCAAGAAAATTAGGATCTGGGCTGCTCTATGCAAAACCACTGCACAGAGAAGGTAAGTATACAATGTTTGTTATTTTGTAAGAAGAAAAAAGATTTTACAGTCACTTTAAGAATTGAAGGATCAGAGGCCCACTGAGTCCTGGTAAGGGCTGAGATGGCAGAGATGTGTCCTTTGAGTGTGCTTGCACTCAGGCCTATGTTGAGACCTCATTGAAGAAAACCGGGGACATGACAAACTCAAGCTTCTCTGGTCAAAACTTCCCTGACATAGCATATTCTTGGAATTTTAGCCATTCTTTGTTCATGCTCTTATGAGGGTATCTACCATTTTTGAAAAGCAACCTAAATCTGTGAACCTTCGCCTCTCAAAATTTAGGCTGCTAACCTGAGCTTCTCTGGAGCTGGATGGAGAACTGTCTGTCAACTGTAGGTGTCTGTGAGATATGAATAGTTTGGTGCATATCCACTGTTAAAGAAAAATCCTCTGGGAAGGGTACTTTCTCCACTGAGCCACTCAACACAAGGACAGGAGAGACCATGGTCCTTATAATCATCAGGCATGCAGGTGCTGACAGGTGAAGTGAGGAACACCATGACAATTCAAAAACCTTACCACCAGTACATTTTTCTAGCAACAGAGAAAGACGTGAAGCAGTGCCTTGAAAATATTCATACCCCTTGAAATTTTCCACATTTTGTCACGTTACAGTCAAAAACTTAAAAGTATTTTATTGGGATTGTATGTGATAGACCAACACAAAGTAGCACATAATTGTGAAGTGGAAGGAAAATGATAACTAGTTTTCAATTTTTTTAATAAATAAATATCTGAAAATTGTGGCGTGCATTTGTATTAAGCCCCCCTGAGTCAATACTTTGTAGAACCACCTACAATTACAGCTGCAAGTCTTTTTGGGTATTTCTCTACCAGCTTTGCACATCTAGAGAGTGAAATTTCTGCCTATTCTTCTTTGCAAAATAGCTCAAGCTCTGTCAGATTGGATGGAGAGCATCTGTGAACAGCAATTCTTGCCACAGATTCTCAATTGGATTTAGGTCTGGACTTCAACTGGGCCATTCTAACACATGAATATGCTTTGATCTAAACCATACCATTGTAGCTCTGGTTATATGTTTAGGGTTGCTGTCCTGCTGGAAGGTGAACCTCCACCCCAGTATCAAGATTTTCCGAAAACTTTGTGCGACCATGTGTATGCAAGACACGTTTGGGCCAAAATCCATCTGAAAAAATCAGATGGATTTTGTTGTCGGAATGTCCGACTGTGTGTACAGGGCATAACAAATTTTCTTCTAAGATCGCACTGTATTTGTCTCCATCCATATTCCAATCAACTCTGACCAGCTTCCCTATCCTTGCTGAAGAAAAGCATCCCCACAACATAATGCTGCCACCACATTTCACAGTGGGGATGGTGTATTCAGGGTAATGTGCAGCGTTAGTTTTTGCTTTTAGGCCAAAAAGTTAAATGTTGATCTCATCTGACCAGAGCACCTTCTTCCACATGTTTGCTGTGTCCCCCACATAGCTACTCACAAACTGCAAACAGGACTTCTTATGGCATTCTTTCAACAATGGCTTTCTTCTTGCTACACTTCCATAAATGCCAGATTTGTGGAGTGCAAGACTAATAGTTGTCCTGAGGACAGATGCTCTCACCTGAGCTGTGGATCTTTGCAGCTCTTCCAGAGTTACCATGGGCCTTTTGTCTGCGTCCCTTACTAACCACTTCAGCCCCGGAAGATTTGGCTGCTCAATGACCAGGACATTTTTTGTGATACAGCACTGCGTCACTTTAACTGACAATTGAGCGGACGTGCAATGCTGTGCCCAAACAAAATTGATGTCCCTTTTTCCCCACAAATAGAGTCTTCTTTTGGTGGTATTTGATCACCTCTGCGTTTTAAATTTTTTGTGTTATAAACCAAAGAAGAGCAAAAATTTTGAAAAAAAACACAATATCTTTTACTTTTTACTATAATAAATATCGCGCATTTAAAAAAAAAACAAAAAAAAAATGTTCTTCAATTTAGGTCGATATGTATTCTTCTACATATTTTTGTTTAAAAAAAATCGCAATAAGTATATATTGATTGGTTTGAGATGTTGTGGCTGACAAATTGGACACTTTTGACACCACTGACAATTATACAGCTATCAGTGCTATAAAAATGCACTGATTACTGTATAAATGTCACTGGCAGGGAAAGGGTTAACACTAGGGGGCGATCAAGGGGTTAACTGTGTTCCCAAGGTGTGTTCTTACTGTAGGGGGGATGGGACTGTCTAGGATACGATCTGTCTCCTCTCCCCTGAGAGAACTGGAATCTGTGTGTTTACACACACAGATCCCGGATCTCGCTCTGTCACGAGCGCTTGCGGGTGCCCGACGGTCATCGCTCACACTGGGCAATCACATCAGCTCCGGGCACATGCTGCAGGCGCTCCCCTGGTGGCCAAAAGGCGAAGCAATGTAAGGTAATGTTGTTTTGCCCAGCCATGCCATTATGCCGCAGTAAAACTGCAGCGGCTGGTTGGCAACCAGTTAATGCTCTCCTTGCACGGCCTGTCAGTTTTGGTGGACGGCCATGTCTTAGTAGGTTTGCAGTTGTGCCATGCACTTTCCATTTTCAAATGGATTGAACAATGCTCCGTAAGATGTTCAAACATATTGGGATATTTTTTTAGAACTTAAAGTGTTTGTTAACCTGAAAAAAAAATGGATCCTGTCCCTTGAAACCGGAAAATTGTATACTTACTTTCCGTAATTTTCCTTTCCTGTCGAATCTTTATGGCAGCATACACTCTGGGTTGTGACTCCACCTCCACAACCTGATAGGACCATATAACTATAAGATGACGATACGGCCCCCGCCCCAGCATTCTCCGTATATATATATATATAAATCACCTCAAACGGGTGGGACATTGTATGCTGCCATGAAGATGCGACAGGAAAGGAAAATTACGGAAAGGTAAGTATACAATTTTCCAGTTTCCTGTCGCATCATGGCAGCATACACTCTGGGGAATAACTCGCAGACTGGGTGGGAGTGCAAGAAAATAAATTTATTAACAAGGAACAGAAGAGTTGGCCTAAATAGCGGCCCTTCCAAAATCTACTGTTGAAAGCCCTGCAGAATCCACCCTATAATGTGATATGAAGGTGTTTCTGGAGGACCAGGTGGCCGCTTTACAGATAATCTCCGCCGAGACCCTACAATAGGCTGCCCAAGTAGTTGCCACTGCCCTGGTGGAATGCGCCTTTAAGCCCTCCGGAATCTGTAATTTACTCAGTAAGTAAGCCTTCTCGATTGCTTTAACCAGCCATGAAGTGATGGTATGAGCCGATGCCGCCTGACCTTTCCCAAGGCCATATGGAAGAATCAAGAGGTTCTCCGATCTCCTGAATGACTCGGTTACTGAGAGATACTTCAGGATGTTGCCCCTGACATGCAGAGGATGAGGATCACCCTGATCTGTGATAAGGGCTGGAAGATTAATCTCCTGATTAACCACTTCCCACCCGGCCACTGCATATAAACAGCCAGGTGGGAGCTCTCTACTTCTGACCGGGCGTTCCTGCACAGCTGTGTGGTCCCGATGCGCGGGTGTCCCCCGCACACGCCGCATCTCGGATCGGCAGGAGGGCAATGTAATTTTCCCTCCTGATCCGCACAATGGCTGTGTCTAATCACAGCCATCGTAAGGTAAACAAAGGGGATGGTTGGCAGATAACAGGTGATCGCGCCGCCGCGTGCCCACGCACCGGCGCGATCCGATCTGCCTGTGCCCCCCAGAGACTGCAGAGCACTATATGACAGGAGGGCCATGTGATTGCCCCTCCTGATCACATGACGACTGTGTCCAATCACAGTCGTCATTTAATGTAAATAGAGAGCGGTTGTAACTGCTCTCATCTCTTCCTCTCCTCAGACAGAGCCTGTTAGTGAGGAGAGGAAGAGAGATCTGTGCTGCAGCCGGGAAGATCAGTGAGTTTATAGCTGTTTGTCCGCTGTTTACCCACTGATCACCCTGCTAGTGTCCCCCAAAACACACAGTGTCCCCAAAACACAGTGTCCCAAAAACACCTGTCATACAAAACAGCGGGCACATCTGTCCACCAACAGCGGGCACATCTGTCCACCAACAGCAGGCACATCAGCCCGCCAACAGCCGGAACATAAGCCCATCAACAGCGGGCACATCAGCCGCCCGCCATCTGACACATCAGCCACCAGCCATCATCAGGCACATCTGCCCGCCATCATCAGGCGCATCTGCCCACCATCACCAGGGGCATCTGCCCGCCATCACCAGGCGGATCTGCCCGCCATCACCAGGCGCATCTGACCTCCATCACCAGGCGCACCTGCCCGCCATCACCAGGCACATCTGCCCGCCATCATAAGGCACATCTGATGCCTGCCATCAGACACATGTGCCTCCCGCCAACATCTGGCACATCTGCCGTCCGCCATCAGGCACATCTGCCATTCGCCATCAGGCACATCTGACGCCCGCCATCAGGCACATCTGACACCCGCCATCAGGCACATCTGACACCCGCCATCTGACCAATCTGCCACCCGCCATCTGACCAATCTGCCGCTTGCCATCTGATATCTGCTGCCTGCCATCTGACATCTGCCCGTCAACATGATTAAAAGGTCGTACAGTGCAGAGGAGGCTTTCCAGATACTCCAGAGTATGTCGGACGAGAGTAGCGGGGAACTCTCTCCGTCAGACTCGGATAGCAATTATGAGCCAGTGGAAAGCAGTGCCTCCGAGATGGAAACCGAGGAAGATAGAATCCTAACCAGGAGAAACGGGAGAAATGAGCAGGCGCAGACATCCACCAGCAGCGCAGCACTCGTGGATGATATGCAGGCATCCACCAGCAGCGCAGCACCCCGGATAGGCAGGCACCCACCAGCAGTTCTGCAACCTTCCTAGAAGATAGGCCAGATGCTAGCAATGGAGCATCCCATCAACGAGGCAGTGCCCATACTAGCCTTCCAGATGTTCTACTGTATCCAACATAGCTGCCCGATACGTCAGTAGAACCTGTAATTCCCCTTTTTACATCCCAGCCGGGCTCTCAGATACAGACGGAAAATGTAACCCCACTTTATTATTTTCATTTATTTTTTGCCAATGATCTCCTAACCGACATTGTGGAGCAATGTAATCTATACGCCAGCCAACATATAGCCAACAATCCAAGTTCTTCCTATGCCCGTCCTTTTGTTTGGAAACCCCCCCACCGTGGAAGAATTTAAAATTTTCCTTGGCCTAACCCTCTACATGGGGCTTACAAAAAAAATGAAGTCCATTCCTACTGGTCTACCCAACCTCTCCACCACATGCCGGTCTATTCGTCAATGATGCCCAGAACCCGTTATGAGATGATCATGAGATTTTTACATTTCAATAACAATGCCCAATGCCTCCCTCAAAATCATCCCAGTTACGATAAATTATTCAAAATTCTGCCCCTAATCAATTTTTTTTTCTGCCAGTTTCAAGCAAATGTTTACCCCTGATAGAAATATTTGTGTAGATGAATCCCTATTACACTTCACTGGACGACTTGGGATACAACAATACATCCCCCTTAAAAGAGCCAGACGTGGGGTAAAATTTTATAAGGCATGTGACAGGACCACGGGTTACACATATGACTTTATAATTTATGAGGGAAAACACCGACAGCTAAACCCCCCTGGATGCCCTACCTACATGGGAACAAGTGGCAAAATTGTCTGGCAGCTGATCCAACCATTGCTTGGGAAAGGTTATCATCTGTATGTAGACAATTTCTACACAAGTCTCCCACTTTTCCGCCATCTGTACCTAAAGCAGACTGTGGCCTGTGGGACAGCAGGGACCAACCGCAAAGGCTTCCCACAGACATTGGTCGCCAAGAAATTAAAACAGGGTGAAATGGCCAGTATGCGGACTGAAGAGGTACTAGCGCTGAAGTGGAGAGATAAAAAAGGAAATGTCTACATCCTTTTCACAATACACAATGACACCTTGGTGGAACTGCAGAGAAGAAAAGGCCCCATCCAGAAGCCAAAATGTATCCATGAGTATAACTTATACATGGGGAGGGTGGATATGAATGACCAGATGATGCAGCCCTACTTGGCCACCAGGAGATCACTGTTTTGGTACAAGAAAGTCGCCATTTATTTGATGCAACTAGCCATGTTCAATTCATATATTATTTTTTCTAAGGGCACCCAAAGTTCCCTGACCTATCTAAAATTCCAAGAAGATGTTATCACAGCCCTTGTCTATCCCCATGGCAAACCCACTAAACTAATTCGCTCTGATGCAGTAGCCAGACTCCATGAAAGGCACTTTCTCGAAATCCTCCCTCCTACCCAAACAGGTCGCAAACCCCCAAAAAAATGTTGTGTATGTTCAAGTATAGGAATTCGCCGTGACACCCAATACTACTGTCCAGACTGTCCCTCCCAGCCAGACCTCTGCATTCACCACTTGTGGGACACGAATGACCCCCTTTGGGGATGCACTCACCGAACACTCGAAATCAAAAAGCCTTTATACTGCCATTCCAAAATCCTTCTTTGGCCACTAGATGTCTCCCTTATTGGAATTCGGTTTTCTCATATAAAAGAACAAAGATGTCCAAACATAGCGTAATACTGTTTAACACTATTTATTATATAAAAAAACCCCAACATATACATGCGTACCAAAAAAAAATGTTCAAGCATTGAAAAAGTACTGTGCCTTATCTCACTGGTTCAGTTGCGCTCGAGGAGAAACAAGCGTTTTTGCTGTGCACCGCAGAAGCATAACCATACCGGAAGTGACGAATGCGCCTCAATCCCTGTGTTCCAGCGAGCTGAGGAAAGGCGGAAGTGAAGCTTCTGCGGTGCACAGCAAAAACGTTTGTTTCTCCTGGAGCGCAACTGAACCAGTGAGATAAGGCACAGTACTTTTTCAATGCTTGAACATTTTTTTTTGGTACGCATGTATATGTTGGTTTTTTTTATATAATAAATAGTGTTAAACAGTATTACGCTATGTTTGGACATCTTTGTTCTTTTATATGAGAAAACCGAATTCCAATAAGGGAGACATCTAGTGGCCAAAGAAGGATTTTGGAATGGCAGTATAAAGGCTTTTTGATTTCGAGTGTTCGGTGAGTGCATCCCCAAAGGGGGTCGTTCGTGTCCCACAAGTGGTGAACTGCATGGTGGAAGCTGCACCTTAATCACAATAAGAACGGATAGAACAAGCACCTTCTTTTCTGGACATGTATTGTTGGTAGTCGGCTTCCTAGCCTGAAGTAATGTCTCCACTACCTTCCGAGAACAGCCCTGTTCTAGATACCTAGACCTCTCAGCCTCCAGGCCATCAGATGTAACCTCTCCGGGTTCGGATGTAGAAGCTGGCCCTGGGAGAGCAGATCTGCTGACAGCGGGAGAGGAAGCGGATCCACTGTGTTCAACTGAAGGAGAGTAGTGAACCATGGCCACCTCAGCCAAAAGGGAATCACTGCCACTACTAATGCTGCCGACCTCTTGAGCCTCAGAAGAAACCTTGCTATGAGGGGAGTTGGAGGGAAGATGTAGCCGAGGTTGAAGTACCAGGGATTTGAAGACAATCTATTCCCTCCGCTGAAGGGAAGGGGGTTCTTGATAGAAACCTCTGACATTTTGCGTTTGCTGGAGTAGCTGCTAGATCTATGTCCGGTGAGCCCCAGGTCTGAGTTATGAGCATAAACGCTTGGGAAATCAGAGACCACTCATTGTTGAAAACAAAGCTTCTGCTGAGTGAGTCGGCTAGGAGATTCTCGGTCCCCGGAATATAGGCCGCTCTCAGATCCAGTAAGTTCAATTGAGCCCACTCCATCACAGGGCGAACTTCCCGCATCAGGGAGGAGCTTCTGGTGCCCCCCTGCCTGTTGATATAGGCGACAGACACTTTTTGTCCATCTTCAGAAGGACTCGTTTCCCCCTCAGGTAAGTACTGAAGGCCAGGAGGGCCTGAAAGGCTGCTTTCATCTCCAGCACGTTTGAAACTGCATCCCAGATCCTGAATGGCCAGCGGCCCTGGGCTGCATGATGTTGGTAGTGAGCCCCCCATCCTTCCATGCTTGCATCCGAGGTTACAGATTCCTCAGGAAGGGGAACTATATGCTTGCATCTCATCAGATTGCAGGAACGAGTCCACCACTGTTTGACCTCCTCCTTTGACCACCAGGATTGTTTGACCTCCTCCGAGATGTGGATCGGTTGGGTCATGGATGAGCCGTCCCATTGACGCAGAAAAGAAGTCTTAAGGGGTCTCGTGTTCCATTGAGCCCACTGGACCATAGGAATGGTCGCAGACAGAGTGCCTAGAAGACTGAGACATGCTCTGGCCGACAGGGATGTTGCTGAGATTGCTCTTCTCACCTTCTGAATCAGTAGGGAAATCTTTTCCACCGGTAGTTCCATCGTGTTTGTCCGAGTATCCAACTCTGCACCCAGGAAGATCATCATCTGGGTAGGATGAGCATTGCTTTTTTTCCAGTCTATCAACCAGCCCAGTCCTTGTAAAGTGGCAACTAGGACCTCCCGATGTTGGATAAGGGACTCCTGGCTGCTTGAAAGGAGAAGAATGTCATCCAGGTAGTGATGGACTCTCAATCCTCTCTCCCTTAAGGACGCTATCAATGGTAGCAGTACCTTCATGAAGGTTCTGGGGGCGGTAGAGATCCCGAACGGGAGACATTGAAACTGGAAGTGGCCCTGATTCGCCGAGAACCGAAGGAACTTCTGGAAGGCGACATGGATCGGAGTATGAAGATAGGCGTCCTGAAGGTCTATGGAGAGCATCCAATCTCCCAGATTTATGGCTTGGAGGATCGATTGTAAACTCTCCATCTTGAATGTCTCCACTCGAATGGAGCGATTGAGGTTTTTTAAATCTAAAACTGGGCGAAGGTCCCCTGATTTCTTCTTGACCAGAAACAATGGGAAGTAGAATCCCTGTCCCTTCTGTGAAGTGGGTACTTCTCTTATTGCTTTCTTTTGAAGAAGCTCTTGAACGTAACTGGTCAGTAGAAACCGTTTTTCCCCTGATGAAGTCTAGTTGAACAAAAATGATCCCCTGGGGGATGTCCTCCGAAACGGACTGTGGCCACTGTCCATGGGTCCTTTATTGCTTCAGCCCAAGCCAGCTTGAATCTTGAAAGCCTTGCCCCCAATACTGCTGGTTGGACGGGCGTACCTTCAAAAAGACTTTTGGTCACCGGGAGCGGAAGTCTTGGGTTTTTGGAATTTCATAAAATAATTTTGGGGGTTCCTCCAGCTCCTCCTGTATTCTTTCCCCGGCCTATAAGCTTTCGCATCCCTGTATCTGTCTGGCAGATTACGCCTAAAGGGAGGAGGTCTCTGCTGCTTCGGTTTCCTGTCTGATGGTATCAGTCCCGTTTTTCCACCAGTCACCTTTGAAATTGTGGAATCCAGCTTTGCACCGAAGAGATTCTCGCCGTCATATGGAATGCGGCACCAATTGGATTTAGAGACAGGATCCGCCGACCAGGGTTTTAGCCACAATGCCCGCCTGGTCATTACAGAAGCCAGCATGGCCCTTGATGCCGATTTAATCGCATCCACCGATGCCTCTGCCACAAAGTCCCCTGCAAGCTCCTGTAGTGCATGAGAGATGCGTCTACAATGGGAGGAGAGACGAGAGAGCTCACTTTAGGCCCCTTCAGGGGATATAATTTGCTAAGCCTATTATTTAGGCTCGATTTTTTCTCAGGGCCTTGCCACTCTTCCTTGATTAAATTGTCCAAATCCTCAATGAATGGAAAAACCCCTAAGTCCCTTTTGAGATTCGGGAAGTATTTCTTCCATTTCGGTTGCACTTCCGGCAGTTCTTCCCAGCCAATCGCCTCTCCCAGCCAACCTGCTCTCTTGACGTACTGGGAGGAGCAGGTGAGGCACTTTGTGTTGACAACTCTATCTCCGGAGTAGGGATCTGTGAAGCTACAGGCTCTTTAGACTGTAGTTCTCTCTCTTTAGTAGCCTCCTCAAAGGATCTACGGCAGGCCAGTTTATCGGGGAGAGCTGAAGCCCCACAAATCCAGCATGCGTTTCCAGAAAGTCACACTGGGGATCGCTGTCTATGAACAGGAGATCTTCCATGGTAGGAACGGCTGTATCTAGAATAAGATCTGGAGCGACTTCTCCTGTGACTCCCTCTGTGGCTTGAGCAACTTCTCCTGCGACTGGAGCGGCTCCGTCTGTGGCCGAAATGGCTTCTCCTGCATGAAGTCTCTCTGTACCTTGGTTCAGGTGAATTTGCGGACTCGGTCGGGCTAACCATATAGGCAGCGTTAGGATTGCTCTCTTTTTTAAATCTTCACTACTTACCAAAGTCCTCCCCCCTTACCTATTAGGCTGACGGTGATCTTCTAGGGCAGTGGTCTCCATGGAAAGGAGAAAAGGGCAAGCCTAAGGAGATACACAGTACAAACAATTGGCATGGAAGAGAACAGAAAAGATAGAAAACACAGCAGTAAAAGCAAAGATACATTGGTACAGTAATGATGGGCCACTTACCTAAGTATAGTGGATGAGGATTTTGAATAAGGAAAGGCAGGAAAGTAAACTACCACAATCTAGGCTCTGGATACCAAGTGCAATGCAGCTTTAGTCAATCAGCTTTTTAAATTGGCCGAGGTCACGTCCCGCTCGCGCATGCGCCGTACTAATGGACTGCCCAGAGCTATCATACTGCGCATGCGCGGAAGCACTGGGATGCTCAGAACACGTCCCGGCGTCCCTAGGAGGACTACAGCGCCCAGCAAAATGCCCAAACACAGATTGGGGAAAAAAGAAACAAAAACGGGTTCACAGGGAACAATAGAATGGAGACCACTGCATTTTGGCTAAGCCTGTTTAAGGCTTATATGCCAGCGTGCTTAATAGCATGCTGCAAAGCCTGTTTAAGGCTTATCATGGTAAATAGGAAGCGACACCAGAGTCTATTTAAGACTCAACTGAAGATAGCTGAAGATAACTGAAGCAGTTTAAGTCTGTTTAAGGCTTTTATCCAAGGACACAGGGAGAGTTTGTAACATACCTCTGAGATCACCAGAGTGGGGTTCCTTCCATTTAGCTTTGTTTAGAGGCTGTACCGGCAATGACTTCCACCCAGGAGAGGCTGGAACCTGGCTGGGGCGAAGCGGTAAGGGGGTGCTGATCCGTGCAGTCCAAACAGGTGAGGAAACATAAGAGAATGCTGGGGCAGGGGCCGTATCGTCATCTTATAGTTATGTGGTCCTATCAGGTTGTGGAGGCGGAGTCACAACCCAGAGTGTATGCTGCCATGATGCGACAGGAAAGCATGTTATACAGCACAGTGCTTGTGCTGTGTAATTTGGCCCCCTGTATCACCTAAAATACCTTACTGATCCTGCCAGTTTCCACCCTCACCTCTGTAAACTGACCACGGTTCATCATGGGTGCTGAGCCCTGACACCGTTTATGTGCATCCATCATCTGCTCTCTCCTGTCTGCTCTTCTCCCCCCCTCCCCTCTGTCACGTACCTGGTGATGGAGCCTGATATGCTGAGTACAGCCTCTCTTACAACTCTGACTTGGAGCCCCTGATAGAGCTGACAGGAAGCACCAAGATGCAGAGTCGCACGAGTGCCTTGCGGGATCGCTGAACCTGAAGCTGGATCGGAGCACTTGGCGGGCTGTAGACGTGTGGTAGGCAGGTAGCTGGAGCGAGTAGACAACCTGTCCCCACAGGCAGAAGTGCAGGTGCAGCAGAAGGGATGGTGGCACCCTCAAGGTTGTACAGAAGGCAGATACAAGCAGGCTGGGTCATACACAAATGGGCATGACAGGAACAGAGGCTGAAGCGGAAGCGGAAACAGATCACAGGCTGGGTCGTCAACAGACTGGCAGTGGAGTGGCAGAAGGAGCAGGCAGGTGCGGAGTAGAGGACAAGCCTGGGTCGAATGCAGGCAGGAAACAGGAACGTCAGGAAGAAAGCCGGGTCACAACAGGAAAAGAAGTCAGGTAAGTAATTGCAGGATACACAGGAAACGCTGTAGAGCAGACAGCACTGAGTCTGGAAACTAGCTGAGTTTAAATAGCCTGTTTGGGCAGCAAAAGCTGTCACAGGGTGCGTGTGCATTAATGGCATTCTGACAGGGGCAGAGTTAACAGGTCATCTTCTTTGACAGCCATCTTGGGTGCTGGCATGCCCCTCCTGACACCCTCCCTACCTGTCAGCTCGTGACAATGCCTGCCCCAACCCCTCCTGCTGAAATAACATGTATATTTTCATATATAAAGTTGGTAAGATTTCATGCTTAGGTATAGCCTGGGCTGCTGCCTCCCCTGGGGGGCTCCAGAAATGGAGCACCGATTGTGATTTGAAAAATGTATAAAGTGGTAGGTGGCACTACTCGTCACCTAAAGAGTGAACCTCCAAGAGTGAATCACACTTTGTGTAAACTGATTGATTTAAGTATTTATGACAAGGAGTGTTGTGTACCAGTAATATTAAAAAAACTCATATAGATAAAAAGTGTTCCCAACCTAACATACTTTACCAGTACAAAAATATTTCAAAAATACACAAAACATGTAACTCAAACTAAAAAGTCCACTTTTTATGTATAGCAGCGCATGCACATTTTTTTCCCAAAACATGCGTTAAAGTTCAGTTCAGTGTTCAGAAGACAGAGTGCTTTGTTCTATCCACTTGCTTTGTGATTGAAACACAGCTTCCACCATATAGATCACCACTTGTGGAACAAAGGACGACCCCCTATGGGGATGCACTCACCAAACATATGAAACCAACAAGCCTTCAAAATGCCAATGCAGTTTTCTCCTTTTGCCACTAGTTATCTCCCTTGTTGGAAATCGGCTTTCACATATAGGAAACAAAAATGCCCAGACATAGCATAATACTGTATAACAATATTTATTATGTAAAAGCAAAATCTGTATATGCGTACCAAGTAGAAAACTGTTTAAGTGTTAAAAATACTGTGCCTTATTCCGCTGAGTCGAATACGTCCGAGGAGAAACGATCGTTTGCAACGTGCACCTAAAGATGTGCACTTCCGTATTTCCTCTGATCGTTGGAACGCAGGGATTGAGGCGCACTCGTCACTTCCGGTATAGTTACGCCCTGACGCGTTTCGTCATTTCCGACTTCATCTGAGGGCGTAACTAAAGAAACCGGAAGTGTTCTTTTATTCACGTAACCAACCAATCAAATCCGAATGCCACATGATCTGTGGGGCACTGCACCAATCACAAGCCACCCACGGGACTTAACTGTACCGTGAGCAGCTACGAACGGCGCAGACCAACCACAGAGTGCAGCAATCTATATACTTATCTGCACCATATTCAAACAATATGCATCAAGTAACATGTTACTGTTATTAATATACGCTGCATAAATCACCGATTTGCGAATTGCTCATATTTAAGGACAATTAATCATCATATATAGTTATCTTACTAAGGTACAGTTAGTCTTCATATATGATTGTCCGCATACAAATGCAACTTTATCCGCATACAAATGCAACTCGAACAGCAAATATAGTCATTTATCTTATGCATAATAAGAAACTATTCCCCGATCATTTTAAAATTGTATTCCACAATCGTTAAAATTATGAGACTCTATGCCTACGTATTCTCAGCTACTTACAATGCAAACGTAAATGTAAATATACCTATAAATGTAAACTTTGGGACAAACATGAATCTAATTAAAAGCAAGAAACAGGACAATTATTACTCATATAGATACATACAATTAAATGGACCGATATTTTCGCGGTACCATACACGTACAATCTGCACATCCGAATCCGAATCTTGCAGTAATATTCTTTCTTTAAAAAGACTTTATTTAAAAAACTCTATTTAAAATTCTTTTTTTTAAAAAGGCAAACTATGCCTCTTCTTACTAATCACTAATCTCAGGAAACACAAGGGTTATGGTAAATAGTGCAAAAAGATATTAAAAAATATATTTAAGATTATCAAAAATATTAAAAATAATTATAAAAGAATAGACTCTTTTGAGGTAACATCAATAAAATTAGCACCAACCGTACATAAAATTATTAATAATAATAGTTTTTATAGATTTTTAAAATAAATGGCGACTTTAATGCATGATCTTAAGTATCACTTATAAAACAATTTATATCGAGTTCTATGTTTAGGCCTTTCGGACTAAGAACATCTGCGGAATATATCCAATGAGTTTCTCGTTTGGATAATTCACGTATTAAATTCATTCCCCTCCCATGTGGTTTAACTTGTTCTAGTCCCCAGAATTGAAGGCCAGTGGCATCCCTATTGTGTTTCTGCTTGAAATGCAGTGAAACATTGTGGTCCTTATATCCAATTTTTATATTATGTATATGCTCTGCTATTCTTACTCGCAATTTCCTTTTGGTTCTGCCGATATACATTAGACCACATGGACACATTAAAGCGTATACAACGTGTGTACTATTACACGTGATAAACTGCTTGATCGGGAAACTGCGATTATTGGACGGTGAGCTGAAGTTATCTAGGGATCTAATCGGTTTTGCTACCTCGCGACACGCCTTGCATTTACGACAAGCAAAAAACCAGTTTCTGTCCCAAAAAGTAGGAGGAGGTTTTGGGGGGTCAATGACTTTTTTTACGATTTTATCGCCAAAATTTGGAGCCTTTCTGTGTAAAAACTGAGGTAGAGCGGGCAATGCGGAATGCAATCTTTTATCTAACAACAAAACATGCCAATGCCGTTTAAAAATACTTTCTACCTCTTTATATTGTGAATGAAAATTAGAGATGAAACCCCATTCTTTGTCAAATTTCACCTCAACAATCCTTCCACAATCTGCGTTCGGTTCTTCCTCTCTTTTGTCTTCCAAACATAATGCTCTAGGCATATTGCCGACCTCATGAATCACTTTCTGTAATTCCTGATGATCATACCCCTTTGAGGAAAACCTTTCTGCTAAGATATTGGCTTGTCTAATGTAATTCTCAAATTCTGAACAATTCCTCCGTACGCGAGTCATTTGCCCTTTTGGTATATTCCGTAGCCACTGGGGGTGGTGGCCACTAGAAATAGGCAGATAACTATTACGATCTGTATTTTTTAAAAATACTTTAGTTTCCAATTTATCCCCTTTTCTATAGACTGTTACGTCCAGGAAATTTATCTCGTCCTTATTCCATTCCGAGGACAGACTTACCGTATATACTCGAGTATAGGCCGACCCGAGTATAAGCCGAGGCCCCCAATTTACCCCCAAAAAACTGGGAAACCTATTGACTCGTGTATAAGCCGAGGGTGAGATATGCCTGTCCATCCCTGTGTGTGTGTCCGTCCATCCCTGTGTGTCCGTCCATCCCTGTGTGTCCGTCCATCCCTGTGTGTGTGTCCATCCATCCATCCCTGTGTGTGTGTGTGTGCGTCCATCCATCCATCCATCCCTGTGTGTGTGTGTGTGTGTGTGTGTGTGTGTCCATCCATCCATCCATCCCTGTGTGTGTGTGTGTGTCCATCCATCCATCCATCCCTGTGTGTGTGTGTGTCCATCCATCCATCCCTCCCTGTGTGTGTGTGTGTGTCCGTGTGTGTGTGTGTGTCCGTGTGTGTGTGTGTGTGTGTGTGTGTGTGTGTGTGTGTGTGTGTGTGTGTGTGTCTGTCTGCTCGACACGCTGTTCGGGCAGTCAGACAGCGGTGACTCGAGTATAAGCCGAGGGGGGCACTTTCAGCCTCAAAAAAGAGGCTGAAAATCTCGGCTTATACTCGAGTATATACGGTATGTGTGCTATAGGGGCTGGTGAGAATTATTGTTTTAGTACAAAAATATTGTGTATAATATTTTTAATAAGTGTTTTTAGTGCTTAATCTTTGGTGTGTGCATATATTCCAAACACACAATAATGTGAAGATAAAGAATGTAAAAATATATGTATATATAATAAAACACAAAAAACAAAATCATGAAAATTCATCAAAAGAATCCATCAGATAAATTCCTCAAAAAATTCATCAAAAAAAGAAATTTTTTTCACATGTGAAGAATGTATATAAACAAATATATAATTAAGCCCAATCTTTGGTGCAAATTGCAAATTCCCAAGTGACTTGTGCTGGTATTCAAAGTGGCTTGTGCATACACTTGTGCAGAAAGTGAAGTGACATTTGTACTCCCCTTCAGTTCTACACTCACCAGGTCCTTATACCCCTGTTGGGGTAAAGCGGTCACCTCTTCCATGGCACATCTTTTTTTGACCAATTTGATGCAGCGTGCAGCATATGGTCTGAGCACTGACAGACTGACCCCCACCCCTTCAACCTCTGAGGCAATGCTGGCAGCACTCATACATCTATTTCCTAAACACAACCTCTGGATGTGATGCTGAGCACGTGCACTCACTTTCTTTAGTTGACCATGGCAAGGCCTGTTTGAGTGGAACCTGTCCTGTCAAACCGCTGTATGGTCTTGGCCACTGTGCTGCAGCTCAATTTCATGGTCTTGGCAATCTTTTTATAGCCTAGGCCATCTTTATGTAGAGCAACATTTCTTTTTTTTTTCAGATCCTCAGTTCTTTGCCATGACGTGCCATGATGAACTTCCAGTGATCAGTATGAGAGAGTGAGAGCGATAACAGCAAATTTAACACAGCTGCTTCCCATTCACACCTGAGACCTTGTAACACTAATGAGTCACTTGACACCGGGGAGGGAAAATGGCTAATTTGGCCAATTTTGGATATTTCCACTTAGAGGTGTACTCACTTTTGCTGCCAGTGGTTTAGACATTGGCTATGTGTTGCGTTATTTTAAGGGGACAGCACGTTTACACTGTTATACAAGCTGTACACTCAGTAATTTACGTTGTAGCAACGTGTCATTTCTTCAGTGTTGTCACATGAAAAGATATAATAAAATATTTACAAAAATGTGAAAGGTGTACTCACTTTTTTAAAATACTGCATATATGTGTATATATACAGTACATGTGTCAACATACCCATCTCCATCGTGCTAGCTGTGCAATAATACGGTAGTACTGTCCCATCCAAAAATAAGATAATAATTCATAAAGTCAACTTAACTGAACACGCAACATACTTTTATGGCCTATTCTGACACACAAACAATCTTTGGTATACAAGTTCCCATGGGCTGAGGGCAGGGATGGGTATCCAACACGGTCACCACAATTTTTCAAATTTACCAGGGCATCCCCTGCATAGGTAAATATGACTTTCTAAAAGTAATGAATTACCCACAGATGACACTCAAGTAGTTTTATGCGTAGGGGGATCAGAAGCCCTTCCTATGGCTATCCTAGGGTGCTCCTCCTCAACAACCCCCTCATGTACATTCAAGAGGCAACATTTAGGATCCAGTGAGATATTCATGCCTGTGTCTAGTACCTGCCTCCAATAGAGATGTAATTTGGGACAACGCCACAGTAAATGCATGAAATCACTGTGGTCTCTTTTACATTTATGACAGTGTGGCTTAATACTGCAACCCATCTTCAAAAGCCTTAGGGGGTATAATGAGAGCATAAAATAATGTAGAGTTGAGAACATTTCTGAGCCACATTACAGGAGCATGTTACCATCGCCTGATATGCCTCCTCCCTCTGGTCACCCGTCATTGGCCCCATATCCCTCTCCCATTGCAATACCCCTATCCCGGGGTGCCCTTAATGGAATTCAGACAATAACATGTTATAACATTGGGAAATGAATCCCTTAGAGCTATCATCCATTTGAATTAAATTAAAGATAGGTGTTGGAGATAAGTGCCACTCATGCATGTTGCCAAGTGCCTTAACTGCATGTTGTAGTTGTATGTAGTAAAAGTGCATATGTGAAGGTAACGAGTACATAGCCTGCAAGGAGGCAAAAGGTAACTAGATGCCATCTTTAAATTTGCAACATATTATGTATCCCATATGCCTTCCATTGGGCACCATGTTCTAGTTAGCTAGCTCTGTATAGTTATCATAATGTCATATCGGGCTATACTTCATGTACCCAGTAACATGTTGTAGATATTTAGTCTTGTTCCATATTTTTACAATGAGACCGTACATCGGCAAGAGCTTGTTTGGCTTAGCAAAGCTTAGGGCTTCAAGACCCTCTGAAACTGAGCCTCTCTGAATATGAGCAAGTATGATGTGGGTCACAAACGTGGGGCCAATTAAATGCTGCAATTGTGCTGATACATAATTGAGCCAGGAGTTGGGGAGGGCAAGGCCCCCACCATCCTTAGGCTGTTGCAATTGCTCCAACTTAATTCTTGGTGGACGATTACCCGGCAACAGTTCTAAAAATTGAGTTCATCATTCTAATAGTTTTTAGAGCAGGGATCCTCAAACTACGGCCCTCCAGCTGTTGTGAAACTACGCATCCCATGAGGCATTGTAAAACTCTGGCATTCACAGACATGACCAGGCATGATGGGAATTGTAGTTCCTAAACAACTGGAGGGCCGTAGTTTGAAGACCCATGTTTTAGAGGGTCCACAGTAGGCAAATTATGTAACAAGTAAAGGAGTTTTGGCATTAGTATTTGATGAGGTTCGTCTTACCTGCAATCGACAACAGCAATTTATTCCAAATTTTTATTTTATCTTGAAATCTATTTAACAAAGGGAAAATGTTCAATGGGCCATAATCTAGAGGAGAGGAAGTGACATATATCCATCCACAAGTACTTAAATTTAGCTGTAATAGGTATGGGGCAGGCAGCAGTAAATTGTTGTGCAGCATCACCGTCCAGTAGGAGCAGTGCTGATTTTGCCCAGTTAATTGTTATCCTGGAATGATGGCCATATTCTAAAATAGTAGACACGACGGTTTGTAAAGACAAGGTCATATCCCCTAGCATCAAGAGTTGTCTGCATATAACATGATTTTTTCATGAATTTCTCAATATTTGAAACCCGAGATGAGGGAATTGGCTCTAATAAAGGCTTCTAGTGGCTCGATAGCAAGGGAAAAGAGCAGTGGTGATAGGGGACAACCCTGTCTTGTACCTCTACCCAAGGAAAATAGAGTAGGGGTGCACCGAATGCCCGGGCCGCAGTAACAATGTCCTGCCTCCTGTCATCACGTCACGCTGATTCAATGTCCCACCATTAGATCAGTGTGCCGTCTATCACAGGAGGCGGGACATTGTTACTGCAGCCGAACAATTCAGCTCCATGAAACACAGAGATCGTGGCGAGGGGAGGAGGAGGGAGGAGAAGAGGAGGGAGTTAAGGACTGGGGGCCGCAGGATGACGTTTCCTTTCCATTTCAGTATCGGCTGTTTTTTTCATTCAGCCGAATGAAAAAAACACAGTTTTCGGATGATAATTTCTGGCAGCCGAAATTTCGGTGCATCTCTAGTAGAAACCCTGTCTAGTATTCTAATAGAGGCACTTGTTACACCGTAAAGAAGGTGAACCCACAATATATATTGTGCTCCAAACCCAAATTTGACAAAGACTTGCCACAGATACTCCTAGTCAATGCTATCAAATGCCTTGTTGGCATCAAGAGATAGCCAGGCTCTACTGCTCATGCATCCTCTGGGGTCTGCATGTTAACAAAAAAAATCTTCACAAATTGACCACTGTCGATTTTTGGGACATAAAGTCTGCCTAGTCCTGATGCACCACCGACAGTACGAGCTCGTTCAACCTGAGGGCCGAGACCTTTGCCAAAATTGTTACATCGCTTTGGAACTAGGAAATCGGCATATACGAGCCCAGATCTAAGGGTTACTTACCAGGTTTTAATTGACACAACACCAAGGCTCATGACATATATGCCGGGAAGGAATCCTGCTTTCAAAGAGGCATTTAGTACCTTTAGCAATTGTGACAAAAGTACTTCTCCATATCTAACATACACCTCCATCGGAATACCATCATTGGCAGGGGCCTTACATGTAGCAAAAGAGGCGGCCGCCCTCTGTAGCTCCTCCAGGGTAATAGGAGCATTAAATCTTGTATGCTGAGCTACCGTTTAAAGTGGGAAGAGAAATCCCCTGTATAATTTTGAGAGAGGGCCTCTAGGGAATGGGACCTCTGCTGTTGGTACAAAGTAGCATAAAAATCCGATAGCTGCATCATGATTAGTTCAGGGCAGGTAACAATCCTACCGGATTTACTCTGAATAGCCCCTATGGCTGGAGAGACCTGTTGTGAGAAATTTTTTCCAGAAGGAGACCGGTCTTCTCCCTGTCATGGTTATGCAGTGATCTTCCTCTTATTGCTTACCTCCCCTCATGTGTTCTGACTAAGAGGCCAGCCACTTCCACCTGGTGGTTTTTATAACCTCTCCTCCAAGTGTGGCTCCACCCCAGGCCCTATCAGGGAACCCTATATTAACCTGTGCACTGCAAGCCAGCGGTGCTGATCAACCATTGTGTATCATTGTGTGTTTGGCTTTCTGTTTCCTGCTTGTCGTGTGCTCTATGTTTGACTCTGTTACCAACCTTGGCGTGTTCTCAACGATTCCTGTCTGCTTGCGACCTTGACCTTTTGCATGTCCCCAACCATCCCTGTCTGCCTGTGACCCTGAACCTTTGGTGTGTACTCTGTTGTTCCTGTCTGATAGTTGCCCTGACCTCTGCCGTATCCCCTTACTATCCTTGTCGTTCCAGCCTACTGCTTCCTTCTCCTGTAGACTACTGTGAGCGTGAGCTGTGAGACCCTAGGGGCCGCGACCTGGAGCCCGCTGCAGCGAAGTCCATCCTCACCACTGGAGGCTCTGGCGAATACCCGCTGGCTCTTAGACTCCGCGCCCTGGGGAATCTATGCTCCAGCTCCCATTGGGATCTGTGTTAGTGATCCTGTAGACCTGTGTCCTGAATCTCCCTGGGTACAATCTGCAGCAGTCAGTCCTACGGTCCACTACCTAGCGGTGCACTTCCGACTCCTACGGAGTGCATTTGTCACCTGGTCTCAGGTGACCTGACACTCCCCCTCAAAAAATGCAGCTACATTAAAAAATATTTTGCGTTCCCCAGCGGAGATCCACAGACGGTCAATAGAATCCTTAGCTGACATCCAGGCCTCACGAGCAGAAACAGTAGGTTGAACTATATATGCGATTTCAACTGCCGAACCTGATCCTCCATATGGGAGAGCCTCCCATGTGTAATGTATTCATGTGATGGAAACCACTGTAGCCAATAGGCATTGAGTTTCCATGGTAATCTAGAGAGGTCTGTCGGATGACGAACTACCAACGGGGAGTGGTCGGACACCCCACCCCATGATGGAGGTACTTAATTTTAGAAATCTGGCTAAGCATTAGAGCATTGCCCATGCAAAGGTATATTCGGGATAATGATGTGTTTCTTGGAGAAGCAATAAAACAGTTTAGTAGTGGGCAATCTAAAGCACCACAGATCTAGTAGTCCGACCTCCAACATAAATCTACCCAGGGTCGTGCCCCTAGTTCCTTCAGGGGGAAATAGCAGGGGGTGGGAATGACAATCTAAGAAAGAGTCAAGATAACAATTGAAGTCACCAGCATTAGTAATGGGGGTCTGGTTTATCAGCTAGATACAGTAAGTCAGGATTTGCAAAACATCTCTCAAAAATGGGGGTAGGATATACAGAAAAAGGCCAACACTAAACACTAGGCCAACACTAAATTCAGACTATAAAGTCTACAACAAATGAACCCATAACGACCCTCTGAGTCCACCTGGGAGTTCAGTTCCTGGAACACCAGGGACCTGTGTATCAGAATACTAACACCCCCCCGAGAGAAAGCAGTATGAGTGGAATTATACCATTCACAGGTCCATAAGTACTGTAAACTTTGCATTGTCTCTTTAGTCAGATGGGTTTCTTGCAAGCCCACTATGGCAGGATGGAATTTCCCCGGAGACACTTAGAGATCATAGTGTGCTTTAGAGAGTTATTCACACCTCTAATGTTCTGCGATATTATAGGTACTGACATAAGACAACAGTATGCAATCAACACTATAATAAAACTAAGAGGCAGCCACGGGACCGCTTTCCAGCCCGTTGTCAGCCACTGGGTGGCAGCAGCCAAGGAGTCCCAATAGTTGGTACATAGCCAGAAGGCATGTATGTGGAGTATAGGGCCAAAAAATGGGAATGCAAGGGTAGGGTACATGTTGGCACAAAGTCCTGGATAGAATCAAAACATAGATTGCAAAATGAAAGGTGCAACTGCGCTGCAAAAACTGAGTATGCTAACACCAGCGGTAATACAGTAGGTGTGGAGGATGGTCGTAGCACAGAACTATCCTCATCCATTCCGGGTGTGATGCACACAAAAATAAAACACAAAAACAATAAATGTTCTAACAGGTATGTAGTCAAAGGTAATAGTAAACAAAAAAAGGTGATGTAAGCCTCTCGCGTTTCTTCAAATCAATTAATAATTCCCCAGCCGGCATTGTAGTTGAAAGGTGGAAGTATAAGGTGAGATCCCCAAAGGCACGATAAAATGGGAGAAAACCAACGCCAAAGATATCATTCCTCCTCTCCTGCCACTTGTCGTTGACGCAAGTTATTCTCATTGCGATCAAGCCAGAAAGCCGCCTCAGCTGCCAATTCAAAAAATGGGTTTAGCTGCTGGCAGTGACTGAGTTTAGCAGGGTATACCATGGCATAGGAGAATTGTAGACAGAGCAGCCACACCTTAATATCGTTGAACTTGGATTGCTTGTGTTGGACTTCTGCAGAGAAGTCTGGGTAGAATTATATTTTTGCCCCATTGTAGCAAATATTATCCTTCTCCTTGACCAGCTGCAGGATAATTGTAATCTTTATAATTGGGGAGACGCGCTAGCATAGGTCTCTGAGGGTACCCCTGTGGTAACGGGTGGGGTGGGGTGCAATGAGCCCTCTCAACCCTGAATAATGAAATATACGCCCCTTTTCCAGAAGGTTTCCAGTAACCAGCACTCCACAAAGTCAGTGGGGTCTCTACCTTCCGATTTTTCGGGCAGCCCCACTATGCGTACATTGTTCCAGTGCAACCTATTTCAATATCTTCCGTCTTAATATGGGAGGCAGCCACAGCTGTTGGTCCGCAAGTTTTGTGTCCCTAATCAGGGGAAGAAGTTTATCTGCCAGGTAGCTGATGCGACTTTCCACAGTGGTGGTCTGCTCCCTGATCTTTTTGGGGTTGGCCCTCTCAACCCTGAATAATGAAATATACGCCCCTTTTCCAGAAGGTTTCCAGTAACCAGCACTCCACAAAGTCAGTGGGGTCTCTACCTTCCGATTTTTCGGGCAGCCCCACTATGCGTACATTGTTCCAGTGCAACCTATTTCAATATCTTCCGTCTTATTATGGGAGGCAGCCACAGCTGTTGGGCCGCAAGTTTTGTGTCCCTAATCAGGGGAAGAAGTTTATCTGCCAGGTAGCTGATGCGACTTTCCACAGTGGTGGTCTGCTCCCTGATCTTTTCGAGATCTTGACGTCCTTGACGGGAGATTCCTTCTGCAGACCACCATGTTTTTTAAGATCATCCACAGATGCAGTGCACTTATGCACTGCTCTTAGTATGTCATGCATCTTACCAGCCTTACAAAGGAGGGATTAAAAACGGGATAAAGGTCATTCTCATCTGCATCTTCTTTTATGGAAGATTCTGAAGATGGTTGGTTGGTCTGAGATAGCTCTTAAGACCATTTACTGTTTTTGGAAGTAAACTAGACCTTACCAGATTAGATGACTTTTGGACAAGGGGAGCTCAAACAACTCATTTAGAGTGTCTAGACCACATGCTCAAAGAATTGTGACAACCTTTTGGTCTTCGTCATTGTGACAGACTCACCCGGAGGACAGGGGCTTTTGGAGGGGACTGAATGCTAGCCTCTGGCTTACCGATTATGGGCCCTGGCATTTGGGGGAACGTATGCCTTTGTGAGCTGTATGCCTGGGGACCCTTGAATTGGTGTTACTTTAGATTCAAGTCCATGTCCCCCAAGACACACAGACTCCGGGAACCCTGTATATGCCATATTAGAAATAGTGACGGATTCATACTGTTGGAACACATACTGTGAGGAGATGCTGATGTCAACTCCAGCCACCTGTCTGTTGTCTTCTATAATGTAAATGAGTCTAGTCTGGCTTGCCACATCTTCTAATGCCGCGTACACACGACCGGACTTTTCGAGGGACTAGGTCCGACTGACTTTCGGCAGAGTTCTGACAGAGTTCTGACGGACTTTCCAAATGAACGGACTTGGCCACACACAATCACACCAAAGTCCGACGGATTCGAATGTGATGACGTACGACCGGACTAGAATAAGGAAGTTCATAGCCAGTACCCAATAGCTGCCCTCACGTCGGTTTTTGTCCGTCGGACTAGCATACACACAAGTGGATTTCTCGGTAGGAACTGGGTCCGGCGGAAACATTTGAAACATATTCCATTTCTAAAGTCTGACGGATTTTTGCAAATCAAAAGTCCGCTGCAGCCCACACACGATCGAATGGTCTGCCGGGATCGTTCCGTCGGACCTTTGATGTTGAAAAGTCCGGTCGTGTGTACGCGGCATAAGAGTATTTCACCCATTATTGTTTGTGCTAATTAACCTTGCTATTCTATGAAGGAGTTCTGTGATGATGTTTATGATAATGTGTATTATATAGTCAGTGAGCTAGGAGACGTGAAGTCTTACCCTAAAAGGTCATATCTCTGAGTCACCTAGTCTGAGTAAATGGTTCTGGTTACAGTTTTATTGTAAGCCTGCTGTATATATATGTGTGTCATCTCAAATAAAGTAGTCCATGTCCAGCAGGTAAACAAGTATCGTCTTGTTTTGTGCTTGTGAGCGGTTGGAATATCTGATATCTATATTCAAACTGGGAGGAAACGGTATAAGACGAAAGCACTCAAGTGGAGTTTAGAGACGTTCCGTTACAGTCATCTTTATCACTGACTGCTTGAACAAAGCAGAGTTCATACAGTCATATTCATTTGCACCTTCCTCTTTGGAAGAGTCTGAAGAGGGCTGTTTGCCTGGGAAGCAGATGGGCACCGCCCCCTACCTTCCCTGGTGGCGCTGGTCTTTATTTGGGGTTGGCATTCTTTTTTCTTCAGAAACAGAAATTAGGCAAAAAAAAAAAAACTGAGCTTGTTCAACGACTATTAACCACTTCAGGACCGCCGTATTGCCATTGTACGTCAGCACAATGGCACAGGCAGGCACAATCACGTACATCTACGTGATTGCCTTCCAGCGGGTGGGGGGTCCGATCGGACCCCCTCCCGCTGTTTATGGCGGTCCGATTCGGTCCAGGAGCGCTCCGTGATGAGGGGATGGCCGTTGGTTTTCGGCCACCCCCTCTGGATCGCTCCTGGCCAATGAGAAGCTTCCTCCCCTGTGTATTGTTTACACAGGAAGGAGGAAGTGATGTCATTCTCCTCGGGGCGGTCTTTTTGACCGGACTACGAGGAGAAGACTAAAAGTAAGTGTGCACCAACACTACACTGACATGTAGGTACACACAGGCACACAAACCCCCCCCCGATCCCCCCCCGCCCCCCCCAGTCACAGTGTCACTGATTGCATTGATCATTTCTTTACTGATCAATGCATTCAGTGTCAGTTGTGACAGTAAAAACTGTCAGGACAGTTAGTGTTAGGTCCAGGGTAGCCCCCTATCACCCCCCAATAAAGATTTAACCCCCTGATTGCCCCTAGAGTTAACCCTTTCACCCCCTTTTGCCAGTGTCACTAAGCGATCATTTTTCTGATCGCTGCATGTGTCGCTAGGTAGCTAGTTATTTTTTTAGGTTCACCGCCAGGTTTTTATATCGCTAGGTACCCCGATATACTACCCAATAATGGTTTTAACCCCCTGATTGCCGCTAGTTAACCCTTTCACCCCCTTTTGCCAGTGTCACTAAGCGATCGTTTTTCTGATCGCTGCATTAGTGTCGCTACAGTCGCTAGGTAGCTAGTTATTTTTTTAGGTTCACCGCCAGGTTTTTATAGCGCTAGGTACCCCGATATACTACCCAATAATGGTTTTAACCCCCTGATTGCCGCTAGTTAACCCTTTCACCCCCTTTTGCCAGTGTCACTAAGCGATCATTTTTCTGATCGCTGCATGTGTCGCTAGGTAGCTAGTTATTTTTTTAGGTTCACCGCCAGGTTTTTATATCGCTAGGTACCCCGATATACTACCCAATAATGGTTTTAACCCCCTGATTGCCGCTAGTTAACCCTTTCACCCCCTTTTGCCAGTGTCACTAAGCGATCGTTTTTCTGATCGCTGCATTAGTGTCGCTACAGTCGCTAGGTAGCTAGTTATTTTTTTAGGTTCACCGCCAGGTTTTTATAGCGCTAGGTACCCCGATATACTACCCAATAATGGTTTTAACCCCCTGATTTCCGCTAGTTAACCCTTTCACCCCCTTTTGCCAGTGTCACTAAGCGATAATTTTTCTGAACGCTGCATCAGTGTCGCTAGTGTCGCTAGGTAGCTAGTTATTTTTTTAGGTTCACCGCCAGGTTTTTATAGCGCTAGGTACCCCGATATACTACCCAATAATGGTTTTAACCCCCTGATTGCTGCTAGTTAACCCTTTCACCCCCTTTCACCAGCGATCACAGTATAAGTGTCACTGGTGACGCTGGTTAGCCAGTTAGTTATTTAGGTTCCCCGTCAGGTTTTTATATAGCGCCAGGGACCCCCATATACTACCTAATAAAAATTTGAACCCCCCTGATTGCCCCTAGTTAACCCTTTCACCACTGATCACCGTATAAGTGTTACGGGTCACTCTGGTTAGTTTGTTTTTTATAGCATTTTATATTCAAATCCGGAAGGCAGTGCTTGGTTTTCGGGGTCCCGTACGTGGCTAGGCTCCCAAAAAGTCCCCCACATGTGGTATCCCCGTACTCGGGAGAAGCAGCAGAATTTATTTTGGGGTGTAATTTGACTTCTGCCCATAGCATGTGTGAGCAATATATCATTTAGTGACAACTTTGTGCAAAAAAAAAAAAAGTTTGTAATATTCCCGCAACTTTTGGCAAAATATAAAATATTCCATGGACTCAACATGCCTCTCAGTAAATAGCTTGGGGTGTCTACTTTCCAAAATGGGGTCATTTGGGGGGGTTTTGTGCTATTTTGGCATTTTATGGCCTTCGAAACTGTGATAGGTAGTGAGGAGTTAAATCAAAAATTTGCACCCTTAGAAATCCTGAAGGTGGTGATTGGTTTTCGGGGTGCCGTGCACGACTAGACTCCCAAAAAGTCCCACACATGTGGTATCCCCGTACTCGGGAGAAGCAGCAGAATGTATTTTGGGGTGTCATTTCACATATGCCCATAGCATGTGTGAGCAATATATCATTTAGTGACAACTTGGTTCAAAAAAAAAAAAGTTTGTAATATTCCCGCAACTTGTGGCAAAATATAAAATATTCCATGGACTCAACATGCCTCTCAGTAAATAGCTTGGGGTGTCTACTTTCCAAAATGGGGTCATTTTGGGGGGTTTTGTGCTATTTTGGCATTTTATGGCCTTCGAAACTGTGATAGGTAGTGAGGAGTTAAATCAAAAATTTGCACCCTTAGAAATCCTGAAGGTGGTGATTGGTTTTCGGGGTGCCGTGCGTGACTAGACTCCCAAAAAGTCCCACACATGTGGTATCCCCATACTCGGGAGAAGTAGCGGAATATATTTTGGGGTGCAATTCCACATATAACCATGGCATGTGTGAGCAATATATCATTTAGTGACAACTTTTTGTAAAAAAAAATTTTTTATTTTTTTTTGTCATTATTCAATCCCTTAGGACAAAAAAAATAAATATTCAATGGGCTCAACATACCCATCAGCAATTTCCTTGGGGTGTCTACTTTCCAAAATGGGGTCATTTGGGGGGGATTTGTACTGCCCTGCCATTTTAGCACCTCAAGAAATGAGATGGGCAGTCATAAATTAAAAGCTGTGTAAATTCCAGAAAATGTACTCTAGTTTGTAGACGCTATAACTTTTGCGCAAACCAAAAAATATACGCTTATTGACATTTTTTTTACTAAAGACATGTGGCTGAATAAATTTTGCCCTCAATGTATGACTAAAATTTAGTTTATTCGATTTTTCTTATAACAAAAAGAAGAAAATATCTTTTTTTTTCAAAATTTTCGCTCTTTTTCCATTTATATCGCAAAAAAAAAAAATCGCAGAGGCAATCAAATACCATCAAAAGAAAGCTCTATTTGTGGGAAGAAAAGGACGCAAATTTCGTTTGGGTGCAATATTGCATGACCGTGCAATTACCAGTTAAAGCAGCGCAGTGCGAAATTGCAAAAAGACCTCTGGTCCTTAAGGTGTTTATTGGTCCGGAGCTGAAGTGGTTAAGCAGCAGTGCAGTGCCTCATCTATAAGGAAGCTCAGTATCTCAGCAATAATAAGCCAAGTGTCCACTCCAGCAACGATATTGCACTGCTTGCCTATTGAGAATGATCTACACCTCATATGCCACCCCAGTGGCCAGCAGAGGGGCTGCCTGCTAGATGATGTATCTCTCATGTAGTAAGGTTGCCCATGTGTCTTTTGCAAAAAATCTCTAGCACATTCTTTGTCTAGCATGAACTGTATGTTTAAGATCCCTCCTAAGCAGATTTTTATATCAGGAGATTGTGATGGCTACTCCAGAACCATCACTTTTTTTCTGCAGTAGCTATGCAGGGTCGACTTGGCCTTATGCTTTAGATCATTGTTACAGTATCTCACAAAAATTAGTACGCCCCTCACATTTTTGTAAATATTTTATTTTTCAGGTGACAACACTGAAGAAATGACACTTTGCTACAATGTAAAGTAGCAGGTTGTATAACAGTGCACATTTGCTGTCCCCTCAACATAACTCAAAACAAAGCCATTAATGTCTAAACCACTGGCAACACAAGTGAGTACACCCCTAAGTGAAAATGTCCAAATTGGGCCCAAACTGTCAATATTTTGTGTGGCCACCATTATTTTACAGCACTGCCTTAACGCTCTTGGACATGGAGTTCACAGGTTGCCACTGGAGTCCTCTTCCACTCCTCCATGATGACATCACGGAGTCGGTGGATGTTAGAGACCTTGCGCTCCTCCACCTTACATTTGAGAATGCCTCACAGATGCTCAATAGGGTTTAGGTCTGGAGACATGCTTGGCCAGTCCATCACCTTTACCCTCAGCTTCTTTAGCAAGGCAGTGGTCATCTTGGAGGTTTGTTTGGGGTTGTTATTATGTTGGAATACTGCCCTGCGGCCCAGTCTCTGAAGGGAGGGGATCATGTTCTGCTTCTGTATGTCACAGTACATGTTAGCATACATGGTTCCCTCAATGAACTGTAGCTCCCCAGTATCGGCAGCACTCATGCAGCCCCGGATCATGACACTCTCAGCACCATGTTTGACTGTAGGCAAGACATACTTGTTGTTGCCACCACACACGCTTGACACCATCTGAACCAAATAAGTTTATCTTGGTCTCATCAGACTACAGGACATGGTTATAGTAATCTGTGTCCTTAGTCTGCTAGACAGCAAACTGTTTGCGGGCTTTCTTGTGCATCTTTAGAAGAGGCTTCCTTCTTGGACAACAGCCATGCAGACCAGTTTGATGCAGTGTGTGGCGTATGGACTGAGTACTGACAGGCTGACCCCCCACCGCTTCAACCTCTGCAGCAATGCTGGCAGCACTCATATGTCTATTTCCCAAAGACAACCTCTGGTTATGTCTCTGAGCACGTGCACTCAACTTCTTTGGTTAACCATGGTGAGTCCTGTTCTGAGTGGAACCTGTCCTGTTAAACAGAATTATGGCCATGGCCACCATGCTACAGCAGTTTCAGGGTCTTGGCGATCTTCTTATAGCCTAGGCCATCTTTATGTGGAGCAACAATTCTTTTTTTTCAGATCCTCAGAGAGTTCTTTGCCATGAGGTGCCATATTGAACTTCCAGTGACCTGTATGAGAGAGTGAGAGCGATAATACCAAATTTAACACAGCTGCTCATAACATAACACCGGGGAGGGAAAATGGCAAATTGTGCCCAATTTGGACATTTTCACTTAGGGGTGTACCCACTTTTGTTGCCAGTGGTTTAGACATTAATGGCTGTGTGTTGAGTTATTTTGAGGGGACAGCACATGTACACTGTTATACAAGCTGTACACTCACTTTACTTTGTAGCAAAGTGGCATTTCTTCAGTGTTGTCACATGAAAAGATGTAATAAAATATTAATAAAAATGTGAGGGGTGTACTCATTTTTGTGAGACACTGTAGGTCAGAACGTGCACCACATTTTCCAATCAAGCCAAATTCAGTTTACCACCAATTTTGCCAAAATTCTGTCAGCAGAGTTCCATCTGGATGCTTTACGAAAAGAATGGTGTGCTTCTTTTCACACAATTCATTGTCTCCTCTCCAGAAACTACCATAAACATCAATAAAATACATTTTTTTTTCATTTTGAGTTGCCTATGCAGTGACGCGGTCTGTTTATTAGAAGGGTATTCAAACCTAAATTTTACTATCCATACTGTGAGAAAAAAGGTGGCTAAGCTGTATCCTTATTCCTAAATGGTTTTTTTGCTTATCCATTTAACCACTTGCCAGTGCCACCCAGGCCAATTCTGACATTTCTCTCCTACATGTAAAAATCATCATTCTTTTGCTAGAAAATTACATAGAACCCCCCAACATGATATATGTTTTTTTTAGCACAGACCCTAAAGAATACAATGGCGGTCATTGCAACTTTTTATCTCGCACGGTATTTGTGCAGCAATTTTTTAAATGTTTTTTTAAAGCATGAAATAAAAACAAGCTGAGTAAATAGATACCCAACATGTCAAGCTTCAAAATTGCACATGCTCGTGGAATGGCATCAAACTTCGGTACTTAAAAATACCCATAGGCGCCTCTTTACATTTTTTTACTCACATGTGTGGCTTGAACACCGTTTTCATATGTGGGCAGGACTTGCGTATGCGTTCACTTCTGCCTGCGAGCACACGGGGACAGGGGCACTTTAATTTTTTTTTTATTGTTAATTTTACCGATCGTTCTTATGGGTGGCGAGAAAGTTTCATACATTTCAGTGCATACAAATAATATAATACACATTTTTTTTTTTGGTAAGATGTAAAAGATGATGTTACATATGATATTATGCAAAGTAACTAGGTACCACAGTGTAAAATTTAATACACCCATGGAATAGGGTCTATTTACATTACATTAAATTCTCCATAGGTGACACTCTAAAAGCCTTTTTACCATTTTAGTTTCAGTTTATGTGAGGAGCGATCATCATTTACATACGTATGCAGGACCTGTTCGCATTTGTGCATGGCCACAGGAAGACAGGGGATGAGATTGGTTTGGTCAGATGCTGTACAAGCCAATAATGGCTTGTAAACCAACCAACACAAGAAGTGACAAAATCCTTGTCACTTCTAGTTTATTTCATCACAGAGAGGAGGCAAGTACAACTTTATTGCTGTCACAAGGAATGAACAACATCCCTTGTGATAGCTGGGGGAGTCATGGGCCCTCTTTACTGAGATCCATTAGACCCCAGATCTCTCCTCTGCGCTCAAAAGCATCTAACCAAATGGCCTGTAAACAGCAAACCAAAACTCCTTTGGATTTTCCAAAGCTAAATAAAATCACGACATTGGATACAAACTTTTAATTTGTATCCAATGTTTACTGACCCTCTCCTCCACACACCCCAGTATATGCCTACTTCTGTACTTGCATGCTAGTGTACTGGGCGGCATGAACAAACCGAGTTAAACTTCTTGTCTGTGCACCTCAGCATTACCGACCGTCTGTGATTAGTGTAATTTAAGGGTAAATACTGAGGACACTGTTCAGCTGTGCAGCCAGCTGGTGTCCTGTCACAATGTTGCTTTGCCTGCTCTCAAATGTCATATGATTTACGGGATACCACAAGCCCTGGCTGGTTTGTAAAGTAAAGATACCGTTTGGATTTGCAGTTTTATGAACTGATACATTGTTATTCTGCTGTTGTCAGTATCATCAGTTCGGCCTTATGGTTCAGCTGTTACCGCTGTGCACACATGGACTATAAAGGAGATACCTACTGTTACTTATGTTAAGTCAATTCCACTGATCAAGCTGCTGTCTGTTACACTGTTAGCAATTTATGAGCCTGCTGCCTCTGTGCTGCTTATGCGGACTATGTATAGCAATATTCGCTGTGAAAGTGTTGTGCATCCAGCTTTATAATTGCATGTCGTTGGTTAAGTTCCTGGGCAGCCTCAGGCAGTATTAAGATCATCAGATGCAGTTTGTTTAGTATAATATCATTTACTGGTACCAGTGTGGTGATTATGTGTGTGAAATATCCATTGGAGGATCAGATGACAACGTTTTTATATTAACTTTCACGGGGAGGTGTGGGGGCCAGGGGAGAGTTGATTGGGCAGCTGAGTTTACTTGTAAGTGCACTAAACATTTTTTGTATAGAATCAGCATTCTCATTTACTGGTTTCTTTCTTAGAGGAGTTGTTGCTTTGCATAAGATTGCTGAGTACACTGCATTAATATATTAAGTAACAGCCATACCAAGCACTTACCAATGTTTTATTTGCTTGGTTATTCAATATCCTCTATCTAAGGTTAAAAGTCTTTACTAACTAATGAACAAATGCTTAGTCATTGTGGGGAAATGAAATCCCTATATGCTTTTGTAGCACACCCCTGTATGAACATCTAGTTAAGCCGCCGTTTACACTCGTGCGATTTGACCGTTTCAAATTGCATGACAAGTCACAACCCATGCCAGCAATGGAACCATGTAAACCAGGGCAAAGTGGTGGAATACCTCTACCACTCCGACACACCCTTATGACAAAATATACCATACCAGTTTAAATTGACCTAGAATATATTATGAATCAAATTCGGTCAATAATGTTAAAGTTATACAAGCTTGCAATAATGAACTCCACTGCAATGACCTTGAGAATAACACTAATGCCGCGTACACACGATCAGACTATCCGGCAGACTTAGTCTGGCGGACAAATCGCCGGAAAGACAGTCGGAGTTTCCGAACCAGCGGACCTGCCCACACACAACCGGACTTTTCCGGCACTATGGCGGGAGTCTGCCATACTTTTGAAATGAACGGACTTGCCCACACACGGAGGAAAGTCCATTCCTTCTGAACGCGGTTCCAGGTAGCCGGGACTAGCGAAGGAAGTCAATGTCGCCGCATTCGGCGGTGAGATTGACACGTCGCTGGCTCTATCACCTGGTATGGACTTAAAGGGGAAGCCCTACGCCAAAAAAACAGAGTGGGGGTCCCCCCCAAGGTCCATATAGGTCCCTTATCTGAGCACGCAACCAGGTCAGGAAAGGGGATGGGGACGAGCGAGCGCCCCCATCTCCTGAGCCATACCAGGCCACGTGCCCTCAACATGGGGGGGTGCTTTGGGGAAGGGGGGGCCCTGCGACCCCCCCACCCCAAAGCACCTTGTCCCCATGTTGATGAGGACAAGGGCCTCTTCCCGACAACCCTGGCCGTTGGTTGTCAGGGTCTGAGGGTGGGGGGCTTATCGGAATCCGGGAGCCCCCTTAAATAAGGGGGCCCCATATACCAGCCCCCCCACCCTATGTGAATGAGTATGGGGTACAATGTACCGCTACCCATTCACCTGGTGAAAAAAGTGTAAATAAAACACAACACAAAGTTTTAAAATAATTTATTGTACAGCTCCGGGGGTCTTCTGCTCTTTTGCTAGCTCTTTTACTAGCGGAGGAGCCCGGCTTTCTTCTTTGTCGCCATTCGGGGGTCTTGTCCCTCTCTTCGGTTCTTCTTGCTGGGACTGCTTTCTTCCTATAGATCTTTTACTAGAGGTGGCCCGGTCTTCTGTCGCTGCCGCCTCTTCTTCCGACTTCGGGGGTCTTGTCCCCCTTTTCGGTTCTTCTTGCCGGGCCTCCGCTTTATTCCTATAGCTCTTTTACTAGCGGTGGCCCAGTCTTCTGTCGCCGCCGCCGCCTCTTCTTCCGACTTCGGGGGTCTTCTCCCCCTCTTCGGTTCTTCTTGCAGGGCCTCCGCTTTCTTCTCCCAGCTTTTTTACTAGCGGCGGCCCGGTCTTCTGTTGTCGTCCACCGGATAGTCTGATCGTGTGTACGCGGCATATGGCCTCTTTCAGATGAACGATCCATTCAGGTCTGACTGTCAGTTTTTTAGGTGGACCTGAACGGATGCTCCATAGACCTCTGATCCGAAAAAGTGTGACAGAGGAAAAACCTACTTTTCCATCCATCTGCGGATCAGAGCAGGTGACGACGGACTCTGCGGTCCATAAACATCCAATCTTCCATTGGGGAGAGCGGCGCTCTGACAGATCCGTCCCTGCACAGTGTGCAGAGACGGACCTGTCATCTTCCTGATGGATCGATCCCCGCTGAGCATGCGGATGTTCATGGGGCAGATCATCATGGATCTGTCCCTTGTGAAAGAGGCCTAAAGGTGACTGGCTTCAGATTTCACCACATATACAATTTAATTTGAGCTATGACAAGACCACATAGAAAATAGACAAAGCAGCAAAAAAAAATAATGTACTGTAAATATAAATTCAGGAGGTTAGGCTGTCCCTAATACTTTAAGGTGGTCCTATCAACCCAAAATTTGCCTGCAGGGCTTTGTTGCAAGAAATAAAGCAACCCCCAATAATCTAAATGGTGTGACAAATACCAGTATTAATAGACAGGATGGAATAGTCTCCAGATATTTACTTTTGCTAGCTTAGTTGGGGCCCTTTCCGGTGGTACATTGTTGGTGAAGTTTGGTTATCTCTGTCAGCTTTCAATACATAAGTAGCTTTTTAAAAGAAAGGGTGTTCAAGAAGAAAAAAAAAAGAAAGATGACTATTGAACTGAGTTAAGTTAAAACAGGTTCCAGCAGGATGAGAGTAAAAAAAAAAAAAAAAAAACTTTATTCCAGCAAGTTGATCTAGGACTAGTGAATGGACAAATGTAACGTCAGTCTTTACTACTTGACCAAGGGCTCCATCGATGGGGTGGCCCCTTGTAAATTTATGACTTAAAGCAGAGCCCAGCCCCCCTCCAAAAATTTAGTGAGCAGCTACAAATACTGTTATTACACTTACATGTCCAGAGATCATGCGATGTTGGCAACCCAGCTGATTTTTCATTCGGCTCTCGGGTTCTGCCGCTGCCAATCCTTGTAAGGGAAACTGGTAATGAAGCCTTGTGGCTTCACAGCCAGTTCCCTGCTGCACATGCGAGAAGCGCACTGTGCTTTTTTTGAATACCCCGGCGGCGGTGGAAGGAAGAGGGGGCCAAACTTCCGGGGAGCCGAACTTCCCGCGACCTCACCGCAGCGAGGTCTCCCAGAAGTGGGGATGGGTACCTGTCAAAAACAGGTACCCGCTAACCCCTGAAAGGTGCCAAATATGGCAACAGATGGGGGGAGGAAGCAAAAAAGTGGAGCTTTCCCTTTTTGGTGGAGCTCTGCTTTAAGCTCTAGGGTTAAGGCTGAAACACCAGGAGGGTAAGATGGCTAGTGATGTTATTCTGATGTGCTAAGAAGTTTTGGGAGAATGCTGGAGCTGATAAACATACTCAGTGTAAGCTGCAGTAATGGCTGCCAACACTGCCTTAGGATACTACAGACTGTTTTAAACGGCGGCCAGTAGCTGCAAACCATCTGAAGTGACTGGCAGAACCAGTCAAAGACTTGTCTGAGGTGACTAGTGGAACATTTGTCTGAGGTAACCAGCCAAAGACTTGTCTGTGGTGACTGGCAGATATTATAGATCTTTCCAAATGACTGGCAGTTTCACTCAGAAGAGCTGAAGACTCCCTATTCAGGCCACAATGGAGGACAGAAGGTCCCCACAAATTCAGAGCTCCAGGTCGGCATGTCCTCTTCCTCCACTTGTCTCAAACTCCACTTCAAAGTTTCTAGAGCTGCTTGTTGTTTTTCCCCACCACCACCGTATAGCCCTATGAGAGCTTTAGTTTCCACTTAAGGGTGGAGCAGTTTGTCAATTAATCCAGGAACTGTGCCTCTCAATCAACTTCCCTCTGCAGTGTATTTTCCCCACAATCCAACGCATCCAATAAGGTGAGGTGACACAAACAACTCACAGAGGTTGAGCTAACAGTCTTGCTGAGACCTATTGTCCCACAAACATTTCCAGGTAAAAAAAAAATAGTATCTGGCTATATTTACATATAGATGCAGCACCATCCTAGGTAGGTGCTAGGGTAGTTAGATAAGTGTTATAGTGTGTTTTTGATAGGTAAATTTAGTTGCCAGGCTGTAGGCGGTGTAGTTTTAAACGTTGGTTAAGGTAAAAGCATAGTCTGGCTCACTGTATGCAGTGAGCTTTAATTGTTTAGTTAGGCCTGATCTGTGTGATGTGCTGCTGCCAGTTTGCTGGATAGCTCTCTGTATCCATGCAACTTGAGAAGTTTTTGGATGATCGGTGTGGAGCTATGCAGATGGCAGCATAAATATTGATACAGCCCCAGCCTATCCCAGAGAGGCAGGATCTGAAGGCATGTTAAGAGACTGTATTTTTTCTGGGAGCACAAAGAGCGCTGAGTTTTGTCCTAGAGTGGAGGAGTCCAGCTTGAGGGGGGCAGGAATGCAGATACCCAGGTGCTTAAAAGAAGCTGACTTATGGGAGCTGTCTGCCATAGATTGGTCTGGTATCACCGAAAAGGCATCGCTTGGAAGGGGGCTCCATCTGTTCTTGGGCCTTGTGAGTACAGATAAGGACCTTGGGGACCTTGTACTTTAGCCATCCCTCTGATGCCTAGCTGTGGGTCTATTAACCAACTGGTGTTCTGAGGAGCTCTGTCCAGATAGTTGGGGAAATAACTATTTGATAATAATAACTATTTGATCCCCTGCAGATTGTGTACGTTTGACCATTTACAAAGAAGTGAGGGGGCTATAATTTTTTTTTTTTATCATGGGTGTATTTTAAAAGATAGAGATACAATATCAATCAAAACATCCAGAAAAAATATGATACACATGTTTTAAATTGAGTTGCAGTTCAGTGAGCAAAACAAATAAGCATTTGATCCTCAAAAAAAACATGACTTAGTACTTGGTGGAGAAACTCATGTTGGCAAGAACAGAGGCAAGACGTTTCTTTTAATTGGTTACTAGGTTTTCACACATCTCAGGAGAGATTTTTGTCCACACTTCTTTGCAGTTCCTCTAAGGATTTAGAGAAGATCTGTAGTCTGCTCACATAATTTGTAATAAAAACATCTTTGCCATTCTGAAGCTTATATACACTGTGATTCTGTATTTCCAAATATGCTGCAGAAATCACCCTCCAAATAGTCTGGCTGTGTCCATTTTAACTGTGGACAGCTGTAGCGGGCAGTGGGCAAACTTACAAAATCTACAGAGGATCAAATAATTCTCCAAAAATAAAAACAACAAAAACGAATGACTGGTCCTTGGATAAAGAGTGAAGGAGCCTGTTGTGTACCTGTCTGTGGGGCAGAAGTTGGTAAGACCTGGACAGTAATTCCTGCAGCTCTCATGGGAGAAGCGCTGCATAAATCATTTATAGAGGCAGATAACTAGATACGGTATAAACATATATATAATACATCTTTCTTTATGGCATAGATATAGATAACAAATATAATACAAATTACCAGTACATAGTACTACAACTGCAGACTATTATGACTGGACTATGACAGGGATTCAGGCTCTCTGTTCATTACAAAAAGGTGGACTCAGTCCTCAAGTTGGACTTTGGCCTCTAGTGCCTCCATTGCTCCTTTATCGGAGTGTGGATCCTATGAACATGTACTAAATGAAACATCACAGGCTGTGTGTCCACTCCAAAATAGCGATCGCAGTTCGGAGTTCTCAGCAGGACTTTGGCCTCTAGTGTGTTTAGGTGTGTGAGGAAGCACAATGAAAGCTGGGAAGAGGAAGGGAGGAAGATCGAGGTAATTTTGTAGACTGTTGTTGAGCAGAAAGGATGGCAGGGAGGGAAGCTCTGCACTAATAGTTCAACTAGCACCAAGCTATACTTTGAAATGACAGAAGTAGATTCATTGTCCATTTGGGGAATCAAAATTAATTCTAATACAAAACATTACACTGCAACCTACAGGAGATTGGATACTAGCAAATAAAGCCAATAGCCAGATCCTCCTCTCCTACTGCCATCATGAGACATTTTTTTTTTACCAGTGTTATATCGGAGTGGATGTCTTTTTCTCTCTAAAATAAAAAAAAACACTTTCTACAAGACCTTCTACATCTATCAAGATCCCCTAAATGTTGGGCTGGCCTGTAATGTGCCCCTTATTATAGGCTTACCTATAGGTAAAAATCAACAAAGGGTGTTTTTTATTTCCACTTTAAAACTTAAGATATTAACAGGTTTAAATTCAGCCTTTTCTTCTTTTATATGGTGAGGTAAAAGGTTTAGAATTGTTTTAAAGAGACTACAAATGCCTAAAAATTCCTTAGTTATTTTCTGAAACTTTGCCTATATTATTTGGCAAGTTTGATACATTGCATAGTACTATTGTATACTCCTTTCTGGACTCTCCCTGTACACATTAAATGAAATGCTTTTGCAAGATATTCTAATAGTGTGGAGAGAGGGCAAATGATTGAAGATTCCAGGCCCGTTGGCACCACTTTTGCTACTAATCTCTTCACCAGTCTTTTCCTTGGGTAGGCAAACTCAAGTTTTTCATATTTGGAAAAAAGGGAGGTATAGTGAATCTACAGTATGTTTTACATCCTGATGGTTCCATGTTGCCATTTCTATACTTTGTCAGAGGTATGGTTTTACATTTTTTATGATATGCACAATTTAGAGGTTTCCTTATTTTTGTTCTAGGAAAATTCTTTTTTGTTAAAAGCTCCATTTGAATCTCATAAGTCTTTTGGATAAGCCATCTGAGAAGCGGGGACTATCGTGGTTCAATCATTTTTTAAAATGGGTTCAGATCCTCCATCAGACTCAAGATTTATAGCTAAATAGGCTGGGATTTATGACTGTATCTTTTGAGGAACCTTGGTCCCATATCCAGCATGGTTGAAATTGTACTACTAACTGTCCATTACCTAAGAGCACAAGCTATAAACTGGAGTTTTAGAGTGGGTCAGGTTATATTATTGGGGTGCGTTGGTGTATCGGAGGAGCTCCTCGTAATGTATTTGCCAGTGTCCAATCACCCAAAGGTAGCCGCATATAACCCATGGTCCAAGACGTGTCCCGTACTATTAAGATATACCTGTCGATCATGTTACAAATTCAGAGCTGCCTTGTGTCCTATGCACACTTCTTCTCAATGAGTCAAAATAGCACTCCTAAGGGGTTATTTACAAAAGGCAAATCCACTTTTCACTGAAAGTGCAGTTGCTCTAAATCTAAGGGGTAGATCTGAAATGAGTGGAAGCTCTGCTGATTTTATCATCCAATCATATGTGCAAACTAAAATGCTGTTTTTTTTACTTTCCTTGCATGTCTCCCTCGGATCTAGAGCGACTTTACTTTCAAGTGCACTTGTAGCGCAAAGTGGATTTTGCTTTAGTAAATAACCCCCATTGTTGTTATTTTGAACTAGAAAATAATTATTAGTTTTTATGTTGTAGAAATGAGGAGAATAACAGGTTTGCATGATTTAGCAAAGGACTTGAAGAGTCATTAACCACTTCCCGACCGGCGCACAACGATGTACGCTGGCAGAATGGCACGGACAGGCATATGGGCATACAGGTACGTCCCTTTAAGAATGGCGATGTGCCATCACATGCGCCCGCCCGGTTGGGACCCCTGTGTGTCTGGTAGAGGGTCCCGCGGACTCGATCACTGCGGGGATACCCGCAATCGTCTCACGGGGAGCCTGAACGGGGGGAGATGCAGAAGTAAACAGCATCTTACCATTCTGCCTAGCAACAAGTGACACTGATCTCTGCTCCCTGTGATTGGAGCAGAGATCAGTGTTCATTAACACACAGCCATGCCCCCCCCACAGTTACTAACACGCCCCTAGGACACACTTAACCCATACACTGCCACCCCCTGGATAACCCCTTCACTGCCAGTGTCATTTACACAGGAATCAGTGCATTTGTATAGCACCGATTGCTGTATAAATGACAATGGTCCCAAAAATGTGTCAAAAATTTCCGATGTGTCCGCCGTAATGTCGCAGTCACAATAAAAATCGCTGATCGCCGCCATTACTAATAAAAAAATTATTAATAAAAATGCCATAAAACTATCCTCCATTTTGTAAACGCTATAAATTTTGCACAAACCAATCGCTTACTGCAATTTTTTTTTTACCAAAATTATGTAGAAGAATACGTATCGGCCTAAACTGAGGAAAAAAAATATGCTTTTTTATATATTTTTGGGGGGAAATTTATTATAGCAAAAAATAATGTTTTTTTTTTTCAAAATTGTCGCTTTATTTTGTTTATAGCGCAAAAAATAAAAACCACAGGGGTGATCAAATACCACCAAAAGAAAGCTCTATTTGTGGGGAAAAAAGGACGTCAATTTTGTTTGGGAGCCACATCGCATGACTGCGCAATTGTCAGTTAAAGTGACGCAATGCCGAATCGCAAAAAGTGGTCTGGTCTTAAGCCAGAAAAATGGTCCGGTCTGAAAGTGGTTAGTATGACCAAAGCTCTTTTGACCATACTTTTCCTGTTGGTAACAGGAGTGCACTTAGTCCTGTTCTTCTGTGACCCAGATTCAGCTGACAGCACGTCAAAGTTCACAGTCGGCTGATGCCCCAGAGCCAGTCCAAGTGCTGCAGGAATTCTGATAGTGATGTTACTATCCGCCCAGATGCTGGCTCAGCCTCTCAGTGCACTGCTAAGAGCTTGAGCCAGCTGCTCCCATCCACTCCACAATCCGGTGCTTCAGTGAGCACTGGAGAGACAGTCACTAAATGCCTCTATTAATCCTCTACTGCCACTTAAAGGAAACATAACTCAAATAGGGCACAATGGTATTTCTCACCCCAGACCCATCCTGTGCTCTGCCCTGACACAGATACACTGTAGGCTGTAACAGCTGTGCAGGGGTTGTGGTAGAGGGCAACTGAACCTCTGGAGCTGTTCAGTGCTCTAGTAGCCAGGGGCCTGCAATTACACATTACTGCACCCAGGATACCAGAGAAATAGCACCCGCACATGCACAGATATGCAAAATGAGGTCATAGTGTACTCACACTGGTCTGCCCCCTTTGAACACCACTACTGTAATGTATCACTCCACATGTAAAAATCACCCAACACTGCCCATATGCATAGGGAGCACTGCTAAGGAGAGAATGTCACGCACTCTGCAGTTCATGCTGAAAGGTCAAAACGGCCAATCTTCACCCTTCCTGGTGAGCACACCCTGCAGGGCTTTCAGGGACTCAATCTGCTCCCCAGGGGGATTGATGTCTTGGACCTGCAGATCACTCTGTCAGCACAGTCCCCTAATACATATGTACCCTGGAAATCACTGCCTGCATGATCCAATGCTGACCAACAATATTACAGGCTATTCATGCTCTTATGTGAGGTTATAGTCCCTACTGGCCTTCTGACCCTATGCAACTGATCGAGATGAAGCCCCTCTCTAACCCCCAGCAGGGGTGTTCAGAATAGGTCAGAAAAAAGGGGAAGACATCCACAAAAGAGCATCTTCAGAGAGACATATGTAGACACTAGCTAAAAAAACAGGCTTAGTTGAGCTTGGAGGCGTTATGCTTGGGTGGGTAAACCTTTATCTTAGTCAATATCCATTCACCTGATGGTGGCAGCATAACCCAATCATGACTATGAATTGCCCTATGTCCTGTGATGTGCAATTAAGAATAGGTTAGGGCAAGGGTGGTGATGTATTAGGCTGCTCCCATCGGTCTTATTTCTATATTGTAGAACAGGATAAGTGTCAAACCTAAATACTTTGTTACATTAAAACAAGTGGCCAAACAAGTAGTAAGAAATCCAAAAAAAAATTCTCTCGGTATTATCCTCTTAAGCTTGGACTTTTGTGGCTGATAGAGACGTCTGCAACTGCCTAATTTAGAACAGTTCACCCAAGTCTGCCATCACCTCTACATCAAAGGGGGGATGGGGGGGCTGGTTATGCCCGATCTCCTTGTTATATCTAGTTCTGAAGAACATATGTAACAACTCCCATGCAAGGGTCTGATAGTATGTATAAAAAAAAAAAAAAAAAAACCATCGCAGTTTGTTGAGTTTGGGGCTTTTTATCTGCAGACCAGTCAGGGGGCACATGCTGACCCGTGTCCACAACCAAATGGCCTCGGGTGTGTTCGGGAACCCACCTGCCCGATCCTGTACACAGCTAATCACAGGCAGCGAGACATTGCCCAGTCCACAGCTGCACAGATCCGGAAAATGTCTCACTGCCTGTGATTTGGTGTATGCAGTGTTGGCTTCCTGTGGGATCAGGCAGGTGGGATCCCAAACACACCCGAGCCCATCTCTACTAATGAATCACTTTTCTTTTCAGTGAGCTCTTTTAGCAGGATAAAGCACACTGCAAAAATGATTCTAGAATGGTTTCAGGAACACAATGAGTTTGTAGTGTTGACTTAGCCTCCAAATTCTCCAGATCTTAGTCCAATCAATCTGTGGGATGTGCCAGAAAAACAAGTCCTGGAGACCCCACCTCGCAACTTACAGGCCTTAAAAGGATCTGCTACTGATGGCTTGGTGCCAAACACCACAGCATACCATAAGAGGGCTAGTGGCATGTATGCCTTGATGGGTAAGGCCTGTTTTGGGAGCAAAAGGGGGGCCTTCTCAATACTAGATAGGTGGCTGATCTGTGTGTGTGTGTGTGTGTGTGTGTGTGTGTGTGTGTGTGTGTGTGATAAAATAATTTATATATAGACTGTGACCAGAACAAATGCAGCATCACTATGTTCTGGTGGTGTGTATGACTGATTAATTGTCAAAGTTTGACAGTGCTAAAAAAAAAAAAAAAAGGCAAGGACTGAAAAGGGAGTGTAACATTCCATTCCTCAAATGGATAAAGTCAATTACAAAAAGTCTACAGGCTTGGAAATATCAGTTTGTAAATGGATGGAAAACTAGTTAAAAGACAGATTCAGAGAGTAGTGGTTAATAATTATTACTCTGAATGGTCTAAGGTTATCAGTGGTGTACCCCAAGGTTCAGTGCTGGGACCCGTACTTTTTAATATCTTTATAAATGATATTGGGTCTGGGATTAAAAGAACCATTTCATTCTTTGCAGATGACACCAAGTTATGCAGTGGAATAACCTCCTTACAGGATGTCTCCAATTTACAAGCCGACCTCAATGCTCTGTCTAATTGGGCGACTATGTGGCAGATGAGGTTTAATGTTGATAAATGTAAAGTTATGCATGCATCATACATACGAGGAGGAGTACAACTGGGGGAATCCATAGTGGAGAAGGATCTGGGGGTTTTGGTAGATCATAAGCTCAATAATAGCATGCAATGTCCTTTATTGTATTAAGAGAGATATGGACGAGAGATATGGACGAGAGATATGGACGAGAGAGAGAGAGAATTTTGTACAAATCATTAGTAAGACCTCATCTGGAATATGCAGTTCAGTTTTGGGCACCAGTTCTCAAAAAATATATCGGGAACTGGAGAAAGTGCAGAGAAGGGCAACCAAACTGATAAGAGGCATGGAGGAACTCAGCTATGAGGAAAGATTAGAGGAACTGAATTTATTCTCTCTTGATAAGAGGAGATTAAGGGGGGATATGATCAACATGTACAAATATATAAGGGGTCCATATAGGGAACTTGGTGTTGAGTTATTCACTTTACGGTCAACACTGAGGACAAGGGGGGACTACGTCTAGAGGAAAAGAGATTTAATCTCCAAATACGAAAAGGTTTCTTCACAGTAAGATCTGTGAAAATGTGCAATAGACTCCCTGCAGAGGTGGTTCTGGCCAACTCACTAGATTGCTTTAACCTCCCTGGCAGTATGATTATTTCAGATTTTAGGTGCTGAAAGCAGTACAATTATTTTGCATGAAAATTTGGCGTTTTATATTGTAGTCCTGTAATTCTTAGGAATAACTCACTTAAATCTGTCCAAACCAGAGTCTAGCAGACATCCCGGGTATGATAAAATTTTAAAAATTAAATCATAAATTATAATATAATAAATAACTATAAATAATTATACCAAATAATATAACAATAATAAAAATTATTCACAAATGTAATCAAATAAAAAACACTGAAATTTGCTCAGTTGCAGAATTGTCACTGTCATTACTTTTCAGTATTTGATGACGGATCTCCCCACAAATCGCTATCGCTCAATTCTGCGAGTGATTCCAATTTATTATCGCTGTTTTCTAGCTGGTCTAAAAATAATTTTTGATGTAAAGGGACAGTTTTGGTTGCTATGGACAATCTCCAGTTTCCAGGCATAAAGAACAGTTTTATAATATAAAACTGCATGCAGGACACTGGGCAGACCACTAGGGACAACGGGGATGTGAAATAATTACATACAGCAATGTAATCTGTAAGATTACATTATACTGTATGTAATGTGTGTTTCACTTTTTGAATTTGGCGTCGTTCTCCGTCCCCGTGCGTTGCAGACCTCGGAGAGATCGGCTCCGTGATAGATCGAGCGGAGGGCGGCCCACTCGTACAGCGGGGGGGACATTGCTGGATCCAGGGGACAAGGCAAGTAAAGTCTCCCTGCATTCAGTGATGCGGTCCCGAGTCTGGCTCAGGGTTACCACTTTTGGTACAAAATCTCCACCCCGAGCCAGACCCGGGAATACCGCGGGGGGGGGGGGGGGGGGGGGGCTGGGGGGTTAAGAAAGGCTTGTTTTCTTTCCTAAAATGTACATAATATAACTGGGTACTAACATTTATAGGTAAAGCTGATCCAGGGAAAAATCCAATTGCCTCTCCGGGATCAGGAAGGCTTTTTTTTCCCCCGCTATAGCAAATTGGATCCTGCTTTGCTGGGGTTTTTCGGCTTTCTTTGGATCAACTGTGGGTATAGGATTGTATGATATTTATTTATTTTTATGGTTGAACTAGATGGACTTGTGTCTTTTTTCAACCAGATTAACTATGGAACTGGCTGGATCAGCAGATGAAAATAAAATAAAACCAAAACAAAAAAATGAATTGCAGCCACATCTAGGAATTGTTAAACTATAATTTGATAAAATATTGTTTTGGGGTTTAATACTGCTTTAAAAATGTATTTCCAATTTTGCAGTCCAAATTTTGTTTTTACATATACACAGCATACATAAAAAAAAATTATTTGTACTTTTCTAGTTGTTTTCTTTGGAGTAGGTTTATAAACAGAATGGATACAGAAACAGGATGGACAGCGGTATTAAACTCAAAACCAAATATGCAATATATTGCAGCTCACAAATCCTTTGATGTGGTTTTTGTCTTCTAGGCCCTTGTACACCCGGTCGGACATTCCGACAACCAAATCCGTCGGATTTTGTCAGTCGGATTTTCTCCGAAACTGTTGCATACACACGATCGGACAAAATTGTCGGAAAATCCGATCGTTCAGAACGTGATGACGTTATTTTGTTACGACGGGACTACGTTCAGGCTAGTAGCCAATAGCTTTGATGTAGGAATTTGATCTGAGCATGCGTGGCACTTTGTCCGATCGGAATTCTCTACACATGATCGGAGTATGTCCAATCGGAGCATTTTGTCTGAAAATTTTACCAACAAGTTGGAAAACTTGGTCCGTCGGATATTCCGATGGAAACAGTCCGATGGAGACCACACACAGTCGGAATATCTGACAAAACGGTCCGATCGGACACATTCCGTCAGAATCTCCGACCGTGTGTACAAGGGCTAGGATTTTTTTTTCCTACGTTTTTACCTTGTGATTTGGCTAGTAACATACCTCCTGTATTAGGGTGACCCCTCTCTGGAAAAAGAACAGGGGCACCTTTTAACAGCATCAGTCTTGGGAACGGGGTGGGTGGTGGTAGTGTAGAATGTACTAGCCGATTCTGATACCTTAAGAAATTGAAGCCAAATTCCAGCTCACATTGTAGTTACATAAGAAATTACAGCAGCATTTTTTTTTTCTTTTGGGATAAAGGTTTTTAAATTAATATATAAAAGCTGATCAGTGTAAGAATCCCTGGTAAATGGTTTGTCTCAACAAAAACTGCTACATTTGCAGGAGAGCTTGTGCTGTAAAAAAAACACATAACCTTACTGACTGGATCAAAAAAAAACAATATATAAAAAAAGAAAACAAATGCAGCCATCATTATCTGAGAAGTGGTAAGCTGCAATATATTAAAAAGGTTTGCTTTTGTGTTTAAGTGATTGTAAATGCTCACATTTTTTTTCCCCTCTTAAAATAACATGTCATACTTACATGCTCTGTGCAATGGTTTTGCACAGAGCAGCCCTGTTTTTCCTCTTCCCTAGCTCCTCCTCTTATTGGTGTGCCAATAATAAAAAGCTGCTTCCTATTGGAACACACCTGCGAGATAAAATTCCGAGCTGTGCTATGTGCATCTATAGACAGACACATACAGTGGAATACAGCCCCACCACCCCCTCTCTGCTCACAGGATTTGATTGAAAGCAGCACCAAATCACTAATATATATATATATATATATATATATATATATATATATATATATATATATATATATATATATATATATATATATATATATATATATATATATATATATACACACATACACATATATATATATATATATATATATATATATATATATATATATATATATATATATATATATATATATATATATATATACATACATACATATATACACATACATATATACACACACACACACACACACACACACATACACATTTTTAGTTTTGGAATGGTTAAATCTTCTTTGAGGTTTATTTATTTTATGAACATACTGTATGCTGCTAGCATGGATCCCTATATTCATCTCCACATTGTGTTGCTATCAGTCAAGCTGCATCCAGGTGTCCGATTGGAGCAGACAACTTATAATTGTTTTGCTAAAACATCTGGTTGTAACAAACTATAGCTTTTCTCAGACTGTAACATGAAGCAAGGTTTTAAATATAAAAATCTTTATTTTGTTCCCTGCAAGTCTTTTCTTAGATCAACCTCTCAAAAAATAATAACAGAATCAAACCTTACACGTACACAGAGAATATATCTAAAATGATTTAAAGGCAAATAAATATTCCAAATGCATCTACATCAATACTTCTCTTCAAGTTCCTCTAGCTGACTGTACATGTTTTTGTATGTCCAATAATTCAAGAGATAGAAATACATTTAATATTCATCAAGTAAGAGATGTTAGGAAATTGTGTAAATGCCCCTTTTTACTTGTTTCCTTTTCATCTTGGCTAAGAAGCATTTTTAATCTGGAAAATTGAAATTTGCCCTTCTTTGCAGACTTCGCTATTGTGGCAGGTGAAGAATGAGCAGAAACACATGACCTACAAAGACATTAATACGGATATAAGTGACAGGTGTCTTTTTTGATGACAGTATAAACAAAAAACACAACTTCATGTAAAACAGAAATACCAATTCATGGAATAAGGCGTTTTTTAGTTTTTTTTTGGGGTTTTAACCCCCCCCCCCCCCCAAATAAGACAGTGAATTGTTTTCAGACAGACAACTCTGACTTATGAGAAAGAACTTCATTATCATCACAGTAAAATGGCATACAATACTATTGTATTTACAATAGTGCATGCATTGCATTACTTACAGAATACCACATTTCTTTGTAACAGTGGTGAAAGGCCTTTCTTTTTCAGTGCTGACAGACAGGCTATTTAATAACAGAATCCACTGTGTAAACTCTTTTGTGACAAATGAATGATTCTACCTACCAGTTAACACAATCTATAGTTTCAACTGAATAACGCATTCAAAACTCAAGTGTACAGTCTCAAAACGATTGTGTGCTGTGTCGAACTAACTCCCATGTGCATGCCTGAAAGTTCTGTCATCTGAGTCCAGCATATCAAGAGGCTAAAGACACTGAACTTGCAAGCAAAAAAGATGAAGGTGGCGGCTACAGAGGAGAGCACCAACACGGCAGTGCTGTAAGGCATCGCTTTGCTATGTAATTGTACCACAATTTGCAAATTTGCAGTATATATTTACACATTATGGCAAAAATCTCCCAGGGAGTCCAACATTTAGAATTTAGTCTGGCTGCTCGCTTCCCCTTTAACTGCTTACAGACCCACCACAGTACATTTACAGTGGTAGGTCAGCTCGTATGGGCACAGCTTTCTCCCAGGTTAGCATGCGCGCCCAGAAGCTTGAGCTGCGGCACAAGCCAATCAGTGGGTCTGGGCCAATGATTTATAGCCAGCGCCCACTGATTGGCTGTGTTGTTTATCAACCCTCTACGGACAGCAGAGATGTGCAGGCTTTTTTTTCTCTCTGAAAAGCAGGGAGTAAAAACTGGCACATTGCTTAGTAAAAACAGCACACGCTACACACATTAACAACTGTTAGGTACACAGTTAACACTTTGATCACCCTATATGTTAAACCCCTACCCAGCCAGTGTCATTAATACAGTGAACGTGTATATTATTAGTACTGATCACTGTATTTGTGTCACTGGAGATGTCAGTGGCAGTTAGTGTTAGATTGCCCACTGCACTATCAAAGTCCCACTATAAGTTGCTGATCATCGCCATTATTAGCAAAAAATAAAAATAAAAAAAAATAAAAACACAACACCACACACAAATAAAAAAAATCCAATATATATATATATATATATATATATATATATATATATATATATATATATATATATATATATATATATATATATATATAACATAGTTTGTAGATGCTATAAAACTTTCACGCAAACCAATAAATACACACTTATTATATTTTTCTTAGCCAAAGATATGTAGCAGAATTAATTTTTACCTTAATTCTTGAAGAATTTTTTATTTATTTTTTGGTGGATAGGTTTTATAGCAGAAAGTAGAAAATATTGTTTTGTTTTATTTAAAATTTTCAGTCATTTTTCGTTTGTATCGCAAAAAAACAAAACAAAAAAACAAAAAACAAACAAACAGTGGTGATCAAATACCACCAAAATAAAGCTCTAAAAATAAATATAATAAAAGAAGGAGGATACAAACTTTGTTTGGGTACAGCTTAGCATGACTGCGCAACTACTAGCTAAAATAATGCAGTGTTGAATAGCAGAAAATGGCCTGGTCATGAAGGGGGTAAAACCTTCTAGAGCTCTAGTGGTTAAGTAACAGACACCTTTCCCCTGTAGCCATGAAACCATAATTAATTTCACACACAAAAGCAACATCATGCTGTATCTGACAATTATAAAATAAAATTGGATGACAATATTAACTTGACTACCTGATATCAAAATTCTCAGTTTCTATAACGTACACTGCATTCAAATGATAAATTGGCAATGCTTTCATGCTCAAAAGATTTATAATGCTATACATCCTAGCAACGGGTCCTGACCAATAACTAAAAAGAAAGCACAGTAGTGGCTTTCAAAGCATGCATCCAATATTATACTATACCTGGGTGTTAGTACTGGGCTTTTGCTTTTCGAGCTGAGCTTCTCTTCGCTGTAAGAGAGGTTCACCTTCCTATTCGATCCAGGTGTCCTCAGGTCAGGAGACCCAAAATTCCTCTTTGTTTTAGGTGTACCTGGACCATTAGCAAGACCATTTCTGCTTTCCCCAGGATATTTGGAAACCATTTTACACGTGTTGCATGTAACCACCTGGAAAAAGGAATCAAAAATTAGATAACTGCATAAATAATCATAGCTACTAGAAAGTAATACAAGGAGAATAACAGGAAAGAAACTTGCTCCATACATAATAAAAACAATAATACTATTCTAGAGTTAAAAGTGGCAACTAGGTAGCTGAACAAATGTGACAAAGTGAGAAAACCGGCTATGAAAAAAAAAAAAAACCCTCAAACTATTTTATAGACATTGTCACACTGTCATATTCTGTTTGCATCAACTGGTGCACATATTCTGCATCCAACACACATATTCAAAAGGAATAGAGAATAAAAAACCCACCGCTGAAGTAAAAGCTGCCATCCTGTATAGAAAGGAGACCAGGGAAAACGCATTCAGAAAGCAAAAATCAAGTGGCACTCAGACACAGAGATCAGTGAATTTATACAGCACTGGTGATGCAAATCCAACATCAATAATAACCGAGGGGATGCCCGGTAGTTCCTCTAAAATCATTACTGCTACCACTCTAAGCTGTAAAATCAAATAAGTCATTATATTTATGTCCCTGCAAAATAAAGAAGTATTTGGCAGGAACAGCAACAAATTAGTGACCTTATAAGTGTATGGCAAGGCAAAAAAAAAATAAAAAATTATACATCTCTATAATACATGCACATTTCCGCATGTTTTATCTCCAGGTCTGCACATACACAAAAATACTTGTTGATCCTGGTAGAAATGCACTTGGCTCCTAAATTTCCATTATGGGCCGACATTAAAAAGCCTTTTCTAAGACTTTTCTTTTGCTAAACTTCAAAATCCCTCCCACTCTCCTCTCTACAACATAGGAGAGTAATTGTTCTGTAGTTCAGGATACAGAGTAAGGGCACTAATTAGACTGTTAAAATTATATTGAGCAGTCCAGGAAAAATGCAGCATTTTCTACTTTTTTTCCCCTGGAACTGCAAGCATTGGTGTGAACAATGCCATTAAAGACCATATAATCGACTTTTTATGCAGATTAAAAAAAAAAAAAAGTTCCATGTCAGAGTTTACATACACCACGTTTACCTACAGGTAAGCCTATAATAATTTTGACCTGTAGGTACCTTGAATATCTCCTAAACTTGTACAGTTTAGGAGATATTCAGTATATGTGCTGCCGCCTTCATCGGTGCATGTGCGCTGAAGAAATGGGTGCCATTTCTTCAGTAGCTGTGCCATGACCAGTGTCATCGCGGCCCCAGCCAATCACAGCGCCGGAGCCGTGAACCTGAAAATAACTCTGGTGGAAGATGTCCGCATTGTATTCAAAGGGCCAACGCCAATCCAGGGCATCAATCTAAGGTAAGGATTTCATAATTAGCTAGTATACAATGCATACTAGCTCATTATGCCTTTGTCTTGCAGGGTTTGTTTTTTTATGAGGTTTACAACCTCTTTAAAGAGGAAGTAAACCCTGATGGGTTTACTTCCTCTTTTTTTCCCTGCAAAGTCAAAGCATAATGGACTACTATGCATCGCATAGTAGCTCATTATGTGTCACTTACCTGACACAGGAGCCAGCGAAGTCGCCGCTGATCCCTGTAGTCCGCCGCATCCATCTTGCTGGTGGCGTCTCGCAGCTCCGACCAATGACAGCGGCGAAGCCGTCACTCCCGCGCATGCGCACGGGAGTCGCGTCTCGCAGCTCCGACCAATGACAGCGGCGAAGCCGCGATGACGTCACTCCCGCGCATGCGCACGGGAGTCGACAAATTAGGCAAATCCATTCTTGGATTTGCCGCATTTAGTGCGCCTGCGCGCCGCTGTCTACGGCGCATGCGCCGTAGACAGCGGTGCCCATTTTCGGGCAAATATCTCCTAAACCATATAGGTTTAGGAGATATTGCTTGGACCTACAGGTAAGCCTTAATCTAGGCTTACCTGTAGGTCAAAGTGGTTTACTTCCTCTTTAAACATTCTTAAAAACTTTATGACTGCCAAGGAAGTACATGGCAATTAAAGTTATAAAACAAAACTTAAAAGAGGGATTCCACTGAAAAAATAAATAAATTATTTATATTTATATTTATACATACACACACACACACACACACACACACACACACACACACATTTTAAAAGCCAGCAGCTATAAAATACTACAGCTGCTGACTTTAATTTTTGGTTTTGGGTTTCAAGTGGTTGTAAAGGCAGGTTGTTGTTTTTTTTCATCTTAATGCATTCTATGCATCAAAATAAAAAAAACCTGTGTGCAGCAGCTGCTCTCTCTCCAGCACCCCATAATATTTACCTGCGCCCCATCTCTCTCCAGGAACGACGAGTGTCTTGGCCGTTCGAAAATCTCATTGGCTGAGACTGCAGTGGCGCCATTGGCTCCCACTGCTGACAAAGTCAGTCAGCCTCTGTCTCTGAACAGACACACAAAGCTGTGACTCGGCTTGGGGGTCCCCATAGCAAATTGTTTGCTATGGGGGCACTTGACAGGAGGGAGGGGCCGGGAGCACAGAAAAAGGACCCGAGAAGAGGAGGGTCCGGGCCGTTCTGTGTAAATCCACTGCAACAGAGCAGGCAAGTATAACCTGTTTTTTTTTTTCTTTCCTCTAAAAATAACAAAGTCTTTACAAACCACTTTAATACCGCTTTAACTCTGGGCATAAATCAAGCAAAAGTCTTCCCCAACACCCACTGTTGAAAAATTGCTCATTTTGTCTTGGGTATTGTCTAACAGAAAGGATTACCTTCCTTACTTTGCAGTCCTGCAGTCTTCCATTCTGCTGGTTCTGTGTGTGGGAACCAGTTCCCTAAAGCCACTCTTGATGTTACAAAACCAACAAACAATAATATGGGGGATATATCATCAACCTGTAATACGCTAAAGGTCCTCAACCCTCAAAATTAATATTTTGACAAAAAATAAAATAGGGTATTCATGGATCACCCCTCAGGTATAACAACTTCAATATATTGTTTATGTATATGTATTGTGACATTTATTAAAATGTCATAAGAGAACATGAAACTGTCTGAATAATATGAATAAAAGATCTGTAACTTCTATCACCTATTGAGCCTACGCGTTTCACAGATAGTCCGCTTCTTAAGGATTCTACTTCAAATGATAACAAGTATGTAATAATTCAAAGTTTGAATTTCAATCCATGTATGGCCAGCTTAAGTCAGAGCAGTTTCTTGCTGCTGCATCTGCAAACTAACTGGGGCAAATCCAAGCAGTCAGTGCGAAGAAACCTTTGCAAGTATGCACTAATTGCACATTTTTATTACCAGAAATTCTGCAATAAAATGTGTGTAAAACCTAGTTACACTTTAAATAGACAAGATATAGATAGCCCTGTAAAATGAGGGCTGTCCCTCACTGAAAAATTTGCCATATTAAACCCACCTTGCAACCCTGGGTGCACAAGAGGATCAGTAAGCTCTGACACTATTCATAAGTGTTGGAGCTTTGCCTGGCAGAATGGTGCAAGATAAGGCAGGCAGGAGAGGCTGCTGCATGTTGAGTAAACTTCAGGGGGTGGACAGAGGGATCTGAAAAAGATTTCCTGGTAGAGGGAGAACAAAACCCCCTTCGGGTAGGAGGCGGCTCTAGGCCATAAATAACATGATCCCATTATAATTTCAGGAGATTCAGACATGAAATGTCCGTCAGGTCAGACATTAAAGTGATATTAACCACTTAAGGACCGCCGCATGCAATTATACGTCGGCAGAATGGCACAGTCGGGCACAATCACGTACCTGTACGTGCCTGCCTTCCAGGGGTAGGGGGGTCCGATCGGACCCCCTCCAGCTGGCTGTGGCGGTCCGTTTCGCTTCAGGAGCGATCCAGGATGAGGGGGGTGGCCGTTGGTTTCTGGCCATCCCCTCTCGATCGCTCCTGTCGAATGAGAAGCTTCCCCTGCCTGTGTATAGTAAAAGGCAGGAGGAAGTGATGTCACTCTCCTCGGGGCGGTCTTTTTGACCGGACTGCGAGGAGAGAAGACATAGTAAGTGTGCACCAACACTACACTGACATGTAGGTACACATAGGCACACTGTCACCCCCCGATCACCCTCCCCCCACCAGTCACAGTGTCACTGATTGCAGTGATCATTTACTGATCATTGCATTTAGTGTCAGTTGTAACTGTAAAAACTGTCAGGGCAGTTAGGTCCAGGGTAGCCCCCTACCCCCCCCCCCCATAAAGGTTTAACCCCCTGATTGCCCCTAGAGTTAACTCTTTCACCCCCTTTTCCCAGTGTCACTAAGCGGTCGTTTTTCTGATCGCTGCATTAGGGTCACTGGTGCCGCTAGGTAGCTAGTTATTTTTTAGGTTCACCGCCAGGTTTTTATAGTGTTAGGTACCCCCATATACTACCTAATAAAGATTTTAATCCCCTGATTGCCCCTAGAGTTAACCCTTTCACCAGCGACCACCGTATAAGTGTCACTGGTGACGCTGGATAGCCAGTTAGTTATTTAGGTTCCCCATCAGGTTTTTATATAGCGTCAGGGACCCCCCTATTCTACCTAATAAAGTTTTTAATCCCCCGATTGCCCCTAGTTAACCCATTCACCAGTGATCACCGTATAAGTGTTACGGGTGACTCTGGTTAGTTAGTTTGCTTTTTATAGCATCAGGGCACCCACCATTTATTACCCAGTAAAGGTTTAACCCCCTGATCACCCGGCGGGTGATATCAATTAGGTTTTAGGGTCAGATAGGGTCTGCGTTGCCCCAGGCAGCGCTAGGTTAGGGCCAGTACTGCCAACACCCACGCGCAAAGCATACACCTCCCGTAGTGGTATAGTATCTGAACAGATCAATATCTGATCAGATCTATACTAGCGTCCCCAGCAGTTTAGGGTTCCAAAAAAAACACATTGTTAGCGGGATCAGCCCAGATACCTGCTAGCACCTGCATTTTGCCCCTCCGTCCAGCCCACCCAAGTGCAGTATCGATCGATCACTGTCACTTACAAAACACTAAACACATAACTGCAGCGTTTGCAGTCAGGCCTGATCCCTGCGATGGCTGACAGTTTTTTTTGGTAGCGTTTTATATTTAAATCCTGAAGGCAGTGCTTGGTTTTCGGAGACCCGTACGTGGCTAGGCTCCCAAAAAGTCCCCCACATGTGGTATCCCCATACTCAGGAGAAGCAGCAGAATGTATTTTGGGGTATAATTTCACACATGCCCATAGCATGTGTGAGCAATATATCATTTAGTGACAACTTTGTGCAAGAAGAAAAAAAAGTTTGTAATATTCCCGCAACTTGTGGCAAAATATACAATATTCCATGGACTCAACATGCCTCTCAGTAAATAGCTTGGGGTGTCTACTTTCCAAAATGGGGTCATTTGGGGGAGGGGGGGGGGTTTTACACTATTTTGGCATTTTATGGCCTTCGAAACTGTGCTAGGTAGTGAGGAGTGAAATCCCAAAAAGTCCCCGTACTCAGGAGAAGCAGCAGAATATATTTTGGGGTGCAATTACACATATAACTATGGCATGTGTGAGCAATATAATATTTAGTGACAAACTTTTTGTAAACTTTTTTTTTCGGCATTATTCAATCACTTGGGACAAAAAAAAGTGTATATATATTTTCAATGGGTTCAACATGCCCCTCAGGAATTTCCTTGGGGTGTCTACTTTTCAAAATGGGGTCATTTGGGGGGGGGGGGGGTTTGTACTGCCCTGCCATTTAAGCACCTCAAGAAATGAGATAGGCAGTCATAAATTAAAAGCTGTGTAAATTCCAGAAAATGTACTCTAGTTTGTAGACGCTATAACTTTTGCGCAAACCAATATACACTTATTGACTTTTTTTTTTTTTTTTTTTTTTTTTTTTTACTAAAGACATGTGGCTGAAAACATTTTGGCCTAAATGTATGACTAAAATGGAGTTTATTCGATTTTTCTTATAACAAAAATTAGAATTTTTTATTTTTTTTTTAAAATCTTCAGTCTTTCCTTTTATATCGTAAAAAAAATAAAAATCACAGAGGCAAATACCATCAAAAGAAAGCTCTATTTGTGGGAAGAAAAGGACGCAAATTTCCTTTGGGGACAACATTGCATGACCGCGCAATTACCAGTTAAAGCAGTGCGAAATTGTAAAAAGACCTCTGGTCCTTAGGCTGACAATTGGTCCGGGACTTAAGGGGTTAAACCTAAAAGCAAAAATATTGCAGCATACCAATTCTACTCCAATTAGTTTTTCATTTGTTTTTAGGCTTCTTTCCCTCTGTTTTCACATGGTTATCTGACCAATAACACACCTCCTGCATTAGAGTCCCTCCACTCTGGTGAAGGAGCACAGGGTCACCTATTTTTTTTCCATTTGGGATCTATGATTTTACGATCCCCCCCCAACCTTTTTTTATTAAGAATTTCAAAAAACAAAGTGTAGAAACTTTTTGAAGAACTCTGGTACATAAAAAAATAAATAAATAAATAAATAAAAAAAAGCTGGTCATTGTAAGCACCACTGCCAGTATTAAATGGCTTGTTTTAACCCTCTAACTGCTACATCTGCAAGAGGGCCTGTTGGTTTGAGAAAAAAAATAAACACACAGACTTACTGTCCAGATCACGGACCAAATACGACACAAAAGGCAGCTACTGGCTATTGAACTTCCTTGTTTAGTCCTGTTTACGTCATCACCTTCAAAACCAATGGACTTTCAAACAGGCTTAGTCCTGTCGTGTGCGGCCAAGTTCGCTCGTTCAGAAAATCTGTCTAACCTAGTCCGTCGAAAAGTCCGGTCGCGTGTACGCAGCTTTAGAGGGACCATGCTCTGTAAGCATGCACTCTGTTTACAGAGGTCCAAAGGTCCCTCTGGGAAGAGAAAGGGAGGGTAGATCTGATGGATATACTATAAATATCAAACAATGGAATTAGTCTATACCAGATACATGCTCACCACAAATATTCGTCCCGTATATAATTTATATATATATATATATATATATATATATATATATATATATATATATATATATATATATATATATATATCCAAACCCCCCACCTCCAAAAAATGAATATTTTTGCGATATGGCACTGCATTATTTTAACTGACAATTGAACGGGTGCGCGACGTTGTACCCCGAATAAAATAAGATAGAAGATATCATTTTTTTTCCCACAATTAGAGCTTTCTTTTGGTGGTATTTGATCACCTCTGCGGTTTGTATGTTTTGCACTATAAAACAAAAAAAGAGACAATTTCGAAAAAAAACAAACACACACACACACACACACACACACACACACACACACACAATTTTTTACTTTCTGCTAGAATACATATTCCCCCTCCCCCCCGTCCCTCCAAAAAAAGTTAAAAAAGTCATCAATTTAGGCAAATATGTATTCTCCTACATATTTTTGGTAATGACTGAACAGTGTATTCTGATGGGGGTTATAGTCCCCACTGTCAAAATACAATTGTGCAGAGGTGGTGATCCCTGCATCCATATTGTGTAGCGATGTGGATGCAGGGATTCAGGAGTTTTTTTATTTTTGTTCAGCCCTCTGATTGAATGAAGAAAAAATAAATAAAAAATCATGGTGTGTACCCAGCTTTAGACTAAGAATCAAGGAGAAATAGCCAGCAGTTCAGTCGCTTTTTCTTGCAGTAATGTTGACGTATATGAGGGAAGGAAAAAAACACACAAGAAAACACACCAAAAGGAATTTAGTAAGACTGAAGCAGACAAGACTCTGGAGCATTGTGCATGGCAACCAATCAGCTTCTATAATTCATTTTCAAAACTTAACCGAACAAGTTGAAGATACAAGCTGATTGAATACTATGCTCGCCACCAAGTTTCCCCTAAACTCGAAGTTATGTACAGCTATGCATGTATAGCTACTCTAATAATCAATTTTCATTGCAAATTTCAACAGATTACAGTCTCTGGTACTCAGACATCATTTATTGATCTTCCCATTTGCAAATACATAAAGGTCATCACAAGCCAGAACATGCTGTGATGTAATTGAACCTAATGCCGTTAGCCAGTGTAGTTTTCATTACGCAACTATGAGAAGGTCAAGCAGCCGACAGGCAATATTGACAATATTATAGAGAAGTACTGTATCACCCATTAGCATGAATAGGGATGTTATGAAAGCAAAACTGACCCTTACTTCTAGGCATGAATGACCTTCAAATGTGTAGATTCTACTCAGATGTACAGGAAGCTCCTATTGTCAAGCTGTCGGTTTAATATAAATTGATCTGATAAGAAGCCACTACTATGATAACCTTCCATCTCACTGTTCACAGAAAAAAACAACCACTAAATAAATAAATAAAAAATTTATTATTGGTACTGCACATACAAAACTCTGAACAGCAAGTTCACAATGTACAAATGCCCTGCTAACAATCTAATCTGACCTGCAGTGTCGCCTGAGAGAAGAGTTGGCCATACAAATTTTAGCTGACCCCTGCTAAATTGGGTAGAATTTAAGTCGTGAGTGGCCTTGTACGCACCATTCGGATCCACAAAAGAAAAAAAGTAAAAATTATATTATTATATATATATATATATATATATATATATATATATATATATATATATATATATATATATATATATATATATTTTTTTTTTAAAGAGCCAGGCACAAAATGATTGTCCGAACAAATTAGGGTTTGGTAAGGGCAGAGTAAGTGAGGGTAGGGTGCAGGGGAGCTAGAAGTGGCTCTGGGAACACAAAGGGCAGAGAGCAGTGCCATCTACATTGGGGCAAAAAAGTATTTAGTCAGCCACCAATTGTGCAAGTTCTGCCACTTAAAAAAAAAAATACATACATACATACATACATACATACATACATACATACATACATATACACACATATATATTATATGAGGAGGCCTGTAATTGTCATCATAGGTATACCTCAACTGTGAGACAAAATGTGGAAACAAATACAGACAATCACATTGTCTGATTTTTGAAAGAATTTATTTGCAAATTATGGCGGAAAATAAGTATTTTGTCAATATCAAAAGTTCATCTCAATACTTTGTTATAAATCCTTTGTTGGCAAAGACAGAGGTCAAACGTTTTCTGTAAATCTTCACAAGGTTGTCACCAGTGACGTAAGTAACTTAGTTAAAATAAACGCAGTTACTTTAGAGGGCAACGAGTAATCTAACTGATTACTCTTCCCCTCATGGTAACGCCATTCCCATTACTTGGGTGGCGTTACCGTAATTGCATCTAGCGCCCGTGACCAGGTAGACGGGACTAGTGAAGGAGGTGAATGTCGCCGCCTCCATCGGCAAGATTGACACCTCGCTAGCACCCCAAAGTGCATAGCAGACCCTTATCTAAGCACGCAGCATGGCCGGTCAAGAAAGGGGGTGGGGATGAGTGAGCGCCCCCCCCCCCGAGCTGTACCAGGCCGCGTGCCCTGAACATGGGGGGGTGCTTTAGGGAAGGACCTTGTCTGCCCATGTTGATGAGAGCAAGGGCCTCATCCGAACAACCCTGGCCTTTGGTTGTCGGGGTCTGCGGGCGGGGGCTTATCAGAATCCGGGAGCCCCCTTCAATAAGGGGGACCCCAGATTCCGGCCCCCTACCCTATGTGAATGAGTATGGGGTATGATGTACCTCTAACCATTCACCTAGGGAACAAAAAGTGTACATAAAACAAAAAACACAAGCAATCGGCTCCGGGGGTTTTCTTCCATCTTCGGGGGTCTTCTTCCGACTTCTCCCGCTCTCTCCGGTTCTTCTGGGCTCCTCTGCCATCTTCTTGTAGCCCTTTTACTAGCGCAGGAGCACGGTCTCCTCCATCCTTCTCTCTTCTTCCAATGTGGACACAACGCTCTCTCCCACTGTAATGCCATGTGAGCGCTGCGCAATCACTTATATTAGGAATGGGGCGTGGATACCAGGTGATGTCACATGGTGGCCGCCCCTCATGACGTCACACTCCCAGCATGCCTCGGGACCTGAAGTCATAAGGGGCGGGGCTGCCGTGTGACATCACTCGGTGACCACACCCCATTCCAAATATAAGTGATTGCGCAGCGCTCACATGGCATTACAGTGGGAGAGAGTGTTGTGTCAACATCGGAAGAAGAGAGAAGAAGGTAGAAGGACAGAGGAGACCAGGCTCCTCCGCTAGTAAAAGAGCTACAAGAAGATAGCGGAGGAGCCCAGAAGAAGAACCGGAGAGAGCAGGAGAAGAGGCCGAACAGAGCGGAGAAGTCAGAAGAAGATCCCCGGAGCCGATTAATAAATTACTTAAAAAACCTGTGTTGTGTGTGTTTTTTTTTTTCTTTTTTTTTCTTTTTATGTACACTTTTTTTCCCCCAGGTGAATGGGTAGTACTCATTCACATAGGGTAGGGGGCCCGGAATCTGGGGGCCCCCCTTATTAAAGGGGGCTCCCAGATTCTGATAAGCCCCCCGTCCGCAGACCCCAACAATCAACTGCCAGGGTTGTCGGGAAGAGGTCCTTGTCCTCATCAACATGGGGACAAGGTGCTTTGGGGTGGAGGGGCCTCAGGGCCCCCCCCTTCCCCAAAACACCCCCTATGTTGAGGGCATGCGGCCTGTATGGCTTGGGGGGGGGGGGGGGGCGCTCGCTCGTCGCACCCCCTTTCCTGACCAGCCGGGCTGCGTGCTCGGATAAATGGTCTGGTATGGACTTTGGGGGGACCCCACGCCTTTTTTTTTCCAGTGTAGGGGTTCCCCTTTAAATCCATACCAGGCGACGCGGCTAGCGAGGTGTCAATCTCACCGAGATGGCGACATTCACTTCCCTCGCTAGTCCCGTCTATAGAATATTTAAAAAAAGTCAGTTTCTAAGTAACTAATTACTTTTCCAATGTAGTAACCGAGTTACTAACGCAATTACGTTTTGGGAGAAGTAATTTGTAACTTAATTAAAATTACTTTTTTAAAGTAAGATGACCAACACTAGTTGTCACACACTGTTGCTGGTATGTTGGACCATTCCTCCATGCAGATCGCCTCAAGAGCAGTGATGTTTTGGGACAGTCGGTGAGCAACATGGACTTTCAACTCCCTCCAAAGGTTTTCTATGGGGTGGAGATCTGGAGACTGACTAGGCAACTCCAGGACCTTGAAATGCTTCTTACGAAAGTCACTCCTTCGATCACCCAGGATCACTGTCATGCTGAAAGACCCAGCCACGTTTCATCTTCAATGCCCTTGCTGATGGGAGGAGGTTTGCACTCAAAATCTCACAATACATGGCCCCATTCATTCTCTCATGTACACGGATCAGTCGTCCTGTTCCCTTTGCAGAGAAGCAGCCCCAGCATTCTCTCTCCTTTCAAACATGAGTTGTGTTTCTACCAAACAGTTCTACTTTGGTTTCATCTGACCATATGACATTCTCCCAATCCTCTTCTGGATCAACCAAAGCTCTCTAGCAAACATCAGATGAGCCCGGACATGTACTGGCTTAAGCAGGCGGACACATGTAGATCAGTGGCCCGGACATGTACTGGCTTAAGCAGGCGGACACATGTAGAGCAGTGGCCCGGACATGTACTGGCTTAAGCAGGCAGACACATGTAGATCAGTGGCCCGGACATGTACTGGCTTAAGCAGGCGGACACATGTAGAGCAGTGGCCCGGACATGTACTGGCTTAAGCAGGCAGACACATGTAGATCAGTGGATCAAGTCATCCCCCTTACCTCTCCATGGGCTCCATTGTCCATCTGATTAGGGCTCTCCCCAGCACCAGGCAGACAGTATTATTCAGGAGTCCTGCCACGCAGCTGCTCCTCGGTATTCCCTGCTGGGAGGTCAGCCAACAGCCACTGTACCACTCCCATCCTCCGCACCGTGCACTGGCCTTCCCCCGTTATCACACACAGGCATCCAGAGGGGCAGTACCAAGGGGGGGGGGGGAGTTGTAGGGTGCTGCAGAGAGGAAGCAGAGATGTAGGCAACAGGCTACAGCAGAGACCCTCGGGACGGCGAAGTAATAATTTTGCACCCAGGGCAATAGTATCGGCTGCCCACCTAATGCTATACCACTGGGTGGCGGGGGTGGCGGGGAAACCATTAAACATATTGGAAACTGTTTGTTTGGTCATTAATAAGTAATTTGTGTTTACATAATACAATTGTGACTGTGTGCTAGAATATCTCTTTGTTGATATTTCTAAAGGTTAATTTCTCTACTTTACATAATAAATCCACATGTCGAGTACATAAAGTATTAGTGCTGGTTCACACCATATGTGTAGCAATTCATTGGCTCATAGCCTATCACTGGAAATCTCCCTCAGTTCTGATAAATCAATTAAAAACAAGAATTAGTTCAATTAGTTCAATTTAAAAAAAAAAAAAAAAAAAAAAAAAAAAAATCTCACTTATACAACTCTATACAATTTTATAATAAAAAAATAAAAAAAAATGGGACTCTTGGTTCTCACATGGAGATGTATTGTTCAGACATCCAAAAGAATGAAAGAAGTTTGTGCAAATTTATATTACACACACACACACACACACACTACTGTACAGACATTCATTTGTACCCTTGACAGACAGATCTGTAACCCTCGATAGATTGTATCAATATATTTTCTACTTGGCAATTTTTCAATAATTATATAACTGAATAACCTTTATATGTTATTTTTACTGTAACTGAAACCTCTTATTGTACCACAATTTAACCTCAAAAGTTTGTAAACAAAAAAAATTAAATAACGTATTAGTGCTATTATTTAAAATATATTATATAGATGCTAAACAGAAAGCTTTCTGCTGAACCGGCCACATTTTGATACGTGTGTATGAAGCTTTAGGCCGCGTACACACGCGCGGACTGTTGGCCCAACTTTGTCCGTCCAACAGTTTGAGCGAACAGTCCGCTCAAACTTAGCATGGACGGACATGGCCACACACGACGGACGAACAGTTTGCTGAAACCGTGCGCGATGACGTGAACGGCACGTACGACGGGACGAAAAATACGACGTCCTATACACTGCAATGCAACCTTCCGACGTGGAAATCCTTTCTGAGCATGCGCGAGACTTAGTTGGCCGAACAAGCCTACACACGAGCGAACAGTCCGCTGAAACCTTGTTTCAGCGGACAGTTTTTCGGAATTTCCGTAAGACCTTGTTCGGCCAACTGTCCGCTGAAACTGTCCGCTGAAGCCCCACACACGAGCGGACTGTCCGCCCAAACACTGTTCAGCGGACAAGGTTGGGCGAACAGTCCGCGCGTGTGTACGCGGCCTAACACTTATGAACAAAGTTATCAGCCATTGTTTTATTGCTAACCTAGCACACTCTGAAAGTGACATTGTGTGAAATGTTGTAGTGGTTTTCTTTTCAAACTGTGTCTGATACAGCAGATCATGTCATATATTTTTTTTTCCTCATTTAGATTGTAGTTAAACACAAATGTTAAAATCTCATGTAGGCTGTAAAGGTGACAACCCTTGGTTGTGAAGCTATGGTCTCCTGTGGAAGCTCTTTTATTTGCAGAAGCTGTTGGCTGCCGGCCAGCCTCATACTATGGGTGCCATATATTTTCTTTGAACTTTGTGTATACACTGCTCCTCCACCACCCCTGCCCATTGAAATCAATGAGCACTGCTTCAGAAGCGCCTGCAAAGCACTTCGGCAGCGGCGTTTTGCGGGCGCTTTTAACCCTTTATTTGGCCGAAAAGCACCGATAAAATTAGTGGCTCTTTACCGCTTACGTGCCCCAGTGTAAAAATAGCCTTAGATCTATAGTTCATTTACCCTCTCATACAATACAAAAAACTGTCACAAACACACATTAATCATAAATTAATAAATTTACTTTAACAAATATCTTACCAGCACACTCCTCGAACATTTGTATTTCCTGAGGAGTTTAGTTTGCTTAAGGTTTAATCTGTGGCATTTTGCTTCTCTCTTTAATAAGATTTCAATGCGTGGTGTTATTTTCATTTTTGGCCTCAAGCGAACTTTGCGATTATCAGGTGTAAAAATCTGGAAGCAGAATGGGCATATTCCTTTTTTTTCACGTGTTACTGCTGCAAGAATACATAAAGATGTGACATTTATAAAAGTAACATTGCAAAAAGGCACTTTAATGTAAAGCAGAACTTATTCAGATGAGAAAACTGATGGCTTTATTCTCTCTAAAAAACTTTTGTCAAAGAATGGATGTAACAGTGACAAGGCTTTTCAAGGTGTGAATTTTTAATTGAAGTGTAAAATTTAAAGAAGAGAAAAAAAAATGATCAAGTAGTGCTTTAGATACGATTTTATTAGATACTTATAATATTGTGTTCTACCACTGCATACTATACCAGCCCAGCACACCAAAGGGTATGGATATAAACAAAATTTGCATAGCTGTTCGTCCATCGAAGCTGCATCTAAATTCTGTGTGAATGAGGCAAATCAAATGTTCTCTTTGATTTTCTACTACTATTGTGTGAATATGGAAACCTAGATACTAGACAGCGCTAGGGTATAATGCAGTATCTTCTGCATTTACACATTCAAATTATAGAGAACTTAGCCTGAGAACATTACACTTACCCTATTCAAACAGAACAAATTGAAATGTAGTTTCAATGGACGTACAGCTATGCAATTTTTTGTTTTTATATATTACATAAAAAAAACACAAGTATAAGGGTTGGTATGTATTCCACAAGATATGTCATTAGCCTACGAGCCCCTAAAAAGTTAAAGTGGTTGTAAACCCCAGTTATGAAATTTGAACAAAGCACATACAGTATATATCTGTAGTGTTTACTTAACTCTCTCCAGAGCTCTAAGTGCTTCTTTCCTCTGTTATCAGCTTGAGTCATTTCTGACAAGTTATGATGAGGAGGGAGCTTAGCACTGAACTTGTCTATTCAGAATGCAGCTCTACATCCTTCCTTTGCTCCTGTGTGCCTTTCCTCCAATCAGCTCTCACTCAGTATAACTGCAGCTTTTCACCCCCTCCTCTGTGATACTAACAGAGTAAGAATTTTGAAACAATTCTGCCCTTCTGAAGGGGTGTAGCGAAGAGAAGACTGCAGACAAACAAGTAAAACCTATGTAGGAGTTGTTTTACCCCAGCGTATCACCTGAGGCCAGTCACTTCACTGAGTATACGAGAGGGTTTACAACCACTTTAATAGTGGTTATATTTTCTTTAGCATCAGGGAGGCATTTCCAAGTAGCCTCTAACCAGGCCCTGGGGAGCAGGGTTAGAGTTTTCTCTTGAAGATCAAGGACAGGGATAGGGATAGGGATAGGGATAGGGACCTCCCCCAGGTCAGGAAGTGTGGCTTCCTTCCACCCAAGTGTGCTTGCCAACTGAACTAAAACAGCTCCTACACTTCGCTAACCCTAACTTGACAGGGGTTAAGTCCTATCCCAGATGGTTTTGACTGGACATATACTTCAGAACAAGTAGATTAGGACTCCAAGTAGTTTAACCGGTTCCCGACCAGCGCGCGCTGATGTACGTTGGCAAAATGGCACGGGCAGGCATATTGGCGTAAAGGTATGTCCAATCTTTAATGCCGCCCTGCCATCGCGAGCGCGCCGCCAGCGGTGCGCTCGCGTGCTGCTCGGGGTCCCCGTGAGTCCAGTCGCGGGTCCCGCGGATTCGATCGCCGTGGGCATACCCGCAATAGTCTCACGAGGTGGCTGAACGAGAAAATGCCATTGTAAACAGCATTTCCCCATTCTGCCTAGCAACTAGTGAAGCTGATCTCTGCTCCATGTGATTGGAGCAGAGATCAGTGTTCACTAAATTAAAGCCCAGCCCCCAACAGTTAGTAACACACCCCTACACTGCCACCCACTGGTTAACCCCTTCACTGCCAGTGTCATTTACACAGGAATCACTGCATTTATATAGCAGTGATTGCTGTATAAATGACAATGGTCCCAAAAATGTGTCAAAAATGTCCGATGTGTCCGCCAGAATGTCGCAGTCACAATAAAAAAAAAAAAAAAAAAAAAAAACGCTGATCGCCGCCATTACTAGTAAAAAAAAAAAAAAAATATTAATAAAAATGCCATAAAACTATTCCCTATTTTGTAAACGCTATAACTTTTGTGCAAACCAATCAATTGCTTATTGGGATTTTTTTTACCAAAAATATGTAGAAGATTGCGTATCAGCCTAAACTGAGGGGGGAAAAAAAGGTTTTTTTTTTGTTTTTATTTATATATTTTTGGGGGATATTTATTATAACAAAAAGTAAAAAATAATGTGTTTTTTTTCAAAATTGTCGCTCTATTTTTGTTTATAGCGCAAAAAATAAAAACCGCAGGGGTGATCAAATACCACCAAAAGAAACCTCTATTTGTGTGAAAAAAAGGACGTCAATTTTGTTTGGGAGCCACGTCACATGACCGCGCAATTGTCAGTTAAAGTGACGCAGTGCCGAATCGCAAAAAGTGGTCTGGTCTTTGACCAGCAAAATGGTCCGGGGCTGAAGTGGTTAAAAAAAAATAAAAAATATTGAAAAATCCACATCCCTGTTAGATAAGTACTCTGAGAGCTGGCCAACATATTTTGATGATTATTATAAAACGCATTTTCAACTGTGCCAGTTGATGGGACAAACAATAACAATGTCAAAATGGCTCATAGTAGGAACCTTCGTTAAGAAGTGCATAATAAAAGGTGAAAGTTTACCACTTGCAGCCACACTATGTGCAGATATTTTGCCATAACTTGGCTGTGGAATTAATAATTTCATTTCTCAAAATATACTCACTTTTTGGAACAGGACAAACAGACCTGGAAGAAAAAAAAAAAAAAAAAAAAAAAAAGTATAGAACAACATGAATACAAAAGCCAAAAATTTAGGACAACTACTGTATGCAGTAAACTGCGTTTTTCTGCACAAGAACAATGCTGATCATCACTAGGACACAAAGAAAAAACATTGTCTCACAACACAGCAGTGCGTTGTAAAAAATACTGCGCTGCAAAAAAAAAAAAAAAAAAAAAAAAAAAAATGAATTCATAGAATTGTTGTTAAAGTAAAATCTGCCTTTGGTTAGTATGCATAATAATGAAAACTTTAATATTATTGCCGATTGTCTGATTACAAAAAAAAAATAGTCCAATCCAGATAATCGGCATTCCTCCTGAGCTTTACTGACAATGGTGTGCCTATCGTGTGCCTATGCACCCAAATGTGGCTGCTCACCGGCACTTCTTGCTCATTCATGTCTTTATGGACCTTGCTTTGTGCACTGGTCCAAATAATGTGGTGGCGGGGGGAAAATCATGGTGTGGGGTTGTTTTTCAGGGGTTGGGCTTGGCCTCATAGTTCTAGTGAAGGGAACTCTTAAGGCGTCAGCATACCAAGAAATTTTGGACAATTTCATGCTCCCAACTTTGTGGGGACTCTTTTGGGATGGCTCCTTCCTGTTCCAACATGACTGCACACCAGTGTTCAATCAAGGCCCATAAAGACATGGATGAGCGAGTTTGGGGTGGAGGAACTTGACTGACCTGCATAGAGTCCTGAACTTAACCCGATATAAAAAAAAAAAAAAAAAAAAAGCATTCTATGTTTTACATTTTTCCCACTGTGTTAACGTTGGGGCTTCCGCCTTCTTCCAATTCAGCACTATTGTCTTTTTAGCATAAAAAAGCAACAGACCCACCTGTATTCTCCTTCCTATAGGGGTGATATTATTCCCTACTAGTCCTAATAGGCAGATCTCTGCCTCTTGATTTAAAGTGACTGATGTTACTACAGTAATTACTCTCAAAACCTCCCTCCAGAATATCACTTTCTTTGGACAAGACCAGAATATGTGGATGAAATTTCCTGGAATACCTGCACATCTCCAACAGTTTTGAGAATTCATTGAAAATATTTTTTATAATTTGTATTTCTATGTGTTATTTTATCTTGTATTAATTTATCTGCAGGGATAATAGTATTTGGAGTGGAGATCTCCATATCTCCTCCTAGTTTTGATCTACTAATGTTGGAACATCTCTTGTCCAGCTTTCACAAAGCTTGCTTATATCTGAAAGTGTCGTTTTTGGTAAGTAGCTATATAAAATCCTTACCATTTGCTCTAATTCTGTTTCTATCAATTGTGGAATCCCCTCCATGAACTGAGCCAATAAATCATGGACCAACTGCATGTATCTAAAAGTGTAGTTCCCAGGTATATTCCAACATTTTCTTATTTCGGCAAATTAAATAATTCTCCCTTCCAGTACAACTTGTGACAGTTTTTTAATTCCAAATCTAGTCCATGCCCCTGGATCTTGGATGGAATCCAAATGTGGGAGCTCTGGATTTCTCCATAATGGAGTGTTTGGGGATAAATTCCCTCTCGAATGGTCCACTTTTGCCAAGGCTGCTCTCCATATTTTTACTGTCGTAATCATCGAGGGAGTCAGATCTGGCCTATATTTTAATCCACGGAATGGCAACGACTGCAGTGCCTCCACTGACTGGACCAAACCCGATAGAACACCTTTGGGATGAATTAGAGCGGAGGCGGTGAGCCAGGCCTTCTCGTCCAACATCAGTCCCTGACCTCACAAATGCACTTCTTGAAGAATGGTGAAACACTCCTAAACCTTGTGGACAGCCTTCCCAGAAGAGTTGAATCTGTTATAGCTCAAAGAGTGGGCAAACGCAATATTGAACCCTACGGACTAAGACTGGAATGCCATTAAAGTTCATGTGCGTGTAAAGGCAGGTGTTACAATACTTTTGGTAATATAAATACTGTACATACACTGTCATCAGTCAGTGTCCCTATTCATTGCCATCCACTCACAGTGTCCCTGATCACCGCCACAGTGTTCCTGATGACTGCACCAACCTATGTAATGCCAGCAACAGTGTTCCTTTTTACTGCCACACCATTCACAGTATAATTTACCTCAATACACTAAATAGTTAAAATGATACATAAAGTTTAATGAATGCCAAAGTTGCAAAACTGGGTTTCGGTGTTTCACTAGCATTAAGTGCCCGTTCACACTACCGCGACTTGTCAGGCGACTTAGCCGCCTGACAAGTCGCGCTCCGTTCTGTACTATGGAACCGTTCTAATAGGAGCGACTCAAGTCGCTCCGACTTAGAAAAAGGTTCCTGTAGTATTTTCGGGGCGACTTCAGGCGACTTGCATTGACTTCTATACAGAAGTCATTTTGCAAGTCGCCGCTGAAGTCGTGTGCAGGTCGCGTCTGTGAGACGCGCTGCAAGTCGCGTCGCCCCTGTGTGAACGGGCACTTACCCCTTCCTGCTCACCCTAGTGTACATGAAACAGTTCTTGAAGAGGAGCTGCAGTCAAAAAAAAAAAAAAAAAGGAAGGAAGCGCGTGTGTGTGTGTGTATATATATATATATATATATATATATATATATATATATATATAAAAAAAGGTCAACATCTTCAAAAGCTGTACACATTAACCCATCCAGGGATCCAGCGATGTTGGCACCCAGCATCGTAAGGGAAACTGGCCTTTTCGGCTTCACAGCCCGGTTTCCTACTGTGCACTCACTCATCGCGCTGCGCTTTGCAAATGGTCCACACTCTTCTAGGACCTGTGCGTTTCCCATGAGGCTGGAGGGGGGGGGGGGGGGGGGATTTGGAGAAGCTGAACCTCCTTGTAGCTCGCCACAGCGATCTGGGCAGTAAGTCGAAGTGAGTACCTATCAAAATCAGGTACCCGCTCCCCCAGAAAAGTGGCAAATGTGGCAGTGGAGGGTGCAACCAAGAGGAGCTTCCCCTTTTGGGTGGAGCTCTGCTTTAATGACGAGTATTGATGGGCTTGGGCGTGTTCGGATGAGCCCACCAGGAAGCCAACACTGCACACCGCCATAGGCAGCATGTGTATGTGCAGCTGCCAGTCAGAAAATGCCTATGATTGGTGGAGTGCAGTGACGGGTTCCTGGCGGGCTCAATCTAAACACGCCCAAGCCCATCGCTAACGACCAGAGGTCAGAAACTAGTGGTAATCATGCGATTACAAGTGTGCAGAGCGCGGTGGTCAAATTATTGGAAGTCGGTTCCCACCAGCTACCGATCTTTAGTCCTCCACACATAAACATCGGCCACCCATCAAGGAATATGTGTTGTGAGGTCATAAAGGAGTTAAGGTTTGTTTCCCTTTTACCATGAAGTAGTTAACATAATAAAAGTACAGTGTGCCGCTAGAAATCAGCAGCCACCTCTGTGCATCATTAATGACAAGCTGCTACAATCCCCATACACAACCATGTGAACGTAACACGTGGCCATAAGTCCTGTGACCGCTCCGCACAGCTTGTCATCATAAAGCACACGAAGCTCACACACTATGAACTCACAGGAGATGCCGAGACAGCCCCGGACACAAATCTTTCACCACCACTGCCGCTCTCTTTAGGAACTTTTCCGTCATGGTCTTATCGGAGAATAATACAACTTGCACACCCAGAATATAGGACCTTACATGACGTCCCCATCACGTGGCCAGTTTAGACCAATGAGCAGGCTGGACTATGCAGCTGTTTCCTGTTTTGGTTTGTAAATTCGCTGGGACAAAATATGTGTTTAGTTACAATACAGCGCAGGCGCCGTCTGCGAGACTCTGATCGTAAAATGTGTTTATGGGATCACATTTTTATTGCTATATTTTCCTTGAGATAACAAATGTGCAGGGTTTTATAGTTTAATAATACCTATAGTTATCCTAAAGGGACTGTACATTTACATTGTAATCATCATAATCTTTGTTGCGTAATATTCATGTATCCGCCTAAATACAATTTATTAACCATTTCAGCTCCAGGACATTTTTGCTATTCGTCAACGCTGTACCCAAACAAAATGTATCGATTTTTTTTTTCACACAAATAGATCTTTCCTTTAGTGGTGTTTGATCACCTCTGCTTTTTTTATTTTTGCGATCTACTAACTAAAAAAAACAAAAATTAAAAAAAATATATATTTTTTTTACTTTCTGCTATAAAGCATATCCAATACATAAAAAACAACTAATTTCCTAATACATTTTGGCCAAAATGTATTCTGCTACATGTTTGTGATAAACAAAAATCCCAATATGTTTATGATTGGTTTGTGTGAAAGTTATAGTGCCTACAAACTATAGTATGAATACTGGAATTTTTTTTTTTTAATACTGTTAATGGCGACAATCAATGACTTATAATGGTACTGCGTAGTGCAGTGGGCAATCTGGCGCTAACTGCCATTGGGGGAACTGACTAACTGCCGTGACAATAATACAGTGATTAATGGTAATTAATATACACTGTACCTTTGTCCCCATCAGGATCCTAACGCCCTGGGGGTTTCAGGGCAAGGCCCTCTGATTTTAGAGGGCTTGTGTACCCGTTGCACTTTTTTGTTACTGATTAAAATCGTGTTCGATTAATCAATTTTTTTTAATCAATTAATCAACTAATTTCGATTAATTATAACACACATACAGATCCAACTACTTTTAGCTGATCTCCTTGCATTGCAACTCTGCATTAGTCAGTGGTAAATGTGGTATACACTATACAATCACCCGACACTAGTTAGTTTCCACAATTCATGACTTAACTTCACAGTTCACACAAATACGTTTTAAATTCAAGCTGAACTGACGTAAGTAATTTTTTCCCACAGTAGCGTGACAATCCCTCTACCTCCGGTCTAACTAATCACTCAAACCTTATGGCATGGACCCCTGTGTAAGCAGGTGGTCATGCAAGTGGGTATCAAAAGGGTTAACACGGACCATAAACTTCTCTCACATCTCTTTAGATCTCAGCAAGAACATCATGGGTAGAAAGAAAAGATCTAAGTGCTCAATGCTCAAGTATAAGATTTATTTTTTGTGTTCAAACACAAACTACTCACATAAAGATGATAAAAACACAGCATGTAGAACAGCAGCGGTTGACGTCATGCGTAGCTTCTCCCCTGTACGCTTTAAATTTAATCAGAACTTCAACGTCACCGGACTCCTCCCCCCTTCCCTTCGTTAACAGACGGAGGCACTTGGGGAAGGGGGGGGGGGGGGGTCCAGTAACGTTGATGTCCGTGACGTCACCGGATCTCCGCAGGAACTCCTTGAAGACCCGGAAGCTGGCAGAGAGGTCAGTACCGATAAAAAGAATTTTAAACGATCAAAAAAATTAATCGAGGAATTAATCTTTAATTTCCACAGCCCTACTTTTTTGTTTCACTCCTTATGTGTGTGCAAATTTTTTTGGCACCGGGTGAAGTTTTTGAGTGTGTTTCACACGCCACGGGGCTTTCAAGAAAAAAAAAAAAAAAAAGTGGTGCATACACCACTCCTACAGCGCCGCTGCCCATTGAAATCAATGGGCAGTGCCGACAAATGCGCCACTGCTAGTGGCTGAAAAATATACATATACATGTAAATCTGCATTTGTAGCATACTGTATGTTTGTAGCGCACCCACCTTAAAGGATAAGTTCACCTTTTGTAACATGTTATACCCATATTCAGGGTGTAACATGTTACAAATCCACCGGCTCCCGCATCTCCCCAGCATCTCAGGCAGTGGGGAATCTGCAGAGAACGCAGCCATGCAGGGCTCACGCATTCACAGAGTTCTGTGAATTAAGAACGACAAGATCTGTTGAGCACTGTGGTAATTCATTGATGCTTCCTATTAATGTGTAACTCCTTTGGCCGTACGATGTATGACAAAACAGCTTACACACAGAGCCTGCAAGAGCCCTGCATAGCTGGCATAGTTTCCAACAGTCCCGATTTTCCAGCGATAATCCTGATTTTGGGACCCTCGTCCCGATGTTTGGCTCTGCAGCAGTTCCAACTCCTGGCTCCAACAAAATGGCCACCAATGCCGCGAGAGCTTACCCCTTGTGTTCAGCTACCTCTCCTCTCATTCCTCGTGTTCGGTGGAGAGGGGGGGGCCAATCAGTGCAGCCAGTGAATCGGCTTCTCTCTTCACAATTCTCCAGCCTGGGTTAGCTGCACGGATCGGCCCCTCCCCTCTCCATTGAACACGAGGAACAAGAGGAGATGTAGCTATACTGCAGCCAACACTCCATCTGCAGCCAACACTCCACTGGGAGGACTGATTTAAGAGGCACTCCACTGGGGGCACTGATTTAAAAGGGACTCGCTGGGGACACCTGATTTAAGAGGCACTCCGTTGGGGGCCACTGATTTAAGAGGCACTCCGTTGGGGACACCTGATGTAAGAGGCACTCTACTGGGGACACTGACTGCTGGGGACACCTGATGTAAGGGACACTCAGCTGGGGACACCAGATGTAAGACACTCTGCTGGGGACACCTGATGTAAGAGGCACTCCGCTGGGGACATGATGTAAGAGCATACTTGCCGATATTTTCCCAGGACAATCCTAATTTTGGGACCCTTGTCTCGATCGGAGCTAGTCCAGATTAATTTCCCAGGATTTTGCCTTTGTCCTGAGAAAATCAGGAATTTTTCAGAAAAAACGGGCGGCGGGCTACAAAAAGATGCCCGCTACCGCCGTCACGAGTATCATTTCCCCTTGTGTTCAGTGGAGAGGGGAGGAGCAGCCAATCAGCCTCTCCACTGAACACACACAAGAAAGCCAGCAACTGTAGTTGCCGCGCTGCTGGGGGACACAGATTGCTCTGTAAGGAGGGCTCTGCTGCTGCTGCCAGGGACACTGAAGTAAGGAGAGCTCTGTTGCGGGGGATACAGATCACTCTGTAAAGAGGGCTCAGCTGCTGCTGCCAAGGACACTAAGGTAAGGAGGTTGCTGCCAGCTGCTGGGGACACTGAAGTAAGGAGGGCTCTGTTGCTGGGGGCACAGATCTGTAAGGAGTGCTCCGCTGCTGGGGGACAGCAGATGTAAATAAAGGAGGGCTCCGCTGCCAGGGACACCAGATGTAAAGGAGGGCTCCACTGCCAGGGACACCAGATGTAAGGGGGGGCTCTGCTGCCAGGGACACAGATCTGTAAGTAGGGCCTCTGCTTCTGGGGGCACCTGATGTAAGGATGGACTCTGCTGGGGGCACCTGATGCAAGAACAGACTCTGCTGGGGGCACCTGATGTAAGAACGGACTCTGCTGGGGGCACCTGATGTAAGGACGGACTCTGCTGGGGGCACCTAATGCAAGGACAGACTCTGCTGGGGGTACTCTGCTGGGGGCACCTGATGTAAGGACGGACTCTGCTGGGGGCACCTAATGCAAGGACAGACTCTGCTGGGGGTACCTGATGCAAGAACAGACTCTGCTGGGGGCACCTGATGTAAGAACGGACTCTGCTGGGGGCACCTGATGTAAGGACGGACTCTGCTGGGGGCACCTAATGCAAGGACAGACTCTGCTGGGGGTACCTGATGGCATCTCGTGGCAGGCGATGTGGCTGGTGACATGCTCAGGTGTCCCACTGATTTTGGATTATGGTAAGTTGAATGCTTTCATTCTATATTACAATGTAATAATAGTAATAATGCGCTTCAATCATCCTGACACCACAACAAGCATGGTCCTGGGATGATTGAAGCGCTAACACCAGGTGTTTGGAGTATGTTGTTAAACTCTGCATTACACATTTCTATTGTGGTGTAGGATCTGGGCCTGCTGTCCCTCTATCCCTCTTTCCTTCCTTCTCTCTCCTTCCCTCTTTCTTTCCTTTTTTCTCTCTCCCTCCCTCTTTTCCCTTTTATTTCTCCATCTCTCATTCATCTGAGACTCTAACCTCACCCCTATTTGAGCCACGCCCATATAAGCCACGCCCACCAGTTCACATAAACCACACCCATTTTCACTCTTTCTTGCTATGTCACGCCTACAAACGCATGTCCCATCCCCTAATTGTAACAAGACTCTGCCTACAGCCAAAAAAGTGTCCCTATAATTTTTTTTTTATAATGTTGCCAATTATGAGCTGGGGGCAATGCTTTCCAGGCTCCCAATAAAAAATAAAAATAAATGCACATTTCTTTATCTGTGTATGCTCCCTGAGGGGGCAATACAGGGCCCAACATATCCTATCACCCGGGGTGGCCTGTGTGTACTGCCTGAGGGAGGACTACAGTGTCCAGCATGTCCTACCAACCTGGGGAGGCCAGTGTATATTGCCTGAGGGAGGACTACCGGGCCCAGCATATTCTGCCAACCGGGGGAGGCCTGTTTATACTGCCTGAGGGGGCACTACAGGGCCCAGTATGTCCTACCAAGTGGGGACATCTGTGTGAACTGCCTAATGTGGCATTACATGACCCAGCTGATATAGGAGAGTGTGTTTGCACTGCCCAATCTCCTGCTCTGTTACACTACAAGGCTTAGCAGTGGAGGAGTGTGTGCACTGCCAGATCCCAACTCTTCTTTATCTGCTACTACAAGGCCTAGCCACCCATTTAGAGCCTATGCGCTCTGCCAGCATCCAACTCTGCCTCCTGTGGCACTACATGGCTCAGCATCTCCTGGTAATGGAGGAGAGTGTGTGTGCACTGCTGCTTCCCGGATTTCCTCCTGTGGCATTCCAGCATATCTGGAGAGATGAACATGGCGACTTTTAGGTTGGATAAGACAGGTTGACTATATCTGTGTTTGTACAGAATGATGGTCAGGGTTATAGAATCATTTTTAGGAATAGTAGTTAAAGTGGATGTCCAATCAAAACCTAACTCAAAAGATCTGGGTGTCCTAGTAGATCACAGACTCAGTAATGGCATGCAATGCCAAGCTGCAGCAAGCAAACTAGCAGAATATTAGCATGCATAAAAAGGGATTTACACCAGAGGTAAAACTATAATTTTTTTTTAAAACTCTGGTTTAGCGACATGTGGAGTATGCTGTCCACTTTTGTTCACCAGTCCCCGGGAGAGAGGTGCAGGGTTCTGGAGAGAGTCCAGAGAAGGGCAAAAAAAGTTAATAAGGGAACTGGAGTACCTCATTTACTAGCAATGACTACAAACATTAAACAGATTTTCTCTGGAGAGGAGGAGATATGATAGTGATATACACACACACACACACACACACACACACACCTCAATGGCGATTCTAGCATGGGGAATAAACTATTTAGTCTCAGGGAATGGAAGAAGACACGCTGCCATTCAATGAAATTGGAGAAGCGGTTTAACCTTAAACTGCGTAGGGAGTTTTTCACTGTCAGAGCGGTAAATATGTGTAATTCACTTCCACAATTGGTGGTGTCAGTGAGAAGTATAGATAGTTTAAAAAAAAACTTTTGGATGGGTATCTTAGTGAACACAGCATACAGGGATAGGGGAAATTATTTTTGACCTGAACACACACACCCACACAGGTTAAACTGGATGGATGGGAGTCTTTATTCAACCTTACTAATTACGTAACACATGGCAAAGGAAATCATGTCATATTTTGGCATGTTGCTCGTTGCACGCTTTTTACTGTGCGTTTTGTGGCTCATCTTTTCATATGCAAAATGTGTGTTTGCTTCTGTATTTGGTGTGCTATTAACAATTAATAGCACCAAAAACACAACTAGTTAATTTTAGTTGTTTAAAGGTGACTATACAGTCTGATTGTACAATCTTCTTTAGATTTACCAAAACCATATAATAGGAGGACACACTATTCAATCACTCACTATCCAATCAGGCAGGCCCTTGTACTACAAATTAACATATATCCTATGCAGTGCTGTGGTAAAAGAAAACTATATGATCAAGTGCACTATGAAAATTATTCTGAAAAACAAAAATGAAGTGTAAAAGTGCCAAACAAATATACAATTCATATAATAACACAAACTGATGGTAAGCCCCATAAACATGCTTGTGACAGAGCCAAATGGCTTCAATAATTTAATCCAATTTCATAACATTTCCTGGGCACAGGCAGTTTTTTGTTTATTCATGTCTTTGCACTACATAGTTGATGGTAGACATAAAGGAGATTGTACAATCAGAGTGTATAGTGTATGGTGAGCTTTACAGAACCCAGGACATATTTCTCCTGTTCAATACTACAGCTATCTTCTTAAGCTCTTATCTGATTGCTCAGCTCCTGCACACTCTGCCAAATGAATGATCACTGCCTGTGTATTTAGTGAGAATGGTATTCACTGATTGCATTGCAAAAACGTGCACCTGAAGAGGTTGGTTGGTAGTGGTCTGCTGGAAGGGGAAAGGGCAGATTCAGGTTGTGTGTTAATGAGTTCAGCTGATGAACTCCTTCTTTTGTAACATCCCAAGGTCTGTCCAGGATGTAATGAAGGCATTTTTTTTTATACAGCAAGCTGGACACTGGGGTAAGGGCTGTGTAGGATAAATAGAAAGCTTTATTATTTCTGCAAAAGAAGTACAGTACTAGTATATTGGTACATATCCTTTAACCACCTCATTACTGCGATATAGCCGAAAGACGGCTCTAGAGTGGCTCTCTAGTTCTGGGAGGGCACCAATGGATGTCCTTCCAGAACCACGCCCCCCCCCCCCCCCTGCGCTCCCCCCGGGAATGCGCATCAGACGTGTTTTGTGACCATGTGATCCATGTGAGCAGCTGTGTCCAATCACAGCTGATCACATGTAAATAGACTTGTCAGTTAACAACATTCCTCTCCTCACATGCTGTCTCTGGTAAGGAAAGGAAAGCCGATAACCATCAAAGTTGTCAGCACACAGTTTACACTGATAACCAGGGCACTGATAATCAGCCTTATCAGCGCACATCAGTCAAGAAGAAAAATTACCTTTTTGCAAACTGAAAATGTAAATGACAAAAATGAAGAATTTTTTTTTTTTTTTAAATATTTGGCTTTTTTTCAGTTGTTTTACAAAAAAACAACAACCCAGTGGTGAATAATTGCCATCAAAAGGAAACTCTATCTGTCTGTCACGTACTTTACAGCGGAGTCTGACTGCTGGGGATGGCCTCTTGCACAGTTCCGGTCTAAACACCCTGCAAGTGGGGATAGGGAGTGTTGAGGCAGCGAAAGAGTGCAGGTGCCTGCAGATTGAAGATAGAGGCTTGAAGACACTGGATCCTCGCGGAAGAGATGTAGACTGGTCACCGGAGGTGTTCAGCGGAAGCCAAGCAGGTATGAGGAAAACCCTGCATGTCAGCAACAAGCAAGGTGGGCAACTGGCTGGCAACGAGGTACAGGAACGGAAGGCATGTTCGTAATCAAGGACGAGCAGAGGTCTGGTAATGTGCTGGCAGTGAGGTACAAAGTCAGGAAGCAAGCCAAAGTAGAAAGTCCAAGCCGAGGTCAGTATATATCCAGGAAGTAGTAAGCAGGGATGATCCAAAAGAGTAGTCAAGCAAGCCGGGTAATCAGGAACAAGGTAACAGGTACAAACAGCAATCAGGTATCTCAGGAACGAGCTGAAGACGATCCAGCACTGGTATCAGGTCAGGACCCTGTTTATATATGGTGACATGTGCCAGGATTGGTGGACGTGGTCGTGTGTGCGTGAGTACATACATACGTTCGGTTTGGCGCTCGAGTGCGTCCACGTGTTCGTATTGGTGTGTGCGTGCGTCCGTTCGTTCGGGAACTCGTTCGCCTCTGACGGGGACACCGCGCATGGCCCTTGGAATGAAAATAAGCTGCTGCTACACAGGGATGGACATTCACATGGTGAGTTCCCTGACACTGTCTCAAAAAAGGATAACAATTTCATATTGGTATGATGTTGCATGACAGCACAATTGTCATTCAAAGTGTGACAGCACTGAAAGCCGAAAATTGGCCTGGGCAGGAAGGGGGTGAATGTGCCTGGTATTGAAGTGGTTAAAAGCGAGAAGGTCCACTTTTATTTAAAGGTAAAACTTTTATTTTTGTTTTGGATTGAGGGGTTAAAACCCCTGCCAGGTTTTTCTTTCTTTCTGTGCCCCTGTTAGGAGCAGTGTTAATTTTGACATCAAATTTCTATTTAGTTTTAGTCATAGTCTTTTGCGTAACCAGGCACGCCTCGACCTACGTTTTAGTATCACGTCTTCATTGACGCCTCCTGAAGACATGATGCGAAACGTACGTCGAGGCGTGCCTGGTTATGCAATCTTTCCTCTACACTTCCGGTCCCTCTGTCTGTGGCTGGTGGGGGAACACACGCCAGTCCTCGCGCTGAGCACGGAGCTTCCTACAGACCCGCATAAACGCTGAACAGCCTCAGTGCCGGGAGAAGGCACTTTTTAATGTAAGGAGCCATTTGACTTTTGTTTTTATATGAATTTTTAAATAAATAGGATTACTCTATTCCATTTTTTTTGTATCTCTCCCATATATTTCCTGGCATATCAGCTGGGGGAGAGTCAAGGTCTTTCCGTACGGGTATTTCACCTAATTTCCATTCAATTGCAGCAAGCAAAATCTTGTTAAGGCTATACCTGACCTTCTTTTAATTAAAAAGGTCAACAACATCTGATAAGCAGACATCCATTTAAAGAGAACTTTGGGTGTACAACATAGTCGGTGAAGGTGGCTCATCTTTAAAGTGGAAGAAAATCATTTGTTATTTCTATTTTGGACAGTTTTCTTTTTGTTTTGTCATTTTCAGCACATGTTGTGAATACATTGTTGGACTATATATACATATTGTGTGTATATATATATATATATATATATATATATATATATATATATATATATATAATGGCCCTTTAAAACCACTTCAATACTTGGCCTCCTCCTACATGTAAAAAGCATATCTTTTTTGCTAGAAAATTACTCAGAACTCCCAAACACTATATATGTTTTTTTTAGCAAACACCCTCGGGAATAAAATGGCGGTCATTGCAACTTTTTATCTCACACAGTATTTTTGCAATAATTTTTCAAACACCTTTTTTTGGCAAATTAAAAAGAACAAAACAGTAAAGTTAGCCCAATTTTTTGTATAATGTGAAAGATGATTTTACGTTGAGTAAATACATACCTAACATGTCACGCTTTAAAATTGCACACACTCATGGAATGGCGCCAAACTTTGGTACTTAAAAATCTCCACAGGTGACACTTGAACATTTTTACAGGTTACCAGTTTAGCGTTACAGAGGAGGTTTAGTGCTAGAATTGTTGCACACTTTTTTTTATTTTTTATTTTACTTAATTTTTTTTATTTTTACACTTTTTTATTTATTTTTTGATCACTTTTATTCCTATTACAAGTAATGTAAACATCCCCTGTAATAGGCATCTATTATGACAGGTCCTCTTTATGGAGAGATGCGGAGTCAATAAGACCCCACATCTCTCCTCCAGGCTGTATAGCATGAGATTGAGAAAAAAAATATTCACCGATCTCATGCTGACAGCTGCGATCGTGGCTTTGTTTACATCTGGGACATCTCCGACAGTTACATCTCCGACAGTCATAGAGATGACTGGTGATCATCTGGTCACCGGAAATTTGGAGCACCAGCCGGACTTTCCAGCTCAAGTCCGTTCGAAAGTCCATTCGTTTTGAACGTGATGACATAAGACGGGACTAAAAAAGGAAGTTCAATAGCCAGTAGCCAATAGCTACCCTTGCGTCCTATTTGGTCCGTCGGACCAGCTTACAGACAAACGGTTTTCCCGATAGAAGTTGAGTCCGTCGGACATATTTGAAACATGTTCTGTTTCTAGGTCCGTCAGATTTTTTAGATGAAAAACGATCGGATTAGCTCACACACGATCGGATTGTCCGGACTGATTTAGTCGGACCTAGTCTGCTGGAAAGTCCGGTCGCGTGTACGCGGCATTAGAGTAAACTTCACTTACTTTGGAGAGACTAGGGTTGATTTACTAAAGGCAAATGTTCACTTTGCAAGAGGATTTTCCCTTAGCTTAGTGAATGAGGTCAAGCTCTGCTGACTTCCATCATCCAATTATGTGTAAGAATACACTGTAGTTTAATGCACATATTCGGTTATTCATTTATAAAGTAGTGGGGCTGAGACCACTGACATCTTCCCCCAGTGTTTATTCTGGGATGCAGGCTCCAGCGCTGTGAGTGGCCAGAGCCGCGATGATGTCACTCTCGCGCATGTACGCAAGAGCCTCTCTTTCCAGCACGAGCTCTGAAGGCCGGACCTTCAGAGCACATGCGCTGATGATGTAATCGGCTGCATAAACTCTGAATATCGACTAAATTGTGCAGGTTTAAAAGATATTCACAGTACCTACAGATAAGCCTCGTTATAGGCTTTCCCTTAGGTACATTTGGTGTAAGAGTTTACAACCACTTTACTGTCAAGACCAATGCAGGGCCCATAGTCCTGCATTTAACATGAGGACATCAATAGATCTAGAAATAGAGCGTGTTTTAAATATTTCTGACAGAACCAATTCATATCGGGAAAAACGCTCGTCTATATGCTGTTCCGATAGACCAAAAATGACGCATGCTCTGAAGCAAGTACAAGACGGAGGCTATTGGCTACTCACTATTGAACTTCCTTTTTCTAGTCCCGTCATATGTGTTGTACGTCACTGTGCTCTTAACGATCGGACTTTGGTGTAATTGTGCGGAACGCCGTCGGAACTCCGTCGGAAAAACCTTCGGAGTTTATTCCGATGGGAAAACCGGTCATGTGTACGTGGCATTACAGTGCGGGGACAGCCTCACTGCCAGGGAGAATTTGTACTTTTTCTGAAGTTGGACTTAAATAAACAAGGAAGAATTTTCAGCATTTCACCATCATTGGTTTGCGTGACCAGCTTTTTAGGGTCCTCCCCAGTGTTAATTTAGTTGACGAAAATATTTTCATCATAATTTTCGTCAGCGACATGTTTCCAGTGATGAAAATTAACCAAAAATCAATTCTAATTTTCGTCAGTTGTTTTGTCAATCATATGAATGTGAACCATGTGAATGTCCGCTTTCCACACTGCTCCACTTGTAAAGCCTGTGAGTGTTTCCCCTCCCAGCAAGCAACGTAGCGACTGTAGTGTGCTTAGTGACGTGGCGTGCTAGCACTGTGAAGCGTTACAGGTCTCCTCAGACAACCATCCAGAGCACTGTGCAGCATTTACAGGTCTTTTCCTTAGATGACTGTCCTGAGCATTGTGTGCGCCATTACAGGCCTCCTCAGATGACTGTTCAGAGCACTGTGTGCACCATTACTGGCCTCCTCAGACCTTCCGGAGTGCTCACCCAGCATTGCAGGCCTCCTCAGACCGTCCAGAACAATTACTGTGCATTATAGGCCTTCACAGATCTTCCAGAAGCACTGCATGCAGTACAGGCTTCCTCAGACCTTCCAGCGCACTGTGTGCATTACAGGCCTCCTCAGACCATCCAGAGCACTCACTGTGCTTAACACGCCTCCTCAGATTGTTCAGAGCACTCACTGTGCATAACACCATATTGGAGCCAATTTTTGCACATCTTCATCTGAATGACATTGTGGGATGTATATGAACACATTAACCTGAGGCTTGTCAGTGCTGAGGATTGAGGCTTCTGGAGGACCATAATTGGAGTCTGCCCTGTCTGCACGCAGGAGTGAAGCAGTTTGACCCTTACATATATCACATGAGTGATTCTGCCTGTTTGACCATTTGAATATTCAGTGGTCCATCTCAGCTGGTAAGAATATACTACTACTGCTGGAAGGAGTTGTCACTCTCAAGAGAAGATTTTCCTCACTACGTGGTGTTTCCTCCTATATATTATATGCTGCTATATAATAATATGTGATCATTTTTGGACTTTATTTGCGCTGCACCATTTTGTATTTTACTGTGCATAACATGCCTCCTCAGACCATTCAGAACACTCACTGTAAATTACAGGCCTTCTCAGACCGTTCAGAGCACTCAGTGTGCATTACAGGCTTCCTCAGATTGCCCAGAGCATTCACTATGCATTACAGGCCTCCTCAGACCATCAAGAGCACTCACTGTCTATTACACACCTCCTCAAACCGTCCAGAGCATTCATGTGCATTACAGGCCACCGCAGACTATCCAGATTCACACCATGGGCTGCTCTGCGAGCACGCAAGGGGGTGGGTGGTATGTGGTAGTGGACGGTGTCAGTCATTTTTTTATTTCGAATAATTGATTTTTTTTACAATTTAATTTGTTTCTTATTTTGTTTCCACAATGCATTTTGGGGGGATGGGGTTGGGGCCATGGACAGTGTTGGTAGGGCAGGGGAAAGTGGTGTTAGTAGTTTTTTATTTATTTTTTTTACACTTTTTAATTTTTTTGATTTTTTTTACACTTTTTTAACAATTTTTTGGGGGGCTTTGGTGAGATGTCAGCATATACACTTCTGCTCTGAAAAAAAGTAAAAACCATAACAAATAAACAGTGTGTGTGTGTGTGTATGTATATATATATATATATATATATATATATATATATATATATATATATAATTTTTTTTTCTTTTTTTAGTGAGGTGTTTTTCTTAGGAAAATGGTGGCGCCTGGCTGGAGACTCAACACAAGAAGGTTTGTTCTCTAGCATTTGAGAATTCTCTCATTAAAATCAATGCAATTTGGTCCACCACAAAATGGAAACTGTTTGCAGAGACATCTGCGGGGACAGAGCCATTCTTCACAGCTGTTCCCCGGAACACCAATCATTCCTGGATGATCAGGAGGCACTTGCGGGTGTGCGGGAGCTGCCGCAGAAATACGGGAGTCTTGAGATGTCTGATTTTGATCGGTTCTATTAAATGCCACCTCTCCGCCTCACCTCTCTTTCTGCTGCTTGGGTATCCAGTTATATTATGTACATTCAGGAAAGTATCCAGGCCTTTCTTAAAGCAATCTACTGAGCTGGCCAGAACCACCTCTGCGGGAGTCTATTCCACATTTTCACAGCTCTTACTGTGAAGAAACCTTTCTGTATTTGAAGATGAAATCTCTTTTCCTCTATAAGTAAAGAGTGCCCCCATGTCCTCTGGGTAGACCGTAAAGAGATTAACTTAACACCAAGTTCACTATATGGACCCCTTATATATTTGAACAAGTTGATCATATCCCCCTTATTCTCCTCTTCTCAAGTGAGAATAAATTCAGTTCTTCCCTACTGACAAAATCCACTGCACCACTGACACCACTGCATCCACCATCTACTGCTTTAGTGACTGACCCAATCCACTATATTACTGATGGCAATCTCTGCCCTACTCACATGTCCACTGTCCAACTGACACCATCCTCTCCCCTGTTGGCACCATTCGCTGCCCTACTGACACCAAACTCACGCTTATTGACACATCCACTGTTCCACATCCACTGATACTGTCCCCTGCCCTATTGAGAAAAACCTCTCCCCCACTGACATTGTCCACTGCTCTACTGACACTGTGCACTGATCTACTGACACCATCCACTGCCCTACCGACCCCTTCATGACAAATTGTGGAAAATTTCAAGAATACTTTTTCAAGGCACTGTAAATGTAGTATATTATAGAGAGACAACTTGGAGCTGTGTGGATGGGTGAGAGAGATAGAAAAATCTGAATAACTTAATTTTTTCCCCTAATTCAACTCCATGGATACCCAAAACCTCTAATGATGGCCAGGTCAAGCCAGTGCACCACAGCAAACTATTTGCACAGCTCTTTTAAGACATGTTGAGGGCACGCGGCCTGGTACAGCTCGGGGGGGGGGAGGGGGGCGCTCGCTCGTCCCCACCCCCTTTCCTGACCGGCCGGTCTGATATGGACCCTTGGGGGGACCCCCACGCCATTTTTTCGGCGTAGGGCTTCACCTTTAAGTCCATACCAGGTGACGGGGCCAGCAAAGTGTCAATATCGCCGATAAAGGCAGCGACATTGACTTCCTGCGCTAGTCCTGTCTACCTGGAGCTGCGTTCAAAATGAACGGCCTTTTCTCCGTGTGTGGGCAAGTCCGTTCATTTCAAAAGTCCAGCGGACTCCCGCCATAGTCCGGCAGTTTGTCTGCCCGAAAATTCCGGTCGTGTGTGGGCAGGTCCGCTCGTTTGGAAAGTCCGGCGGACCTCCGCTGCAAAGTCCGGCGGGTTGTCCGCCGGACTAGGTCCACCGTACTAAGTCCGCCGGATAGTCCAATCGTGTGTACGCGGCATTAGGTACACCAGCATTTTGCTTCATTCTTAGATACAACTGATGAAATGTTCCCGCCTCTTGTAGCAGCAAGTTGATGTTGATATGACTGATGATAATTTTAGGAATTGCATAAAAAGGCAGAAGAGTATGCCATAAGAAAATCCACATTGCCCCAGACACAAGATGAAGATCTGTCTAAAGATGATGTGGAAGAGGAAAATATTGAAAAATCTTAGGAAGAAGCACCATCCACATCAAAACATGCAGTCTTTCAGTTTCTCTCAAAATGTCATAGAAGACCCAGGCAGAGGAACTCCCCAAATAGCATAGAGCAGCAGATGAGAAAATATAAGGAAGAGCTTTTGTAACAACCATCACTGATGACACCGGAACAGATTTTTGGCTGTCAAAGAGTGATGGAGATTTCCCATTTCAGACAAGGCACGATCGTTTGATTTTCATATGGTGTGTACACAACTTTCTACACCTCATTCCGACTCTGCAAATGAAAATTTTTCTCTTAGGTGAATAGAAATAACGATTTTAGTTTAATGTGTACTGTGGTTGTACGAGAAATATCATATACAAAAGACTGCACATGATCAGAAACAACAAAAAAAAAAGCCTTTGTCGCACGAGAATTTTCCTACATGATTTCTGTCCTTGGTTTCGACTTGCTGTGAAACATCGAGGAAAAACTGGCTGATTATTTGACCGATTTTTTTATAGTGTGTACCCCCCTTTTTTTTCGAACCCTGCAAATGTCATCATGCGCTAGTATATAATGCAAAATGTCAGAACTGCAGGCGATCCCATCTTCACCCATCTTCCTTCCAGGTTCACGGACTCTGACTGTGTGATTGGCCAAAGCTGCGATGATGTCACTCCCGCACATGCTGGTAGGAGCCGCAGTTTATGGCACAGGGCTCTGAAGGAATGGCCTGGGTGACCATTCCTTCAGAGTGCATACACTAGTGGTGTCACTGGTTGCATGTACAGTAAATATCTTCTAAACGGGGCACGTTTAGGAGAGATTTACAACCTATAGGTAAGCCTTATTTTAGGCTTACCTATAGGTAAAAGTCAGAGATGGGAGTTTAGTTCCACTGTAAGAAAATGCCTGCAACAGACTTTTGAGATAATCTCTGCCTAGGCAAAGTCATTTAAGTTAAAGTGATTGTAAAGTCGTTATTTTTTCTATAAAAATAACAAACATGTTATACTTACCTGCTCTGTGTAATGGTTTTGCACAGAGCAGCCCTAATCCTCCACTTCTCGGGTCCCTATTCTGTGCTCTTGGCCCCTCCCTACTTTTGAGTGCCACCACAGCAAGCAGCTTGCTATAGGGGCACCCAAACTGAGCTGCAGCCTTGTGTGTCCATTCAAACACAGAACTGTGGCCGTGCCCCGGCCCCTATTCCTCCTGATTGGCTAATTGGCTTTGATTGACAGCAGCCAATGGTGCCGCTGCTGTGTCTGAGCCATTCAGGAGGGAGAGTCCCAGATGGCCGAGACACTCATGGACATTGCTGGATGATCCCCTGATGAAGTCACGTGGTGTGACGTCACGCATAGGGACAGGGAAGGACGTGCTATGCTGATTTGCACTACACGAGTTCGCTGCTCGTTGGATACAAGCTGTTTTAAAGAGACTGTTTTTGTGAGTACCTTGTGTTTACTGTTAATAAAATTGGATGCATTTTAAAACCTGCTACACTATGGTATTGCTCTTTTTGATTAATTTGGGCTCTACGGAGGCATATTAAAGGAGGAGTGTGGATTTGGAGAGAGGAGTCTTAAAGGGACCCGCACCTGTGCTGTGATTGTCTCCTGGCCATAAGAAAGTGAAGGAGAAGTGTGGATCCAGAAAGAGGAGCCTTAAAGGGACCCTCATCTATACGCTCTTGTCTCCTTGCCTTGAGGTAAGGGGCCATTGCTCACTTAAGTGTGTGGACACAGTGAAGGGGACACTGGGAAGTGGTTACTGGATTTGTATGTACATCGTTTGTCACAGAAAAGCACCTGCACTTTAAGAGACTATCTTTCCTTTTGGATTTTGGGTTTTACTTTTCCTTTTTTGTATACACACTCTGGTTTTTACCAGCTCTGTAGTGTGTTTATTAATTTGTTTTAATAGTTTATTTATTCCTTTTTTTTTAAATTTATTTTATAATTAATTGTTATTTGGGGTTTCTATACATACCTTTAATATATTAGACCCTTTTCGGTTCTTTTGGTCAGTGTATCTGACTATTTACACTTACCACTGAAGTTTCATATGCACAATTTGTCTCTGGAGTGTGTTTACTTTCATTTACCTTTTTTTCAAACATCTGTTTTATCTTTTTATATAACTGCCACTTTATTAGATCCCAATTCTGAATTTGATATATAATATTTTACACTATTATATTTTTTTGATTACCCAACACTGCTGGGTGCTAGCACCTCTGTAGTGTGCTTATAGTTTGTCACTGTGCACTTTATACTAATTTTGGCACTTTATTTATGGTATTTTATTTACATTTATTTTTCTCATACTGCTAATGTTAATAATACTAGGCAATACTAGGTAATATATGATCAAAGTAGAAATTCCCTTGTTTTTGTTTAGTGTATTGGAATAGTTACTAGCACTTATTTAATGAGCACTTGGCACTTTTTTCACGGGAAATTGTATTTAATTTAAATATAAATAGACATACATAGTTCATCACTGGAAGTTTTATACGCACAGGCTGTCTCTGGAGTGCATTTATTTTTGTTTATTCTAATATTTTTTTATCCCGTTTTTTCTCACAATTGATATTATATTAAATTTCAATTTTGAATTTGATATATAGTATATTCAACACTATTATATCCTCTTTAATTTACACATGCACAGCACTGCTGGGTGTTAGCACCTCTGTAGTTGTGTTTACCGATTATCACTGTGCATTTTATATTATATTTCCTTATATTTTGGCACCTTATTTATGGTAATTTTCTTTCTACTAATACCTACACTGCAACCGTCAATAATACCAGGCCATATATAACCATCAAGAGTGTATTGTACACTCAAATATTGTATATTTTTTTGAACCATTTGAGATTCACTCTATATTAAATAAGATAGAGTAGAAGGTTAGATAGCCTTTTTTCCTACAATCTAATAAGAATAGCGCAACATCAATTTACCCCGTAAGCCAATGGTGCCACTGCTGTGTCTCAGCCAATCAGGAGGGAGAGTCCCAGATGGCCGAGACACTCATGGACATTGCTGGACAGAGATGGACCTCAGGTAAGTATTAGGGGGGCTGCTGCACACAGAAGGCTTTTTTTTATCTTAATGCATTAAGATAAAAAAACCTTCTGACTTTTCAACCCCTTTAAACACAAAGACCATTTTTATTTAGGCACCCCAATTTGAAAAATGAAACCATTGCTTTATATTGTGACATGCTAAAAGTCTATTTATGCAGACTTTTAAAATTACTGAAAATTTGAGAAAGCCATCCAACAAAGCTTTTATACTGCAGTAAGGTATACACGCTCTGTGCACATGCCAGCCCTGGTGGAAATTAATTCTAGTTGTTAGCACCCACTTGGCTACTGTAATTGTTAGAACAATAATCCAGCGCTACATTATTGTTCTTCTTGGTATATGAATTTTTGTCACGTTCGTGTAGCAGCTTGGTTCACCTTTTTTATATATAGGTTAGCGCAATAATATTCTTTGTATTTTCTACTGTAATTGTTACTATGATTTAAAAAAAAATTGATTCTTTGTTTTGTAGGACTTGAAACACCAACCTGTTTGAATTGAAAAGATCCCATATGTATGCAGCATAACCTTACTAAACCATCACCGTATATTATAAATTGTTTATAATGACAATAACAGCATAAACAACCAACTTCAAATAATAAAAGGTTTTCCATGAATAAAAATATCTGCTTTTGTCTTCTTTGCCCTAGTTTAAGCAAGTCAATGCTTAAATTGCACAAATTAATATATAAATCTGTTCTACATTTAAGGTGTCAAATGATGCTATGCAGCATAAAACTGAGCTTTCCATAGGTTTGAAGTTGCAGAGCTTGTCAAATACAGTTCTTCAAAGTGACCACAAGAGGGCAGTCATGTATAGAATAGTGTATATAGTTTGTTGCAGAATCAAAAGGTACTGGAAGGAAAGGCATAAGAATGATGATTCAGTTTACTTGTGAACTCCTTTGTTAGCTTGAATAATATCAAGTCAGTTTACAAAGATAACCCCTTTTGCCATGACATTAGTCTTTCTTTCAATCAATGCATCAAGCGAGAAAAAAAAGAAGTTATTTGGAATAAGTTAAGTTGCCTTGTGTTCTCTGGATAGAAGAATCTGGTCCACATGGAAAATACATTGACTGCTCACAGGCAGTTTAAGCTGCAAACACTTTTACTATGCTATTTGAAGCTGCAGACAGTAGAAGTGACTGTTGGCTGCACAGAACCTGTCCTTCTACCTGGGAAATATTGGGTAAGTCTCCATTGATTTATATAGATACAGCATACAAATGTTATGTAGTATGCAATATATGTTCTGTCTTGCAGTATTACAAGTCTAAAATGTAGATTGTAGAATTATGAATGGGGATTGTATAGGTCATTTTTTTTTGTATTATATAAGAATATATTTATTTATTTGCTAAATATAATTTAGTAGAATTAACTCTCATTTGGAAATGTCAAAGTGTTTAATAATCAGGGGGATTATTTTGTAAATAAATCCTCGAGGAGCTTTTCATGTCTTTGCAGTATAGCCTTTTATATGTCCTGCAATTAATTAGCCTGCTTGGCATAGACTGTGTTTGGAATTAAAAAATGTTACTTCTACTGAACAGTATATGTAGGTAAAGCTCTTTACTGTACATTGGATATGCTTCATTTACCTGGGCAGTAGGTATACAAGTTCTGTCTGAAGTTCTTTTTATACTTTGAATTTGTTTGCCATTACAGATTAGGACGTGCATATATTATTATCAACATCATTTTAGTGCCCATACTTTATGACCACAGATGGAGCCACAGATGTGGCAATAGTTACAATCCATTTGCTAAAAACTCTTTATAGTATCTTTATTTGTGGTTTGGCACACAACCATGTTATATAAAATGTATAAAAAGTTTGTGCAACTTTAAAATGTAGAAGATCAAATCAAAATAGCTTTTATAAAGTATGATAAATTAAATGACATCACTACTGTTATAGGGCCAGAAACATTGGTAATGAAGTTAAAGAGATTGAAAATCTGAAGAAAAATCAACATTTTGATTTGAATAAACGTTCTGTGTTGACCATTAAAAGAGAAGTACAGGTCATTTAGCTGTACTTGTCCTGAGGATCACATTTTCCCGTTTTCAGCAGACAGCGGGCTGAAGCCTGCAGTTGGCTAACGTCATAGAGCCAGTCCAATATGATTGGGATCCAGCCAAATGCCTGGACCAGCATTCGGCTCAGCCTCAAGCTCTCCGATCTGGCCCCCTCAACAGCTTAGGACTCTAGTGAGCATGGGGGGGGGGGGTGGGGGGCAGGACAGAGAGCCCGTGACTGACAGTCACCAACTCTCTGCTCAGGGAGCAATCGGCAGTATTTGTTTGTTCAATTGTATTAGAGTTGGCGGGGGGAGGGGGGGCAGATGCAGCATCGGACTGATGCTACGTCCACCTAGGTAAGTATGGTTCCAAAAGAAAAAAAAAATGCCATACTTCTATTTTAAATACCCCCGGAAATGTGTTTGCCAAAAAGAAGACATTTGCATGTTGTGCTGTATTTGTGGAAACATGAGTCATTTAAATAACTTCATTCTGTTATTGTAGTTTGTGTCTGATTTTAAGGGGAATCCCACGCCAAAATAAAAAAAATAAAACGGCGTGGGTTCCCCCCAAAATCCATACCAGACCCTTATCCGAGCATGCAACATGGCAGATCAGAAAAGGGGGAAACAAGTGAGTGCCCCCCGAACCATACCAGGCCACATGCCATCAACATGGAGGGGTGCTTTGGGGCAGGGGGGATATTGGATATTCTAGAGGAACACAGAATGGTTGGCTTATTTTCATAGACTTTTATGAATATGCTCTGATCCACAGGTGTCTGTACATCATACCGTGGCTTGTCTCTACACATTCTGAGTTTTGTTCGGGATCATTTTTGATTAAATCCTTAGTTTAGTTACATTTTTCTAAAACAAATCAGCACAATGGACAGTACCTACTTTGAAAGAGCAATGTCCCTTGTGCTGGTAGCTGCTTCAATCCTCTGCCTCCCCATAACCCTGCAGTGGTAATCTTCCGGTGCTGTGGGGGTTAATATGAGCTGCTGACTTGTGATAGGTGCTCATCAAGAGTGCTGACTATTCCTGCCCTTTCTGCCCCTTCTCCATTCATAGAAGCTATACAACAGCTTTCATCAATGGCAAGTGCTGTAAGAATTGAGGATGGATGAATGAAGGTCCTGCCTCTTCTATTCATAGAGCGCTTTTAATTGCTGGAAGTTACAGTACAGCTTCTATAAATGGAGAAGGGAGCAGAAAAGAGCTTGTGTAGTTAGCACTCTTGACAAGTGCCCATGACAGATCCAGCAGCTTATATTATACCCCACAGCACAGGAGGATTACAGCAGTGGTATTGATGGGGGAAGCAGAGGACCTGAGATTTCAACTAAGAGAACATCCACCAGCACAGGGGACACTTCTCATTCAATGAAAGTACTGTTCCTTGTGCTGATTCTTTTTGTTTAAATATATTTATGGAGGGTACACATGAGAAGTTTTTTTCAGCCCAATGGGCTGAATGAAAAAAGAGAACTGACAGATCGTCCTACTAGCACAAATCTGAGACAGCGCTGATCGGATGCTGTCCGGAGACTGGTTTTCCAGCATGTCCGTTTGACAGAAGCTGTTCGTAAGATTGGCTCCTGTGAAACAGACAGCTGTACACACTTACAAACAGACCATTTTTGGTTGATTTTTGTACTGTGTGTACCCAGCTTTAGTCTTTAATTTAATTCAACCAACTTCATCTTTAATTAGATGTACTCTAACCAGTTCCTGCCCAGCCTATAGTTGAATGACAGCTGGGTAGGATCTTCATTGTTTTGGGTGGACGTCATATGATGCCCTCCCGGAACGAGCCTCGCATGCACCCCATGGACCACGTTGTGGTGGGATCTGGGTCCACTGGACACAGCCAATGACAGACAGCCAGGCAGTTGCCGGTACCATGTGATCGCTGTGACCAATCACAGCAGATCACATGACAGTTGTAAACAATGAATGGCTTCTTTTCATGCCACTCATTGTGTACAATTGTATTGTTAGCTGTGATTGGTCAAAGTGATCCCATGGTACAGATAGGGCCAATCACAGCACATCAGTACCATGTGATTAGCTGTAGACAATCAGAGCCAGGGCTGGTGCTTGACTATTGGGCACCCTAGGCAAGACTAACACAACAGAACTTCTCTTCCATCCTGACACATGGTGCCGCCTCCTTCACTGCCCCAGATGTCCTCCTACTCCTGGACGGCAGTGTGGGGAGTTTTGGTTGTCTTGTCTAGGGCTTTGGTGCCTACAGCCAGTTGCTGTTTGTTAGAGCGGACTCGCTGGGGCAGCAGAACTTCTCCTCTATCTTTAGACATGGTGCCCACCTCCCCCGCTGTCCCAGCTGTCCTCCGACTCCCGGGAGCTGGCTTGGTGATGCCCTCCTCACAAGCTGGGCTGCTGCGGACCTCCTCAGCAGCAGCCATGACGAATGTCCTCTACGGCTGCTGCTTTCTCTAGATTGGCCAGCAGACAGTCAGTCAGTGCCCCAGCCCTGTGTAGGGAGGCGGCCTTCAGCCTCCTCCCGTGTTCCCACGGCCAGGCTAGTAGGGAAGTCAGCGGCTCTGGCTGCACCCCCTAAACAGCAGCACATCCTAGGCAGCTGTCTAGTTCTCCTAGTGGCAGTGCCAGCCCTGCTCACAGATAATCACAACAAAACACACTGAATGAATCAATGTCATTCAGTAAAAATGGTTGCTTATAACAGTGACATTCACGGTAATATTGTGTAAAAAAAATAAATAAATAAAAAAAATATTCAAAACACTTTTTTTCATAATGTCACCAGTCAGTGTGCCTGAACACTGCCACACTAGTTACAGTATCTCACAAAAGTGAGTACGAATGTCCAAATTGAGCCCAATTAGCCATTTTCCCTCCCGGTGTCATGTGACTCATTAGTGTTACAAGGTCTCAGGTGTGGTTGGGAAGCAGGTGTGTTTAAATTTGATGTTATCGCTCTCACTCTCTCATACTGGTCACTGGAAGTTCAACATGACACCTCATTGCAAAGAACTCGCTGAGAATCTGAAAAAAAGAATTGTTGCTCTACATAAAGATGGCCTAGGCTATAAGAAGATTGCCAAAACCCTGAAACTGAGCTGCAGCGCGGTGGCCAAGACCATACAGCGGTTTAGCAGGACAGGTTTCACTCAGGACAGGCGTCGCCATGGTCGACCAAAGAAGTTGAGTGCACGTGCTCAGCATCATATCCAGAGGTTGTCTTTGGGAAATAGACATACGAGTGCTGCCACCATTGCTTCAGATGTTGAAGGGGTGGGGGATCAGCCTGTCAGTGCTCAGACCATACGCTGCACACTGCATCAAATTGGTCTTCATAGCTTCATAGCTGTCATCCCAGAAGGAAGCCTCTTCTAAAGATGATGCACAAGAAAGCCCGCAAACAGTTTGCTGAAGACAAGCAGACTAAGGACATGGATTACTGGAACCATGTCCTGTGGTCTGATGAGACCAAGATAAACTTATTTGGTTCAGATGGTGTCAAGCGTGTGTGGTGGCAACCAGGTGAGGAGTACAAAGACAAGTGTGTCTTGCCTACAGTCAAGCATGGTGGTGGGGGTGTCATGGGCTGGACTGCATGAATGCTTCCGGCACTGGAGAGCTACAGTTCATTGAGGGAACCATGAATGTCATCATGCACTATAACATACTGAAGCAGAGCATGATACATGATACCTCCAAGACAAGCACTGCCTTGCTAAAGAAGCTGAGGGTACAGGTGATGGACTGGCCAAGCATGTCTCCAGACCTAAACCCTATTGAGCATCTGTGGGGCATCCTCAAACGGAAGGTGGAGGAGTGCAAAGTCTCTAATATCCACCAGTTCAGTGATGTCATCATGGAGGAGTGGAAGAGGACCCCAGTGGCAACCTGTGAAGCTCTGGTGAACTCCATGCCCAAGAGGGTTAAGGCAGTGCTGGTAAATAATGGTGGCCACTTTGACACTTTGGGCCCAATTTGGACATTTTCACTTAGGGGTGTACTCACTTTTGTTGCCAGCAGTTTAGACATTAATGGCTGTGTGTTGAGTTATTTGGAGGGGACAGCAAATTATACAAGCTGTACACTCACTACTTTATATTGCAGCAAAGTGTAATTTCTTCAGTGTTGTCACATAAAAAGATATAATAAAATATTTACAAAAATGTGAGGGGTGTACTCACTTTTGTGAGATACTGTATATGATGATGCTGATGATTTTTTTTGTTTTGTTTTTTCATTTCCCCCAAAAAATTGTGACAAAAAATTTCAACTTCACTTTTTGTGCCACAAGAAATAAGTCAGTACATCAGGACTGATCAATTTTCAGATATATATCACATAGTTTGCGAACTCTATACCTTTCCTACAGACTAAATAAAATACACTGATTTGGGTTATTTTGACCAAAGAAATGTACCAGAATACATTTTGGCATAAATTATTAGAAAGATTATTTATTTGCAAAATTGTAACAGAAACAAAGAAAAAGGTTTGTTTTTTATTTTTCCATATTTTTACCTTTTTTTGTTTATTCAGCAAAATAATAATAAAAAAAAAAAAACAGTGGTGATTACATACCACCAAGAAAAAACTCTATTTGTGTGAAAAAAATAACAATTTCATATGGGTAAAGCGCTGCATATCCGTGCAATTATCATTCAAAATGTGGCAGCACTAAAAGTTGAAAATTAGTCTGGGCAGGAAAAGGCGTGAAAGTGCCCAGTATTGAAGTGGTTAAACTGTATGTAACCCCCATTATTTTCTCCCCCTTTATCAGTGGTGGTTGATTCTCCATTTTTTGGGGGGACGGTAAACAAACCACCAACTCCCCCCCCCTTTCGGTCAGTCGATTAAACCCCCCAACTCCCTTCCCATTACCCACAAGCCCCGCACTTACCTCATTCAGGTCGCGGACAGCTTCGGCGGCTTCACCCTGCTTCTCCTCCTTGGTGGCTTCCCCCCTGCTTCTGCTCCCGGCCAATATAGTCAATTCTCCTCTCTGCCAATCGGGTCTTCCTGATTGGCTGGGAGGAAAAGCAGGAAGACAACAGTGAATATTAATTTGCTATTGTCACACAAGTGGGTGGGCTTGGGACGCAGTGATCTGCGCCCCGAGCCCACCCTTTTTGAAGCCAATTTGAACCTCAGGCTCTAATCATGTGCTTTAAAAAAACAAAACATTGTAATCTATGCATCTGGTGCCCTTGCATGTAGATTAGGGTCTGGGCAATGGATTATAGGGGCAGCACCCCTGCTCCCCTAATGAAGCAGCCGCCACTTCCTTTAAACGCATTTTGTTATATCTGTTTAATACAAAAAATAACTGCATTCTCTCTGCGCTGCAATACTAGTTAGCATTATTTCCAGTTCTTGCTGTGGACTCCAGACTACCTCTCCCCTAAGTTACTGCAATGAAAAGGGGGTGATCTGTAGTTGTAACATACTTTCGGTTCTATGGTAACAATGCTGCTGCTCCTTCATAGGTACAATACAGTTAGCGTTGTCATTTTAGTACCTTTACTTGTGGATCACCAAGTAAAAAAGTCTGAAAAAGAGGACTGGTTCAGTGCCATATATTTATTACATTTTGTTCTTGGGTTAGATACACTTCAAATTATTGTACTCTATTTCCCAGTGACTGTTTTTTTTCTTTAGACACGTTTTGCTTTTTTATTTAGACACTTGTTTTATTACTATCATCATGTGTGCACCGCTTTATCTTGAAAATGATAAATGAAAGGTAAAAATAAATCTTCATCTGAATACCAAATAGCATCTTAATAACATCTCTAAAGCCCCATACACACTATGTTTTTTCTGCTGAGTTTTTCCTTTAAATTTACCAAAACCACATAATATGAGGTCAAACCTTAGGAGTTTCAATGTGTATGCAATCAGACAGGCCCTTGCACTACATGGTTATGGTAAACCTGAAGGAAAAACTCTAGCGGAAAATCTGATAAGTGTGTATGGGGCATTAGGAACCTTAGTGGTTCTGTTCAAATAGCAGAATAGTTCCAGGCAGGGTATTTTATTAAGACATACTGTACCTAACAAAAGAGCTTTCTAATGAGGTGTGATGCTTGAAATTTTGATGACTCACGTTTACATAGCAAATTTAATCGAGGTTAAGCTTCATGTAAGACAAATCTCTAATAATTCTCGCTATGATAATCATTTTATCGTTCCTCTTTGAATAGACATTTCCAACTTACATAGTTTTTAGGGAAACCAGTGCTTGAAAAATATGTGAATAGCAATCTTCCCCCTAAAATGCTTGTTATGTGATTGCCAAGATGTTTATATGCCTTCATTTGTTTTTAACAGAGCAAATATATAGCATGACTGCAAAAGCTGGTACTCCTCTACGGACTGCAACTGTGATTAAAACACCATGTTATAGACAGTATTGACGTGTTTCAATTAGGTACACCCTGTTATGAAAAGCTGTCTGTACCATGGTGTTTTAATCACAGTTATTTTAACCACTTGCTTACTGGGCACTTAAAGTGGTTGTAAACCCTTACAAACCACTTTGACCTACAGGTAAGCCTAGATTAAGGCTTACCTGTAGGTCCAAGCAATATCTCCTAAGCCTATATGGTTTAGGAGATATTTGGCCGAAAACGGGCACCGCTGTCTACGGCGCATGCGCCGTAGACAGTGGCGCGCAGGCGCACTGAGTGAGGCATTCTCAGCGACGGAGCTGCCGCGCGTGTCGGCTCCCGTGCGCATGCGCGAGAGTGACGTCATTGCGGCTTCGCCGAATGACAGCAGCGGAGCTGCGAGACCCCACCAACAAGATGGATGTGGCGGACTACAGGGGACAGCGGCGACTTCGCTGGCTCCTGTGTCAGGTAAGTGACACATAATGGGCTACTATGCGATGCATAGTAGTCCATTATGCTTTGCCTTTGCAGGGAATGAAAGAGGAAGTAAACTCATGAGGGTTTACTTCCTCTTTAAACCCCCCTCCTGCCCAGACCAATTTTCAGCTTTCAGCGCTGATGCACTTTGAATGACAATTGCGCGGCCATATAACACCGTACCCAAATGAAATTTTTATCATTTTTTTTTCCCCACAAATGGAGCTTTCTTTCGGTGGTATTTAATTACAGCTGGGAGTTTTATTTTTTGCTAAACAAACAAAAAAAGATGCAAAAAAAAAAATCATGTTTCATAGTTTGCAAACAGGTCATTTTTCTCCTTCATTGAAATGCACTGATGAGGCGGCACTGGTGGGCACTGATAGGCTGCACTGGTGGGCACTGATAGGCACAGTTAAGGCGGCACTGATAGGCACAGTTAAGGCGGCACTAATAGGCACAGATAAGGTGGCACCGATAGGCACAGATAAGGTAGTACTGATGGGCACAGATAAGGCGGCACTGATGGGCAAAGATGGGCACAGATAAGATGGCACTGATGGGTGGCACGGATGGGTGGCACGGATGGGTGGCACTAAGGGGCACTGATAGGTACCACTGATAGTTGGGACTGATGGGCACTGATAGGTGGCACTGATAGGTGGCTCTGATAGGTGGCACTGCTGGGCACTGATGGGCAGCACTGATGGGCACTGATGGGCACTGGTAGATGACACTGATGGGCACGGATATGTGGCACTGGGGTGCAGCACTGTTGTTGAGGCAGATTGTGGGCACTGATAGGGGGCACTGTGGGCACTGATGGGTGGCACTGTGGGCACTGATGGGTGGCACTATGGGCGCTGATGGGTGGCACTGATGGGGGCCACTTTTTTATTATATAGGTGGCACTGGCAGGGGGCAGGTGGGCACTGATAAGCTGGCCATGATCGGGACTGATGTCCCGATCACGGCCGCCGGTGATCGTCTTTTTTCTCCTCGCGCTGTCAGCACGAGGAGGAAAAATAGCCGATTACCGGCTCTGTATTGTCACATGATCAGCTGTCATTGGCTGACAGCTGATCACGTGGTAAGGGGTCAGGATTGACCCCTTGCTCTGATCCATGATCAAGTGAGTCTCATAGACTCGCTGATCATAGAGCGTGCCGCGCGCGCCCCTCAGGGGGCGCGCAGGCCGCTCGTGCATGGGACAACGTCAATAGACGTAGTCCCGGCAAAGCAGGTCCGCGCTTTAGCCATCATTCGGCTATAGCGCGGATCTCTAGTGGTTAATAAAGAACATTTTACAGTCTGGGGATGGGTGCCGGCTTTTTAATACAGACTATATAGTAGGCATCAGGGAGCAGTTTTAGTAAATGAACCCCAATGCTGCTGTCCAAGGTGTCTCTGTTGCTGCTTCATAAACGAGCCACTGTACAGACAGGAAACCTGTTAGTAGCCAGATCACCTGATGAAAGCAAAATAAAGTCTAATAGAAAACTAAGACAGCCACCATACCTTAGACCTCTTTCAGACAGAGCGGATCAATCCAAGCTCTGCTAGAGGAAGCTCTGCTAAATTTGTTTTTTCAGTCCTGATATCATGCGCATGTGTGCATAAAATGTGCATATCAATGTGCATGTAACTACAGAAACATTTATTCAATTAGTTTTTAGATATGGCTACAAAATCAAATTGTTTATGGAAAGCAGAATTTAAAATGGAAGTAAACCCTTCCAAACAACTTTGACCTACAGGTAAGCCTAGATTAAGGCTTACCTGTAGGTCCAACTAATATCTCCTAAACCTATATGGTTTAGGAGATATTTGCCCGAAAATGGGCACCGCTGTCTACGGCGCATGCGCCGTAGACAGCGGCGCGCATGCGCACTAAATGCGGCAAGTCCAAGAATGGATTTGCCAAATTTGTCGACTCCCGTGCGCATGCGCGGGAGTGACGTCATCGCGGCCTCGCCGTATGACAGCGGCGGAGCTGCGAGGCGTGACTCCCGTGCGCATGCGCGGGAGTGACGTCATCGCGGCTTCGCCGCTGTCATTGGTCGGAGCTGCGAGACGCCACCAGCAAGATGGACGCGGCGGACTACAGGGATCAGCGGCGACTTCGCTGGCTCCTGTGTCAGGTAAGTGACACATAATGAGCTACTATGCGATGCATAGTAGTCCATTATGCTTTACCTTTGCAGGGAAAAAAAGAGGAAGTAAACCCATCAGGGTTTACTTCCTCTTTAAACAACTAATAGAAGCCCTTAGTTAAGTAGAATGAAAATGTATACTATTAAACAGGACAGTACTTTAAACTACTCACCACCGGTAGGACATCCATGGACATCCTCGGGTTGCAGTGGTTGAGTTTCTAAAAAGCCACTCGATCACTTCTGTCCGTGCCGGATAGGTGAACCACCGCCACCTTTCCCAGGCTCCAGCATCCGATCACGGAGACCAGGAGCGATACGACCGATGGCATTGGCTGCACAGAACAGAGAGAGAGGGGAACTGATGTTGACTCTCTCTCTGTCACCCTGGGAGTGAAGAATATGTCATCACTTCCATTTCTGCCTCTTTGTTTACCTGGCCGTTATGTGTCTGGCTGCATTGGAGTCCAGAGGAGCTGTCACAGCCCATGCTGTCACAAGGGATGTTGTTCATCCATTGTGATAGCAATAAAGTTAATCCAAAAAAATGTAAAAAATAAAGTTTTGTAAAAAACACATACAAGACGCCCGCACGCATATGTAAACAGTGATTGCATCACACATGTGAGGTATTGTCTCGAATGTCAGAGCGAGAGCAAAAATTCTAGCACCAGACCTGTGTAACTCTAAAGCAGTAACCTATAAAGGCGTTTAACCACTTCAATACCAGACACTTTCGCCCCTTCCTGCCCAGGATAATTTTGAGCTTCCAGTGCTGTCGCATTTTGAATGACAATTGCGCGGTCATACAACACTGTACCTAAACTAAATTTTTATAATTTTCTTCCCACAAATAGAGCTTTCTTTTGGTGGTATTTGATCCCCTCTGCGGTTTTTATTTTTTTCTATACAAACTAAAAAAGACCAACATTTTTGAAAAAAAAAAAATGTTTTTCTTCATTTTTGTTATAAAATTTAGTTTTCTCCTTCACTGACAGGCACTGATGAGTTGGCACTGATGGGCATTGATGAGGCGGCACTGATGGGCACTGATTCGTTGCCACTGATAAGGTGGCACTGATGGGCACTGATGAGGAGGCACTGATATGTAGAATTGATGGGCACTGATATGTAGCACTGATGGGCACCAATAGGTGGCACTGATATGCAGCACTGATGGGCACTGACAGGTGGCACTGATGGACACTGACAGGTGGCACTGATGGGCACTGACAGGCGGCACTGATGGGCACTGTCAGGTGGCATTGATGGATACTGACCGGCGGCACTGATAGGCGGCACTGACAGGTGGCATTGATGAACACTAATAGATGGCACTGATGGGCAGCACTGATTGGACAGGTACTGACAGGTATTAATGCTGGGCACTGATTGGCACTGTGATGGACACTAATTGGCACTGTGGTGTGCTCTGATTGACACTGAGATGGGCACTGATTGACACTCTGGTGGGCACTGGCAGACTTTATTATTGGGGCACTGCTGGGCACTGATTGGAAGCTGATTGCCACATCTGATGGGGCTGTGCTGATAATCAATGTGCTGATTATCAGCACAGACCCCCCTCGCTGACAAGGAGAGCCGCCAATCGGCTCTCTCTGTCAGCGCGAACCGAGGAATGGCGTTTACCGGCACTTCCTGGTTCTCGCGATGATTAGCTGTGATTGGTCACAGCTGATCACGTGGTAAGAAGCCTCTGTCAGATCAGAGATGCAGTGTGTCAGATGCGTGCGACGGCATGTTATCCTGCTGGACATCATATGACGTCCAATCAGGATAACAGAACCATTTCCCAGCACCATTCTGTTATAGGCCGGGCAGGAACTGGTTAAAGCAAAGCCTATGGAAGATTTTACGAACTGTAATTTGCTGCCAGTCCACAGGCAAATGCAATTTTAAAGTGTAACATGTTAGTTATCTATTTACTTACTTACTAACATCATCTTTCACATTATACAACAAAAATTGTGGTAAAGACAGCGAACCCATTCCCCATTGATAACGTCCCCATTGATTCCCCATTGATAACGTCATTTTATGACGAAACACGCCTGAGGAGGTACGTGCTGACGTCACTATGCCATCTCGTTGAAGAGGATGGGAGCTCTGTATTGTATATATATTTTTTATGCAACATTTTATCATTTGTTTGTAAGTGTATCTTTTTTATTTTATCCTATTAAACCAAGTTTTGAGGTTATTACACTATGGTTTATTATATCCTTTTTTTGGGCTCATATCCATTGTACCGGCCATAACCCTTTGTAGGGCGGACTTGACTTATTGGGCTTACCAGTTACCTCCGCTTGGCTTGTTCTTTCACGTCTAGGGGTTCCCAGGGTTGAAACCCAACAACTTGGACGCTGACACCAATAATGTCCTTTTGAAAGGTTTTATTTAGCAGGGGTGACATCCAACAACACAGTCTCGTATAGGAACAGAAGGCAAGGGTGAAGAACGCAGGCACCTTGAACTGCAGACATAACCAAGTCTCTAATACCGCCCAGAGAGTAGCCACTCGCAGCTGGGCACTTCAAAGCTGAACAGATCTCTAACCAGAGATCATGGCAATCAGCACGTTGATTCAGAACTTGTAAAATCTCTGAACGTGGACAAGTTGTAACTGAGAGTGAACAGGAACCTTTTTCTTCAGTACCTGGAATATTCTCTGTCTCCTTGATAGTACTGGAAAAAGCGTGGATTTGTCAATGTCCTTCCCAACTCAGTAACCAGGCACTTCTTAGGATGCCACTTGTCGGCCCTCCTCCGAAGAGTCCTCCCCCGGTCACCTTCACGAGCTGCGGTGCCTCTCCAAGCCGAGAGCACACCAGCCACCTTGAATCCTCCCTCAGTTACTGCGCCTCTGACCAGCTAGTTCCGAGACACGGGAACAGACGGATCCCTACCCCAGACCAGGCAGGTCTATTGGGGGTAACAGACAGAAGCATGTTGCGGGATGTCGAACACCCTGTGACCGGGACCCCTCACGGGGCTACCCCGGTCCTGGAAACAAAACCAGACCACACGGGCCTCATGAACTCCTACTGAACACGTGACCTCAACATCTTAAGTTCCCTTCCCAGACTCCTCTGCGGGGCCCGGCACACCCACTGAGTGGTTCCGAGAAGGCTGATACCCAAAACTTTCAACCAGGCCTGGTTCTGGCTTGTCATGTGCACCTCACTGTACACATGACCAAGCAGAACTTCTAACACAGCCCAGCCCAACTGATGTCAAAGTTAACCTACATAATTAACCCTCAGAACCCCACTACTGTTCTGAGGCAAAAACTAAATTTACACACGAATGAGACTGTTCAAAATGTCATCTGCTACACCATTATTACCCATCTTGTATCCAGCTTAGGATTTATCTGCCTGAGGAAATATATGTATTTTTGGCCTGTCATTTGGTAAGGAGGCTCTCTGTGTGGTGTTGGTACACTGGATTTTGATCCACTCACTGTGTGATTTTGTGTTTGCATATTTCTTGTTTTTACACTGTAAGTGCAACTGTATATATTGTATATTTGTTAATTTGACAATATTACGCTATAGCATATATGTTTTTTTCCTTTTGGGCTGATCACGATTTGTGGAATCAACGCTAACCCTCGATCATACAATTCTGGAGTGATGTGTTCAGATATCTCCCAAATTATGACTATCCAATTGGTCTTTTCCCCAGCCCAAGCACTGCTCTACCACTCCACGCTACCAATGAAAACATACCATCGATCTCTAGCCCTACATCTTCTTAACACCGCAAAACTATGTATCCTGGAACTCTCCCAACCCACCTACGATAGCTGACTGGATTAAAAGAGTAAACAAAATAGATTTAATCAAAGAACTTATACACCAGGCCCATGACTCCTCCAAGACATATAGGAGCACTTGGGCATGCTGGCAACATTTCCAAACAACATCCGAATATACCCAACTTCTTAGTTAGAGACTCCCCTTGCACCCCCCTCCCCCTTATGTCCCTTGACTTTAAGCACACATACACAAAGATGTGATCCAATCCCTACAGCTGAAAGCCAATAATATAATACATTTATGTACTTGGATCCTAACTCCTAAGCACCTACCACTAGGCGTCTTCCAGATAGTCCAAAGTTGTGCAAGGGACTGGAAGATCTCACACCCTATCTGATTGCACAGATTAATACACAAAAGTCAATAGTTACTTGATGACCAAATATAATGGGATATAGACTAACTAACTAAGGCATACTGAAATACACTGGTTGTGACACATGAGTCAAACTCTGACTTTAATATGTGATTTCGACACCCATGTATCCCCACCCCATTATACGGAATAGAACGATTACTGCACTGTCTTCCTTTTAGGGGAATCATTTGTTAGATTCAAATTGTAGGCGGAATGATATACCCTCAAGACATGTTGCCTTTTTTTTCTTTTTTCCATTGTAAATGCCAAATGTATTATCCCTCATCTTGTTTTGATTGTATCAAGCATTAATATTTACCTACAGTATTGGTTGTAACATCCTGTTTTTACTGATTTCATTCTGTAAATTGCTTTTACTGATGATATATCTGTAATCCTGATTGACATCTTAAGCTTTATCCTATAAAAAAAATTTGATAAAAAAAAAAAAAAAGCGTTTGAAAAACCGCTGCGAAATACCGTGTGACATAAAAAATAAAAACACCCATAATTTTATTCTATAGGGCGTCTGATAAAAAATATATACAATGTTTGTGGGTTCTAAGTATAATACGAATATGAAGTAGTTAACACTGTACACTTTTTTTCTCACTGTACAAATGTTTTTGTTTACATGTGCCTGCTCATATGTAAGTACTGCAGATCTCATACATCCCAGGACTTTGGTCATATCTCTGCCTCCCCCTCCTTCTAGCTATTCATAAAACAAAGCTGGGCTGTGTGTTACATAAATGGTCTGGAGTCAGAGTTGTGACCATAGTGCCTGGGATTATGAGACCTGTAGCACTTTTATCTGAGTGGGCAAGGAAGTATAGTGGGAACTGTACTTTCACCTGCATGTAAACAAGAGTATTAGTGAAAGGGTGAAAGGGGGAGTGTACATTAAGGAAATTAAGTGTTCAACAATTACTCTGGTAAACTTTATTGTGCCTAATGTTGGGCTTTAAACAAATACTGTAGCAAGAGCATTCCCCATAGGAACAACACATAATAGAAAACCAATATGGTTGAATGGGACTGTTTTTAAGATTTGATAAGTCAAGTAACGCATGCATTTAAATCTGTTAGGGTAGTACTGAAATTGCTTTAATGAATTATAGGGATTGTAAGAAACTGAAAACAAATAAATCAAGTTAGCAAAGGCTGAAGCTGAGAAACAGAATAATAAATTACATCTCAATTGTTTTACAATTGTATAAAGAGCAAGTTCATGAAAACAGGAGAAGAGAACATAATAACAAATGTAGAGTTTTTGCCTATAGTGATCAGTAAAAATTTTGTCTGATTACGTGAAATAAAAAATGAAACCTGGTAAATTGCTATTTGACAACAACATTACTTCTGCATGTATTTTTCCTTTGCCAAATAGTTCACCAAATGGCTGGTGTGGATTTACGGGGGGGGGGGGGACCCACACTGTTGTTTTTTTTGAGGGTTTTGGCATGGGGTACCCCCTCAATATCCTCAAAGCACAAGTCGCATGCCAAAAGTCGGATCAGATAAGTTGATGATCCCGACTGTCAGGGCTAGGCTCAGCCCTTCCTTCTCAAAGCTGGCCACTCAGATGTCGGCTAATTGCCAGCTCTTTTCTCTCCACAGTGACTCACCTGATATCTTGCTCGTCAGTCCTGCCTACTTAAGCCGTCCAGCCCAGATGATCTCTGCCTTTGGCTTGGTCACATCTCTAGAGACGCTCTCCTGTGTTCCTATTAAAGACCTGCTTGGCTAACATTCCTTCTGGCTCCAGATCCTGCTTGCTGTTCTACTACGCTCATCTCTGGCTCCCTGACGTTTTTCCTTGTCTGACTATCCATTCTAGTTCCGGAACTTTGGCTATGTTTTGACTACGTTTACTCTGTTTACCTTTTTATTATTATTATTAAACAAGTGTGATTTAACTGTACTTATGTCTCAGTCTGATTCATGGTTTCTGACAGTAAGCGAAGACCATGAATTCAAAAGATGCAGTCAATCCACTTGTTGGTAATATTTTTTCCAGATTAGATATGCAGGATCACCGCATGGATCAGTTTGCCATGGCATTACAAACGCTCCTGAGTCACATGGCTCACCTGGAATCTCCCACTGTTGCTGCTCCGGTACAACCTGTGTTGCAGGCCGTTGTTTCACCTCCAGTTATCCAGAAGGATAAGCCCCTGTTTTCGGTCACCCTTTCTTGGGCTTAGTTGTCCATCGAGATACAGGCTCTAATTGACCCTGGGGCTGCAGACCTGTTCATTGATGCTGCCTTTGTATTGAAGCACTCAATTCTGCTGACACTGTGGGACACTCCACGTGCCATTGAGGCTCTTGACGGGAACCTCTACAGCCTGCCCAAGGGACTCATAAGACTGTTCCATTGTCCATGGCCATAGGGGCTCTTCACCATGAGATAATCCAATTTCAAGTTATTTCCTCACCTAAGTTTCTGCTGGTTATTGGTTATCCTTGGTTACAGAGGCACAACTCCTCTTTTGATTGGCTCCGTGCTGAGGTTCTCTCCTGGTCGCCACAGTGCAGTAAGACATGCTTCCAAAAGGTAGCCAAGGTCCTCTGCACCTCTTCACTCTTCTCCCTGACGGAGGAGTACAGTGATTTTAGCAATGTTTTTGACAAAGGTCAAGCCGGTAGTTTGCCTCCACACTGGTCGTATGATTGTGCAATTGACCTTCAACCTTGTGCCATACCCCTTGTGACCGGGTTTACCCTTTGTCGATCTTGGAGGATAGGGCCATGGAGGAGTATGTTGCAGACACACTTTCTAGTGGTTTCATCCGCAAATCCTTGTCTCCTGCTGGTGCTGGTTTCTTCTTTGTGAAGAAGAAGAGTGGTGAACTGAGACTTTGTATTGATTATAGGGGTCTCAATCCTTTCACGATTAAGAATGCCTATCCAATTCTGTTGATTATGGAGTTATTTGATCGCCTCAAGGAAGCAACGGCTTGATTTGAGAGGGGCATACAATCGCATGAGGATTAAGGAGGGCGACGAGTGGAAAACTGTGTTTAATATCAGAACAGGCCCTTATGAGTACCTCGTAATGCCTTTTGGACCCTGCAATTTTTACAACTATTTATCAACAATGTCCTCTGAGATTTGTTGCAGTTATGTGTGGTGGTTTATCTCGACGATATCCTCATATTTTTCAAGTCCCTTGAGAGCCACCACACAGATGTCTGTCTTGTGCTTCAGAAACTAAGAGAGAACAATCTCTATTGTAAATCGGAGAAGTGCAAATTCCATCGTGAACAGGTTAAATTCCTGAGTTATGTAATTTTCACTGCTGGTTTTTCGATGGACCCAGAGAAACTTGCAGCAGTCCTACAGTGGCCCTGACCTGTAGGTTTCCTGTGCCATACTGCCATGCTCCAGACTTACCATTCTGCCAAGGCAGCCTGCTGTCCACCCTGGGAAGAATCAACTCTTTTGGGCCATTTCCCAACAATTCTGGTGGCCTAGTCTACGTGCTGACAGAACCTTCATAGTTGCCTGTTCCGTGTGTGATCAGAGTAAGACTCCCCAACACCTTCCAGTGGGCCTCCTGCAACCCATACCCAGTGGAGAAAGGCTCTGGACCCACCTGTCTATGGATTTCATTGTGGAGTTACCCAAATCCTAGGGCAACACAGTTATCCTTATAGTGGTTAACCGGTTCTCGAAAATGTCCCATTGTATTCCACTTAAGAAGTTACCCACTTCTAGGGAACTGGCTTCCATTTTTGCTCGGGAGATCTTTTGCTTACATGGGCTACCCAAGATGATTGTCTCAGACAGGGGTAGTCAGTTTGTGTCGCAGTTCTGACGAGCCTTTTGTGCACAGTTGGGAATTCAGCTTTCATTTCTCCTCTGTGTATCAGTCGAATTGGGCCGCAGAACGAGCCAATCAGTCCTTGGAGAAATTCCTACGTTGCTATATTTCTGACCATCATAACAACTGGTCAGACATCTTACTGTGGGCGGAGTTTGCTCACAATAGTGCCTTGAATTCTACTCCCCAATTGTCCCCGTTTATGGCGAACTGTGGTTTCCAACCTTCCATGTTACCTGACTCGTTTCTTTCGCAGAGTATTCCTGCGTTAGAGGAGCATCTCCGTGGTCTTCATTCCACTTGGGCACAAGTCCAGGAGGTTTTGCGACATGCTAATGATAGGTACAGACTCCATGCTGACCGCAAACGCCTGCCTGTGCCTTCCTACCAGGTTGGGGACAGGGTCTGGCTGTCATCTCGCAAGCTCCTTCGTGTTTCCTCTCTAAAGTTCGCACCTTGGTTTATTGGGCCTTTACTTATTTTTTGCAGGATTAACCCAGTGGCTTATGCATTAGACCTTCCTTCTAATATGCTTATCTTGAGTGTATTTCATGTCTTCTTATTAAAACCTTTGGTCTGCAACCACTTTATCACCTTGCTGCCTTGTCCTCACCCTGTACAGGTTGAGAACCATGAGGAGTATTAAGTACAGTCCATTGTTGACTCCCGTAGGTTCCGTGGGCTCATACAGTACCTGGCGCATTGGAAAGGGTATGATTCCGAGGAACGTTCTCATCCTTGGACGTACATGCCCCTATCCTCCGTGATTTCCATAGACATTTTTACCCTCAAGCCTGGTGGTCGTCCGAGAGGGAAGGGGTCATTCAGGAGGGGGTACTGTCGGGGCTGGGCTCAGCCCTTCCTTCTCAAAGCTGACCACTCAGCTGTTGGCTAATTGCCAGCTCCTCTCTCTACCCAGTAACTCACCGGTTGATGATATGCTGCTCGTCAGTCCTACCGTCCAGCCCAGATGATCTCTGCCTTTACCTTGGTTAGACACTCTCCTGTGTTCCTGTTAAAGATTTACTTGGCTAACATTCCTTCAGGCTCCAGATCCTGCTTACTGTTCTACTACGCTCATCTCTGGCTCCCTGACGTTTGGCTTGTCTGACTTTCCGTTCCGGATACTGAACTCTAGCTATGTTTTTGACTAGGTTTACTCTGTTTACCTTTTTATTATTATCATTAAACAAGTGCGATTTAACTGTACTTTTGTCTCAGTCTGATTCATAGTTTCTGACACCGACTTCCATTCAAATCAATGGGCTTAAAGTGTAAGTAAACCCCCCTATTGTTTTCAGCTAAGGAATTTGTCATCTTTGCCTCTGTTTAATCTAAAACTGCCATGATGCTGCACACGTGATCAGTTAAGACACCAGCTATTGGATGGTTTGACACTTTGAGAGTACAACCAATGGTAGTGTTACATTTCTGGCACTGTTTTATGGTTGGGTTTACTTCCGCTTTAAATTGTGCCCAATTCGGACCAAAGTAGTGCAGGAAGCATTTTCAAAGTCAGATCAACTCACAAGTAGGACCAGTTAAGATGGCTCTCATAGGAAACCATTAATTTTGACATGTCATACGACTTGTGAATCAGCCCTTATAGTCTCAGGCATTCTATACAGGGCATTGGATACGTTTACTTTTCAAGGACTACACTCTTTGAACAAGCATCCAAACCTACAATTAGGAACCCTAGTTAGGTCTAAGTACTCAGAGTTTGAACACTTGTGAGAGTTTACCTCAATCCGGCTAGTGCTTCTGGGTTTCTAATGACAGCCTTGCTGTTTGGGAATGGGAGTTGATGGCAAAAAAGTAATAACATTTTTAGACCAGTTATTTGGGGGTGCGTATGTAAATATGTGGCTAGGGGTTCCATAAATGAATTAAAGATCAATGGGAGAGTGGGCATTCCTGCCATGTCCCATTGGAAATCTCAAAGTATGTTAATAAGGCTCCTGAGATATAAACTTGGGCTGATAGGCTGGTATATAACGCCATTATGGCTGAATATACGGAGCCTGTGAATCCAAATTTAGTTAGTACTTGTGCTAGAAAATCCCAATGTATCCTAGCAAACACCATATTGCCAAATGCAAAAATATCAAATCCATATTGATTACATAAGCTCAGTAGAGTAACTAAAGGAGGATCGTGTGAGTATAATCTCTTATGTAAGAGCTGTAACTCTTGCAGAATACAAGTAGTTTAGGACTATTGCCACCTTGTGTAGTTTTATCTATAGCAGGCCGCTTTTGTTCCTTGGTTGCCCCAAGGACTTAATACACAATGCTATTGTCTCTAGCCAACTGCTACAAGAGGTGGAGCAATATATAGGTCCTTGGAAGAGACAGGTGTGAACTTATGTTTCAGCAGGTGACTAGCCAATATCAGTTTTGAACGGCATTCAGAAATCATGGCTGACGGCAGTCAGTTGTGTAATCCAGGGTCAGGGAAGGCAGCAGATAGTAATTGCATTCTAGAGACAGACAGACAAAAATAAGGAAGAGAGAAGGCGCATGCGCAGCAGTTCCCAAATTGGCCAGCGGCGTCTAGAGCTCCACCACGACCCCTTGAAAGCCACTGGAGCTCACAGAGCACTCCCCCACACCTCTCACAAGGATGTACAAGTGGGGGAAACCCGGGAACCCTGTGATGACATTGGCGCAAGCCAGGAGGAATCTATCACGCTGATGTCAGCAGCGGCCGGACCGATCAGCTACGCCAAGGTGGCGAAGCCCACACATTGCGGAGGACACAGAGGACTCTATTGCAGTCCAGGACTTGATCCCTCCACCATCCCCAGGTACTGTCCATCCTCCCCTGCCCCTGGCCACATCTCCCGCTTCCCCAGAGTCCTTGCTCCGGGAGCTTGCATGGAAGGCAGACTGCCTTTTATAGGAATCTTTCCAAGTTTGTTATAAGTCCTTCTTTGGGGACTATAGTTCTCATCCCATGATGGATGAAAAATGGTTGTTAATGTTGTAATGGTTCTTTTTCATGTGTTCCTCTAACTTATTCCTTTGCACAGTCAGTATAGTTAACAACTCCTGTTGAGCAGAGGAATACTCATAAATAGCTTGGGGAGTTATTCTCCAACCTAAGCGAACGGCTCTAGATCACACCCCGAACAGGGTGTACTTGCCCCCCTGATTCTTCAGCCTGTTAGGCTGGGACTCCAGGGCGACAGCAGGGCCTGGAGAGGACACTCGTGACATAGTTCACATAAAGTTAATTTTCATATTGGGGCGCTCTGTATTATAGACATCATGGGCTCCTTGAATGCCTTAAGTTACGTTTGCCTTTAGGTGGCGGGGCTGTGGTGGACTCAGTGCACCTTCAGTAGGAAGCGGGAGCACCGTTGGTGCCCTTGGGTTCTTAACCAGAATCCCTGCAGTAAGGGCATTCCGGAAGGGGTAGGAGATGGCAAGTCCACCCCACCCCAAGGGTGGGAGGGGGTCAGGGGACCCCTGGGTTCAGAGTTATTGTTTTTTCCTTATGCACACCTCAGGTTTACGATAATGTAACCCCCTTCTCTTTTTTCTTCTCTTTTTTTCACCCCTTTTCTTCTCCTTGCTAATGCTCGTCTGAGTGTTCTCAGGTTCCACAGCTGTCTCTGGCCTCCTGTCCCAGGTCCCAGATCATTGAAATCTCCGCTCTCTAGGCTTCTTAGTGAGTATCTCTCTCAAAGAAAAGGTAAGCTATGGATCTCCCGAATAGTTTCATCCCCTCTGATCCATGACTAATGCAAATCACTCCACATCCACCGTCAAAACTATCTCACACAACACTCAGGGTAGGAAACTCTTTCAACTTTACCACTCCATGCATGCAGACATTCTCTTGCTACAATAGACCCACTTCCTGCCCACATTTACACCCACATTCCTCCATCAGCGTTACCCCCAATTTTTCATAGCGTCGGCGGATAACAAAACAAAAGGGGTGCCCATCTGTTTTGCTAAACACAATCTCTCTCAACTGGAGACTATAGTTGACCCCCTGGTTTCTGGTTTCTGGCCACATTGATGGGGAATTATATACCTTTGTTTCTTACTATATACCCATTAAGGGTCAGAGGTTTTTTTTGTTACTCCCTGCTACACAAACTGCAAGCTCGTCTAAAGGGGACGGTATTTATCGGCGGAGATCCTAACACCGCCTTTGATTTCTCTCTTGACAAATCTGCAGAAGGGAACATCCTTTCAAACAAAGCTCTAAAATAGCTAAACTGCTTCATTCTGCAGAGTTAATTGACATTTGGAGAGAGGCCAACCCACACCAAAGGACTATACCCACTTCTCAGTCCCTCACAACTTCTTTGCCAGGATAGACCACATTTTCACACGCTCCACAACAACCCCACTAATCAGAAGTTCCAAGACTATAGTTACCCCCCCCCCCCGTTAGACCACTCGATGGTTACACTGATCACGCAAAGAACTCCAGGATCTAGAGGCTCCCCTCGCTGGCGTTTACAGGATTCCCTATTGAGTGATCCAATACAATGCACCTTACTGGAGGAGGCTATTAAAGAATATTTTCTTATAAATGCGACAAGCAAAGTTTCCCCATCTACCGTCTGGGCGGCGCATCGTAAGTCGGTCATCAGGAGGAAAATCATACAGATGACATCGAAACTTAAGGCTGAACACAGAGCAGACACACTAAAGCTTACGGAGACTTACGTTCTTTAGCAAAAGCACACAAGCAACACCCCACACCTGAGTCTCTAGCAAACCTAGACAAAGCCTGGGCTCTCCTTAACTTTACTCTGAGGACAGCTGCTGAAAAGGACCTCAGGTGGACCGGGGCTAAAGTCTACTCCCAAAAGGATAGGATTGGTTCAAGACTAGCTGTAAAGTCATAAACACCGTTCCCTAGCATTCCCTAAAAGTCAGACAGCCTTGAGGGCTTGACACAGAACCCAACCAAGATTATGGAAGCTTTTCTACAGTTCTACTCTAAACTATATAAACTGAACCTACCACTCCCCTGACCGCTACAGAATAATTTTTTTTTAATTTCAAAAGTTTTTTATTTTTTGATAACAGCAGTACAAAGCAATAGAAACATCAATGTACAGGATGAATTTGATAAGCGAAACAGGTTACAGAAATATAACTAACCAGCCATAAGGCCAAAAATGTTACTCAGTTCGTCAAGAAGAAACAAAAACAAAAAAAAAAAACAGTACACGTATGAGGCTAGAGTGGGAGTGAAAATAAGCTGCCTGAGCTGGATTTTCGTCAGATCCCATATCATAAAAGCTAGAAAACAGGTCATACAAAAGAACAGGGTGAAGGGGAGCAAGGAGGTGGAACATCCAGGGGAGAAATAATCTTCCCCACCCACCCTCAATGCAACACGGTAGAGCAAAGAACAAGAGACCACCCCAGCCGCCCCTTACGGGATCTTGCTGCGACCGGGGATTCCCCCTGCCCATCCCCCCCGCTAGCTATCAAGGCTCCACCCCAGTATGGGAAGAAAAGTAGATGGGATCTCCAATGACTCCCCAGCCAACAGGACGGGGGGTCATCTTATTTAATTAGTTCCACAGAAAGTGTAGCATAACTAAGTATGTAAAAGCCCCAGCACCGCAAACCAAATAATAATGGAGGAAGGAGTTAGAGGGATATACCCCCCTCCCACCTAATAAACTATGTTACTAACCATGTTAAAACCAAAAACCTAACCGGTATAGACCAGACAGTAGCAAGAATAGAAGAGAGATAAAGAGATCAATAAAGAAAAGAGAGCAGGGGAAAGTAAGCTAAAGTAAGAAAAAGGTAAGAAGTAGAAGAAAGGAGAAAAGAGAAAGAGGAGAGAAACAGAGAGAAGGTGGGACACCCAAAAGAACCATCAATTAGAGAAAGAGTAACCCGGGTAAAGTGGGATGTGGCAATATTTGGCCCAGGGTTCCCATATAAGCTCAAACCTACGCTTCTTGTCTTGTATGGTACTGACTATTTTCTCCTGTGTCATGATCCAGGAAACTTTATTTTTCACCGCAGAGAACGAAACTGTCGTTTTTTTCCAGTGGGCAGCTATTGTAATGTTCGTGCCTAAGAGGATGAAAAAAATCAGCGCTTGAGAATATTTGGAAATGCCTTCAATTTTGGGATTTAATAATGCAACATCTGGCGTTTGGGGGATCTGGGCACGTGTAAGTTTGCGTAGCAGAGCAAAGATCTTATTCCAAAGGCCCCTCAAACGTGGGCATGACCACCAGGTATGGAGTAGGGTACCAATATGATTACATTGTCGAAAACATAACGGAGATGCATCAGGATAAATTTTTGCAATAAGGTAGGGAACTCTGTACCATCTAAGAAGAATTTTGAGACTAGCTTCAATCAGAGACACATTCATAATGCCCTTATAGGACCGTTGGAGGCAGGAGAACCATTTGTCGCTCTCCCATTGCAAGTCTAGATCTTTCTCCCAAGCCTGGGCATAAGAAGGTTTCGACATAGCCGAGGCCAAGGATGAATAGATGATGGATATTCCTCCCCTCTGATCAACAACATCCGAACACCATGTTTCATAATTTGTAACTTTAAGGGGGATCGATTTATCCGGCCATAAAGAATGGAGGAAGTGTGAGATCTGTGAAAAGCGGAACCTCTCCTCATCTGGCATTTCCAATTTTATGCGGCAATAGGAAAGGGAGAAGGGACCTGAGGGGGTGAAAAAATTCCCTATTCTAAATAAGCCTTTATTGAGCCACCATTTGAAAGCAAAAATGTTCAATCCAGGGGGGAATTTAGGGTTATGAAAGATATGCGTCAGTGGGCGCAATGGAGAGATCAGGGCTGAATTTTTATACATAAGGTCGCACAGGGACAAGGAGTGAGAGAGAGTGGGGGCTAGAATTGGAGGTCTCATTTTGGTTGGAACTCCGATGAGATAATCTAACGTGTGTCTAGGGACTGCTTGTCTCTCTATAGCAACCCAGTCAGGTTTGGTACCCCGAGCATAGACAATGGAAAACTGGGCAAGCCTCGCTGCTTGATAGTACCACCATATATTAGGTAGGGCAAGTCCCCCTTGTGATTTAAGACGATATAAGATATGTTTAGAGCATCTCCTACCTTTGGAACCCCAAATAAATTGTAGTATGCTGGATTGGATTTTATTTAACTGCGATTTGCGAATTGGAATAGGGAGAGCCCTAAATAGGTATAGGATACGTGGGAGGAAAGTCATCTTTATGGAATTAATGCGTCCTAGCCAAGAAAGCTCGAATTTGGACCAGGAAGACAGGTCAGCAGTGAGTGATTTAAAGGCAGCTGGGAAGTTCGCAGAGAAAAGGGTTTCGAATTTCGGCGTGAGGTTGATTCCTAGGTATGGGAAATGTGATGTGCACCAATGAATTGGAAAGTGGTTCTGAATATTCTGTAGTAACTCAGGAGGAACCGTGATATTTAAGGCTATGGATTTAGAGACATTAACATGGAGTCCTGAAATTTTACTAAACTGGTCAAGCAGGGAGAGTATATTGGACGTAGAGATTAGTGGGGAAGTAACGAACATGAGGATATCATCCGCAAATAGTGCGCATTTGTGCTCTTGTCCCCCGCAAAGAACACCTTTAATGTTAGGGTTATGCCTGATCGCTATGGCCAATGTCTCAATGGCGATAGCGAAAAGGATGGGGGAAAGTGGGCAACCTTGTCTTGTCCCCTTTTCTATGGGGAAAGGGTCAGAATAACAGCCTTGCAAACTAACCCGGGCAAGGGGGTTCGAGTACAAAGCTCGCAAAATCCCCAAAAATCGTGGACCAAAACCCCAGTGCTCCAGGACCTTGAAAAGATAGGGCCAGGTTACTGTGTCGAATGCCTTTTGTAGATCAATGGAGAGGAGATAGCCTGCTTGCTGAGGGCCACCGTCCCATTGTGAATTGAGAAGGGAAATAATATCAATTGCTCTCCGAATTTGGTCTGGTCCCTGTCTCCCCGGGATGAAGCCCACCTGGTCTTTGTGGATGTAAAGTGCTATATAAGAAGAGAGCCTATTGGCTAAAACTTTCGTCAGGATTTTGAGATCGTTATTTATTAAAGAGATCGGGCGATAATTAGATACTAAAGATGCATCTTTGCCCGGTTTGGGAATGACTGAGATATAGGCCAGGTTCAGGGCTCCATCCAGGGGAGATTCGGATCTAATATGGTTGAAAAATCGGACCATATATGGGATGAGTTGAGTTGAAATTTTTTTATAGTATGCTACCGAGAAACCATCAGGTCCTGGAGCTGAGTGTGTTTTAAGCTGTTTAATAACCTGAATAACTTCCGCCTCCGTAACCGGGCTATCCATGAGATCAGAGTGTTCCTTAGAGAGTTTCGGCAGAGGAAGATTACTCAGAAAATCAACTGTGTGAGTAGGAGAGTCAATAGTGTCTTTTTTATAGAGTGAGGTGTAGTATTCCTGAAATGCTTTCATGATCTTGCATGGGTTTTGGGTTAGATCTCCAGTTGTCATGCGTATCCTAGGGAAGTGAACAGATCGAGGTTTAGGGGACAATTTCGCCGCCAGTTTAGTACCAATCTTGTCTTTTTGGGAATAAAAACGGGCACCAGACCAGCGAAGCTGTTTTTCAGCCTCCGTGGTTAAAGCTAGATTTAAGGCTACTCGAGTGGATTCAAGGGATTCCAAAGAATCCTTGGTGGGGTTTCGTTTATGAGATTTACTGAGTGCTTGAAATGACCTTTGGAGGTCGGAATCAACCGCTGCTCTCTCTCTCTTTAGTCGTGAGGTGACCTGAATAATTTTCCCCCTAATCACCGCCTTATGGGCGGCCCAGAGGGTGTCTGGGGATATAGATGCAGTATTATTGATGCGGAAATATTCTAAGATTTCGTGCGCAAGGATTTCACATTGTGCCGGATCACTTAAAATGCTTTCATTAAGCCTCCAGGTGAAATGCTTGGGAGAGTTATGAGAACGGAGTAGAAAAAGAACAACTAGAGAGTGGTCGGAAAGGGAGGTGTCCCTGATGACTGCTTTCTGGGCCTCAGGAATGTTTTGTGATTGAATAAATATATGATCTATCCTAGAATAGAGGTGATGGGGGGCAGAGTAGTGTGTATAATCTTTAGATCTTGGGTTTAATTCCCTCCAAATGTCCACCAGGCCCAGGGCCCGAAGAGAAGAGGCTATTTTGGTACTTTGCTTTGGGGGCCTCTGTGTATTAGGGCTGCCAGAGCCTGATTTATCCAGAGAGTGATCGAAAGGAATATTCGTGTCACCACCCATAATAACTTTACCTTCCAGCTGAGGGCCGATGGAGGACATCATGGAGGCAAAAAAGGAAGCCTGGCCTTTATTAGGGGTGTAGTAAGAGACTACGGAGTAGTGTACGCCATCTATCGTGCCTTTAACCAAAATATATCTGCCTAATTGATCCCTCACCACTTCTGAAGGGGAAAATTTTAGATGTTTTCTGAAACAGATGGCTACTCCCTTCGTCTTATTCTGTGCATTGGATAAAAAAAACTGAGGGTATGAGCCATGCATGAAGGGAGGGTTATAGGAAGATGGGAAATGGGTTTCCTGTAGAAGGAGTATGTCAAGTCCCTGGGAACTGTAGTGGTTGAACAATTTGCGCCTTTTAACAGGCGAGTTCATCCCTTGGACATTATGAGAGGCAATCTTTAGTGGGACCGGATTAGTAGTGTCAGAATGCATCGATCAGAAGGGGAGCAACACGCAACATCAACATTATAGACCTTACCGAACCTAATAGTAGGGAACGGAAGAGCTCAAAAGGTGCAGACCTCGGGCTAACAGGGAACATCTGGTGGTCAGCAACCACGGTGCAGGGTGTCCCACCGACACGAAAGAAGAGGGAGAAGAGGAAGGAAAAAGAAACTATAAGAGAAAAAAAACATAGGTTAGTGTTGACAGTCTGGTCATTCAAACATATAGTAGAACAATAAAATCCTGCGAGAACAAGCATCGGGTATGAGTAACTCCTTTCTGGATTAGCAACAATAGTGAAAAAGGAGAAAAAAGAAAATAACAAAATTATGTTAAGTAAACAACAATAAAAGTAAATTAAGTAGATGAAGAGATAAAAAAAAAACCAATAAGCACCAAAAATCAAAAAGGGTGCGGCTTAGGTGTTAATCAAGATCTCATGTGGGGTAGGACAGCCGCCGTCCTTGCCCCTAGGATCTCCCTGCCCTGGGGTCTACCCAAGGGAGGGTCAAAAGTGGTCTCCAGGTGGGCCCAGGAAAACAATCAGGGGCTCACTCTGGATCACAGGGAGGCGAAGTGCAGCCGCTCCAGCCATTCCGCCTAAAACAGGGGGATATGGGAAGAGAGGGGCCTGAAACATGTTGAAAAAAAAAACACATAAAAAACAGAAACAAAAAAAATTCTGAGGATACTAAAATGAACCACCGGAAGAACTGGGGCTGAAAAATGAGCACGCCCTGTCAATAAAATCAAAAAGAAGAGTTTTTGAGTTCGCTTTAAGGTGGACGACCGTCTTTAGAGCGTTTTGCTTGCTGCTTTTGCCATAGAGGCTGGATGGGGCTAGAAGGAGGAGGACGTTTGGCCGACGTCGGGTTCCTTGTATCAGGTGTCGAAGCTGGAGAATGGGATATAAGGCCCAGTCGAAGAAAGAGGCATTCCCCTTCCACTAAGTTGGAGAAGCTGTAAGGTTTGTTCTGAAATGAGAAGTTCAGGCGCAATGGAAAGGACCATCTGTAAGTAATTGATTTTTGCATCAGGACTTGTAAGAGGGGCTTGAGTGATCTCCGTTGCTGTATTGTGTACGGTGAAAGGTCAGCGAATAGTTGTATCGGGTGACCCTGGATGGAAAGGTTTTCGGTGACTCTGGCTTTGCGCATGACCTCCTCCTTTACACCAAAGAAATGAGGTTTCACCACAATGTCCCTAGGAAGGCCATCTTGTCGTGGGGATTGAAGAGCTCGATGGGCTCGGTCCAGCTCCAGGCGATGGTCAGGAATGTCAGGGATCAGAGTTTTGATAAACGCACGAATAATCTTGTCCGTGTCTTTAAATGACTCCGGGAGGCCTCTGAGCCTAAAATTGTATCTGCGAGATCTATTCTCGAGGTCATCTATTTTCGAGTATGCAAAGTCCAGTTGTTCATGTAGGTCCTGGATCCTGTCAGTATTTTGATTAGCCACAGCTGCCATTTGGTCTGTTTTAAATTCAATAGCTTCAATTCTGGTTCCCAAATGGAGAAGATCAGCCTGAATGGTGGATGTAATTTGAGCAGCAGTTTGAGCCAATCCTCTGGCCAACATCTCAGAAAAGGTGTTCATCAGAGAAGATAGATCATGAGGAGAATGCAGGGCAGTATTAGGGCGAGTACTATGGTGTTCAGGGGTATTGATGATGTCCTCCATGGGGGAGGTGGGGGGCCCATCCAGCACTCTACTCAATAGCGACTCTGTGGACGCAGGGGACAGAAATGGCTGAGCCAGATTATCACTCACAGTCTGAGGATGATGTCCCTCCGTTGGTGGGTCCCAGCTTTGCATATCCGCGGCGGATTGGCCTGGATTCTGAGGTAGGCCTCGCGGGGAAATGGCGGCCGCCATCTTGGCACGATCTGAGGCCTGAGCTCCGGGGTCAAGTTGACGGGATAAATCCCGTCTGGCGGAGCCGCCGGGCATACGAATGGGATCCCCGGAGCTTCGTGCGGGCGGTGGAGCGATCCGGCCGGCCTTCTTCCGCTGATGTTCGCTCTGGCGGGTGTATAAGGCTGGAGCGGAGCAGAGCTCTCAGGGGAAGCGTCCGTCCATCGAGCTGCCGCGCATGCGCCACAGAATAATTTTTTAGATACTCTCCCTTTGCCCACACTGACTAAAGACCATAGAGACCTCCGTGAGAGTCCTTTCACCCAAGAAGATGTAATGGACACCATTAAATCCCTTAAACTAGGATCCTCATCAGGACCAGATGGTTTCTCCACTGGTCAGGGCCGTCTTTAAGGCAGGGCAAAAGAGGCAGCTGCCCTGGGCCCTGTCATTGTTGTGGGGCCCAAAGCAGCTGCCTCATACTTGCCAACTATCCCAGTGTAAATTCCCTTGTCCCTTGAAGTTTTATTCCCAATATCTCAGTGTGAAGTGATGGTACTAATGCTGCCCAGCTCTGCCCTATTGTTGTGTACAGGTAACTCACCTGCAGACCCTGTGTTTACATGTAAATAACCGGCATTCATATGTAAATAGTGGCGGTATTACTAAGTAAATAGATGCCGTCTGCAGCATTGATATGTAAATAAAGGTGGCATTCATATGTGTATCATGCTCCCCTGCAGTGAGGAGATGATGTGCTGTAACCTCCAGCAACCAATCAGTGAGCAGTATTACTTTACAGTAATCTCTAGTAACCAACTAACAAGCAGAAATCATTTGGTGTAACCTCAAGCAACTAATCAGTGAGCCGTAATGTGTGCTGTAACCTCCAGCAACCAGTCATTAAGCAGTAATGATATGCTGTAACTGCTGGTAACCAATCGCAATTGCTGCCTGATCTGATACAGTAAACTGATTTTGGGTCTAGCTGCTATTTATTTTATGTCTCAGAGCAGGTGGAGAGCAAAACTGCATGGAGGGGGGGGCACCAAGAAAATTTTTGTCCAGGGTCCAATCAGTATTAAAGACGGCCCTGCCACTGGTTATTACATAAAATTTTGCCCCATGCCTCTCCCCACACTTAGCTCGGATGTTCAACTCTCTCAGGGATGGAGCCCTCCTGGGTGCGAATCTAAACTCTGCATATATCTCAGTAACCCAAACTGGGCAAGGATATGAGCGGGGTAGGTAATTATCGTCCGATCTTGCTGATTAATGACGATATTAAAAAAATGACAAAGATCCTTGCAAATAGAGTAACGAGTTTTATCCCTTCAAACATCCATAGAGATCAGATGGGCTTCATTCCTGGGAGACAGGGCCCGGACCAGGTTCAAAGAACCATTGACGTCATAGTTACATAGTAGGTGAGGTTGAAAAAAGACACAAGTCCATCAAGTCCAACCTATCTGCGTAATTATATGTCAGTATTAAATTGTATATCTCTGTATTTTGTAGTCGTTCAGGTGCTTATCTAATAGTCTCTTGAAACTATCAATGCCCCTTGCTGAGACCACTGCCTGTGGAAGGGAATTCCACATCCTTGCCACTCTCAAATCACAGTGGGGCAGGGAACCCCCTCAAAAAAGTTTTACACTCTTGATAGACCTCCACAAGGCCTTTGACTCAGTAGAATGGGCATACCTGTCTGATATCCTGAGGATACTTTCTAAACCTAATCCTATTGCTTTATTCAACCCAAACGGTGCAGGTATGCCTGATGGACAGATATTCTGACTCCTTCTCCATAGGCAAGGGTACCAGGCAGGGATGCCTGCTCTCTCCCTTCCTCATCGCAATGGCCATCAAAGCATTGGCCATAGCAATTAGGTTGAATCCTGCCATTAAGGGAGTGATTTGTGGGGATCAGGAGCATAAATGTGCGTTATATGCTGATGACCTCCTCCTCTTTATCACCTCTCCTCTAACATCCACTCCTATGGTATATAAAGTACTGCAGGTATTCAGCAAGGTTTCTGGCCTGCGGGTCAATATGAACAAATCGACAGCATTAAACATAACAGTCCCTCTGGATCTGCTTAAACAGTTTTCAAGTAACTTTGCCTTTTCTTGGGCTCCTGCCGCAATTCCATACCAAGTAATCAAACTAACGACATATATCAATAACCTCTTTAAAGCCAACTACCCCCCCCCCCCTATGGTATACAAATGTAGAGGTGACATGCAAAGGTGGTCGAAGTGTGGTCTATCCTGGCTGGGCAGAGTTCATGCAGTTAAGATGACCCTTCTCCCTCGCCTTTTATACTTATTTTGCTCCCTCCCAATCCCAATTAAGAAACAATTCCTCAGTAAATTCCAGTCAGAAATAGTTTGCTTTGTTTGGGGTAACAAAGGTTATAGGTGCCCCTCAGGAATCCTTTTCTGCCTGAAATCCCAGTGCGGTCTGGGGCTGCCAAACCTCTGGGGTACTTTCAGGCAGCACAACTCGCACAAATTTCAATGGTTTTCTCTAAGGGCCCGAAGCCTGATTGCCTCTACATGGAAAGACAAGCTATCCCCTTGAATACCATTGATTATCTTCTTTGGTGCGACCCAAAAATTAGGCCAGCTATAGTGTCCCCCACCCTCTCTCACTCCATTGCCCTATGCTCCAAGCTTTACGCACAACACACCCTGATATCCCCCACTAGTGCATTTGTTTCATAATGCTAACTTCTCACCAGGGTGGAAAATTAAAGTGTTCCAATGGTGGACAGATAAGGGCCTCTACCGAATTGGTAATTTCCTCTCTCCGGCAGGTCCGCTTACTTTGTCTCACTGCAGGAAGAAACAAGAAATGCCCAATTCCGAAATATTTAGATTCTCAAAAATCTCTAATTTCCTACACTCCATCTGGACCAACAAAACGGAACCCCCCACAATAACTCCTTATGAGCATTGGTGCTCAAACACTGTGGATCAGAGGGGAGGTATCTCATTGATCTATACAGCACTGGCGACAAATTTGGACAAGCCAACCTACGCTTGGGCCTGGGAGGAGGACACAGGCAGCACGTGAAATACCTTTGCTTGGTTTTGCGCATCAAAGTAAGCTTACAAAGGTATTCTCAATATATCCCTCATTGAGGCTAGTCTAAAAGTATTGTCTAGGTGGTATTATGTCCCCTCCAGGCTGGCAGTAATTTAACCAGGGACCTCGCCACTATGCTTTAGGGGATGCGAGCTGGAGGGCACAATGCTCCACATATGGTGGACTTGTCCTCGCATTAGATCCTTCTGGCAGAAAGTCTTCTGTACCATTAGCTCCTTGACAAACGAAAACGGTGACACCTAACCCCAGCATAGCACTGCTAAATCATGATATCCCGGATCTAACTAAGCACTTACAGGCACTGTCCTTTTTTATTTTATTAGGAGCAAAAATAACAATAGCTAAGGCCTGGAAGAAACCCACTGTTTACTTCCAGGGGTTCAGGCGAAAAGTGTCTTGGATAATGGCTCAAGAACAAATAGTAGCAAAAATTTAATGACAAAATTGAAAGATTAAATGCCACTTGGGAACCTTGGGCCACATCCTGCAATATACCTTTCCTTCCTGGAATGCTGCCTGGAACCACTCCTACCCTTTTTGAACCTCTCTCTTTTCTTCTCTTTCCTTTCAGGGACAATCTGGTCTCTTCTTCCCTTCACATTAAGCAATACATAATGCTACCCCTGAAGGGGGTTTAGTAATTGTTTTTAGTCAGACTGTCAGGGTTTGGTCACTCTTAATATTGTAGAATTGACAACTACTCCTGCACTGATCATTGATCTGGTGGGCTCCGTTTTTATAGCCTTTACCAGAGGGCCAGTGGTGAGCACAGGGGAGGGGTTGGTCGTGGGCCCTAGGGCACCGTGCATATCCACATAGAGTTCCCAAAGGGGTGGCGTGTGTGGAGCCTCTTGGGTGGACCAGCGGTCACCCTCAGGTTGATTTTTATATTTCACTCTGTCAGTTATCCTGATACAGTGAAGCAGGCTTTGGCGCTAGATCCTTTAGGAGAGATGGAAGACCCCTGACATTTTTTAGGGTTCTGACCTTACCTCTTGAGTTAACCAATAACTATTCTATGTTCTGAAGTTGCCCATGTGCCTTTCTTATTTTATCTGCATTATTAGTGATATACTGGAACTTTTAGCTACTTGACAAAACTTACACTGTTATGCACAATTATCTCAGTTATGTCGGAATTTTTTTTCCAATAAAAATATTTTAAATAAAAAAAAGAAAAAAAAAGGAAGAAGGTAGTAAAGAAAAAAAGGACAAAGTGTATAAGAACAGAGGTTGATAGCAAAAATGTATTAGGATTTTAATGGGATATTAAATACATTTTAACATATGATAAGGACTAGGGATGAGCCGAACACCCCCCGGTTCGGTTCGCACCAGAACTTGCGAACGACCCCCGCGTTCAGTACGAACGTTAGAACCCCATTGAAGTCTATGGGACTCGAACGTTCGAATTGGAAAGTGCTCATTTTAACGGCTAATATGCAAGATAGTGTCCTAAAAAGGGTTTGGCGACCTGCCTCCTGCCTCAGGGGACATGGGTCACTGCAAAAAAAAGTTTTAAAAACTACCGTTTTGGCGGGAGCACTGATTTTAATGACAATTAAAGTGAAAAAAAAAAAGTGAAATATTCCTTTAAATATGGTGCCTGCGGGGTGTCTGTAGTATGCCTGTGAAGTGCCACGTGTTTCCCGTGTTTAGAACAGTCCCTGCACAAAATGACATTAAACGGAAATAACACCATTTAAAACTGCTTGCGGTTTTAATGTTATATCTGGTTCCTGCAATATGGTTGAAAATCATTGAGAAACATGGCATGGGTAGCCCTCCCTGCCCATTACCAGCCTATTTGGGTCTTGTACGCATATTAAGGGGAACCCCGTACCCATATTAAAAAAAGGAAATGCGTGTGGCCCCCAGGCCCTATATACTCAGAACAGCAGTATACAGGCGGTGCAAACAAGACAGGGACTGTGTAGGTTTGTTGTGTTAAGTTGAATCTGTTTGTCATTTTCAACCGGTACATTTTTAAAGTGTAGCTCCAGTCAAAAAAACTATCTTTAAGCTTTTTGGAAAACATAGGGAAGGGTTATCACCCCTGTATAATTTGTTTTGTCGTCCATCTTTTTTCATCTCACTTGCTGCTGTCTCCTTGCGTTTGCAAGTAGGAGATGTTTGTAAGTTGGATGTTTGAAAGTAGGGGCCTGCCCTATATTATAGCGGTATGTACTGGGTACAGAGCACGCAGACAGCACGCACTCCTAACACTACTGACTGCAAGCTCTATTATTAACCACTTGTTAGCCCAATGTTTGCATAAAGTGAAAGATGAAGTTATGCTGAGTAAATAGATATCAAACATGTCACTCTTCAAAATTGCACATGCCCGTGGAATGGCGCCAAACGTCGCTACTTAAAAAATCCCCATAGGCGACGCTTTAAATATTTTTTTACTGGTTACATGTTTTGAGTTGCAGAGGAGGTCTAGGACTAGAATTATTGCTCTCGCTCTAACATTCTCGGCGATACCTCACATGTGTGGCACATGCGAGCACATGGGGACATGGGCGCTTTAATTTTTATTTTATTTTTTTATTGTTCATTTTACTTTATTTATTTTAGTTTGACATTTTTTTTCCCAAAAATATATTTTTGATCACTTTTATTCCTATTACAAGAAATGTAAACATCCCTTGTAATAGGAATATGGGGTGACAGGTCCTCTTTACAGTGAAATCTGGGGGGTCAATATGACCCCACATCTCACCTCTAGGCTGGGAAGCCTGAAATAAAAAATAAAAAAAAGATTCTGGCTTTGATCGTACTGGCGAGTTGGTAGAAGCACCGGAGGGCGGTGAGGGGTGGGGGGCGTCTATGGCTGGGTATTTCAGGGTATCACCGAGTATGGCTGGGTATCTCTGAGTATGGCTGGGTATGGCAATTTATGGCAGGGTATTACAGAGTATTGGCGGGGTATTGGCGGGGTACTACAGAGTAATAGCAGGGTACTGCACTGCAGAGTAATGGCAGGGTACTGCACTGCAGAGTAATGGCGGGGTACTGCACTGCAGAGTAATGGCGGGGTACTGCACTGCAGAGTAATGGCGGGGTACTGCAGAGTAATGGCGGGGTACTGCACTGCAGAGTAATGGCAGGGTACTGCACTGCAGAGTAATGGCGGGGTACTGCACTGCAGAGTAATGGCGGGGTACTGCAGAGTAATGGCGGGGTACTGCAGAGTAATGGCAGGGTACTGCAGAGTATGCACTGGTATTGCAGAGTATTGGCAGGGAATTGAGGGGTTAAATTCGGTGAGCAGCGATGTGGGCACTGCAGATGCAGCCCACATCGCTGCTGACACCGATCTCTTTCCCCTCCGCTGTACCGATCGGTACAGAAAGGGGAGGTAGGAACAGGCGTCATAACATGACGCCGGTTTGTTTCCAAGTGATCACTCCGTCATTTGACGGAGCAATCACGTGGTAAACGGCCGCTATGAGCGGCCGTTTACCGTGATGCGCCGGGTCCTATGGACCCGGCGGTCACGGATGCTCTCGAGTGCGCACACCTCGGGGCACGCGAGAGCAGAATTCTGGGAGGCCGTTAATTAACGGCCTCTCTGAGTTAAACAACCGCCCTGAAGCCGTTAATCGGCAATGGGCAGTTGTTAAGTGGTTAAAGCTAGATCACTAGCTATATAGGTGAGGTGAATATAGTGGTGTATACTGCAGTCAGGGCACAGACAACAACCACTACACAGCAGCAAGATAGGAAATCAGCCAAAAACGATTGGTGTGTACTGTGTTGAAGGTACACAGAACACCCACTGCTTCAGATGCAAAGTAACACACTACAGGAGGCCGCCTTAAAGGCGGCCTTATATAGTGTGGGGCATGCACTACACAGCCTGAGCTATGATTGGCCACAGGCAGGATGCCTGTGGCCAATCATGGCTCTCCTCGCTGCCGGCGCTGCGATTGGCCAAGCATGCGGGGTCACAGTGCATGCTTGGCCAATCATCGGGCAGCAATGCACTGCGCCAACGCAGTGCATTGTGGTCCGCGCGCGCGTCACTCGAATTTTGACGCGAACGGCCAAAACGTTCGGAATTCGCCGAACGGCCGAACGGCCAATGTTCGAGTCGAACGTACGTTCGACTCGAACACAAAGCTCATCCCTAATAAGGACCATTTTAGAGCCATTGGGGAAGATTTACTAAAACCGGAGAGTGCAAAATCTGGTGCAGCTCTGCACAGAAACCAATCAGCCTCCAAGTTTTAGGCCCCTTTCACACGGGACGGATCAGTAATGATCCGCCCCGTGATGACTCTCTCGCTCAGCGGGGATCGCTCCGTTGTCCCCGCTGAGCCGACGGCGGTCAGGGCGTTCTCCGAACACTGTGCAGGGACTGCCCTGTCAGATCTCTGCTCTCCTCTATGGGGATCGGATGAGCACGGACCGTCTGTCCGTGTTCATCCGATCTGCTCTGCAGACGGATAGAAAAATATGATTTTCCTCCGTCTGCAGAATTGGACAGTAGCCGAGGCAGACAATAGCGGGTGTCTGCGGATGTTCATCCGCAGACACCCGCTATCCCATAGGGATGCATGTATGTCCGTATTTCATCCGCAAATGGATGGATGAAATACGGACATACTGTCCGCATGTGTGAAAGGGGCCTAATTCTCAAAGCTTAATTAAACAAGCTGAACTTAGAAGCTGATTGGCTACCATGCATAGCTGCCCTAGATTCTGAGTGTTCCAATTTTAGTAAAACATTGTCTTCAGTTCTTTAGGAATTTTAGGAATAAAATTTTTTGCATATTGGTCAACTTTTTTTAACTATGAATTTGTCTTTATCCACTTTTACAGTTTTACTGCTACATATACGTATATATACATGATCCTTCACTTTTCGGACCCGATGTCCGATGGCACCCGCTGATCGTTTGGTACACAGGCAGAGTCAAACAAAACACAAACAAATGTCAGTAAGGAAGGCATGGATCCTGTGTTTCAGGGACATGGATCTATGCCTTTTTCTAGTAAAAGCACCTCCCACACTACAGTAAAACACCAGCTAGGCACACAGTTAACCCTTTAATTGCCCCTGATGTTAACTCCTTCCCAGCCAGTGTCATTAGTACAGTGACAGTGCATATTTTTAGCATTGATCACTGTATTAGTTTCACTGGCCCCCAAAAAAGTGTAAGTGTCCAATTTGTATCACACAAAATATTGCAGTCCTGCTATAAGTCGCTGATCATCGCCATTACTAGTAAAAATAAATAAATAAAGAAAAATGCTATAAAACTGCCAGGTAGACGTTATAACTTTTGCACAAACCAATCAATATACGCTTATTTGGATTTTTGTTACCAAAAATATGTAGCAGAATACATATTTGCCTAAAAATATGAAGAAATTAGAATTTTTACATTTTTGATTGGATATGTTTTATAGCAGAAAGTAAAAAATATTGTGATCAAATACCACCAAAAGAAAGCTCTATTTGTTGGGATTTTTTATTTTTATTTGGGTACAGCATCACATGACCATGCAATTGTCAGTTAAAGTAACGCAGTACTGTATCGCAAAAAATGGCCTGGTGGGGAAGGGGGATTAATCTTCTGGAGCTGAAGTGGTTATGTCTCTTGATGTTGGAAATTAATGTGGTTGTCTTGGATTAAGCAATGTTTTGTTTAGTAGCCAGAAAAATAAAAGTAATCTAAGTTTCAGAAGTATGCTCCACTTGCCCATGAAAGAGAACTGTCAAGCGATCCCAGTGAGACTTCTTTCTCAGAACTATATATATATATATATATATATATATATATATATATATATATATATTAGGGCTGTGAAAATGAAAGATTAATTCCTCGATTAATTATTTTGATCGATCAAAATTCTTTTGATCGGTACCTCTCCGCCGGCTTCCAGGTCTTCAGGGAGTTCCGTCAGAGATCCGGTGATGTCACGGACATCGACATCACCGGACTCCTCCCCCTTCCCCAAGTGCCTCCATCTGCTAACGAAGGGAAGGGGGGAGGAGTCCAGTGACGTAGAAGTTCTGATTGAACGCAACGCATACGGGCAAGGAGCTACGCATGATGTCACCCGCTGCTGCCCTACGGAACTAACATGATTGTCAGCTTTACATGCTGTGCTTTTATCATTTTTATGTGAGTAGTTTGTGTTTGAACACAAAAATGTAATCTTATAATTAAGCGGTGAGCAGATCTTTTCTTTCTACCCATGACCTGGCATCCTTGCTGAGATCTAAGGAGACGTGAGAGAAGTTTATGGTCCGTGTTAACCCTTTTAATACCCGCTTGCATGACCACCTGTTTGCACAGGGGTCCATGCCATAAGGTGAGAGTGATTAGTTAGACCGGAGGTAGAGGGATTGTCATGCTACTGTGGAAAAATTACTTACGTCAGTGCTACAGTTTGAATTTAAAACATATTTGTATGAACTGTGAAGTTAAGTCATGCATTGTGGAAACTAACTAGTGTCCAGTGATTGTATATAGTGTATACCACATTTACCACTGACTAATGCAGAGTTGCAATGCAAGGAGATCAGCTAAAAGTAGTTGGATCTGTATGTGCATTATAATTAATCGAAATCAGTCGATTTATCAATTAAAAAAAAAAATCAATTAATCGAACACGAACATTTTAATCAGTAACAGCCCTAATATATATATATATATATATATATATATATACAGTATACACACACACACGCAATGCAATACCAAGGTGAGACACCTCTACTGTGGAATTAATGTTCCTTTTTTAGGATTACATCTGATGTGGCTCTCTGTCATTACCACCAGACATATATAAAAAAAAATTGGAGATGCATTCTCAATCTTGTTAAATTCCTTTACTTCAAATATTCATTCATATTACAAGTTATCAAGGGACGTCACAGTTTCGGACAGACACATGTCCTTCGTCAAGCTGCATGTATAGTACTGATTCTCTTAAATACATTTATTTCCCCACACACAAGGAGTATCTGAACCCACACGGGTGTATCCCTTCACCTGTAATCAAGTTGTTCAAGTTAACCCATTATATTATCAAATCTACACATAAATAAATGACACCCAGATAGCCCAGCCATGAATATAGCCCCTTATACCTAGTTATATTTAAATGGCGCTATATTAATGATGTGTTTTGCGATTTGGCGGTGCGACATTGGAACCCTCTATGCATTTGATGAGATATTGAATTCAGTGAGTGCTGACATAAAATTCAGTGTGTATCCCTGGTAAATTGGTGTCTTTTTTGGACACCACGATTTATATCGATAAAGGTAGAATAGAGTCTCACATTTACATTAAATCTACTGACTGAAATTAACTTCTGCACTTTGATAGCCCCCCCCCCCCCCCCCATGTGTTTAGATCGATTATATGGAGTCAGCTGATTAAAGTAAAAAGGATTGTTAGCAATGGGGAGAAAATAATGCAGAGAATGGAAGAAATGTGCCAGAGATTTAAAAACTGTGGATATCCGGTAGAAATGATACAGCATGAATTAGGGAAGCTGGAACATACACAGAGAACCCCTAAGAGAAATAAGAAAGTTGGTAGGAAGTGGTTCTCTTTCTCCATGCAATATCATAGGATCATTAAGACACATTGGACACTTTTGCAACGTATACCCTCATACTATATTGTGTATGTATATATATATTATACACACACACACATACATACATAGATACACACATATATATATATATATATATACATACATATACACACACACACATTAATCACTGTGCTAACATTAACAAAGCAGCTGGCATAAATTCTCGTTTTAAATACTACACCATGTAGAGTTTGGGCAGCACTGTGGTGTAGTGGTTAGCACTCTCACTTAGCAGTAAAAAGGGTCGCTGGTTCAAATCCTGACCATGCTACTACCTGCCTGGAGTTTGTATGTTCTCCCTGTGCCTGCGTGGGTTTCCTCTGGGCACTCCAGTTTCCCCCCACTCTCCAAAGACATGCTGGTAGGTTAATTGGCTTCTGTCCAAAAAAACAAAAAAAAACAAAAAAAAACAAATTGGCCCTGGTATATGAATGGGGACCTTGGATTGTGGGCTCCTTGAGGGTAGGGACTGATGTGAGTGTGCAATGTACAGGGATAGGGACAATTGTAGACACTCACTCAGGTTGAACTGGATAGACTGGTGTCTTTTTTCAACCTTACTAACTATGTAACTATGAGTTGCCTTTTTGTATTTCATACATGTACCTACACGTACCTATGAATTTCCATTTGGTGAGACTACAAGATCCAGCCATCTATGATGCAATTGAAGTGGTTCTGTGGTGCTGTGGATATATCATGCTTGTTTGACCACCTGTAACTCAGTCGTCCATTTTCTTTGGTAAGAGGCACGGTGTGTTGATGTTTATTCATCCTATATATATATATATATATATATATATATATATATATGAAAAAAACATATCTCACCTCATTCTTTTTTTGGTTGTGATTGACGTAGAAGCATTATACAGCTCCATCCCTCACCACCTTGGTCTCTCAGCAATAAAACACATTATATCACAATCCCACAAAGATGATCGTAAACTAAATAATTTTTTGTTAGAAACACTGGACTTTATTTTAACACCTTTTCTTTTGATGGATCCCACTACCTCCAGGTGCAGGGGGTTGCAATGGGGACTTGTTGTGCCCCATGGTATGCCAACCTTTACCCTGTGGGAGTGGGAACAATCTCTTCTATCCGATGATAGCCTATCATCCTATACCACCCACATTGTAGTGTGGTTCAGGTATATAGATGATGTACTGATGGTATGAGATGGCACACAAGAGAACCTACAAGCTTTTGTTTGTACTATGAACAAAAATATGTTCAATCTTTATTTTACAATGACCTTCAGTGACACTTACATTTCTGGATTTAAATATCATGAAATCAGCAGATGGTTCATTGTCCACCGGTCTCTACCACAAAGAGACCGCGGGGAGTACCATTCTGTATGCGTCCAGTTCGCACCCATGAGCCTTTGGTTTTTTCCATCCCATATGGGCAATATCTGAGGCTCAGACGCAATTGCTCCACGGACACAGAATTTGTCTGTGAGAAAAATTCACAAAAAAAATGCATTTTAGATCAAGGCTATTCATCCACATGCCTTAAAAAGGCTTTCAAACGTGCACGCGGACGAGTGAGACAGGATGTACTTTAAAAAAAAAAAAATATGATAATTCAAAAGCCATAACCAGATTGATAACCCCTTACAATAAACAATATAAAGCCATCAAAAAAACTTACAGAAACACTGGCACCTGTTACAAATTGACCCAAATTTAAAATCTCATATATCGGAGACACCCACCATCACTTTTAGATGAGCACACTCACTAAGAGACCATTTGGTCAAAAGCGAATAAATTGGTACCTTTCGGTCGGATATTTACAAAAGACCTGATACTTTTACCTGTGATGGGTGTAAATGCTGTTTATATATAAATACACAATCAAAGTTTGCATTACCAAATGACAAAATGCATAGACCCAGACACTATGCTAATTGCAAAATGCCTGGAGTCATCTACTTACTAACTTGCCAATGCAAATGCTTCTACGTTGGCAAAACCAAATTAGAATTTTATAAGAGAGCAACATGTCATATCACCAGCATGAAATATGCAGACCCCCCTCTGGGGCGACATGTATGAGAACACCATGCAGGCAGGTTCCCTCATGGTCTATTCACCATCCTCGACCGAGTCCATCTGCACAATAGAGGTGGTGATTGGAACAAAATCTTGCTCCAGAGGGAGGCCCGCTGGATTGCAGACCTCAATGCTACTTTATTTCCAAGACTTAATACCCAATTAAATTTTTGGCCTTTTTTGGATGGATTTGTCTCAGGAGGATGTGAAAAATAGTAATTACCAGTTTAGGGATCTATTTGCATTCTTATTCATATATGCAAACTTACTCTATTTAACCAACTTTGATGTGTATTTCTGTGTATGTTAGATTTTCTTCTCACCCCCCCTTTTTTTCTTCTCTCTTGTCTCCCTTATATGACATCATACAATGTAAATTGACACACTTGATGATAACATGATAGTAAATGCTTTGTATATGTTATATGTCATGTGGAATAATATGATTGATGACAACATGATGATTTATGCTTTTATGTCTTATGCATTATACATCTGTCTACCCAAGTCATGAATGTATGTCTTCCATTTAGTTTTTCCAACCTAGCTCCATTGTTTATGTGACCTTGTCCGCATTTTTATTGATGTATCTTTGCATCACTATATCATTTTCTAATTCTTTCCATTTCTTTGTTTTATAAATCAAAAGCAACCAATTACTAATATTTAATGATAATATTGCTGCACAGTCTTTTCCATATGGGTCTTGGTCCATCTCCGCCCGGTGCATGGGGGCCCGTCATTTTTCCTCCTTATTTTCATGGGGGAGATGGCAGGCCCCTGCCATTTTGCATGTCTCATCAGCCCTTGATGCGTCTCGGGTTGTTTGTGCAATTGCGACTTTTTTGCGCCGGTGGGCTTCTCATTTTAATTACATTCTCTCTTTAGTTGTTCACGTCTATGTTTGGCTGTCTCCCGGCGACTTTGTGGTTGCCGTGGATATGACTGGGCATGCTTCTCTATTTTTGTTATAAGATTTTTTCAACTTTGGGGCATTGTGATTGGTCCACTCTGCCCCTCCTAGTTCGCTGTATGATGAAGTCATCATGCTTATATACGCGATGATGCCGCACATACAAATTAACATACCTTGCTGACACCAATTCTACTGAAGCACTGCGCATGCGCCGGTGGCTTTTAAAGTTGGCAGCTGGCGTATGGCTCAGACTTTTGCCTTTCAGGAGCAACAACGCCCCAGCCATCTGTACCTACATGTTCATATACTTGTCCAAAGTAAGTTATAAGTCTAGACATGGGGGTTTTTCTTTCTCCTTTCTTTTCCCCCTCTCCCATTTTTCTCACTGTATTTAAATCTAGCCTATGCACTATATACCTAAGTGGCATCTTGCAAAAGAGGAGGTGCATTCGCTTACTCATACTTTAATAGGGACAAGATGTTTTTACTTCACTCTCCCTTTTTGCCTCTCTCCTCCCTGGTGAATTCATAAGGAATTCTTCAATTTAAACTGATTACAAACAATATTAATGTGCGCTATTAGAATTCATTCTTTCCCCCCTTATTTTAGATATAAAAACAGAAGCTTCCTAGTATACTGTAGTTATATTATAAACATCTATAATACTATTATACCGGTATGTACACTGGACATACTCATATACTACAAATGTTGATGCTGCATTGAAAGACATTCTGATACAACTGTTTTTTGCTTTTTTTCCTGAATATATCTATATCTTCTCCTAAAAACACCCCTAAGGAAGGGATAATTTTCCCAAAACATGTTAAGCAAATGGATGAAATCTATGTTAATTCTTGAAATTGTAATTAATATATTGATGTGTAAACTTTTCCTTGTTTTACAGGGGGGTACATTTGTCCCCTGCAAGGGTCCTCATATAGTAGTAGATTCAAAGAACTGTAAATTGCATTCCGGGAGATCGTTCCAATTGGAGAGGGGGGAGGGGATAAGGGAAGAAGTTAGGTTGTTTAGTAGTTAACTTTAACCAATAAGTTAAGGAAGAACTCTAAAATAGCATAAAACCATGCTGTAGCGGTTGATACCGGGGTGGTATGCACTAACTAGCTTTCCGTCCTGTCCCCTTCCCCAACGCATGCCGATACAAGGGGTTAATTAGTATCTTCCTCAGGGGGTGATTGATCACCCTGATATCAACCGCTACAGCTTAGTTTTATGCTGTAGCGCCATTCAAATGTAAGTACCCTGTAATGGATCTTTACTGTGTCCATAATAAAAGTTACCATACTACACTATGAAGTCCTTCTTTTTTTATTGATATTACTGAGGCACAAAAGGGGACTCCATTACCATATTGAAGCACAGAGTGAGGCTACCACAGGAATCCAGATTTACCACTGAACCATTTACAGGTTCCAATGTGTGCATTGACCAAACCTAATCAGCAAGGTCATACGCTCTAATGCCGCGTACACACGATCAAACAATCCGGTGGAAAAGTCCGGCAAACTCAAGTCCGCCAAACAATCCCCCCGTGTGTAGCCTCCGGCATACTTTTTTGACCCGACAGTACGGCGGACTTAGAATTTCGGTTTGCACAACAATCTGCCCGCCGTACTCGCATTTCGGCGGACAATCCGGCCGTGTGTATGCCAGTCCGCCGTACTTTTGAAATGAGCGGACTTTTCCCGCCCGGAGAAAAGTCCGCTCATTTCGAGCGGGTCTCCAGGTAGGCGGGGCCCGCGAAGGAGACATCGCTGGCCCCGCCGCCTGGTATGGACTTAAAGGGGAACCCCAACACCGGAAAAAATCGGCGTGGGGGTCCCCCCCAAGTCCACAACAGACCCTTGTCCGAGCACGCTACCCGGCCGGCCAGGAAAGGGGGGCGAGCGAAATGGGTTGGTCACATGGGTTGATGTCACATGGGGACTGTGACATCGTAAGGGGGCGGGGTCACCATGTGACACCAACCCATGTGACATAAAGCCATGTGACACCGCCCCTTGTCCCTATATAAGTGGCCGCGCAGCGCGTCCCTGGCATTGTGGCCGGAGAGAGCGTCGAGTCAACATCTCCAGGAGAAGAAGGAGAAGAAGAAGAAGAAGAACGGAAGGCGGCAGCGGCGACAGAAGACCGGGCCACCGCCTGTAAAAGAGCTATAAGAAGGCGCGGTGGCCCGGCAGAAGAACCGAAGAGGGGGACAAGACCCCCGAAGTCGGGAGAAGAGGCCGGCGGCGAGGAAGAAAGCCGGACTCCTCCACTAGCAAAAGAGCTACAAGAAGATAGCGGAGGAGTCTGGCGAGAAGACCCCCGAAGACGGAAGACCCCCGGAGCTGTGCAATAAAGTATTTTATCTCGTGTGTTGTGTTTTTTTTGTACTTTTATTTTACAGGTGAATGGGTAGGGGTACATTGTACCCCATACTCATTCACATAGGGTGGGGGGCCGGTATCCGGGGGCCCCCTTATTAAAGGGAGCTCCCGGATTCCGATAAGCCCCCCGCCTGCAGACCCCGACAACCAACGGCCAGGGTTGTCGGGAAGAGGCCCTTGTCCTCATCAACATGGGGAAAAGGTGCTTTGGGGTGGGGGGGCACGCGGCCCCCCCCTTCCCCAAGGCACCCCCCATGTTGAGGGCACGCGGCCTGGTACGGCTAAGGAGGGGGGGGGGGCGCTCGCTTTCCTGGCCGGCCGGGTAGCGTGCTCGGACAAGGGTCTGTTGTGGACTTGGGGGGGACCCCTACGCCGATTTTTTTCGGCGTTGGGGTTCCCCTTTAAGTCCATACCAGGCGGCGGGGCCAGCGACGTCTCCTTCGCGGGCCCCACCTACCTGGAGACGCGCTCGAAATGAGCGGACTTTCCTCCACGTGTGTGGGCGAGTCCGTTCATTTCGAAAGTACGGTGGACTTAGTACGCCGTATTAGTCCGCTGAAAAAGTGCCGTGTGTGGGCAAGTAGCCCGTTCGAAAATTCCGACGAACAGTTTGGCGGACGTCCGCTAGACTAAGTACGTCGGACAGACGGCTACGTGTGTACGCGGCTTAAGGTAAGGGGGAGAAACACCTGAGTGCATCCGCAGCACCTTAATATTGGATTGATATAACAGCGACCACTGAATCACATGGATTACATTGGAGCACTTTTAAACTTTTTTTGATTGCACAGCACATGAAGCACTTTTTCTCACATATATATATATATATATATATATATTAGACATATACATATGTAACTTTAGTATAGGCTTCATTAGTTGTCATATCTACCTCATTTGTAAACCAAAGTGCCTCGAAGACTTTCTCAAAGGGTTTAACATGCTTTCCACTAATAGTCATAAAGCCTCTCAACTTCCACAGTTAGCCAAAATAATAACATATGCCAAAGATATGAATATAAAGGGGTGGGTCCTGCGCAAATCGTGCCACTCAAATAAAATACACAAATTCAAAATAATATAAATATGTGCATACATACAATGCCGTGAAAAAAAATATAGTCCAAAAAACAGCACGCATAAAAATATATAAAAAATATATAAAAAAATGGAAAAAAGGTTTAATGATAGAACAATAATAAAATGTCCGCTACTCAAGGCTCCCAGAACTCTCACCTTTAAACGAAGTGAATAAGCAAATCAAACAAACTCCAGGATTCTCTTATTTCATTCATAAATAATAAATAATAGCCATCAGGAAATCCAAAGGAGGGATGCAATGATACAATTCCGCCACTAGAGGGCCAGTCCCAGCTTCCAGAACAGGTGAAATGGATCTTCACTTCTATTTCACAGTGTATGGCTCAAAATAAGAGAGAGGAGGGGGAGAGAGAGAAACAGGAGACTTCCATAGTGTAGTAGTTTAAAAAACGGCAGGTAGATTTATTAAAAAGCAGTAAAGACTCTCACATTTTAATTGCAAAAACAAGCACAATCAGGAAGAGGGTATAATGACAACTTCCTCCCGCCTTACTCTACTTCCGGTTCGTCCTCTGGCCAATCCCTACGCGTTACGTCATGTGACTTCTTCATGGGGATGCTGATAGGACCTTGCTGGCCTCCATAAGTATAATGAGAACAGGAACCGGAAATGCCAGTTCGGCCATTTTGGAAAAGGGCAAGGATAGAGGTAAACAAGCAAAAACAGGAAGTGCTGTCTCCGCCATCTTGCTACTCCAACATTGCTAGACGGAAGTGTAGAAAACCACCATCTTGGAGTAGAAGAAAAACACAGAATCGCCAATATAGACAAAAACAGCGCTAATAAAATATTCAAAAAAATATAAATTACTTTAATGATAAAATTAACATACATATTATATCCCAAATGCATCTAAAAAGCAAAACGCTAAATCTGAGATTAAGAAAAGCATGACATCATTTTGACTGAATGATCAAGCTTGCTAAAGAGGGATAATAGGGAGATAGGATAAAAATATAAATATAGATTGCAAAATGGCAAACCCGCTGCAAAAACTGGGACTACTATATAAAAAATCAGTATATCAATGTATAATAATAATCATACTAATACAAGAAATTTTTTATTTATTTTTGTTTAAAAATTAAAATTAAATTATTAATAATTAATAATTTAATAAATATGAATACGTGAGATAAATAGAGTCACATACCGGAAATAGAGTAGGACTTTACAAAAATTATTATATAATAATCTATCCACAATTTCATCAATAAATAATCACAGAAAAAAAAAAAAAAAAAAACATAAAAATTAAAAAGATAAAAAGATTAATAATTAATACCATTAATATTAAAAATTACTTAAAAAACAATTCAGATCAAAATCTACATTAAGACCATCAGGATAAAAAGACCTCATAGTAAAAATCCATCTAGATTCCTTTTGACTAATAGTTCGGATTTTGTGGCTACCCCTCCAGGTGGGGTTATATCTTTCGATGCCCCAAAACTGCAAGTGGGAGGGGTCTCGATTATGTACCTGATCAAAATGTTTAGACACACTATGATTGGGAAACCCCTTAAGGATGTTCTGTATATGCTCTTTTAGCCTAACTTTCAACGCTCTTTTTGTTCTCCCAATGTATTGCAACTTGCAACTACATTGGAGGCAATATACTACACCCTCCGTATGGCATCCTATAAAGTCACGTATATCGTGTGTTTGTCCAGTGATAGTACTAACAAAATTAATTTTTTTATTTTGAAATTTTTTGGCATGTCTACATGCAAAGCAGTTTTTACATGGATAAAAACCTTTCCCTGTAAAAAAAGAAAAATCCCTTTTGGGGGGTGGTTCGACAACAGATTTGGCAATAATATCTCTCAGGGTGGGAGCCCTTTTATAAATAACATTCGGTCTTTCTGGTAGGATTTTGCCCAAGTCCCTATCATTTTTAAGGACATGCCAATGCCGACTTAATACTCTGGAAACCTCTTTGTACTGTACGTTATAATCAAGAATAATAGAAGGAACCTCATAATTGTATTTGAGTCTCTTGTTAACGTTATCTTGGAGCATAGTACATCTATCCATGCATTTAACATGTTCAATTTCCCTTTTTAGTTGTAAATCTTCATAGCCCTTTTCTTTGAATCTGGTGGCAATTAAGTTAGCCTGTTCTAAAAAGTCATCGGTTTTAGTACAATTCCTTCTTATTCGGACCAACTGTCCTTTAGGTATGTTGTACAACCATGGCTTAAAATGACAGCTGTTAATGGAGATATAGCTATTCGCATCGACACTTTTAAAATGCGTTTTTGTAATTACTGTGTTCTTATCCAGGGAGATGTTTAAATCTAAAAAATTAATACTTTTTTCATCTATTATCCATTCCAAATGGATATTTTTATCATTATTATTCAATTTGGTAAGGAATTTTTCCAATGCTTCACGGCTACCGTTCCAGACAATAACAATATCGTCAATAAATCTTTTATAGAGCGTCAACTCTGCTGGGATGTCTTGATATACAGCCTTCTCTTCCCAGTGGGCCATAAAGGCATTGGCCACACTGGGCGCAAATTTAGCGCCCATGGCTATCCCAACTGCTTGTCTGTAATAGGTTTGGTTATGCCAAAAAAAGTTGTGTTTCAAGCAAAACTCAAGACATTTAATCAGGAATTTCCTATGTTGACACCTCAGTGTGGTAAAGGATCTTAGAAGCCATTTAATAGCAGAACATGCTTCATGGTGTGCCACAATCGTGTATAAAGATGATACATCCGCAGTGGCAAGAAGTGTTCTTCCTTCCACCACTGTCACTGTTTCCAATAGCTGTAGAGTATGCTTCGTATCTTTTAAATAAGCACTGTTTTTTTGTACTGCCGGTTGGATGAAGAAATCTAGGTATTCTCCCAGTCTCGATGTAAGTGATTCAATGCTGTTGACGATCGGCCTACCAGGTGGGTTATTTTTATTCTTATGGATCTTCGGAATAATATAAATGATTGGTGTCCTACATAATTCTGGGATAAGATATCTGCTTTCTTTCTTATTTAGAATTGCTTTCTTATTCCCTAGATGTATTAATTGCTCCAATTCCTTCTTATATTTTGTAGTAGGATTACTTAAAAGTTTAACATAAGTATTGCCATCTTGAAGTTGTCGATCAAGTTCACTCAAATATGCTTCTTTAGCTAGTACAACGACAGCCCCTCCCTTGTCCGCCGGCCGGATAACAATGTCTTTTCTTTGCGTTAAGGATTTGATGCCCTTTCTAATATGACCAGGATCGCACACTTTCTTGATTTGCAAAGCTTCCAGATCATTAAGCACCAATTTTTTAAAAACCTCGACATGTTGATTGTTGGCCATCTGAGGGTTAAATACTGAGTTGTTACGTAATGTACTAAATTGTGCAGGATTTTGTTCATTCAATGTTCTAGTAGGGGATTTGATGGGGTTGTTCATGATATACTTCTTAATATTTATCTTCCTAATATATTTTTGGATGCCTATATAAGTATCAAACTTATTCAGATTTTTAACAGGGGCATACTTGAGACCCTTATCCAAGACAGCTAACTCTTCTGGGGACAAGGGGGTGTTACTTAAATTCACAACACCTTCCCCAATCACTCTCTTTTGCGCTTGGACTCTCTTTCCCGCTCTGCAGCCTCTCTTCTTTCCGGGCTGTTTCGAGTTCTGTCGTTCTCGATCCTTCTTGTGGGAGAGTGATATGGTTCCTGTAGTGGTCTTCTTGGGGGGGATTCTCTCCTCCAATAAGTCTCTTGAGGTCTTCTCGGAGAATGATCTCTCCTGTCCCGGTCTAAAAAATGATCTTGTGTGTCCCGTGAATAATGATGGTAGGGATGCTCATAATAGTTCTGTTCGGAGTAATTTCTGATAGGTTCATATCTGTTAGATGTAGGTATGGGACTTCTGTCTCTCCTTCCTTGGTTATCATACTGATAACTAGGTCTTCTATTATCTCTTTGTTGCCAGTTGTTGTTGTGCGATTTCTTAAACTTCTTGAAGGGCTTTTTCCAACCTTTTTTGGGGGTTTGTTGTGTGTGATTCCCCCCATATGTATAATTGTCATATGGTACTGGTGTGGTATACTGATTAGTATAGGATGGGTAACGCCTTCTAGGTGTTTCGGGGTAGCCCCTATTGTGATATGCAACAGGAGGCTTCCCTGTGTCATACCTGGCATTATCTTTTTCCCACATCGAACCATGATTCACATGGGAGGATGTGGGATCCTGTATCCTAACCTCCCTTACCGGAGTGGATTGTGCAGACTCAGGAATGGCTGGTTCTAATTTCCCTTGCCATTTAAATACCTTATTAGTCTTGTAATCCGTAATGTCGCGGTGATATTTTTTCATTTTGCGCTGCTGGACCTCTAGATCTTTAGCAATAAGATCTTTATTAAGTTGTGTAGCCATTTTATTAAAATCTGGCGATTCCTTATGCGACTCAAGTTTAATTTTAATTTCCTCAATCTGTTTTTCAATCATGTGGGTCTTTCTCTGCTTTCTTTTTAATAGAAATTTAACACATTCAATACTTTTGTTATTAAAGAATTCAAACCATTCTTCTATAGACTCCTTATCGACAAGACCATCATTAGGTGGTAATTCCCACCTGATGCGTCTCGGAGCAATATTTTCTCTAATGTATTGATCAAAAGTAATAGTGTCCCACCATAAACTAATCTTTTTTTCCGTATGGTGTCCCAATTTTCTCATTAAACTATCAAGATCAGAATTGCGTGCTTTATTGTGTGAAAATATTTCATCTAAATTAATGTTTCTATTTTCCAAAAATGTGAACACTTCCATAATGGCAGCAAAGGAAAAATGTGTCAGAACAAAAAAATAAAAGTGGTCAGCCTTCGCGCCACTAAGTGGTAATAAGTGACTAAAGTGGAACAAAATCCAAAATCAGATATAATGAAACACAGATGCTGTGAAAAAGAGCCTGAGTGATATAAAGTGCAAATGCTAACTAAAAAATGCAGCAGGACAAAATAGTGAGCACAAACTATCAAATAATGAATATAAAGGGGTGGGTCCTGCGCAAATCGTGCCACTCAAATAAAATACACAAATTCAAAATAATATAAATATGTGCATACATACAATGCCGTGAAAAAAAATATAGTCCAAAAAACAGCACGCATAAAAATATATAAAAAATATATTAAAAAATGGAAAAAAGGTTTAATGATAGAACAATAATAAAATGTCCGCTACTCAAGGCTCCCAGAACTCTCACCTTTAAACGAAGTGAATAAGCAAATCAAACAAACTCCAGGATTCTCTTATTTCATTCATAAATAATAAATAATAGCCATCAGGAAATCCAAAGGAGGGATGCAATGATACAATTCCGCCACTAGAGGGCCAGTCCCAGCTTCCAGAACAGGTGAAATGGATCTTCACTTCTATTTCACAGTGTATGGCTCAAAATAAAAGAGAGGAGGGGGAGAGAGAGAAACAGGAGACTTCCATAGTGTAGTAGTTTAAAAAACGGCAGGTAGATTTATTAAAAAGCAGTAAAGACTCTCACATTTTAATTGCAAAAACAAGCACAATCAGGAAGAGGGTATAATGACAACTTCCTCCCGCCTTACTCTACTTCCGGTTCGTCCTCTGGCCAATCCCTACGCGTTACGTCATGTGACTTCTTCATGGGGATGCTGATAGGACCTTGCTGGCCTCCATAAGTATAATGAGAACAGGAACCGGAAATGCCAGTTCGGCCATTTTGGAAAAGGGCAAGGATAGAGGTAAACAAGCAAAAACAGGAAGTGCTGTCTCCGCCATCTTGCTACTCCAACATTGCTAGACGGAAGTGTAGAAAACCACCATCTTGGAGTAGAAGAAAAACACAGAATCGCCAATATAGACAAAAACAGCGCTAATAAAATATTCAAAAAAATATAAATTACTTTAATGATAAAATTAACATACATATTATATCCCAAATGCATCTAAAAAGCAAAACGCTAAATCTGAGATTAAGAAAAGCATGACATCATTTTGACTGAATGATCAAGCTTGCTAAAGAGGGATAATAGGGAGATAGGATAAAAATATAAATATAGATTGCAAAATGGCAAACCCGCTGCAAAAACTGGGACTACTATATAAAAAATCAGTATATCAATGTATAATAATAATCATACTAATACAAGAATTTTTTTTTTTTTTTTTGTTTAAAAATTAAAATTAAATTATTAATAATTAATAATTTAATAAATATGAATACGTGAGATAAATAGAGTCACATACCGGAAATAGAGTAGGACTTTACAAAAATTATTATATAATAATCTATCCACAATTTCATCAATAAATAATCACAGAAAAAAAAAAAAAAAAAAAAACATAAAAATTAAAAAGATAAAAAGATTAATAATTAATACCATTAATATTAAAAATTACTTAAAAAACAATTCAGATCAAAATCTACATTAAGACCATCAGGATAAAAAGACCTCATAGTAAAAATCCATCTAGATTCCTTTTGACTAATAGTTCGGATTTTGTGGCTACCCCTCCAGGTGGGGTTATATCTTTCGATGCCCCAAAACTGCAAGTGGGAGGGGTCTCGATTATGTACCTGATCAAAATGTTTAGACACACTATGATTGGGAAACCCCTTAAGGATGTTCTGTATATGCTCTTTTAGCCTAACTTTCAACGCTCTTTTTGTTCTCCCAATGTATTGCAACTTGCAACTACATTGGAGGCAATATACTACACCCTCCGTATGGCATCCTATAAAGTCACGTATATCGTGTGTTTGTCCAGTGATAGTACTAACAAAATTAATTTTTTTATTTTGAAATTTTTTGGCATGTCTACATGCAAAGCAGTTTTTACATGGATAAAAACCTTTCCCTGTAAAAAAAGAAAAATCCCTTTTGGGGGGTGGTTCGACAACAGATTTGGCAATAATATCTCTCAGGGTGGGAGCCCTTTTATAAATAACATTCGGTCTTTCTGGTAGGATTTTGCCCAAGTCCCTATCATTTTTAAGGACATGCCAATGCCGACTTAATACTCTGGAAACCTCTTTGTACTGTACGTTATAATCAAGAATAATAGAAGGAACCTCATAATTGTATTTGAGTCTCTTGTTAACGTTATCTTGGAGCATAGTACATCTATCCATGCATTTAACATGTTCAATTTCCCTTTTTAGTTGTAAATCTTCATAGCCCTTTTCTTTGAATCTGGTGGCAATTAAGTTAGCCTGTTCTAAAAAGTCATCGGTTTTAGTACAATTCCTTCTTATTCGGACCAACTGTCCTTTAGGTATGTTGTACAACCATGGCTTAAAATGACAGCTGTTAATGGAGATATAGCTATTCGCATCGACACTTTTAAAATGCGTTTTTGTAATTACTGTGTTCTTATCCAGGGAGATGTTTAAATCTAAAAAATTAATACTTTTTTCATCTATTATCCATTCCAAATGGATATTTTTATCATTATTATTCAATTTGGTAAGGAATTTTTCCAATGCTTCACGGCTACCGTTCCAGACAATAACAATATCGTCAATAAATCTTTTATAGAGCGTCAACTCTGCTGGGATGTCTTGATATACAGCCTTCTCTTCCCAGTGGGCCATAAAGGCATTGGCCACACTGGGCGCAAATTTAGCGCCCATGGCTATCCCAACTGCTTGTCTGTAATAGGTTTGGTTATGCCAAAAAAAGTTGTGTTTCAAGCAAAACTCAAGACATTTAATCAGGAATTTCCTATGTTGACACCTCAGTGTGGTAAAGGATCTTAGAAGCCATTTAATAGCAGAACATGCTTCATGGTGTGCCACAATCGTGTATAAAGATGATACATCCGCAGTGGCAAGAAGTGTTCTTCCTTCCACCACTGTCACTGTTTCCAATAGCTGTAGAGTATGCTTCGTATCTTTTAAATAAGCACTGGTTTTTTGTACTGCCGGTTGGATGAAGAAATCTAGGTATTCTCCCAGTCTCGATGTAAGTGATTCAATGCTGTTGACGATCGGCCTACCAGGTGGGTTATTTTTATTCTTATGGATCTTCGGAATAATATAAATGATTGGTGTCCTACATAATTCTGGGATAAGATATCTGCTTTCTTTCTTATTTAGAATTGCTTTCTTATTCCCTAGATGTATTAATTGCTCCAATTCCTTCTTATATTTTGTAGTAGGATTACTTAAAAGTTTAACATAAGTATTGCCATCTTGAAGTTGTCGATCAAGTTCACTCAAATATGCTTCTTTAGCTAGTACAACGACAGCCCCTCCCTTGTCCGCCGGCCGGATAACAATGTCTTTTCTTTGCGTTAAGGATTTGATGCCCTTTCTAATATGACCAGGATCGCACACTTTCTTGATTTGCAAAGCTTCCAGATCATTAAGCACCAATTTTTTAAAAACCTCGACATGTTGATTGTTGGCCATCTGAGGGTTAAATACTGAGTTGTTACGTAATGTACTAAATTGTGCAGGATTTTGTTCATTCAATGTTCTAGTAGGGGATTTGATGGGGTTGTTCATGATATACTTCTTAATATTTATCTTCCTAATATATTTTTGGATGCCTATATAAGTATCAAACTTATTCAGATTTTTAACAGGGGCATACTTGAGACCCTTATCCAAGACAGCTAACTCTTCTGGGGACAAGGGGGTGTTACTTAAATTCACAACACCTTCCCCAATCACTCTCTTTTGCGCTTGGACTCTCTTTCCCGCTCTGCAGCCTCTCTTCTTTCCGGGCTGTTTCGAGTTCTGTCGTTCTCGATCCTTCTTGTGGGAGAGTGATATGGTTCCTGTAGTGGTCTTCTTGGGGGGGATTCTCTCCTCCAATAAGTCTCTTGAGGTCTTCTCGGAGAATGATCTCTCCTGTCCCGGTCTAAAAAATGATCTTGTGTGTCCCGTGAATAATGATGGTAGGGATGCTCATAATAGTTCTGTTCGGAGTAATTTCTGATAGGTTCATATCTGTTAGATGTAGGTATGGGACTTCTGTCTCTCCTTCCTTGGTTATCATACTGATAACTAGGTCTTCTATTATCTCTTTGTTGCCAGTTGTTGTTGTGCGATTTCTTAAACTTCTTGAAGGGCTTTTTCCAACCTTTTTTGGGGGTTTGTTGTGTGTGATTCCCCCCATATGTATAATTGTCATATGGTACTGGTGTGGTATACTGATTAGTATAGGATGGGTAACGCCTTCTAGGTGTTTCGGGGTAGCCCCTATTGTGATATGCAACAGGAGGCTTCCCTGTGTCATACCTGGCATTATCTTTTTCCCACATCGAACCATGATTCACATGGGAGGATGTGGGATCCTGTATCCTAACCTCCCTTACCGGAGTGGATTGTGCAGTCTCAGGAATGGCTGGTTCTAATTTCCCTTGCCATTTAAATACCTTATTAGTCTTGTAATCCGTAATGTCGCGGTGATATTTTTTCATTTTGCGCTGCTGGACCTCTAGATCTTTAGCAATAAGATCTTTATTAAGTTGTGTAGCCATTTTATTAAAATCTGGCGATTCCTTATGCGACTCAAGTTTAATTTTAATTTCCTCAATCTGTTTTTCAATCATGTGGGTCTTTCTCTGCTTTCTTTTTAATAGAAATTTAACACATTCAATACTTTTGTTATTAAAGAATTCAAACCATTCTTCTATAGACTCCTTATGGACAAGACCATCATTAGGTGGTAATTCCCACCTGATGCGTCTCGGAGCAATATTTTCTCTAATGTATTGATCAAAAGTAATAGTGTCCCACCATAAACTAATCTTTTTTTCCATATGGTGTCCCAATTTTCTCATTAAACTATCAAGATCAGAATTGCGTGCTTTATTGTGTGAAAATATTTCATCTAAATTAATGTTTCTATTTTCCAAAAATGTGAACACTTCCATAATGGCAGCAAAGGAAAAATGTGTCAGAACAAAAAAATATGTATGCACATATTTATATTATTTTGAATTTGTGTATTTTATTTGAGTGGCACGATTTGCGCAGGACCCACCCCTTTATATTCATTATTTGATAGTTTGTGCTCACTATTTTGTCCTGCTGCATTTTTTAGTTAGCATTTGCACTTTATATCACTCAGGCTCTTTTTCACAGCATCTGTGTTTCATTATATCTGATTTTGGATTTTGTTCCACTTTAGTCACTTATTACCACTTAGTGGCGCGAAGGCTGACCACTTTTATTTTTTTGTTCTGACACATTTTTCCTTTGCTGCCATTATGGAAGTGTTCACATTTTTGGAAAATAGAAACATTAATTTAGATGAAATATTTTCACACAATAAAGCACGCAATTCTGATCTTGATAGTTTAATGAGAAAATTGGGACACCATATGGAAAAAAAGATTAGTTTATGGTGGGACACTATTACTTTTGATCAATACATTAGAGAAAATATTGCTCCGAGACGCATCAGGTGGGAATTACCACCTAATGATGGTCTTGTCGATAAGGAGTCTATAGAAGAATGGTTTGAATTCTTTAATAACAAAAGTATTGAATGTGTTAAATTTCTATTAAAAAGAAAGCAGAGAAAGACCCACATGATTGAAAAACAGATTGAGGAAATTAAAATTAAACTTGAGTCGCATAAGGAATCGCCAGATTTTAATAAAATGGCTACACAACTTAATAAAGATCTTATTGCTAAAGATCTAGAGGTCCAGCAGCGCAAAATGAAAAAATATCACCGCGACATTACGGATTACAAGACTAATAAGGTATTTAAATGGCAAGGGAAATTAGAACCAGCCATTCCTGAGTCTGCACAATCCACTCCGGTAAGGGAGGTTAGGATACAGGATCCCACATCCTCCCATGTGAATCATGGTTCGATGTGGGAAAAAGATAATGCCAGGTATGACACAGGGAAGCCTCCTGTTGCATATCACAATAGGGGCTACCCCGAAACACCTAGAAGGCGTTACCCATCCTATACTAATCAGTATACCACACCAGTACCATATGACAATTATACATATGGGGGGAATCACACACAACAAACCCCCAAAAAAGGTTGGAAAAAGCCCTTCAAGAAGTTTAAGAAATCGCACAACAACAACTGGCAACAAAGAGATAATAGAAGACCTAGTTATCAGTATGATAACCAAGGAAGGAGAGACAGAAGTCCCATACCTACATCTAACAGATATGAACCTATCAGAAATTACTCCGAACAGAACTATTATGAGCATCCCTACCATCATTATTCACGGGACACACAAGATCATTTTTTAGACCGGGACAGGAGAGATCATTCTCCGAGAAGACCTCAAGAGACTTATTGGAGGAGAGAATCCCCCCCAAGAAGACCACTACAGGAACCATATCACTCTCCCACAAGAAGGATCGAGAACGACAGAACTCGAAACAGCCCGGAAAGAAGAGAGGCTGCAGAGCGGGAAAGAGAGTCCAAGCGCAAAAGAGAGTGATTGGGGAAGGTGTTGTGAATTTAAGTAACACCCCCTTGTCCCCAGAAGAGTTAGCTGTCTTGGATAAGGGTCTCAAGTATGCCCCTGTTAAAAATCTGAATAAGTTTGATACTTATATAGGCATCCAAAAATATATTAGGAAGATAAATATTAAGAAGTATATCATGAACAACCCCATCAAATCCCCTACTAGAACATTGAATGAACAAAATCCTGCACAATTTAGTACATTACGTAACAACTCAGTATTTAACCCTCAGATGGCCAACAATCAACATGTCGAGGTTTTTAAAAAATTGGTGCTTAATGATCTGGAAGCTTTGCAAATCAAGAAAGTGTGCGATCCTGGTCATATTAGAAAGGGCATCAAATCCTTAACGCAAAGAAAAGACATTGTTATCCGGCCGGCGGACAAGGGAGGGGCTGTCGTTGTACTAGCTAAAGAAGCATATTTGAGTGAACTTGATCGACAACTTCAAGATGGCAATACTTATGTTAAACTTTTAAGTAATCCTACTACAAAATATAAGAAGGAATTGGAGCAATTAATACATCTAGGGAATAAGAAAGCAATTCTAAATAAGAAAGAAAGCAGATATCTTATCCCAGAATTATGTAGGACACCAATCATTTATATTATTCCGAAGATCCATAAGAATAAAAATAACCCACCTGGTAGGCCGATCGTCAACAGCATTGAATCACTTACATCGAGACTGGGAGAATACCTAGATTTCTTCATCCAACCGGCAGTACAAAAAACCAGTGCTTATTTAAAAGATACGAAGCATACTCTACAGCTATTGGAAACAGTGACAGTGGTGGAAGGAAGAACACTTCTTGCCACTGCGGATGTATCATCTTTATACACGATTGTGGCACACCATGAAGCATGTTCTGCTATTAAATGGCTTCTAAGATCCTTTACCACACTGAGGTGTCAACATAGGAAATTCCTGATTAAATGTCTTGAGTTTTGCTTGAAACACAACTTTTTTTGGCATAACCAAACCTATTACAGACAAGCAGTTGGGATAGCCATGGGCGCTAAATTTGCGCCCAGTGTGGCCAATGCCTTTATGGCCCACTGGGAAGAGAAGGCTGTATATCAAGACATCCCAGCAGAGTTGACGCTCTATAAAAGATTTATTGACGATATTGTTATTGTCTGTAACGGTAGCCGTGAAGCATTGGAAAAATTCCTTACCAAATTGAATAATAATGATAAAAATATCCATTTGGAATGGATAATAGATGAAAAAAGTATTAATTTTTTAGATTTAAACATCTCCCTGGATAAGAACACAGTAATTACAAAAACGCATTTTAAAAGTGTCGATGCGAATAGCTATATCTCCATTAACAGCTGTCATTTTAAGCCATGGTTGTACAACATACCTAAAGGACAGTTGGTCCGAATAAGAAGGAATTGTACTAAAACCGATGACTTTTTAGAACAGGCTAACTTAATTGCCACCAGATTCAAAGAAAAGGGCTATGAAGATTTACAACTAAAAAGGGAAATTGAACATGTTAAATGCATGGATAGATGTACTATGCTCCAAGATAACGTTAACAAGAGACTCAAATACAAATATGAGGTTCCTTCTATTATTCTTGATTATAACGTACAGTACAAAGAGGTTTCCAGAGTATTAAGTCGGCATTGGCATGTCCTTAAAAATGATAGGGACTTGGGCAAAATCCTACCAGAAAGACCGAATGTTATTTATAAAAGGGCTCCCACCCTGAGAGATATTATTGCCAAATCTGTTGTCGAACCACCCCCCAAAAGGGATTTTTCTTTTTTTACAGGGAAAGGTTTTTATCCATGTAAAAACTGCTTTGCATGTAGACATGCCAAAAAATTTCAAAATAAAAAAATTAATTTTGTTAGTACTATCACTGGACAAACACACGATATACGTGACTTTATAGGATGCCATACGGAGGGTGTAGTATATTGCCTCCAATGTAGTTGCAAGTTGCAATACATTGGGAGAACAAAAAGAGCGTTGAAAGTTAGGCTAAAAGAGCATATACAGAACATCCTTAAGGGGTTTCCCAATCATAGTGTGTCTAAACATTTTGATCAGGTACATAATCGAGACCCCTCCCACTTGCAGTTTTGGGGCATCGAAAGATATAACCCCACCTGGAGGGGTAGCCACAAAATCCGAACTATTAGTCAAAAGGAATCTAGATGGATTTTTACTATGAGGTCTTTTTATCCTGATGGTCTTAATGTAGATTTTGATCTGAATTGTTTTTTAAGTAATTTTTAATATTAATGGTATTAATTATTAATCTTTTTATCTTTTTAATTTTTATGTTTTTTTTTTTTTTTTTTTCTGTGATTATTTATTGATGAAATTGTGGATAGATTATTATATAATAATTTTTGTAAAGTCCTACTCTATTTCCGGTATGTGACTCTATTTATCTCACGTATTCATATTTATTAAATTATTAATTATTAATAATTTAATTTTAATTTTTAAACAAAAAAAAAAAAAAAATTCTTGTATTAGTATGATTATTATTATACATTGATATACTGATTTTTTATATAGTAGTCCCAGTTTTTGCAGCGGGTTTGCCATTTTGCAATCTATATTTATATTTTTATCCTATCTCCCTATTATCCCTCTTTAGCAAGCTTGATCATTCAGTCAAAATGATGTCATGCTTTTCTTAATCTCAGATTTAGCGTTTTGCTTTTTAGATGCATTTGGGATATAATATGTATGTTAATTTTATCATTAAAGTAATTTATATTTTTTTGAATATTTTATTAGCGCTGTTTTTGTCTATATTGGCGATTCTGTGTTTTTCTTCTACTCCAAGATGGTGGTTTTCTACACTTCCGTCTAGCAATGTTGGAGTAGCAAGATGGCGGAGACAGCACTTCCTGTTTTTGCTTGTTTACCTCTATCCTTGCCCTTTTCCAAAATGGCCGAACTGGCATTTCCGGTTCCTGTTCTCATTATACTTATGGAGGCCAGCAAGGTCCTATCAGCATCCCCATGAAGAAGTCACATGACGTAACGCGTAGGGATTGGCCAGAGGACGAACCGGAAGTAGAGTAAGGCGGGAGGAAGTTGTCATTATACCCTCTTCCTGATTGTGCTTGTTTTTGCAATTAAAATGTGAGAGTCTTTACTGCTTTTTAATAAATCTACCTGCCGTTTTTTAAACTACTACACTATGGAAGTCTCCTGTTTCTCTCTCTCCCCCTCCTCTCTCTTATTTTGAGCCATACACTGTGAAATAGAAGTGAAGATCCATTTCACCTGTTCTGGAAGCTGGGACTGGCCCTCTAGTGGCGGAATTGTATCATTGCATCCCTCCTTTGGATTTCCTGATGGCTATTATTTATTATTTATGAATGAAATAAGAGAATCCTGGAGTTTGTTTGATTTGCTTATTCACTTCGTTTAAAGGTGAGAGTTCTGGGAGCCTTGAGTAGCGGACATTTTATTATTGTTCTATCATTAAACCTTTTTTCCATTTTTTTATATATTTTTTATATATTTTTATGCGTGCTGTTTTTTGGACTATATTTTTTTTCACGGCATTGTATGTATGCACATATTTATATTATTTTGAATTTGTGTATTTTATTTGAGTGGCACGATTTGCGCAGGACCCACCCCTTTATATTCATTATTTGATAGTTTGTGCTCACTATTTTGTCCTGCTGCATTTTTTAGTTAGCATTTGCACTTTATATCACTCAGGCTCTTTTTCACAGCATCTGTGTTTCATTATATCTGATTTTGGATTTTGTTCCACTTTAGTCACTTATTACCACTTAGTGGCGCGAAGGCTGACCACTTTTATATGCCAAAGATATACTGTGAGTACACATTCATTTGCTTGCCTTTTCCAATTATTCAGGTCTGCAGCCTTTTTTTCTACTCCTGCAGGATTCTTTGTTAATGTAAGATAAACACTGAGGACAAGGGGAGACTCTTTATGTCTACAGGAAAAGAGATTTCATCACCAAATACGGAAAGTTTTCTTCACAGTAAGATCTGTGAAAATGTGGAAAAGACTCCCTCTAGAGGTGGTTCTGGCCAGCTCAGTAGATTGCTTTAAGAAAGGCCTGGATTCATTCCTAAATGTACATAATGTAACTGGGTACTAACATTTATAGGTATCGTTGATCCATGGAAAATCCGATTGCCTCTCTGGGATCAGGAAGAATTTTTTTCCCCTGCTGTAGCAAATTGGATCCTGCTTTTCTGGGGGTTTTTTCCGCCTTCCTCTGGATCAACTGTGGGTATAGGATTGGGTATATAGGACTGTATGATTTTTTTTTTATGGTTAAACTAGATGGACTTGTGTCTTTTTTCATCCTGACTATATGTAACTATATAACTATGTATGCCATTTCTTTTAAGGATGTCTATTAAATTATTATTATTTGTTTACCATGGTTGAATTGACAAAATTTAAAAAAATTATATTACATTTATAACATTTGTCCACAGGAATTGCAAAAATCACCACCACATTGATTAAATTTGAACTATCCTTTGGATGGTCTCTTCTAGAAAGACAATAACATGTTAAATTAATATTTTTGACAATTTATACAATACGTATATTCTATGAGCATACATTTTGCTTTCCTAAATTATGGTTGTCAATACTATTTTCTATTACAATACACACTCACTAAAAGATCATAAGGGGACTTGTGTTAAAAGGAGATCTCTGGGCTGTCAGCTTTAATGGAACTATAAGACAGTCAAATAATACATTTGAGTCTTGGTCATAGCTGCAAGAAATTCTACAGTTACTAAATTATTATGTGAAAATGAAGGAGTACATAATGAGAAAAGTTTAATTTCCATAATATTTCAAATATTATAGTGCACAATGTCTGGGAAATTTATTTTCCAGGTTGAATCTTTTATCTTATGAAGTTCTCAACATCTCCACATATAAAAGTGCAATATAAGTTGCACAGATTTTACAATCTAATTAGTTATCTAAATCATTGGCTTAAGGGAATTCCATTATTTTTTGTAATTTCAAGCACCACCATTACAGAAGGAAAACTATTCTCTTCCACTTTCAAATCATACAATATTTTTACGACTGGCGTGGCAATAATAAATGATGGCCATTTAAATTAACCTGATCGCAATTTTTTTTGACCACTTTAAGCTGATAATCTGCTAGTTTTATCAAATATTCAACTGATACAACATCATTAACATCATCACATTCAACTCAGACAACCCAGAAAACGCACCATGCATTCCACAGTTTTACTCTTTGCACAAGAGATATTTTACAGTTAGAGGATTTAAGACTTTAATTGAACTCTAGACATATATTCTCATTTTCTTTACTTTTACATATAACTTACACATGCCCTATGTTACTGCTGTTAGGGATTCTCATACTCATTTCCTACATCACTCATTAGCATACCCAGTGGCATGCTTGGAGCTGCTCTATTTCAATCATCTAACTGTATCCAGTCAGAATCAGAGGGTCCTCTCTCACCTTTTTGTTTAGTGAGTCTCATGATCTATATCAACCATTGTCAACCAGAACTCCATGGAACCCTAGGCTTCCTTCAGAGGTAGCTAGGAGTTTGTTGAGCTGTGGCTAATGACCTCTTATTTAATGGTGCCTGCATAGTCCCAGGGCTAAGGCACCTTGGCAGAGCCAGCAATATCACACCAATTATATATTTAACTGTTTATGAAGGAAATCTGACCACTGCTGTTTGGGTGTGGGGGGGGGGGCATTTCCCCACTGATCACAATAATTGGTTTTAGCACGGGTTCCCTGACACATGAGAATTATTTAAAGGTGAGGTAACATATAGGGTTAAGACGCAATATTTGTATGACAAATTCTTTGCATTCTCTTTCAGTGCTGTAAACATGTTTAATTGCTGATGGGCTTCATGAATTTTTCTATACCCAATTAATAACTAAGTGGTGGTGGGTAGGGATGAGCTTCGAGTTCGAGTCAAACTCATGTTCGACTCGAACATTGCCTGTTCGCCTGTTCAGCGAACAGTGAACAATTTGGGCTGTTCGCAGCAAATTCGAAAAGCCGGAACACCCTATACAAGTCTATGGGAGAAATCCAAAGTGCTAATTTTAAAAGGGTAATATGCAGGTTACTGTCCTAAAAAGTGTTTGGGGACCCGGGTCCTGCCCCAGGGGACATGGATCAATGCAAAAAAAGTTTTAAAAACTGCAGTTTTTTCAGGAGCAGTGATTTTAATAATGATTAAAGTGAAACAATAAAAGTGTAATATTCCTTTAAATTTCGTAGCTGGGGGGGTATCTATAATATGCCTGTGAAGGGGCGCATGTTTCTGCTGCTTAGAACTGTCCCTGCACAAAGTGTCATTTGTGCAGGAAAAAAAGTTTTTTAAAATCACTTGTGGCTAAATTGTCGGCTCCCCGTAATACAGAGAACACTCAATGAGTGTTCTTTGTATTAGCCGACAATTCATTCATTCATTGATTAAAAAAAAAAAAAAAAAAAAAAAGCGTGGGGGTTCCCCTGAATTCAATTACCAGGCCCTTCAGGTCTGACATGGATATTAAGGGGAACCCTGTGTCAAATTTAAAAAAAAATTGACGTGGGGGTCCCCCTAAATATCCATACCAGACCCTTCAGGTCTGATATGGATATTAAGGGGAACCCCGCATCAAATTTAAAAAAAATTGACGTGAGGGTCCCCCTAAAAATCCATACCAGACCCTTTATCCGAGCACGCAACCTGGCAGGCCACAGGAAAAGAGAGGGGGACGAGAGAGCGGCCCCCCCCTCCCTCCTGAACCGTACCAGGCCACATACCCTCAACATTGGGAGGATGCTTTGGGGGTCTGTGACCCCTCAAAGCACCTTGTCCCCATGTTGATGAGGACAAGGGCCTCATCCTCACAACCCTGGCCGGTGGTTGTGAGGGTCTGCGGGTGGGGGGCTTATCAGAATCTTGAAGCCCCCTTTAACAAGGGGACCCCCAGATCCCGCCCCCCCCCTGTTTGAAATGGTAAGGGGGTACAAAAGTACCCCTACCATTTCACAAAGAAAGTGTAAAAATGGTTAAATAAGACAAACACACTTTTGAAAAATTCCTTTATTAAAAATAAAAAAATAAAAAAAAGATTCCAGCGACGAATCTCCGGGGTCCAGCGATGGATGATCATATCCAGCGACGGGGGATCTCTCAGTCCAGCGCTGTCCATACATCCGTCTTCTGTCTCCAGTGTGGAGACACTGCGGGGATCCCGGCGCTGACGTTTCTTATATTAGGAGGGCGGGGCCACCCATCACCTGACCCCGCCCCCTCTGACGCTGGTGAAGGGAGCCAGGGGTTCCCCAGTGACGTATGGGTGACCCCGCCCCCTCTGATGTAACGGAAACCTGCGTTACATCAGAGGGGGCGGGGTCACCCACACGTCACTGGGGAACCCCTGGCTTCCCTCTCCAGCGTCAGAGGGGCGGGGTCAGGTGACGGGTGGCCCCGCCCTCCTAATATAAGAAACGTCAGCGCTGGGATCTCCGCAGTGTCTCCGGAGTGGAGACAGAAGACGGATGTATGGACAGCGCTGGACTGAGAGATCCCCCGTCGCTGGATATGATCATCCATCGCTGGACCCTGGAGATTCGTCGCTGGATAGCAAGAGTGGATTAGCACCGCTGGAATCTTTTTTATTTATTTATTTTTTTTTTTTCATAAAGGAATTTTTCAAAAGTGTGTTTGTCTTATTTAACCATTTTTACACTTTCTTTGTAAAATGGTAGGGGTACTTTTGTACCCCCTTACCATTTCAAACAGGGGGGGTCGGGATCTGGGGGTCCCCTTGCTAAAGGGGGCTTCCAGATTCTGATAAGCCCCCCGCCCGCAGACCCTCACAACCACCGGCCAGGGTTGTGAGGATGAGGCCCTTGTCCTCATCAACATGGGGACAAGGTGCTTTGAGGGGTCACAGACCCCCAAAGCATCCTCCCAATGTTGAGGGTATGTGGCCTGGTACGGTTCAGGAGGGGGGGGGCCGTTCTCTCGTCCCCCCCTCTTTTCCTGCGGCCTGCCTGGTTGCGTGCTCGGATAAAGGATCTGTTATGGATTTTTAGGGGGACCCCCACGTCAATTTTTTTTTAATTTGATGCGGGGTTCCCCTTAATATCCATATCAGACCTGAAGGGTCTGGTATGGATATTTAGGGGGACCTCCACGTACATTTTTTTTAAAATTTGACACAGGGTTCCCCTTAATATCCATGTCAGACCTGAAGGGCCTGGTAATTGAATTTAGGGGAACCCCCATGCTTTTTTTTTATTTTTATCAATGAATGAATGAATTGTCGGCTAATACAGAGAACACTCATTGAATGTTCTCTGTATTACGGGGAGCCGACAATTTAGCCGCAAGTGATTTTAAAAGACTTTTTTTCCTGCACAAATGACACTTTGTGCAGGGACAGTTCTAAGCACCAGAAACATGCGCCCCTTCACAGGCATACTATAAATACCCCCTTTAAAGGAATATTACACTTTTATTGTTTCACTTTAATCATTATTAAAATCACTGCTCCTGAAAAAACGTCCGTTTTTAAAACTTTTTTTTGCATTGATCCATGTCCCCTGGGGCAGGACCCAGGTCCCCAAACACTTTTTAGGACAGTAACTTGCATATTACCCTTTAAAATGAGCACTTTAGATTGTGAACGTTCGAGTCCCATAGACTTTAATAGGGTTCTAAAGTTCACATAAAGTTTAGGTCTGTTCGCAGGTTCTGGTGCGAACCGAACAGGGGGGTGTTCGGCTCATCCCTAGTGGTGGGCATGATCTCTCACTCAGGTGAACTTCATTGGTCAACTTTTGCATTGTGGTACTACGTCTCTGTTTTACTTAATTTTTTTCTCTTTTTGTTGAATGTAAATGCATTAACTTGCATCTTGCAATACTTTTACAAGGCTCCTCTCTGTTAGTTTAACCACTTAACAACCGCCCATTGCCGATTAACGGCTTCAGGGCGGTTGGTTAATTAACGGCCTCCCAGAATTCTGCTCTCGCGCGCCCCCTGGGGCGCGCACACGAGAGCATCCGTGACCGCTGGGTCCAGTGGACCCGGCGCATCACGAATCACGGTAAACGGCCGCTCATCGCGGCCGTTTACCACGTGATCGCTCCGTCAAATGACAGAGTGATCACTTGTAAACAAACCGGCGTCATGTTATGACGCCGGTTCCTCCCTCCCCCTCTCTGTACCGATCGGTACAGCGGAGGGGGAAGAGATCGGTGTCAGCAGCGATGTGGGCTGCATCTGCAGTGCCCACATCGCTGCTCACCGAAAATTAACCCCTCAATTCCCTGCCAACACTCTGCAATACCCTGCCATTACTCTGCATTACTCTGCAATACCCCCATTACTCTGCATTACTCTGCAATACCCCCATTACTCTGCATTACTCTGCAATACCCCCATTACTCTGCAATACCCTGCATTACCCTGCAACACTCTGCAATGCCCTGCAACACTCCGCAATGCCCTGCAACACTCCGCAACGCCCTGCAACACTCCGCAACACCCTTCAACACTCCGCAACGCCCTGCAACACTCCGCAACGCCCTGCAACACTCCGCAATGCCCTGCAACACCTTGCAACACTCTGCAATGCCCTGCAACACTCCGCAATGCCCTGCAACACCTTGCAACACTCTGCAATACCCTGCAACACTCCGCAATGCCCTGCAACACTCTGCAATGCCCTGCAACACCTTGCAACACTCTGCAATGCCCTGCAACACTCTGCAATGCTCTGCAACACCCGCCAATACCCTGTAACACTCTGCAATACCCTGCAACACTCTGCAATGCTCTGCAACACCCGCCAATACCCTGCAACACTCTGCAATGCTCTGCAACACCCGACAATACCCTGCAATGCTCTGCAACGCAATACTCTGCAACGCCATACTCTGAGATACCCAGCCATACTCTGAGATACCCAGCCATACTCTGAGATACCCTGCAATACCCAGCCATAGACATCCCCCCTCCCCCTCCCGCCGCCCTCCGGTGCTTCTACCGAATCGCTAATACGATCAAAGTCAGAATCTTTTTATTTTTTTTCAGGCTTCCCAGCTTAGAGGTGAGATGCGGGGTCTTATTGACCCCATATCTCACTGTAAAGAGGACCTGTCATGCCATATTCCTATTACAAGGGATGTTTACATTCCTTGTAATAGGAATAAAAGTGATCAAAAACATTTTTTGGGGGGAAAAAAATGTCAAACTAAAATAAATAAAGTAAAATGAACAATAAATTTTTTTTTTTTTAAAAGCGCCCCTGCCCCCATGTGCTCGCATGCAGAAGCGAACGCATACGTAAGTCCCGCCCACATATGAAAACGGTGTTCAAACCACACATGTGAGGTATCGCTGCGAACGTTAGAGCGAGAGCAATAATTCTAGCCCTAGAACTCCTCTGTAACTCAAAACATATAACCAGTAAAAAAAAATTAAATCGTCGCCTATGGGGATTTTTAAGTAGCGACGTTTGGCGCCATTCCACGAGCGTGTGCAATTTTGAAGAGTGACATATTAGGTATCTATTTACTCAGCGTAACTTCATCTTTCACATTATGGAAAAATTGGGCTAACTTTACTGTGTTTTCTTTTTTTTTAAGCACAAAACTGTTTTTTTTCCAAAAAAAAGCATTCGAAAAATTACTGCGCAAATACCGTGCAAGATAAAAAGTTGCAAAGACCACCATTGTATTCTCCAGGGTGTTTGCTAAAAAAACATATATATAATGTTTTGGGATTCTATGTAATTTTCTAGCAAATAAATGATGATTTTTACATGTAGGAGAGAAATGTCAGAATTGTCCTGGGTGCTCCAGAACACCTGATGGCGCTCCCTGCATGTTAGGCCTCTGTATGTGGCCACACTGTGTAAAAGTCTCACACATGTGGTATCGCCATACTCGGGAGTAATAGCAGAATGTGTTTTGGGGTGTAATTTGTGGTATGCATATGCTGTGTGTGAGAAATAACCTGATAATATGACAATTTTGTGAAAAAAAAAAAAGTAAAAAAAATCTTGATTTTGCAAAGAATTGTGGGAAAAAATGACAACTTCAAAAAACTCATCATGCCTCTTACTAAATACCTTGGAATGTCTTCTTTCCAAAAAGGGGTCATTTGGGGGGTATTTGTACTTTTCTGGCATGTTAGGGTCTCAAGAATTGAAATAGGCCATCAGTACTTCAGGTGTGATCAATTTTCAGATATTGGCACCATAGCTTGTGGACTCTATAACTTTCACAAAGACCAAATAATATCCACCAATTTGTACTTATTTTTACCAAAGATATGTAGTAGTATAAATTTTGGCCAAAATTTATGAAGAAAAAATTACTAATCTGCTAAATTTTCTAACAGAAACAAAGAAAAATTCATTTTTTTACAGAATTTTCGGTATTTTTTCCTTTATAGCACAAAAAATAAAAAACCCAGCGGTGATTAAATACCACCAAAAGAAAGCACTATTTGTGTGAAAAAAAGGACAAAAATTTCATATAGGTCCAGTGTTGCATGACTGAGTAATTGTCATTCAAAATGCGAGAGCACCGAAAGCTGAAAATTGGTCTGGTTATTAAGGGTGTTTAAGTGCCCAGTGGTCAAGTGGTTAATCAAGCTCAACAGTTTTACTACTCCAAATTTTGTCATGGTCTCATACTTAACTTCTGACTATGTATGTACAATTTTGTATGGTTTATGCTTCAATAAAAAACAATTGAAAGAATTTTTTTCTAAAGGGTTCCTTTTGAGAAAAAAGGTTGAGAAAGGCCGGTTTGCTATTTTTCTGTCAGTCTCACTCTGTGTGCAAAGTATTTCCTCTATGAATGCTAATGATACCTTAATATATCAAGTTTTTCTTTGAGGTAGGTTTGATTGTTGCATTATTTCCAAATTTTACTTTAGACCCTTTGACTTTTCAATTTGATCAAAATGTTATTGGTTTCACACTTTCAGAACTCACAGTGAACATTTATACATCTTCAGATCTCTTTGTGAATTACATAATTTATCTGCTGGAGGCTTACCTCTCATTGAAACATGCAATTTTCTCACAGCAGCTTGCCCAAAAGGTTTCCTCACCCAGGGCTTAAAAGTGCCCTTTCTGAAATGCATCCTACCAGTCCACTCATCCCAGTGATTCATGAATGGGACTAACCATGCTCTATATTTGTCCACCATCTCCTCTCTAGGGGTCAAGATTCAAAGTTTGCCACAGGTAGAGGCCCCTTTAGATGAGATAAAGTTTTACATCCTGGTGGACTCAGAGTGATCCCTGTGGATCCCAAAGGATTCACACCTAGGGTTGGCTAATTCCCCTAGTGGAATGGCTGGGATGCCAGGATCATCCTTTATCTTACATAGTGGTCACCCCGACAGTTACCCCAGTCTGCCTTAATAAATTCTCATCCTGATATTTAAATCCCTACACATTATCCAGAGCAGGTCCTATTATTTATATACACACCCATCACTTTGGTTTCCCTTGCAACAAACTATAATTAATATCTCAGCTATTATGCATATATATATATATATATATATATATATATATATATATATATATATATATATATATATATATATATATGAGAGAGAGAGAAAACTCTATGCATGCCTACTCCACAATATTATTTGTAGGGATGAGCCAAACCCCCAGTTCGGTTTGCAGCAGACCATACGGCACAGAACAGGCAAAGAATTTGTGCGAACTCCATTAAAGTCTATGGGACACGAATATGAAAAATCAAAATTGCTAATTTTAACCACTTCAGCCCCGGAAGATTTGGCTAGTCAATGACCAGGCCATTTTTTGCGATACAGCACTGCATCGCTTTAACTGAAAATTGCGCGGTCGTTCAAAGCTGTACCCAAACAAAATAAATGCCACAAATAAAGCTTCTTTTGGTGGTATTTGATCACCTCTGCAGTTTTTATTTTTTGCGCTATAAACAAAAGAAGAGTGACAATTTTGAAAAAAAAAACACAATGGGGGTTGTTTACTAAAGGTAAATCCACTTTGCACTACATGTGCAAACTGCAAAGTGCACTTGAAATTGCCCTGAAAGTACACTTGGAAGTGCAGTCGCTGTAGATCCGAAGGAGACATGCAAGGAAAGTAAAAACCAGCATTTTAGCTTACACATGACTGGATGATAAAATCAGCAGAGCTTCCCCTCATTTCAGATCTACCCCTCAGATTTACAGCGACTGCACTTCCAAGTGCACTTTCAGTGAAATTTCAAATGCACTTTGCACTTGTAGTTGGCACTTGTAGTGCAAAGTGGATTTGCCTTTAGTAAATAACCCCCATTATCTTTTACTTTTTGCTATAATAAATATCCCAAATTTTGAAAAACAAACAAACAATTGTTTTCCTCAGTTTAGGCCGATATGTATTCTTCCACATATTTTTGGTAAAAAAATAACATAAAAAATAGCAATAAGCGTATATGATTGGTTTGCACAAAAGTTATAGCATCTACAAAATAGGGGATAGATTTATGGCATTTTTATTATTATTATTTTTTTACTAGTGATGGTGGAGATCTGCGATATTGTGGCTATAAGAATGCACTGATTACTGTATAAATGGCACTGGCAGGGAAGGGGTTATCACTAGGTGGCGATCAAGGGGTTAACTGTGTTCCCTAGGTGTGTTCTAACTGTAGGGGGGATGGGACGGACTAGGGGAAGAGAAAGATCGGTGTTCCTACTTAGTATGAACACACGATCTATCTCCACTCCCCTGAAAGGACCGGGATGTGTGTGTTTACACACACACATCCCCGTTCTCGTTCTGTAACGAGCAATCACGAGGTGTCTTAAAGAGCCAATGAACAGATACGATGGCTCGCAAGGGAGCCAACCTGCCACAATATATCTCGCAGTGCATTATGGGTGTTCCGCAAGCACTAAAATTTTCCCACGAAAGCCCCATAATGTTCTAGATTCGCCGATCACCCGATGTTCGAATCAAACTTACGTTCCACTCGAACATAGGGCTCATCCCTAATTATTTGTTATTCTTCCCCCCTATATTATCTGTGCCACAATAGAGATAAATCTATATACAAGTCCACACAGCTCATATATACACTCTAATATACAGTCCTTCTTTAAAAAAAACACTGATCTGTAGTGATAGAGTGTACAATCCCCTTCCCAAAAAAATCAACCTCTGTGGAATTTAGTGCAGGTAGTACAGCACGCTCACCAGAACCTTCTGATCTCTTATCCTTAAGAAGGTCATAGAGGGCTTTATGAACATCGGCCCCTGCTTTTCCATTAATCCTTTTGTCTCCAGTTCAAAAGTTCACCCCATAAACCATGCATTAGGCCCCTTTCACACGGGTGCAGATCAGTAATGATCCGCCCGTGATGATCCGCTCGCTCAGCGGGGATCGCTCCGTTGTCCCCGCTGAGCCGGCTGCGGACAGGGCGGTCTCCGCACACTGTGCAGGGACTGCCTTGTCAGCTCTCCACTCTCCTCTATGGGGATCGGATGAGCACGGAGCGTCTGTCCATGTTCATCCAATCCGTTCTGCAGACGGATAGAAAAATAGAATTTTCCTCCGTCTGCAGAATCGGACCATAGCGGAGGCGGACAATAGCGGGTGTCTGCGGATGTTTATCCGCAGACACCCGCTATCCCATAGGGATGCATGTATGTCCGTATTTCATCCGCAAACGAATGGGGCCTTAAATAAAATTATCCTCTTAGTGTATTCATAACACAGGCTTTTTTTGTTAAAATACATGTGCACAAATCACTCACATTTAAAATACTTGCTGTATAACACTGTGAAAAGCATAAATTCACCACAGACTTTGGACAGGTCAGGTAATCCTGGGTTTTTGGGCTACGTCTGGCATTGCAACATGGCCACGCTCACAAACTGTTTCATCCAATATACTTCCTCAGCAAAGGAAGTGCAGGGTGTGAATAAATATATGTTAATTATTCAGGGGAATAATATTTACTCCAGCTAGGAAATAAGGGCCAAAGGGTTTTTTGTAGGAGGGAGGATAATTGGTTGATATATTTGTTTGGTGTGGGAAATATCAGTTTTATTATGTTATATTATGTTATTAGAAATATGTGAAAGTGGATTCCTGTTCTTATGCAGCTTGAATGGTAGTGTTAGGGTCATTTATGAATAAATACTACAAACCTGCAGCAGTCATTATGGAGGGAGATAAAACACTCATAACAAGAGGGAGAAGGCGGAGCCTAGCCGAGAGGTAATGCTAGCTTAGAGCTCCATTCTCAGCAGGACAACGGAGCCATATAACGGCGGAGGTAACTTGACCCTCCGCACATATATCATACCAAACGGTAGATAAATATCACTACCTTACATTGGTGACATTCGGGGGGGTCAGAGGAGACTCATGAGGCAGAAAATTAACAAGAAAGCGCCGCCTCACACACACAGCAGTATGGCACTGAAACCCTCCCCCTCTGAGGGGAGACACAGTGAGGAGAACAAACAGACAGCCCCTTCTGCTGCTTTACATAAAGATGTTCTCTCATTAAAGGCACATAGTCTCTCTAACCAAATACCTGAGAAAAATATGTCAGTTCTGGAGAATTTAGAACTGACAGATCCACACAAAAAGACTTATCCCCTCCCGTAACGCTGAAACAAATAGAAAATCTGCTTCAAAAATCACTAAAAACCACTGCAGATATCATCACCACAAATCTTACAAAAGAAATTAGAATACTTGGTCAGCGTACATCAGCAACTGGAGGATTTCGAAAATCGTGCAAGACGCTCCAATATACGCATTAGAGGAATACCCAAATCTGTGACTGAGTTAAACGGTGCTATTACTGCACTTTTTCAAGAATTACAACCAGCTATCCCACTAGAGCGTCTTGAAATGGACAGGGTTCATAGAGCCCTAGCACCAAAGAAAATAGATGGTCCTCCCCGTGACATTATCGCAAAATTGCATTTTTACCGCACTAAGGAACTACTGCTAAATACAGCTAGAAATAAAGATCCCTAATTTTCCAGGGTCATAAATATCAATTATTCACAGACCTCTCACAGATTACAGTCAACAAAAGAAGAACCCTGAAACCACTACTGCAAATATTACAGCGAAATGACATAATCTACCAATGGGGCTTTCCTTTCTCAGTGCGTTTTACTTTCCAAAGTTGCAAATATATGTGCCGAACAGCTAAGGACCTGCAAACTACTTTACAGAAACTAGGGATGATAAACACATCAAGAGATGCTGCGGACACTCGCCAAAAATCATCCTCATATGTTGATAATCCCTCCTCTGCTTCCAGAAGAGAAGAAGACTACAATCCACAGAAAAGAAGTCGCATACAATCTCCAACTCCAGATCTGGCTGACACTATGGACTGATAAACACTTGTACTGAGGCTACTATCTTGCCTTTTCAACAGAATGGCTACTGCCGAGTTTTTTCTCTGACTTCCAATCAATATTTTTATCATAATCTTATTTAAGAAATGTTCCTAATAATTTAGGCACTTTATTATAACTTTTATTTTCTCTCTCTTCTCTTCTTTGTCTCTGAGGTTGCCTTAATCTTACATTTTTATCTTTTGCTTGAAAAATGAAATTATATGATTGGCTCTTGGTGTCCTGCAGGGAAGTTCCTTGCACCCTCTCTTGCTACGCTCAGCAGCTCGGTGTACACCGGGCAGTTGACAGTGGCTCATGTACCCTTGGAGGGAGAGATTTTCTCCTCCCAACGGACACATTAAGAACATAGATATGTTAAGATATATTTCAATATTGTATATTAATTGTATTTTCTTTTTCAGTCATTATCTCCTTTCCCTCCACCCCTATACTCTGGAGACAAATAATTTCTTACACGACACACGTTCTAACATAAACACCAACACATATTTACTTTTCCCAACTCCATGGCCCCATTAAACATCATATCATTAAATACTCAGGGACTAAACGTTCCACACAAACGCACTAAAGCCTTCCGCACATTTTCATCGAAGAAAGCACATATAGTTTGCCTCCAAGAGACTCATTTTGCGTCACAATCCACTCCCAAATGTTTCAGTAAAGACTACCCCCAAGTATATACAGCTTCGGCCTCCTCTAAAAAACGAGGCGTGCTTATAGCTTTCCATCGTAATACACCATTTTCACTAATGAAGGAAATCAAGGATCCAGAAGGTCGTTACTTGATTCTTAAAGGACACCTACTTGATACCGCTATCACCATTACATCATACTACGCTCCTAACAAAAATCCTATTTCTTTTCTTTCTCATTTATTTCAAACTATAGAACACCACAAAATAGGTACTACAATTCTATGTGGAGATTCTAATCAGACCATATTCCCATTTTTGGATAAATCACCAATCCCACAGTCACATACAGCAGACAAACAACTCTTATCAAAACTAATTACAAAACATAACCTAGTAGATACTTGGAGAGAATTTAATCCAACCAAGAGACAATACACACATTACTCGTTCCCTCATCTCTCATTCTCTAGGATAGACCATATATCTATGTCCATAGGGCTAATTCCAGAAATAATATCTACAAAAATGATTCCCATCCCATGGTCCAATCATAATGCAGGCTACATTACTGTTGCTTCTATAATTCCAAAAAAAAAAAGATCCAACATGGATATTAAGAGATTTCCTACTCAAAAATCCAGCTCATAAAAATAATATTGAAATTGCGCTCAAAGATTATATAAAATATAACTCCACACCTGACGTCTCTCCGACTACATTATGGGAAGCACACAAACCTGTTCTCCGTGGCATATGTCTACAGCAAGCAAACATATTCAACAGAGAGCGGAAAATCCTTTGTCAGACTTTAGAAACAAATTTCAATAAATGTCACACAGCATTCCAAAATAACCCTTCTTCTTTATCTAAAATAAATCTTGACAAAGCTAAATTGGAATTTGATCTATTCCTTACCGAAGCAGCGGATAAAACCATCAAGAGATCACAACACAATTTCTATATCAATGCGAATAAACCTCACACACTATTAGCCAGGGCATTAAAATCCTGCCAGAACCCAACCGATACGTCTGAAAATCTCTAGGGGGGTATACACAAATAATCCTTTAAAAATATTACAAAAATTCAAAACTCAATTAAAAAATTTATACTCTTCTAATAATGAGTTGGACCCTTCTAGAGCAAATGATTTTTTTCTCTCATATATCTCTACCGACATTATCTAAAACACAAATGGAAATGATGGAGGAACCAGTGTCAATTATAGAGGTATCTGAAGTTATCAAAAATCTGAAACTAAATAAAAGGCCAGGTCCTGATGGTTTTTCTGCGCTGTATTACAAAACGTTTGTAGACACCCTATCTCCAGTCTTGACAAACATTTTTAATTCACTTTTGGAAGGTCATTCTTTTAGAAGAGAAACCCTAACTGCAATTATCTGTATGCTCCCTAAACCTCACACAGACGATTCAATATGGTCTAATTATCGCCCTATTTCGTTATTAAATTTGGACATAAAAATTTTAGCCAAAATTCTAGCTAACAGATTAAATACTATTATAGGCAATCTAATACATCGTGATCAAGTGCGCTTCATTCCATTACGTCAGGCAGGAGATAATATTAGACGTGCAACACTCCTGTCACATGCCGCTAAAAAAAGACGTATTCCCACTTGTTTTCTTTCTTTAGATATTATGAAAGCTTTTGACACAGTATCTTGGTCATATATGAACTATACCCTTTCCAAATGGGGATTCGGCCCTCATTTTTTACGATGGATCTCTAGTTTGTATCAAGATCCCAAAGCTTATATCAGATATGCAGGGTACAAATCGGACGAGTTTAATATACTGAGGGGGACTCGTCAAGGATGTCCACTTTCGCCATTATTATTTGCTTTACTCATTGAACCTTTAGCACAAATAATTAGGATGGAACCCACTATAACAGGTATTGAAATGGGTGGCTTTCATCATAAGCTCTGTTTATTCGCAGACGATATTCTCCTTTTTCTATCTTCTCCACATGTTTCGGCCCCAAATCTTATGGTTGTACTACAAGAATTCTCATTTATTTCGGGCCTTAAGGTCAATATTCAAAAATCTTCAGCATTAAACATTTCACTTGTCGAAAAAGATAAACAATCTTTACAAAATTCACTACCCTTTAAGTGGGTAGATCATAGCCTCCCATATCTGGGTGTGCAGTTTACTTCTAACTCCTCCGATTTATTTGCAGCTAATTACCCAGCTCTATTAAAAAATATTACAAGGTCGTTATCTAATTGGTCATCAATGCCGATATCATGGTTTGGGAAAATCAATATCATAAAAATGTCTGTTCTTCCGAAATTTTTATATTTATTCAGAACTCTCCCGATTCATATTCCTGCATATTTTCTTAGTCTGATTCATCAAAAAGTAACGAAATTTACTTGGGGGAAAATAAAACCCAGACTTCACAAAAAAACACTTGTTCTCCCCAAAGCTTTGGGTGGTTTGGGATTCCCAGACTTTAACATATATTATAAGGCAGCTCAATTATCTCAATTAACAAAATATCACTCTTCTACAGAGATTCCTTTATGGGTCCTCATTGAAGCTGTAGACTGTGATCCTCTTCCTATAAACAATATATTATGGTTACAACCTGCGGATCGTAAGTCTATAAATAACCCCATTTCTAAGCACTCTCTATCTATATGGGATAGGTATAGAAATTCACATGGTCTGCAATCTCCACAAAATCCGCTATTATCTTTCCACAAGAATCCGACTTTTTACCCAGCCTGGAAATATCCCAAAACCTTTAAAGCTTGGTCTAAGGCTGGTATCACTTGTCTATATAATTTAACTTCAACTACATCAATAAAATCTTTTACAGATCTATGTGAATTATATAAGCTTCCACAACCAGAAATATTCAGATACCTCCAAATCAAAGATTTTTATACTCCTCTTCTCAATTTAAATGTAAACTTACATAATATTTCTCAATTTGAAAGATTTTGTCTCAAGGAACCACATGTTAAAGGTCGTATTACATCATTGTATACACAATTGATATCTAATTCTAATACTGTTATACCTAAATATGTGGCCAAGTGGGAAAAAGATTTGGATTGTACGATCGATTCTAGGTCTTGGTCCAACATATGGTCTTTCACAAAATCTTCCTCTATAAATATATTGGCGTCTGAATCATCATATAAAGTTCTCACACGCTGGTATTTGGTTCCTGCGAGAATCGCCAAATTCTCAACAGACAACACTGGCCTCTGCTTTCGTGGCTGTCCAGAAAAAGGTACCTATATACATACCTGGTGGCATTGCTCAATTGTACAATCATTTTGGAAAAAGATCTTTCTGATAATTACAAAATTTTTTGATCGTCCAATTTTTCCAGACCCAATTATAGCTCTCCTTAATTTAAAACCAACCTTTCTGAATCAGAAACAATTCAAATTAGTTCTTACACTCCTGATAGCCGCAAAGCAGACTATAGCCAATGCGTGGAAAACAGATGTGGTGAATATTGCAGAAACCAAACGTAGAATGAATCAATCTTTCATCCATGCTAAAATGGACGCTATAGATAAAAAACAGATGACAACGTTTGATATCATATGGAAACCCTGGATTAAATATTATACGTCAGATAATACTGACAACCGAGTTTTATTGTTATGGTGATTAAGATTTTTTATAGAATTACAACATTAGATGATATGTAAAACCTCCTCCGGAGAATTATTCCCTCCCCTTCCCCTCCTATATACCTTTTATGTTCTTCCCTTACTATATAATACTTACTATAAACATACTTAAGAAGTTATGGTCAAAACTTTAAAATCATATATTTTCTTTTAGACATATTTATATTTTCTTGGGATCAAAATGTTTAAAACTCAGCTATAAGAATGTTTTCAAATTCTAAAATATATAAGGCCATTTATTGTCATTCCCACGAGAATATATTGAAATTCTTCTTTGCTTTGTATCATCCGTACTTCAATATGTCTACTTTTTATTTCTGGTATCACATAATTTGTCTTATATTCTGTACATGTAATTTATTTTAACATAAAATAAAATTTTTGAACGAGAAAAACACTCATAACAAGTGGGGTTAAATTATCTCCAAGCAGGCACACCTGATTATTTGTTATGCTGCTGTTGGGAGTGTTCATCTAGATCTCCATCATACAGTCTAACAGGTGCCCTGGCTGTTCGGTGAGTGTAGCCACCCTGATGTAGGTATCCAAATTTGACACAGGTGAGGAGACACATAAGAGGCACAGGTGAACAGCTAGGGTGCATTCCTATATATTCTTCAGGCTCTCATTCTAAAGGTTAGTATATAACAAGGAACACTGCTTCGGTTAAAGGATTTACAAGGGTTGGTTTACTAAAGGCAAATAGACCGTTTATTTTTCAAGTGAATTTGTGTTTGGAAAAGGAATTTACCCCTAGCTTAGTAAATGCTCTGCTAACTTCCATTACCCGATCATAGGCAAGCAAGAATACAGTTTTTTAATTTTCCTTGGACAGGGTCAAATATTCTTTGCAAAGTGAATTTTCACCACATTCACTAGACTATCACAAAATGTAAGTGCAAAGGGAAAAATCCCCTTGAAAAGTGGACAGCTTGTTTACCATTGGTAAATCAACTTCACTGACCCATATGAAGCCTAATGCCTCATACACGCGTTCGGACTTTCCGCCAACAAAACTGTGGAATTTTGTCCAAAGGGCGTTGGCCCAAACTTGTCTTGCATACACATGGTCGCACAATTGTTGGCCAACAATTACGAGTGTAGTGACATACAAGATGTACTACATGTTTTTTTAGCTCTTTTGCGCCACCCTTTGGGCTCCTTCTGCTAATTTCGTGTTAGTAGAAGTTTGGTGAGTGTTGATTCGCACTTTTCATTTCACACTTTTCATTTTGCGATTTTCAGTTCGTGCTTTTCAGTTTGTTTCTGAACGGCCGTTTGTCAACTAGCCATGTTGTAGAATTGGAGCAGATAACGTGTTATTTATTATTGGCCTTAGACTTATTGCTTTGACATTATTTTTTTTGGTTGAATAATGATTTGATTTATTATATTTTCAGTATTTTTGGATGCATAAAATGCATGTTTTGGTTACATTCTATTGGCAGATAGCATTTCTATTTTAATTTTTTTTATTTTTTTAATGCACAATAAAAAAATTGTGGAGAATAATTCTTGAATATGTGTTTTACTTCAAATGACAGTTTGGGAGTAGGCAGTTACATTTAAAAAAAATACAATGTTAAATTGACAAGGGACACCAACATAGTTGTATGAAACTATGGGATAAATATGTTGTGGTAACTTGCCCAAATAAAAAAAAAGCATAAAAATATTACTCTTGATATCACTATAAAAGCCTTTCAAAATTAGTTTGCAATAACTCCATCAGTATCACCAGCAAAGTAACTTCATTATTATTCCATTAAAGAAGAAGTAGAATTGTGCACTGCATTTGGAGATTTCATAATTTGCCACGTCACAAATGTTAATTCTCCATTACGAACGCTAGTTTACAAGACCGACCGCTTCTGGCTCCTCCTTGCTTCCGAGCATGTGTGTTTGTACTTTGGACTTTTGTCCGACGGACTTGTGTACACATGATCGGAAAATCCGACAACACACATTTGTTGACGGAAAATTTGAACACATGCTAGCCAACATTTGTTGGTGGAAAGTCTAAAAATTGTCTGATGGAGCATACACACAGTCGAATTTTCTGGCAACAGCCTGACATCAAATCTTTCCCATTGGAAAATCCGATCGTGTGTACAGGCCTTTAGGAATGTAGGAGGTAAAAGCAAACAGAACTGTTAAAAATGCTTGCCTAAAGCTCAATTGTCTGATTTGACCTTACTCTCCTGTACTAGGGTCATTGCTCAGCCAAGCTTTTGGTCCTTCCTTCAGATGGTGCACCATTAATGTCCTGACAGTGAGGACCACACCCTCTAGGAACAAAAGATCCCTTGTTATGCACAATCAAAGTTTTTTTTGAACATGTGAGAACAGTAAAGCAAGGACATTATTCCCATCTTTTACAATAAATGCACAAGATTATAAGACTAGTAATTTAGTATAAGATACATCCCAAAGTGGTTTGCATACAGAATACATATAAAATGATCACCAATAAGAGATATATATTCAGTTCCGAAGCTCTTCTAGGCTTGTGCAATTAGTTACTCGAATTTAATCGAAATTCGGCCGAATTTTGCATCTTTCGGACATTCGAATGCATCCGAATGTCCAAATAAAAAATAACGAATTACAACGAATATGAAAGAACTATAACGAATGAATTCAAATGAATTCAACATGATTCAGTAATTCTTTAAAGATCTAATGAAACAAAAGGTCAGCTCAAAGTAAATCTTATAGTCCAATCAGCTAATTAATTTTTTGCTGGAGGATGGATTACTGGCAAAGTGCACTCCCGAGAACTGAGTTAGAAGGGTGTTGTATTGTATTTGAGCCAAGGAGAAGAGACGTTGTCATTGTGTGTGTTAAAAGATTCAATAAACAAGCGACTTTCCAAACTACGAATCATTATCACGAATGTCTATACATACATAAATAGGGAATTTCAATGAATAAGAACGAATGAATTAGACACTCTATGAATAATAACGAATCATCCGAAAACGTATTAACGTAACATAACGAATATAAGAGAACGAAATTATGTATTTTACGAATGACAACGAACCGAAACTAAACGAAATTTTCCATTGTGCACAAGTCTAAGCTCTTCAGTTAACCATATTTCACCCACAGTTTTAGCATAATTTCACATCTTTTTGTGCTTTTTACCAACATCTAAAGTTCCCAAAGCATGAAAAATTCTCCAGATCTCATAAGGAACTAACAGATGGTTCAGTCATATAACTGTTCAAGAGTCTTTAAAAGGAGGAAGTATCAATATGTGCTAGACAAGTTAGGCTGAGGGCAAATGTGTGTATCTATAAGGATATATTTAATCAGATACATGTAAAATGGTTCATTATGTAAAACTTTTCTTAAAAAAGCTGCTTTGTTAGCAAGCACAACAACATGCAAGGTGACCAAATGGCTTGGCACTATGTTCTGCTGTCACAAGGACACAGGTTTTTTTTTCTTTATTAGCACAGTAAACAAGGGTCAACAATTTAACAGGTGTTTGCTTTGTTAAGAAAATGCTGGATGGCCAAGTGACTGGCAGTGGGCTTTGTTGTGAATTTGGCACATGAACTGGCAGCGTGGTCTGAAAGTGTCAGATGGCAAAAGAGCTTAGAAGTTCACATAGAAAAAATATATTTTTTTGAGAGACCAAAAATTTGCCGCCTGGCATTCTCATCTGTTGTCAATCTGGTAATATCTTGCTTTTACTCATAATTCATATCGGAAAATGTAGCTGAATGACTGGACCCCAGTAAAAATCCTGATTCAGAATTGGGAGTACATACGTGTTAACAAATTGACTGCAGAAAATGCATAGCCCTCTAGCACATGATGCATGCTCTGTTATGGCCAGCCTGTATTTGGCAAGATGTGAAGGTGTAGAAAGATTTTGCACGGTCATACAGTGAAGGAAACGTAAGGGTGGTCACCTGCAAAAATATAATTTAAGGCCCAGCTCTCCTTTCCTGTGTACAACTCCCTCTATTGATTGCCGTTGTGTTAATATTGTGGCCAACTCCTAGAGAGCCTGTGGTCCTTCTAAAAGAAGATATCTTTTAAATGCAATGTCTACAGGGGACAGAGGAGCTTTAATGTTCCGGTTGATTCTAGCTGGGGGCTTGAAATAGCCCATTCTACTGATGGTGCCAGAATCTTTAATCATTCTAGAACATTCAGTGACACAATTTTAATCCACTCAAATATAAACATTTTCATTTTTAGGTGGATGGTGGTGGATTAAATCACCCATTGTCCTCTTATGTCTTTTGTGTTGAAGTGACATCACTGCAGCTCCTTTGATCCTATGCACATTTACCAGCTGCAGTTGATTTGTTATTTTCTTGGCATCCACACAACATTGCTTTTGCTTGAAAATATTTTTTGTTTTAGACAGGATGTGGAGAGATTAAAACTTTTGTTAGCTTTTTATTGTTGTCTACGTCACTATTGAAAAGATTTATTTTCACTTCCTGTGACTATACCTAAAGTGAAGGCCTAGGGTAAAGGAAGTGCCAGTCATGAGAGAAAATCCATGATTAATCCCTATTAGGGTGAAACGTATCAGTAGGGTGTGGCTTTAGTCATGGACTGTCAGCATTACGGACCTTGAATAAATCTGATCTAATAGAAGAATGTCACCAGTGTGAACCCTTCCTTGTAATAGAAACCTGCCAGATATCCAAACCCTTTTCCACTTTTCCCCTTTTCCACTCATACAACCTCTCATGCCCTATTTATAATCACACAGGAAGTTAAAGAAAATCTTGCCATGGGGGCACAAGCATCCAAAACCAAAGTAAAGGGACTGAGTTACATTTTAAATTAACTCTTTACATTATAAACAGTATTCTGTATACTAGGTTAAAGTTGAACTTCAGGCAAACAATTATGTAAACAGCTGTGGTATATGTGTTTTTTTCTTGCCAAACATGTTTTAATTTTATTCAGTTTTTCTTGCTATTCACATTTCTCTGCCACATTGCTTAGCCAATTAGATGACAGCACTGTTTCTTATTCAAGGTTTTCAGCTTTCTGTGTATTCCTTCCATATAGCTGCTACATAGATAATTAAACAGTAATGTCACGATGCTGATTTACTATCTGATGAGCACTCAAATGACACATTAAGCTGTAAAACCCAAATAGGAAATAGTGGCATCAACTTCCTAGTTGTACAGTGTGATAGAAACATGGTGATCCCAAGCATTTCGGAACATATTTACATTTTCTTTATCAGGTAAAACAGTTCACATGTATTTTATATCAAAACCATTAGGCAAACAGCTACATACATACTGTAGATGTAATACATACTTAGGAGCAGTTTTATCTGGTAAAAGATTAGTATTTCTCTCTATCTATAGTACTTCTGAGATTTTAATAGCCCTGGCACACAGCTCAGCTGTGTCTGAAAGAGTAGGAAATCTGATTTTTCATTGCTTGACTATACTAACATTTACAGGTCTTATCTTTGACCCCAGCCTTTGACTTCATGGTGAAAGGAGAAGCAGTGCACTGATTAGCTATTCTCTTTATCATTCCGCTCTCTTCTCTTCCATCAGCATCTTCCTTGTTAGCAAGAGTACTATAGTACAGTTGATACTATCTCACCCACTACCTTAAACACTTCCTGACCAGCTGCCACAGTTTTACTGTGGCAGAATGGCACGGGTGGGCGAAGCGATGCTATGTTACGTCAGGCGTGCGGCCGCCTAGGGGATTAGTTTGAGAACCGATCAGCCTCCAGGCCCAAGCCAATGATTTCTGGCCTGGACCTGCTGATCGGCCCTGACAAATGAAATCCTCCCCTGTGTGTGTAAGTGTAAACACAGACAGGGGAAGTGATGTAATTTCTCCTTGTGGAATTATTTTCCATTCCGGAGAGAGGAGAGAGGACATCCAAAACGTGAGTTGCCCCAACACTACACTGACACAGTACACATAGGCACATATTTCACCTCCCCATCGCCCCACCCCTGTTAACCTTTTCACTGCCTGTCACTGTGTCACCCAATGCAGTGTTCATATTTTGTTTTGATCACTGTACTGGTGTAATTTGAGACACTAATTAGCGTTAGGGTACTTAGTAGTAGCCCCAAATAGGTCTAGGGACCCCCCTATCCCCCCCAATAAAAGTTTAACCCCTTGATCCCCCCCCTGTCACCACTGATCACTGTATTAGCGTTACGGTGATGCTGGTCAGTTAGTTATTTTTTTATGGCATCAGGGCAACCGTTGTGTAGTACCTAATAAAAGGTTTAACCCTCTGATCACCCGGGGGGTGATATCAGTTAGGTTTTAGCATCAGTTAGGGTCTGTGTTACCCCAGGCAGCATCAGATTAGCACCAATAGCGCTAACACCCATGCACGCGCCATACACCTCCCTTAGTCTGAATGGATCAATATCTGATCTGATCTATACTAGCGTCCCCAGTAGTTTAGGTTTGCCAAAAACACAGTGTTAGCAGGTTCAGCTTAGATACCTGCTAACACCTGCGTTTAGCCCCTTTGCTCAGCCCAGCCCACCCAAGTGCAGTATCAATTGATCACTGTCACTTACAAAACACTAAACACTTAACTGAAGCATTCGCAGAGTCAGGCCTGATCCCTGCGAGTGCTAACAGGTTTTTTGTAGCATTGGAAGCAGCCACTGACAGTCAGTGCTCTTTTTTCCTCTGAGTCTCACTAGTAGGGATGAGCCGAACACCCCCCGGTTCGGTTCGCACCAGAACTTTCGAATGGACCGCAAATTTGTATGAACGTTAGAACCCCATTGAAATCTATGGGACGCGAATGTTCAAAATAAAAAGTGCTAATTTTAATGGCTAATATGCAGGATACTGTCCTAAAAAGGATTTGGGGACCTGGCTCCTGCCCCAGGAGACATGGGTCAATGCCTAAAATGTTTTTAAAAATGTCAGTTTTGGTGGGAGCACTGATTTTAATTACGATTAAAGTGAAAAAAAAAGTGAAATATTCCTTTCAATATCGTGCCTGGGGGGTGTCTATAGTATGCCTGTGAAGTGCCACGTGTTTCCCGTGTTTAGAACCGTCCCTGCACAAAATGACATTTAATGGAAAAAAAGTCATTTCAAACTGCTTGCGTTTTTAATGTAATATCTGGTTCCGGCAATATGGATGAAAATCATTGAGAAAAATGGCATGGGTAGCCCCCCTGCCTATTACCAGCCCCTTTGGGTCTTGTACGGATAATAAGGGGAACCCTGTACCCATATTAAAAAAAGGAAAGATGTGGGGCCCCCAGGCCCTATATACTCAGACAGAACAGCAGTATACAGGCGGTGCAAACAAGACAGGGACTGTGTAGATTTGTTGTGTTAAGTAGAATCTGTGTGTCATTTTGAACTGTTACATTTTTAAAGTGTAGCTCCAGTCAAAAAATCTATTTTTAAGCTTCTTGGAAAACATAGGGAAGGGTTATCACCCCTGTATAATTTGTTTTGCCGTCCGTCTTTTTTCATCTCACTTCCTGTTGTCTCCTTTCGTTTGTAAGTAGGAGACGTTTGTAAGTTGGATGTTTGAAAGTAGGGGCCTGCCCTATATGCTCTGCAGAAATGGCGGAACAAGGCGTTGGTGTTGCCACAACATTGTAAGCCCTCAAAGTGACTCTTGGTGGGCGCTGGAGCGCCCTGCTGTGAACGATTATATCAAGAATTGTAATTACATGGCATTGTTGAACAGTGGTAGAAAAATTTACCTTTGGTGGTTGTGGTGTTGGTGACACAACACTATAAGTCCTCACAGTTACTCTGGGTGGGCACAGGAACGGGCCCTCCTGTGAACTATTATATCAAGAATTGTAATTACATGCCCCTGTTAAACAGGGGCAGAAAAATTGGGCTGCTGGCACTGGTGCTGGTGCCACGACACTGCAACCTCTCCCATATACTCTAGTTGTGGTGCAGGAATGAGCCCTGCTCAAAAGCATTGCATAAAAAATTGTAATTAAATGTTCCTGTTAAACAGGGGCAGAAAAATTGGGCCTTAGGCACTGGTGCTGGTGCCACGACACTGCAATCTCTCCCATATACTCTAGTTGTGGTGCAGGAATGAGCCCTGCTGCAAAGCATTGCATCAAAAATTGTAATTAAACGCCCCTGTTAAGCAGGGGCAGAAAAATTGGGCCTTAGGCACTGGTGCTGGTACCACAACACTGCAACCTCTCCCATATACTCTAGTTGTGGTGCAGAAATGAGCCCTGCTGCAAAGCATTGCATGAAAAATTGTAATTAAATGCCCCTGTTAAACAGGGGCAGAAAAATTGGGCCTTAGGTGCTGGTGCCACCACACTGCAACCTCTCCCATATACTCTAGTTGTGGTGCAGGAATGAGCCCTGCTGCAAAGCATTGTATCAAAAATTTTAATTAAACGCCCCTGTTAAACAGGGGCTGAAAAATTGGGCTGGTGGCATCACCCAGAACCAAAAATGTTCTTCCAAAATACCAGCGGAGGAGGAAGAGGATAGACAATCAACATAACAGGACAGTCAATCAGCATCAGCATAGGCAGTCTTGAAGGGATGTGATATTTCAAAAAAAATTATTCGGTTTCATCAGCTTCAGGTGCTTGGTAGCTGTGGGTGATCCAAGACTGATTCATCTTGATGAAGGTCAGTCGATCAACTGATTTGGTAGACAGGCGCACCCTGTGATCGGTAACAAAGCCACCAGCAGCACTGAAGGTGCGTTCCGAAAGAACGCTGGATGCAGGACAGGCCAGTAGCTCAATTGCTTACTGTGCAAGCTCTGGCCAGTGATCCATCATCAAGACCCAGTAAGCCAGAGGATTTTCGGTGGGAAAGGTGTCCAAGTTTGACCTTGCCCCTAGGTATTCCTGCACCATGTAAATCAGAAGCTAGCGATGGTTGCTGGAACCGATCATACCTTGGGGCTGCGGACTAAAAAATTGTCTGAACGCATCGGTCAGATGGCCACCTTCTCCACCGCTCCTTCTGACTGATGCCTCAGCAACACGTTGTCCAGGACCAGGAGTTTGTAACCTCCCAGTCTCTGGGAACGCGTTGCACAGACCTTTCTGCAAGGCCTCCCGGAGATGTCTCATCCTCTGCTCCCTCTGCGATGGCAAGATAAGGTCGGCAACCTTACCCTTGTACCGTGGATCAAGGAGAGTGGCCAGCCAGTAATGGTCCCTCTCCTTGATCCGAAGAATACGAGGATCCTTCTGCAGGCTTTGCAGGATCGGGGAGGCCATGCAGCGTAGGTTAGCTGAGGCATTCGGTCCGGAGTCCTCTGGGTCACTAAGGACAACATGACCCACAGCTACCTCCTCCCAGCCACGTACAAGTCCACGGGTTTCTTGGGACTGTAAATCATCCCTACAAGACTGCTGCTGCTGCTGCTGATGCTGAGTGCCAGCCTCCACCTCCATGCTGACACAATCATCCTCCACCTCCTCCTCCTCCTCATCCTCTTCCTGTGTGATGGCTGGCACAGCAGGAACACTGTCGGGATAAAGGGGGCCTTGAGAGGCAAGGAAGTCCTCCTCTTCCTGCCTCTGTTCTGCCTCAAGTGCCCTGTCCATTATTCCACGCAGCATATGCTCCAAGAGGTGGACAAGAGGTACAGTGTCACTGATGCATGCACTGTCACTGCTCACCATCCTTATGGCCTCCTCAAATGGTGACAGGACAGTGCATGCATCCCTGATCATGCCCCACTGGCGTGGTGAGAAAAAAACGAGCTCCCCTGACCCTGTCCTTGTGCCGTAGTCGCACAGGTACTCATTTATGGCCCTCCGCTGCGTGTGCAGCCACTGCAGCATGGCCAACATTGAGTTCCACCTGGTGGGCATGTCACATATAAGGCGGTTCTTGGGCAGGTTCAACTCCTTTTGGAGCTCAGCCAGCCGAGCACAGGCATTAAATGATCGGCAGAAATGCACACAGACTTTCCTGGCCTGCTTCAGGACATCCTATAAACCTGGGTACCTGCCCAAGAACCGCTGCACCACCAGGTTAAGAACGTGAGCCACACAGGGCACATGGGTCAGATGTCTCTGTCGGAGGGCGGAGAGGAGGTTGGTGTCATTGTCGCAAACCACCATTCCTGGCTTAAGCTGGCGTGGCGTCAACCACCTCTCGGCCTGCTCCTGCAGAGCTGACAAAATATCTGCCCCTGTGTGGCTCCTGTCCCCCAAACAAACCAGCGCAAGCATGGCATGGCATCATTTTGCCTGCGTACTTGCATAGCCCCGGGAATGCCTATGGAGCACTGCTGGTTCTGAGGACAGAGCACTGGAAGAGGCCACGGAGAAAGAAGAAGAGGAGGGGGTGGAGGAGAGAGGTTTGTCACAACCAATAGTAGCATTTTGGAGGCGTGGTGGCGGAACAACCTCCAACACTACTGCACCTTGTCCTGCATCCTTTCCACCTGCCAGAAGAGTGACCCAATGGGCTGTGAAAGACAGGTAATGTCCCTGTCCATGCCTGCTGGATCATGAGTCAGCAGTAATATGCACCTTACTGCTGACCGCCCTGTCCAGCGAGGCAAGGACATTGCCTTCCACATGCCGGTAGAGAGCCGGAATCACCGCGTTTGGGGACCTGCCACTGAGGAACCGCACATTGTACAAACTCACGGAAGGGGGCCGAGTCTACCAACTGAAAAGGCAGCAGTTGAAGTGCTAGCAATTTAGCCAAGCTAGCATTCAACTGCTGGGCATGTGGATAGCTGGGAGTGAACTTTTGTTTGCTATAATCGGATGTGGGTGTACTGCTAGCAGAGTGCCCGAAAGCACTTGGCTGTGACACACCTAATTCTACACCTTCATTCCTCTCAGAGCAGGTTTCAGAGAGGACTGAAGGTCTAGTGGGGTTGGAGATCCCAGCTGATGAGGAGCAAGGAGAGGTCCGCTTTGTTCTTTAGTGTGGGTCTTTGAGGTACGCTTGCCAACGAGCTGTATGGCAGGTCAACATATGTCTGGTCAAGCATGTGGTGCCCAAGCGGCTGATGTTTTGGCCACGCGAGATACGCTTGAGACATATGTTGCAAATAGCAGCACTGCAATCTGATGCACTCATCTCAAAAAAGGCCCACACCAAAGAACTTTTAGAATAACGCGCAGAGGCAGCAACCTGCACAGGCGGAGCTCTGCGGTGTGATTCAGTCGGTATGCTGCCCCTAAGCTGCCCCCCGGAGGGCATCCTGCCTCGTGGACATGTGCCTCCTCCTCCTCTCTCCTACCAGGCACCCACGTGGAGTCAGTGCCCTCATCATCCCCTCCCTCTTCATCGCTGGAGAAAACCTGGCAGTATGCTGCAGCTTGTGGAACATGACTGCCAGATTGCTGTCCTTCTTGAGCATCCCCTCTCTCTGAGCTCACGCTACTGCCTTCCTCTAGCTGAGTATCATCATCAGAGCCTACAAAACACTGGGCATCCTCCTGGAGCATGTACCCAACACTGTGCTCAAAGAGTTCAGGAGACTCCTCAGGAGGACGTGGTGGGTCTAGGGAAGGAGTCACTGATGAGGAGGGAAGACGATGCGTTGGCAGCTGCTTTGCTAGTACCCTGAGCCTGGGTGAGAGAGGATGAGGAGGAAGAAGAGGGATTGGTCATCCACTCTACCAAGTCTTTGGCATGTTGCGGCTCAACATGTCCAGCTGCCGAAAAGAAGGACAAGTGTGTCCCATGGCCACGTGCTGATGATGACGATGCACCGCCTCCACGACCAGCACTGTTGTCTCTAGACACAGAGCCTGCTTTCCCTCTTTTATCGGCTTGCGCCTGTCTGCCTCTCCTTGTTGGCCTTCCAGACATGGTAATGACCTGAAGGGAGATGGGAAAACCAGCAATTGGGTAGTGTATATTGTGCTGGGGGCACACAACACCCACTAACTCCTGCAGATGCAGATGGTTCAGTTAGAGAAGAGCTATATAGGTGGATATAGCGGTGTATACTGCGGTCAGGGCACGCAGACAGCATGCACAATCTCCTACAACTGACTGCAAGCTCTATTAAAAAAGAGCAATATAGCTAGCTATATAGGTGGATATAATGGTGTATACTGCGGTCAGGGCACACAGACAGCACACACAATCTCCTGCAACTGACTGCAAGCTCTATTATAAAAGAGCAAGATAGCTAGCTATGTAGGTGGATATAACGGTGTATACTGCGGTCAGTGCACGCAGACAGCACGCACAATCTCCTACAAGTGACTGCAAGCTCTATTTAAAAAGAGCAAGATAGTTAGCTATGTAGGTGGATATAACGGTGTATACTGCGGTCAGGGCACGCAGACAGCATGCATAATCTCCTACAACTGACTGCAAGCTCTATTAAAAAAGAGCAATATAGCTAGCTATATAGGTGGATATAACGGTGTATACTGCGGTCAGGGCAGGGCACGCAGACAGCACGCACAATCTCCTACAAGTGACTGCAAGCTCTATTTAAAAAGAGCAAGATAGCTAGCTATGTAGGTGGATATAACAGTGTATACTGCGGTCAGGGCACGCAGACAGCACGCACAATCTCCTACAAGTGACTGCAAGCTCTATTTTAAACGAGCAAGATAGCTAGCTATGTAGGTGGATATAACGGTGTATACTGCGGTCAGGGCACGCAGACAGCATGCACAATCTCCTACAAGTGACTGCAGCTCTATTTAAAAAGAGCAAGATAGCTAGCTATGTCGGTGGATATAACAGTGTATACTGCGGTCAGGGCATGCAGACAGCACGCACAATCTCCTACAAGTGACTGCAAGCTCTATTAAAAAAGAGCAATATAGTTAGCTATATAGGTGGATATAACGGTGTATACTGCGGTCAGGGCACGCAGACAGCACGCTCAATCTCCTACAACTGACTGCAAGCTCTATTAAAAAAGAGCAAGATAGCTAGCTATATAGGTGGATATAGCGGTGTATACTGCGGTCAGGGCACGCAGACAGCACGCACAATCTCCTACTACTGACTGCAAGTTCTATTAAAAAAGAGCAATACAGCTAGCTATATAGGTGGATATAACGGTGTATACTGCGGTCAGGGCACGCAGACAGCACGCACAATCTCCTACTACTGACTGCAAGTTCTATTAAAAAAGAGCAATACAGCTAGCTATATAGGTGGATATAACGGTGTATACTGCGGTCAGGGCACACAGACAGCACACACAATCTCCTACAACTGACTGCAAGCTCTATTTAAAAAGAGAAAGATAGCTAGTTATGTAGGTGGATATTTTTTATTGATAATGACTGCTACCAATATAACACATTACAAACAAACTTTACAAATCACTTTACAAACAAACCTAAACAATACTACAACTTAATTATTTAGCAACACTTTGCCTACACAGGGGGGACATAACCAAATCACGCACTTGGTCATCTGACATCCTGTCAAGAACCTTGTCCCATTCATAACGTTCTTTCTTTTTCTTTTTCTTCCTAACAAGAACTTTACCACCACTATTAGGATCAGGACCACCATCATCCCTCGGGACTTCTTGCGCTACTTCCCCTTGAGCCGTTTCAACAGACCTACTCACTATTTTACTGTATCCATGTTCGTCTCCAGACACCGAGGAGGCCGAAGACTCAACTCCTTTACCCGGAAGGCGACATGGAGAGGAAGGAACCGGACTGGGGGATCTGAGAGGACTCCTACTCCGCGAGGAGCTTACCCGTGCCGGTTTCCTCCTTGCTGACCTCCTCCTCACCACTCTCCCTCTTTTCTCCTCCGCCGGGCTTAGCCCACGACGAGACGTTCTGCTACATGGAGCACCCCCAGCACGAGGAGAGGTAGCAGGAAGACTCTTCCCTAAGGGACCTTCATTAGTGGGACCGACTACACCTTCCATTGGGGTTTCGTTAACAGACGGGCCTTGACCCCTGGGTACTTTGCTAGCATCGGGGGTCACCTCAGCATCAGTTCCCCTAGGGGGTGCTTCCTTGGTTTTCCCCACCACATTTTGATTACCCTGAGCACTTCCCCCTGTGGGCCCAGGAGGAGGTCCCTCCCCCCTGGGTTGACCACCAGGTGGAACATCACCTCTGTAGGCCTTAGGGCACCTGCTAAATGGGTGACCCATTTGGCCACACAGATTACAACAGATAAGGCCACATGCATCGCTTGAGTGGCCAAATTTGTTGCACTTTATGCACCTAACAACTGTGCAATCTGCGCTTAGGTGGGTTGGACACCCACACTTAAAACATCTCCGGGGTTGTCCTGGATAGAACACCAGGATTCGGTCCCTCCCGATAAATGCACTACCGGGAACATGTGCCACCGTATTACCGGCTCTCCGTAACCGAATCCTGGTGTTCCAAGCCCCGGTCCAAACTCCCCGCTCATCCAGGCACTTATTTAGGGGACACTGCAATTGGCCGTGCCTACTCAGCCAAGTTGAGATGTCCTCCGGGGGCAGACTTTCGTTCCTCACCAGAATAGTGAGGGCTTTCACATCTTCTTGCCGACTCAAGGGGATGATCCTGAAACCCTTCCAGGGATCAGTCCCCTTGATCAACCCAAAAGAGGTGATAAAAATCTCCATCACCACTAGGTTTGTGAAACTCAAATCAAAATCATGCGACCCTGCAGGGTGGATGACCGCAAAAATTTCACAAACTTTAATTCCCAGTGATAAAATCATGTCAACCACCTGGCCCCTACTAGGGCACTGACCTTCCCCCTCCCACCTTAACTGTACAACATTACGGCGCTTGCGCTCCGGGCCACCCGCACCCCGAGACCACGAACTGGCCCCAGAAGGTTGACCAGCCGGGGGAGCACGGAAATTACCAGCCCCAAACTGGTCATACAGGTGGCCCAGAGACACATTCGCCCCTGCGACATTTGCGTAAGAACGCCTTTCTCCCAAGGCATTCAGGAGCCTGGCCTCCGGTGAACCCCTCAAAACAGATCCTGGGGCAGAAACCCCTTCTTTAGGATCCGGATGAGCCACCCCAGCTTCCAAGCCCCGAATACCTTCCTCCAACTCCATACCCCCTTGCTGGACCTCCGGGAGACCCTCCGCCAGACCACTTAGCGATTGGTCACGGAGAAGGGCATCCAGGCCATCCGACTCCTCTGCAGTCTCATGAGCCCCACACGAGTCCACTTGCACATTTTGTGACCCTTCCAAGCCTTTAATAAACACCAATGCTGGATCATCAGCCTCATCCACATCCCCCATGGGACAATCACCCCATGCTGACACTTGTCTAGGGGGTAGATTGTCCGAGATTTCCATAAACTCATTTTCCTCCCGTTCGGATACGGAAGCTGCCGAACGAACGTTCTTCACGCGGGCTTCCACCCGTTCGGACGAACGAACGTTCTCCCGTTCGGATGCTATACCGGAAGCTGCCGACCGGACGTTCTTCACACGGCCAACTTCCGCTTCCGGCCCTGGCGTCACTTCCGGCGCGACCGCAGCTTTCCTCCTTACAGAAGCCCCGCCAAATTCTCCCGCCAAACGATTCTTAGTGTCAGCATGGGAAGACGGCGTCCCTCCATGCTGTCCCGCCATTACTTCACTACTGGACACCGCTGTGTTTACTACAGAGGTAGCCAGGCTGACCTGAGTCTTTTGCCCACCCTTACCCTGGAGCTCCTTCCCCTTACCCTGTGACCGGGTTGCAGCAGTGGCAGCCGACAACTCAGCTGACGGCATGCCCTGCCCGCAAACACCGGCTGGGTTCACTGGGGATTTACAAGGTAAGTCCGTGGCTTTTTTAATCTCCATCAGTCTTTCCAGCTGTACCACTAAACTCTGCTTTCCTCTCTGACCTTGGCTTGGCACTGCACCACTGGCGTCCACAGCTACCACCGGGTCTGCAGCCCTGGCAACAGGCTGAGAACCACTAGGCTTGCCGGGACCCACTGTAGCGCTACCTAAGCCCTTAGTCACTGGGATAGAGTCTCTCATGTCACCTTCTGTCTTTGCCTTGGTCCTTATCTTTTCCGGGGACACAACCTTCTGCTTTTCTCCTCCATCTGTCTGTGCACTCTCACTTGTGGGTTCCTCCGCCTCTCTCATGGGCTCCGCCGCCTGTGATAGACGCTGGTTGCGGCGTCTTACCGCTTGAGAGCCCTCATCGCACGCCACTCTCATAACTTTATCTATTCTCAACAGAAAGTCCTTTTCGCTTGAGGCACTGTCAATTAGATTTGATAAAAGCTCACCAAGCATGTTACACTGCTCTTTCAGTCCATCTATGACAGGCTTGAATTCTGTTCTCTTCTTGATACCTGATCTGTCGCGTCTATTCCTCAGCTCGGCCAAAACTTTCATTTTTTCGCAGTAACAGCGAGAAGCCTTTACCATTAAGCTCTGGGCTTTTCTTATCCTCTCCGCAGATTTCTCCACGTCTTCTCCTGGCTGTCTCAGAGACCAGTCAACCAAGTCAAGCTGGTTTTCCAAGTACAGCCTCTCCTCCTCAACGAACTCCAGGAGCTTCAGGGCTCCACGCTTTTCCTCAGGCCGAGAAACAGGCCCCTGGCCTGGGCTGACCGACGCCATCAGCTCCCTGTCCTCCTCCACCACTCTGGAAGTCCTCAGAGCTCAGAGCACGCAGCCAGCACGCACAAGCTCCTACAACTGACTGCAAGCTCTATTAAAAAAGAGCAAGATAGCTAGCTATATAGGTGGATATAGCGGTGTATACTGCGGTCAGGGCACGCAGACAGCACGCACAATCTCCTACTACTGACTGCAAGTTCTATTAAAAAAGAGCAATACAGCTAGCTATATAGGTGGATATAACGGTGTATACTGCGGTCAGGGCACACAGACAGCACACACAATCTCCTACAACTGACTGCAAGCTCTATTTAAAAAGAGAAAGATAGCTAGTTATGTAGGTGGATATTTTTTATTGATAATGACTGCTACCAATATAACACATTACAAACAAACTTTACAAATCACTTTACAAACAAACCTAAACAATACTACAACTTAATTATTTAGCAACACTTTGCCTACACAGGGGGGACATAACCAAATCACGCACTTGGTCATCTGACATCCTGTCAAGAACCTTGTCCCATTCATAACGTTCTTTCTTTTTCTTTTTCTTCCTAACAAGAACTTTACCACCACTATTAGGATCAGGACCACCATCATCCCTCGGGACTTCTTGCGCTACTTCCCCTTGAGCCGTTTCAACAGACCTACTCACTATTTTACTGTATCCATGTTCGTCTCCAGACACCGAGGAGGCCGAAGACTCAACTCCTTTACCCGGAAGGCGACATGGAGAGGAAGGAACCGGACTGGGGGATCTGAGAGGACTCCTACTCCGCGAGGAGCTTACCCGTGCCGGTTTCCTCCTTGCTGACCTCCTCCTCACCACTCTCCCTCTTTTCTCCTCCGCCGGGCTTAGCCCACGACGAGACGTTCTGCTACATGGAGCACCCCCAGCACGAGGAGAGGTAGCAGGAAGACTCTTCCCTAAGGGACCTTCATTAGTGGGACCGACTACACCTTCCATTGGGGTTTCGTTAACAGACGGGCCTTGACCCCTGGGTACTTTGCTAGCATCGGGGGTCACCTCAGCATCAGTTCCCCTAGGGGGTGCTTCCTTGGTTTTCCCCACCACATTTTGATTACCCTGAGCACTTCCCCCTGTGGGCCCAGGAGGAGGTCCCTCCCCCCTGGGTTGACCACCAGGTGGAACATCACCTCTGTAGGCCTTAGGGCACCTGCTAAATGGGTGACCCATTTGGCCACACAGATTACAACAGATAAGGCCACATGCATCGCTTGAGTGGCCAAATTTGTTGCACTTTATGCACCTAACAACTGTGCAATCTGCGCTTAGGTGGGTTGGACACCCACACTTAAAACATCTCCGGGGTTGTCCTGGATAGAACACCAGGATTCGGTCCCTCCCGATAAATGCACTACCGGGAACATGTGCCACCGTATTACCGGCTCTCCGTAACCGAATCCTGGTGTTCCAAGCCCCGGTCCAAACTCCCCGCTCATCCAGGCACTTATTTAGGGGACACTGCAATTGGCCGTGCCTACTCAGCCAAGTTGAGATGTCCTCCGGGGGCAGACTTTCGTTCCTCACCAGAATAGTGAGGGCTTTCACATCTTCTTGCCGACTCAAGGGGATGATCCTGAAACCCTTCCAGGGATCAGTCCCCTTGATCAACCCAAAAGAGGTGATAAAAATCTCCATCACCACTAGGTTTGTGAAACTCAAATCAAAATCATGCGACCCTGCAGGGTGGATGACCGCAAAAATTTCACAAACTTTAATTCCCAGTGATAAAATCATGTCAACCACCTGGCCCCTACTAGGGCACTGACCTTCCCCCTCCCACCTTAACTGTACAACATTACGGCGCTTGCGCTCCGGGCCACCCGCACCCCGAGACCACGAACTGGCCCCAGAAGGTTGACCAGCCGGGGGAGCACGGAAATTACCAGCCCCAAACTGGTCATACAGGTGGCCCAGAGACACATTCGCCCCTGCGACATTTGCGTAAGAACGCCTTTCTCCCAAGGCATTCAGGAGCCTGGCCTCCGGTGAACCCCTCAAAACAGATCCTGGGGCAGAAACCCCTTCTTTAGGATCCGGATGAGCCACCCCAGCTTCCAAGCCCCGAATACCTTCCTCCAACTCCATACCCCCTTGCTGGACCTCCGGGAGACCCTCCGCCAGACCACTTAGCGATTGGTCACGGAGAAGGGCATCCAGGCCATCCGACTCCTCTGCAGTCTCATGAGCCCCACACGAGTCCACTTGCACATTTTGTGACCCTTCCAAGCCTTTAATAAACACCAATGCTGGATCATCAGCCTCATCCACATCCCCCATGGGACAATCACCCCATGCTGACACTTGTCTAGGGGGTAGATTGTCCGAGATTTCCATAAACTCATTTTCCTCCCGTTCGGATACGGAAGCTGCCGAACGAACGTTCTTCACGCGGGCTTCCACCCGTTCGGACGAACGAACGTTCTCCCGTTCGGATGCTATACCGGAAGCTGCCGACCGGACGTTCTTCACACGGCCAACTTCCGCTTCCGGCCCTGGCGTCACTTCCGGCGCGACCGCAGCTTTCCTCCTTACAGAAGCCCCGCCAAATTCTCCCGCCAAACGATTCTTAGTGTCAGCATGGGAAGACGGCGTCCCTCCATGCTGTCCCGCCATTACTTCACTACTGGACACCGCTGTGTTTACTACAGAGGTAGCCAGGCTGACCTGAGTCTTTTGCCCACCCTTACCCTGGAGCTCCTTCCCCTTACCCTGTGACCGGGTTGCAGCAGTGGCAGCCGACAACTCAGCTGACGGCATGCCCTGCCCGCAAACACCGGCTGGGTTCACTGGGGATTTACAAGGTAAGTCCGTGGCTTTTTTAATCTCCATCAGTCTTTCCAGCTGTACCACTAAACTCTGCTTTCCTCTCTGACCTTGGCTTGGCACTGCACCACTGGCGTCCACAGCTACCACCGGGTCTGCAGCCCTGGCAACAGGCTGAGAACCACTAGGCTTGCCGGGACCCACTGTAGCGCTACCTAAGCCCTTAGTCACTGGGATAGAGTCTCTCATGTCACCTTCTGTCTTTGCCTTGGTCCTTATCTTTTCCGGGGACACAACCTTCTGCTTTTCTCCTCCATCTGTCTGTGCACTCTCACTTGTGGGTTCCTCCGCCTCTCTCATGGGCTCCGCCGCCTGTGATAGACGCTGGTTGCGGCGTCTTACCGCTTGAGAGCCCTCATCGCACGCCACTCTCATAACTTTATCTATTCTCAACAGAAAGTCCTTTTCGCTTGAGGCACTGTCAATTAGATTTGATAAAAGCTCACCAAGCATGTTACACTGCTCTTTCAGTCCATCTATGACAGGCTTGAATTCTGTTCTCTTCTTGATACCTGATCTGTCGCGTCTATTCCTCAGCTCGGCCAAAACTTTCATTTTTTCGCAGTAACAGCGAGAAGCCTTTACCATTAAGCTCTGGGCTTTTCTTATCCTCTCCGCAGATTTCTCCACGTCTTCTCCTGGCTGTCTCAGAGACCAGTCAACCAAGTCAAGCTGGTTTTCCAAGTACAGCCTCTCCTCCTCAACGAACTCCAGGAGCTTCAGGGCTCCACGCTTTTCCTCAGGCCGAGAAACAGGCCCCTGGCCTGGGCTGACCGACGCCATCAGCTCCCTGTCCTCCTCCACCACTCTGGAAGTCCTCAGAGCTCAGAGCACGCAGCCAGCACGCACAAGCTCCTACAACTGACTGCAAGCTCTATTAAAAAAGAGCAAGATAGCTAGCTATATAGGTGGATATAGCGGTGTATACTGCGGTCAGGGCACGCAGACAGCACGCACAATCTCCTACTACTGACTGCAAGTTCTATTAAAAAAGAGCAATACAGCTAGCTATATAGGTGGATATAACGGTGTATACTGCGGTCAGGGCACACAGACAGCACACACAATCTCCTACAACTGACTGCAAGCTCTATTTAAAAAGAGAAAGATAGCTAGTTATGTAGGTGGATATTTTTTATTGATAATGACTGCTACCAATATAACACATTACAAACAAACTTTACAAATCACTTTACAAACAAACCTAAACAATACTACAACTTAATTATTTAGCAACACTTTGCCTACACAGGGGGGACATAACCAAATCACGCACTTGGTCATCTGACATCCTGTCAAGAACCTTGTCCCATTCATAACGTTCTTTCTTTTTCTTTTTCTTCCTAACAAGAACTTTACCACCACTATTAGGATCAGGACCACCATCATCCCTCGGGACTTCTTGCGCTACTTCCCCTTGAGCCGTTTCAACAGACCTACTCACTATTTTACTGTATCCATGTTCGTCTCCAGACACCGAGGAGGCCGAAGACTCAACTCCTTTACCCGGAAGGCGACATGGAGAGGAAGGAACCGGACTGGGGGATCTGAGAGGACTCCTACTCCGCGAGGAGCTTACCCGTGCCGGTTTCCTCCTTGCTGACCTCCTCCTCACCACTCTCCCTCTTTTCTCCTCCGCCGGGCTTAGCCCACGACGAGACGTTCTGCTACATGGAGCACCCCCAGCACGAGGAGAGGTAGCAGGAAGACTCTTCCCTAAGGGACCTTCATTAGTGGGACCGACTACACCTTCCATTGGGGTTTCGTTAACAGACGGGCCTTGACCCCTGGGTACTTTGCTAGCATCGGGGGTCACCTCAGCATCAGTTCCCCTAGGGGGTGCTTCCTTGGTTTTCCCCACCACATTTTGATTACCCTGAGCACTTCCCCCTGTGGGCCCAGGAGGAGGTCCCTCCCCCCTGGGTTGACCACCAGGTGGAACATCACCTCTGTAGGCCTTAGGGCACCTGCTAAATGGGTGACCCATTTGGCCACACAGATTACAACAGATAAGGCCACATGCATCGCTTGAGTGGCCAAATTTGTTGCACTTTATGCACCTAACAACTGTGCAATCTGCGCTTAGGTGGGTTGGACACCCACACTTAAAACATCTCCGGGGTTGTCCTGGATAGAACACCAGGATTCGGTCCCTCCCGATAAATGCACTACCGGGAACATGTGCCACCGTATTACCGGCTCTCCGTAACCGAATCCTGGTGTTCCAAGCCCCGGTCCAAACTCCCCGCTCATCCAGGCACTTATTTAGGGGACACTGCAATTGGCCGTGCCTACTCAGCCAAGTTGAGATGTCCTCCGGGGGCAGACTTTCGTTCCTCACCAGAATAGTGAGGGCTTTCACATCTTCTTGCCGACTCAAGGGGATGATCCTGAAACCCTTCCAGGGATCAGTCCCCTTGATCAACCCAAAAGAGGTGATAAAAATCTCCATCACCACTAGGTTTGTGAAACTCAAATCAAAATCATGCGACCCTGCAGGGTGGATGACCGCAAAAATTTCACAAACTTTAATTCCCAGTGATAAAATCATGTCAACCACCTGGCCCCTACTAGGGCACTGACCTTCCCCCTCCCACCTTAACTGTACAACATTACGGCGCTTGCGCTCCGGGCCACCCGCACCCCGAGACCACGAACTGGCCCCAGAAGGTTGACCAGCCGGGGGAGCACGGAAATTACCAGCCCCAAACTGGTCATACAGGTGGCCCAGAGACACATTCGCCCCTGCGACATTTGCGTAAGAACGCCTTTCTCCCAAGGCATTCAGGAGCCTGGCCTCCGGTGAACCCCTCAAAACAGATCCTGGGGCAGAAACCCCTTCTTTAGGATCCGGATGAGCCACCCCAGCTTCCAAGCCCCGAATACCTTCCTCCAACTCCATACCCCCTTGCTGGACCTCCGGGAGACCCTCCGCCAGACCACTTAGCGATTGGTCACGGAGAAGGGCATCCAGGCCATCCGACTCCTCTGCAGTCTCATGAGCCCCACACGAGTCCACTTGCACATTTTGTGACCCTTCCAAGCCTTTAATAAACACCAATGCTGGATCATCAGCCTCATCCACATCCCCCATGGGACAATCACCCCATGCTGACACTTGTCTAGGGGGTAGATTGTCCGAGATTTCCATAAACTCATTTTCCTCCCGTTCGGATACGGAAGCTGCCGAACGAACGTTCTTCACGCGGGCTTCCACCCGTTCGGACGAACGAACGTTCTCCCGTTCGGATGCTATACCGGAAGCTGCCGACCGGACGTTCTTCACACGGCCAACTTCCGCTTCCGGCCCTGGCGTCACTTCCGGCGCGACCGCAGCTTTCCTCCTTACAGAAGCCCCGCCAAATTCTCCCGCCAAACGATTCTTAGTGTCAGCATGGGAAGACGGCGTCCCTCCATGCTGTCCCGCCATTACTTCACTACTGGACACCGCTGTGTTTACTACAGAGGTAGCCAGGCTGACCTGAGTCTTTTGCCCACCCTTACCCTGGAGCTCCTTCCCCTTACCCTGTGACCGGGTTGCAGCAGTGGCAGCCGACAACTCAGCTGACGGCATGCCCTGCCCGCAAACACCGGCTGGGTTCACTGGGGATTTACAAGGTAAGTCCGTGGCTTTTTTAATCTCCATCAGTCTTTCCAGCTGTACCACTAAACTCTGCTTTCCTCTCTGACCTTGGCTTGGCACTGCACCACTGGCGTCCACAGCTACCACCGGGTCTGCAGCCCTGGCAACAGGCTGAGAACCACTAGGCTTGCCGGGACCCACTGTAGCGCTACCTAAGCCCTTAGTCACTGGGATAGAGTCTCTCATGTCACCTTCTGTCTTTGCCTTGGTCCTTATCTTTTCCGGGGACACAACCTTCTGCTTTTCTCCTCCATCTGTCTGTGCACTCTCACTTGTGGGTTCCTCCGCCTCTCTCATGGGCTCCGCCGCCTGTGATAGACGCTGGTTGCGGCGTCTTACCGCTTGAGAGCCCTCATCGCACGCCACTCTCATAACTTTATCTATTCTCAACAGAAAGTCCTTTTCGCTTGAGGCACTGTCAATTAGATTTGATAAAAGCTCACCAAGCATGTTACACTGCTCTTTCAGTCCATCTATGACAGGCTTGAATTCTGTTCTCTTCTTGATACCTGATCTGTCGCGTCTATTCCTCAGCTCGGCCAAAACTTTCATTTTTTCGCAGTAACAGCGAGAAGCCTTTACCATTAAGCTCTGGGCTTTTCTTATCCTCTCCGCAGATTTCTCCACGTCTTCTCCTGGCTGTCTCAGAGACCAGTCAACCAAGTCAAGCTGGTTTTCCAAGTACAGCCTCTCCTCCTCAACGAACTCCAGGAGCTTCAGGGCTCCACGCTTTTCCTCAGGCCGAGAAACAGGCCCCTGGCCTGGGCTGACCGACGCCATCAGCTCCCTGTCCTCCTCCACCACTCTGGAAGTCCTCAGAGCTCAGAGCACGCAGCCAGCACGCACAAGCTCCTACAACTGACTGCAAGCTCTATTAAAAAAGAGCAAGATAGCTAGCTATATAGGTGGATATAGCGGTGTATACTGCGGTCAGGGCACGCAGACAGCACGCACAATCTCCTACTACTGACTGCAAGTTCTATTAAAAAAGAGCAATACAGCTAGCTATATAGGTGGATATAACGGTGTATACTGCGGTCAGGGCACACAGACAGCACACACAATCTCCTACAACTGACTGCAAGCTCTATTTAAAAAGAGAAAGATAGCTAGTTATGTAGGTGGATATTTTTTATTGATAATGACTGCTACCAATATAACACATTACAAACAAACTTTACAAATCACTTTACAAACAAACCTAAACAATACTACAACTTAATTATTTAGCAACACTTTGCCTACACAGGGGGGACATAACCAAATCACGCACTTGGTCATCTGACATCCTGTCAAGAACCTTGTCCCATTCATAACGTTCTTTCTTTTTCTTTTTCTTCCTAACAAGAACTTTACCACCACTATTAGGATCAGGACCACCATCATCCCTCGGGACTTCTTGCGCTACTTCCCCTTGAGCCGTTTCAACAGACCTACTCACTATTTTACTGTATCCATGTTCGTCTCCAGACACCGAGGAGGCCGAAGACTCAACTCCTTTACCCGGAAGGCGACATGGAGAGGAAGGAACCGGACTGGGGGATCTGAGAGGACTCCTACTCCGCGAGGAGCTTACCCGTGCCGGTTTCCTCCTTGCTGACCTCCTCCTCACCACTCTCCCTCTTTTCTCCTCCGCCGGGCTTAGCCCACGACGAGACGTTCTGCTACATGGAGCACCCCCAGCACGAGGAGAGGTAGCAGGAAGACTCTTCCCTAAGGGACCTTCATTAGTGGGACCGACTACACCTTCCATTGGGGTTTCGTTAACAGACGGGCCTTGACCCCTGGGTACTTTGCTAGCATCGGGGGTCACCTCAGCATCAGTTCCCCTAGGGGGTGCTTCCTTGGTTTTCCCCACCACATTTTGATTACCCTGAGCACTTCCCCCTGTGGGCCCAGGAGGAGGTCCCTCCCCCCTGGGTTGACCACCAGGTGGAACATCACCTCTGTAGGCCTTAGGGCACCTGCTAAATGGGTGACCCATTTGGCCACACAGATTACAACAGATAAGGCCACATGCATCGCTTGAGTGGCCAAATTTGTTGCACTTTATGCACCTAACAACTGTGCAATCTGCGCTTAGGTGGGTTGGACACCCACACTTAAAACATCTCCGGGGTTGTCCTGGATAGAACACCAGGATTCGGTCCCTCCCGATAAATGCACTACCGGGAACATGTGCCACCGTATTACCGGCTCTCCGTAACCGAATCCTGGTGTTCCAAGCCCCGGTCCAAACTCCCCGCTCATCCAGGCACTTATTTAGGGGACACTGCAATTGGCCGTGCCTACTCAGCCAAGTTGAGATGTCCTCCGGGGGCAGACTTTCGTTCCTCACCAGAATAGTGAGGGCTTTCACATCTTCTTGCCGACTCAAGGGGATGATCCTGAAACCCTTCCAGGGATCAGTCCCCTTGATCAACCCAAAAGAGGTGATAAAAATCTCCATCACCACTAGGTTTGTGAAACTCAAATCAAAATCATGCGACCCTGCAGGGTGGATGACCGCAAAAATTTCACAAACTTTAATTCCCAGTGATAAAATCATGTCAACCACCTGGCCCCTACTAGGGCACTGACCTTCCCCCTCCCACCTTAACTGTACAACATTACGGCGCTTGCGCTCCGGGCCACCCGCACCCCGAGACCACGAACTGGCCCCAGAAGGTTGACCAGCCGGGGGAGCACGGAAATTACCAGCCCCAAACTGGTCATACAGGTGGCCCAGAGACACATTCGCCCCTGCGACATTTGCGTAAGAACGCCTTTCTCCCAAGGCATTCAGGAGCCTGGCCTCCGGTGAACCCCTCAAAACAGATCCTGGGGCAGAAACCCCTTCTTTAGGATCCGGATGAGCCACCCCAGCTTCCAAGCCCCGAATACCTTCCTCCAACTCCATACCCCCTTGCTGGACCTCCGGGAGACCCTCCGCCAGACCACTTAGCGATTGGTCACGGAGAAGGGCATCCAGGCCATCCGACTCCTCTGCAGTCTCATGAGCCCCACACGAGTCCACTTGCACATTTTGTGACCCTTCCAAGCCTTTAATAAACACCAATGCTGGATCATCAGCCTCATCCACATCCCCCATGGGACAATCACCCCATGCTGACACTTGTCTAGGGGGTAGATTGTCCGAGATTTCCATAAACTCATTTTCCTCCCGTTCGGATACGGAAGCTGCCGAACGAACGTTCTTCACGCGGGCTTCCACCCGTTCGGACGAACGAACGTTCTCCCGTTCGGATGCTATACCGGAAGCTGCCGACCGGACGTTCTTCACACGGCCAACTTCCGCTTCCGGCCCTGGCGTCACTTCCGGCGCGACCGCAGCTTTCCTCCTTACAGAAGCCCCGCCAAATTCTCCCGCCAAACGATTCTTAGTGTCAGCATGGGAAGACGGCGTCCCTCCATGCTGTCCCGCCATTACTTCACTACTGGACACCGCTGTGTTTACTACAGAGGTAGCCAGGCTGACCTGAGTCTTTTGCCCACCCTTACCCTGGAGCTCCTTCCCCTTACCCTGTGACCGGGTTGCAGCAGTGGCAGCCGACAACTCAGCTGACGGCATGCCCTGCCCGCAAACACCGGCTGGGTTCACTGGGGATTTACAAGGTAAGTCCGTGGCTTTTTTAATCTCCATCAGTCTTTCCAGCTGTACCACTAAACTCTGCTTTCCTCTCTGACCTTGGCTTGGCACTGCACCACTGGCGTCCACAGCTACCACCGGGTCTGCAGCCCTGGCAACAGGCTGAGAACCACTAGGCTTGCCGGGACCCACTGTAGCGCTACCTAAGCCCTTAGTCACTGGGATAGAGTCTCTCATGTCACCTTCTGTCTTTGCCTTGGTCCTTATCTTTTCCGGGGACACAACCTTCTGCTTTTCTCCTCCATCTGTCTGTGCACTCTCACTTGTGGGTTCCTCCGCCTCTCTCATGGGCTCCGCCGCCTGTGATAGACGCTGGTTGCGGCGTCTTACCGCTTGAGAGCCCTCATCGCACGCCACTCTCATAACTTTATCTATTCTCAACAGAAAGTCCTTTTCGCTTGAGGCACTGTCAATTAGATTTGATAAAAGCTCACCAAGCATGTTACACTGCTCTTTCAGTCCATCTATGACAGGCTTGAATTCTGTTCTCTTCTTGATACCTGATCTGTCGCGTCTATTCCTCAGCTCGGCCAAAACTTTCATTTTTTCGCAGTAACAGCGAGAAGCCTTTACCATTAAGCTCTGGGCTTTTCTTATCCTCTCCGCAGATTTCTCCACGTCTTCTCCTGGCTGTCTCAGAGACCAGTCAACCAAGTCAAGCTGGTTTTCCAAGTACAGCCTCTCCTCCTCAACGAACTCCAGGAGCTTCAGGGCTCCACGCTTTTCCTCAGGCCGAGAAACAGGCCCCTGGCCTGGGCTGACCGACGCCATCAGCTCCCTGTCCTCCTCCACCACTCTGGAAGTCCTCAGAGCTCAGAGCACGCAGCCAGCACGCACAAGCTCCTACAACTGACTGCAAGCTCTATTAAAAAAGAGCAAGATAGCTAGCTATATAGGTGGATATAGCGGTGTATACTGCGGTCAGGGCACGCAGACAGCACGCACAATCTCCTACTACTGACTGCAAGTTCTATTAAAAAAGAGCAATACAGCTAGCTATATAGGTGGATATAACGGTGTATACTGCGGTCAGGGCACACAGACAGCACACACAATCTCCTACAACTGACTGCAAGCTCTATTTAAAAAGAGAAAGATAGCTAGTTATGTAGGTGGATATTTTTTATTGATAATGACTGCTACCAATATAACACATTACAAACAAACTTTACAAATCACTTTACAAACAAACCTAAACAATACTACAACTTAATTATTTAGCAACACTTTGCCTACACAGGGGGGACATAACCAAATCACGCACTTGGTCATCTGACATCCTGTCAAGAACCTTGTCCCATTCATAACGTTCTTTCTTTTTCTTTTTCTTCCTAACAAGAACTTTACCACCACTATTAGGATCAGGACCACCATCATCCCTCGGGACTTCTTGCGCTACTTCCCCTTGAGCCGTTTCAACAGACCTACTCACTATTTTACTGTATCCATGTTCGTCTCCAGACACCGAGGAGGCCGAAGACTCAACTCCTTTACCCGGAAGGCGACATGGAGAGGAAGGAACCGGACTGGGGGATCTGAGAGGACTCCTACTCCGCGAGGAGCTTACCCGTGCCGGTTTCCTCCTTGCTGACCTCCTCCTCACCACTCTCCCTCTTTTCTCCTCCGCCGGGCTTAGCCCACGACGAGACGTTCTGCTACATGGAGCACCCCCAGCACGAGGAGAGGTAGCAGGAAGACTCTTCCCTAAGGGACCTTCATTAGTGGGACCGACTACACCTTCCATTGGGGTTTCGTTAACAGACGGGCCTTGACCCCTGGGTACTTTGCTAGCATCGGGGGTCACCTCAGCATCAGTTCCCCTAGGGGGTGCTTCCTTGGTTTTCCCCACCACATTTTGATTACCCTGAGCACTTCCCCCTGTGGGCCCAGGAGGAGGTCCCTCCCCCCTGGGTTGACCACCAGGTGGAACATCACCTCTGTAGGCCTTAGGGCACCTGCTAAATGGGTGACCCATTTGGCCACACAGATTACAACAGATAAGGCCACATGCATCGCTTGAGTGGCCAAATTTGTTGCACTTTATGCACCTAACAACTGTGCAATCTGCGCTTAGGTGGGTTGGACACCCACACTTAAAACATCTCCGGGGTTGTCCTGGATAGAACACCAGGATTCGGTCCCTCCCGATAAATGCACTACCGGGAACATGTGCCACCGTATTACCGGCTCTCCGTAACCGAATCCTGGTGTTCCAAGCCCCGGTCCAAACTCCCCGCTCATCCAGGCACTTATTTAGGGGACACTGCAATTGGCCGTGCCTACTCAGCCAAGTTGAGATGTCCTCCGGGGGCAGACTTTCGTTCCTCACCAGAATAGTGAGGGCTTTCACATCTTCTTGCCGACTCAAGGGGATGATCCTGAAACCCTTCCAGGGATCAGTCCCCTTGATCAACCCAAAAGAGGTGATAAAAATCTCCATCACCACTAGGTTTGTGAAACTCAAATCAAAATCATGCGACCCTGCAGGGTGGATGACCGCAAAAATTTCACAAACTTTAATTCCCAGTGATAAAATCATGTCAACCACCTGGCCCCTACTAGGGCACTGACCTTCCCCCTCCCACCTTAACTGTACAACATTACGGCGCTTGCGCTCCGGGCCACCCGCACCCCGAGACCACGAACTGGCCCCAGAAGGTTGACCAGCCGGGGGAGCACGGAAATTACCAGCCCCAAACTGGTCATACAGGTGGCCCAGAGACACATTCGCCCCTGCGACATTTGCGTAAGAACGCCTTTCTCCCAAGGCATTCAGGAGCCTGGCCTCCGGTGAACCCCTCAAAACAGATCCTGGGGCAGAAACCCCTTCTTTAGGATCCGGATGAGCCACCCCAGCTTCCAAGCCCCGAATACCTTCCTCCAACTCCATACCCCCTTGCTGGACCTCCGGGAGACCCTCCGCCAGACCACTTAGCGATTGGTCACGGAGAAGGGCATCCAGGCCATCCGACTCCTCTGCAGTCTCATGAGCCCCACACGAGTCCACTTGCACATTTTGTGACCCTTCCAAGCCTTTAATAAACACCAATGCTGGATCATCAGCCTCATCCACATCCCCCATGGGACAATCACCCCATGCTGACACTTGTCTAGGGGGTAGATTGTCCGAGATTTCCATAAACTCATTTTCCTCCCGTTCGGATACGGAAGCTGCCGAACGAACGTTCTTCACGCGGGCTTCCACCCGTTCGGACGAACGAACGTTCTCCCGTTCGGATGCTATACCGGAAGCTGCCGACCGGACGTTCTTCACACGGCCAACTTCCGCTTCCGGCCCTGGCGTCACTTCCGGCGCGACCGCAGCTTTCCTCCTTACAGAAGCCCCGCCAAATTCTCCCGCCAAACGATTCTTAGTGTCAGCATGGGAAGACGGCGTCCCTCCATGCTGTCCCGCCATTACTTCACTACTGGACACCGCTGTGTTTACTACAGAGGTAGCCAGGCTGACCTGAGTCTTTTGCCCACCCTTACCCTGGAGCTCCTTCCCCTTACCCTGTGACCGGGTTGCAGCAGTGGCAGCCGACAACTCAGCTGACGGCATGCCCTGCCCGCAAACACCGGCTGGGTTCACTGGGGATTTACAAGGTAAGTCCGTGGCTTTTTTAATCTCCATCAGTCTTTCCAGCTGTACCACTAAACTCTGCTTTCCTCTCTGACCTTGGCTTGGCACTGCACCACTGGCGTCCACAGCTACCACCGGGTCTGCAGCCCTGGCAACAGGCTGAGAACCACTAGGCTTGCCGGGACCCACTGTAGCGCTACCTAAGCCCTTAGTCACTGGGATAGAGTCTCTCATGTCACCTTCTGTCTTTGCCTTGGTCCTTATCTTTTCCGGGGACACAACCTTCTGCTTTTCTCCTCCATCTGTCTGTGCACTCTCACTTGTGGGTTCCTCCGCCTCTCTCATGGGCTCCGCCGCCTGTGATAGACGCTGGTTGCGGCGTCTTACCGCTTGAGAGCCCTCATCGCACGCCACTCTCATAACTTTATCTATTCTCAACAGAAAGTCCTTTTCGCTTGAGGCACTGTCAATTAGATTTGATAAAAGCTCACCAAGCATGTTACACTGCTCTTTCAGTCCATCTATGACAGGCTTGAATTCTGTTCTCTTCTTGATACCTGATCTGTCGCGTCTATTCCTCAGCTCGGCCAAAACTTTCATTTTTTCGCAGTAACAGCGAGAAGCCTTTACCATTAAGCTCTGGGCTTTTCTTATCCTCTCCGCAGATTTCTCCACGTCTTCTCCTGGCTGTCTCAGAGACCAGTCAACCAAGTCAAGCTGGTTTTCCAAGTACAGCCTCTCCTCCTCAACGAACTCCAGGAGCTTCAGGGCTCCACGCTTTTCCTCAGGCCGAGAAACAGGCCCCTGGCCTGGGCTGACCGACGCCATCAGCTCCCTGTCCTCCTCCACCACTCTGGAAGTCCTCAGAGCTCAGAGCACGCAGCCAGCACGCACAAGCTCCTACAACTGACTGCAAGCTCTATTAAAAAAGAGCAAGATAGCTAGCTATATAGGTGGATATAGCGGTGTATACTGCGGTCAGGGCACGCAGACAGCACGCACAATCTCCTACTACTGACTGCAAGTTCTATTAAAAAAGAGCAATACAGCTAGCTATATAGGTGGATATAACGGTGTATACTGCGGTCAGGGCACACAGACAGCACACACAATCTCCTACAACTGACTGCAAGCTCTATTTAAAAAGAGAAAGATAGCTAGTTATGTAGGTGGATATAACGGTGTATACTGCGGTCAGGGCACGCAGACAGCACGCTCAATCTCCTACAACTGACTGCAAGCTCTATTAAAAAAAAGCAATATAGCTAGCTATATAGGTGGATATATATACTGCGGTCAGGGCACGCAGACAGCATGCACAATCTCCTACAACTGACTGCAAGCTCTATTAAAAAAGAGCAATATAGCTAGCTATATAGGTGGATATAATGGTGTATACTGCGGTCAGGGCACGCAGACAGCACGCACAATCCCCTACAACTGACTGCAAGCTCTATTAAAAAAGAGCAATATAGCTAGCTATATAGGTGGATATTTTTTTAATGGTTATCTGCTACCAAACATACAAACTTTTCATTACAAATCAAATATCAGTTAACATTCACTTTACAAAGTAACAAATAACAAACTATACAATCAAAAAAAGGGAAAAACAACTTTACATGTCATCCTCCCCATCCTCTTCCCCAGAAGAAAAATCTATAAGTAGGGCCTCACTTCTACTACTAGGCCCTGGCGATGGCCTAGGTTCCACCTCAGGTGGTGGGGCCCTCTTTTTCTTCTTCTTCCCTTGTTTCTTCCTAATTGTGACCCAAGCCACTTCACCCTCCTCATCAGACACCTCTTTTGGGCGTTTCTGAGCTCCCTTTACTGAGATTTCCATCTCCTCCTCCCCAGACCTATCGTCTCCGGCCGAAGAATCGGACGAAGAGACAGCGACCAGACGCCTACCTGGCCGGCATCTCCGAGGAAGAGGAGTGGGAACAGAAACTTGGGAATGGGAACCCTGAGCCCTCCCACCCTGAGGAGGAGGCCCAACTACCTCAACTTGGCCAACATTTTATTTAGACACTTGGACTTCAACAACAGGGGCCTGGGCAACATCAACAGGCCGTACACCTTTCTCTTTTTGAGGGACCCTACCTGCCCTTTGAGCTCAGGACTACCCTTGTGGCTCTGCTTCAGGAACACCATCCTGTCTTTCCCCCCTAGAACTCCGCCCAGCAGGGGGCGGAGCACTATCCCTCCCTGGCCCACCACCTGCTGCTGCTTCTCCCTTGTAAGCCCTGGGGCACCTACTAAAGGGATGCCCCATCTGACCACAAAGGTGCAGCAGATTAATCCACAGGTGTCACCTGAGTGCCCAAACTTGTTGCATTTGGTGCAGCGCACAACTGTGCAATTTGCACTCTGATGGGTTGGACACCCACACCTAAAACACCGGCGAGGCTGGCCTGGGTAAAACACCAGGATTCTGTCCCTTCCCAAAAAAGCACTTCCTGGGACATGTGCAACTGTATTGCCAGATCTTCTCAGGCAAATCCTGGTGTTCCATGCCCCAGTCCATACCCCGCGTTCGTCCAGGCACTTGTTCAAAGGACACAGCAACTGGCCGTGCCTACCCAACCAAGTCGCTATGTCCTCCGGAGGCAGGCTCTCGTTCCTTACTAACACCGTGAGGCTTTTAATGTCCTCCTGTCTGCTCAGTGGGATCAGGCGGAAACCCTTCCAAGGGTCAGTCCCCCTGACTAGCCCAAAGGCAGTAATGAACCGCTCCATGGTCACTGCGTTAGTAAAGCTAACGTCGAAATCAGGGGAACCCGATGGGTGAATTACAGCAAATAATTCCTCCACCTTGAACCCCAATGCCAGGACCATGTCCACAACTTGACCTCTCGTAGGGCACTGACCAACACTCTCCCATCTTAATTGAACTACGTTCCTACGCTTGCGCTCTGGACCACCTGTCCCCCTAGACCAAGAATTGGCCCCAGAGGTCTGATCAGCCGGAGGCACTCTAAAATTACTGGCCCCGAACTGATGGTATAGGTGGTCCAGAGGCACACTGGAACCAGCCACATTGGCGTAGGAGCGTTTTTCGCCAAGAGCTGTCAGCAACCTTACCTCCGGTGTACCCCTTAATACGGGCCCTGGAGGAGGAGCTTCTGTCACCGATACAGGGGGAACAGCAGGGGAAGAAGTTTTTTCCCCTCCAACATGAGAACTCACATTCCCCACACCACTTGCACCCTGCTGACCCGTTGGAGAAACTTCCTCCTCAGAACTATAAAATAAAGCGTTCCAAGATTCCTGCCATTCCACCTCCATGTGGGCCCCACAGGAATCTACTAACATCTGACCTTGCTCTTGCTGAGATCCCTCCAAGCTGCAGATGTATGCCATTGCAGGATTCTCACCATCTAACTCACCCATTGGGCAGTCTCCCCAGGCAGGAACCTGACCTGGCTCTATATTTGACATTTCTTCATCACAAATATTTTTATCAATGTCCCCTTGACCGGAAGGAGGGCCGGAAACCATAGTAGTCACCGGCCGGATCCGACCTCCGCGGTCAACTTCCGGTCCCGCGATCGTCACTTCCGGTCGCGGGCCAACCCCGCCAGGAATCAACTCGCCCACCGGAAGTGCGTCATCCTCCTTTATTGTATTACCATTGGCCTCGCGGTCAGAAGTACCGCCCCTCCTCCCGCGGGAAGACAGCGTTTTTTTGTTCCCGGCCGCCATTGCCGAACTTGCAGATGCCACGCCGCCGACTGACACTGTACCGCTCCCCACAGTGGCAGCCAAGCCGGCCTGACCCTTCCCACCTTCCACACACACCCCAGTCCCCTTACCCAGAGACTGGCTCGCAGCAGCGGCAGCCGACAACGCAACTGACGGCGTGCCCTGCTTGCAACTACCAGCTGGGATCATTGGGGACTGTACGGGTTAGTCCGTTTTCTCTAGTCTAGTCAGCTGAACCACCGGAATCTTCTTCTCTTTGGTATCCTTCTTCTCTTTATTGTCTCTTTGCTGTCTCCTTCCTACATCATTGGGGTCTAACTTGCCTTCATGGGACACAGCCTCGTTCATAGGCTGGCAACCCTTAGGCTTACCTGACCCCTCTGTAAGACTACCAGAGTCAGCAGTTTTGTCTTTAGGGACACTTTTCACTTTTCCAGGTTTCTCTGCACCTTTACACACTGGGACTGTCTCTCTGCAGGTCAATGGCTTTCCCTCACCCACAGTCTTTCTCACTGGTTTCTCACCATCCATCTTTCCTTCCACCACACTTTCTGTCTCTTCACGGGTGGCCTCCTCAGAGGGACCCGCCATTTCCTCCTCTTGCGTTGTGCTTGGGGCTAGACGCTGTCTGCGGCGTCTCCCTGCCTGGGACCCCTCGTCACACGCTACTCTCACCGCCTTCTCCACATTAGATAGAAAGTCTTTCTCACTAGAAGCACTGTCAATCAGGTTGGATAACATCTCACCCATCATGTTGCATTGCTTCTTCAACCCGTCTATCACCGTCTTGAACTCCAGTCTCTTTACAACGCCCGATCTGTCTCTCCGGTTCCTTAGCTCCGCCAGGACCTTCATTTTCTCGCAGTAGCTGCGGGAAGCCTTCACAATTAAGCTTTTAGCTTTCTTTCTTCTGTCTGCAGATTTCTCCACATCCTCTCCTGGCTGTCTCAGAGACCAATCTGCAAGATCCAGTTGGTTCTCCAAGAACAACCTCTCCTCCTTGACGAGCTCCAGGAGCTTAGGGGCTCCACGTCCTTCACTAGGCCGAGAAACAGGCCCCTGGCCTGGGCTGACTGAAGCCATCAGCTCCCTCTCCTCCTCCACCACTCTGGAAGCTCTCATAGATCAGAGCACGCAGCCAGCACGCACAAGCTCCTACAACTGACTGCAAGCTCTATTTAAAAAGAGCAAGATAGCTAGCTATGTAGGTGGATATAACAGTGTATACTGTGGTCAGGGCACGCAGACAGCACGCACAATCTCCTACAAGTGACTGCAAGCTCTATTAAAAAAGAGCAATATAGTTAGCTATATAGGTGGATATAACGATGTATACTGTGGTCAGGGCACGCAGACAGCACGCACAATCTCCTACAACTGACTGCAAGCTCTATTAAAAAAGAGCAAGATAGCTAGCTATATAGGTGGATATAGCGGTGTATACTGCGGTCAGGGCACGCAGACAGCACGCACAATCTCCTACTACTGACTGCAAGCTCTATTAAAAAAGAGCAATACAGCTAGCTATATAGGTGGATATAACGGTGTATACTGCGGTCAGGGCACACAGACAGCACACACAATCTCCTACAACTGACTGCAAGCTCTATTTAAAAAGAGAAAGATAGCTAGTTATGTAGGTGGATATAACGGTGTATACTGCGGTCAGGGCACGCAGACAGCACGCACAATCTCCTACAACTGACTGCAAGCTCTATTTAAAAAAAGCAATTTAGCTAGCTATATAGGTGGATATATATACTGCGGTCAGGGCACACAGACAGCATGCACAATCTCCTACAACTGACTGCAAGCTCTATTAAAAAAGAGCAATATAGCTAGCTATATAGGTGGATATAATGGTGTATACTGCGGTCAGGGCATGCAGACAACAACCACTGCAGAAGAGCAAGAATGCTAAATTTAGCCGATAACAAACGGTGTATACTGTGTTGAAGGTACACAGAACACCCACTAACTCCTACAGACGCCAACACACTACACAAGGCCGCTGCGCTGGTGGCCTTATATAGTGTGGGGCGTGTACTACACAGCCTGAGCTATGATTGGCCACGGCATCCTGCCTGTGGCCAATCATGGCTCTCCTCGCTGCCGGTGCTGTGATTGGCCAAGCATGCGGGGTCACAGTGCATGCTTGGCCAATCATGAGCCAGCAATGCACTGCGATGGCGCAGTGCATTGTGGGCCGTGAGCGCCACACAAATTTGGCGCGAACAGCCCATAATGTTATAATCGCCAAATGGGCGAACAGCCGATGTTCGAGTCGAACGTATGTTCGACTCGAACACGAAGCTCTTCCCTACTCACTAGTGTACCAGTAAATTTAGAGGCCAAAATTTCCAATCAAAGGTACACTAGTGAAGAGGCCTACACGTTTCTGAGCATGACAGATGAGGGTGAAGAGGAAGTCACCCATCTGTCAGATTCAGTCTTAGAATACGAACCCGTAGACAGCAGCAGCACCCTGGCAGTTACACCATATGGCCATATAGTGCTAAGCCCACTACTACGTCAAAGTACCCAAATATCAGTGGGTCATACGCTATACATAGAATAGAAGATCTCAGGTGTTTTTCAATAGCCTTGCAAGAGTTAAATGTAATTTTTGTATGTGTGCTGTAATCTTTTTTTCTGTCTGTATGGTCTTATGGCTGCACCATCTTTAATGCATTTTTCAGGGTGTCTCCCCCAAATCTTTGTTTGTCTTTTTGGAAAGTAGACACCAAGCTATTTGCTGATAGACATGTTAAGTCAATGGAATATTTTATATTTTGACACAAGTTTTGGGAAAATTACAAACTTTTTTTTTGTGCACAAAGTTGTCACTAAATGATATAAAAAAAATATAGGAATGTGGCGCTTACACAAAATAAATATACCTCACATATAGTGATGGATAAGGAACAATCAATGTGCAAATATGCAAAAATATAAATAGCGTGATAACAATTCAGATAATGCAATATAAGGATAATATATATATATATATATATAAAATGAAATAAAGTGCATGTAATGTGCAAACTTATACAGATAAATATTTCCAATGAAAATAAGTGATTAATGTGCTAATAAATTGACTCCAAAAACATGTGCAAAAAATAGTCCCATTTAAAGTGCAGATGAATCCAGCATATATAGTCACATATATCCAATAGTGCAAAAATGTTCATCCAAAGAAAGTGCAAGTGCCAAATGTCCACGGAGATTCCACCATCCGAGGTGCGCAAATGGCCCGTCCTAGCCTCTCACCTCAAACAGATTAAAAATGTGCCTTTCTGCTACATGCACGTGCCACAGCAAATGATTGATTTCCAGGACATCCAGAGACACATAGTGCTCTCAGGGGAATATCAGCTCATGTAATAAAGGAAGAGGGGGGCACCATGATGTAGTATATCAAAAATATTTAATAATAAAAACGTAGTAACTTACACTTAAGAAATCAGCTCAAACAGCGTGGTAAACAAACAGACTTCCGGTCTCGGCCGCGACCAGTAGTGAGGACACACGGCTCTTTCTCTGACGCGTTGTGTCACTGTTCACGTGAAATTTTCAAATGGTATAGAGTCGGGTGTGTAAGCTGCCTTAAATAGCGGATACGCTGTGATAGCAACTAACCACTCCTAATAAAACTGCAGTTTTTCTCAAATTCATAATAAAAACATGAAAATACATCAGAACTCCATGATTAAGTCAAGTGAATGACGAAACATGTCAGGGCGTGGCTACAAGGTAACTGAGAGTGAGAGGAACCATCAAACGGCTCACGTCTATCTTCACCAAGGTGCTGGTGAGGCCAAGGAGCAGTGAGAGATTTAAAGAGTGTGCCTCGCATACCCTGGGTCTGCTAAAAATCGCCAATGCTTTGGCAATCAGCTGTGTTAAAGTGTGCTGTGGCTTGACTTATTTGGCGTGGTTACAAGTTTTTAAATGTGAGTGTAACTTAAGAGGATTTTCTTATGTGTGATTAAAAGTTTTTTTTACGGTATCACGCTATGGGAGCATTTCCTTTTTTCTATTTCATGAGAGCACTGTCTATGAAAGTGTCAATTGGGTCAGCTTTTCTCCCGCTGAAGTGAAGGATTGTATGCCTGTCATCCACATCCCTGAAAAAAGAGTTTGGAAAGCGCTTTTATGCCAAACACGTTGAGTGTAAGGCTGATTTAGTTGGTGAGTTAATTCACATAAGGGGGAGAGGAATCACATTTCATAGCGGTGTGGTGAAGGAAAGGCAGTTTGAGAGAGAAAAAAACACTGATCAATATTGCTTGTTAAAGTGAAATATGTTTTGTAGACTCACAGACTTTTGCAACATTGTATGAACACTGCATATCCGGTTCCCGACCAGCGCACGACGATGTATGTCGACAGAATGGCACGGGCAGGCATATTGGCGTACAGGTACGTCCAATCTTCAATGCCGCCCTGCCATCGGAAGCGCGCCGCCGGCGGCGCGCTCCCGCGCTGGTCGAGACCCCCGTGAGTCCAGTCGCGGGACCTGCGGACTCGATCGCCGTGGGCATACCCGCGATCGCCTCACGGGACGGCTGAATGGAGGAAATGCTGTGTAAACAGCATTTCTCCATTCTGCCTAGCAACTAGTGATGCTGAGCTCTGCTCCATGTGATTGGAGCAGAGATCAGTGTTCACTAAATGAAAGCCCAAACCCCCACAGTTAGTAACACACCCCTAGGAACACTTAACCCCTACACTGCCACCCACTGGTTAACCCCTTCACTGCCAGTGTCATTTACACAGGAATCACTACATTTATATAGCAGTGATTACTGTATAAATGACAATGATCCCAAAAATGTGTCAAAAATGTCCGATGGGTCCCCCACAATGTCGCAGTCACAATAAAAATCGCTGATCGCCGCCATTACTAGTAAAAAAAATAATAATAATAAAAAATTATTAATAAAAATGCTATAAAACTATCCCTATTTTGTAAATGCTATAACTTTAGCGCAAACCAATCAATAATCGCTTATTGCGATTTTTTTACCAAAAATATGTAGAAGAATACGTATCGGCCTAAACTGAGGGAAAAAAATGTTTTTTTATATATTTTTGGGGGATATTTATTATAACAAAAAGTAAAAAATAATGTGTTTTTTTGAAAATTGTCGCTCTATTTTTGTTTATAGCGCAAAAAATAAAACCGCAGGGGTGATCAAATACCACCAAAAGAAAGCTCTATTTGTGGGAAAAAAAGTACGTCAATTTTGTTTGGGAGCCACGTCGCACAACCGCGCAATTGTCAGTTAAAGCGACGCAGTGCCGAATCGCAAAAAGTGGTCTGGTCTTTGACCAGCAAAATGGTCCGGTCTGTAAGTGGATATGCTCTGCAATACTCCCTGAGGAGTGTTTAAATGTATAGTGTGAACTATCACTTATTCACTGGGTTATTTATTTTTATTTAATGTTTATTTACTATTAATAATTTTTAATTTTTAATTTATTTATTTATTTATATTTATTATATTTTTTTGAGCTATATCTAATGCACTTTGTAGTATAATATTTAGTGGTGTACTATGAAAATAATGATGGTCACACAAAATATTGACACTTTGGGCCCTATTTGTACATTTTCACTTAGGGGTGTACTCGCTTTTGTTGCCAGCAGTTTAGACATTAATGGCTGTGTGTTGAGTTATTTTGATTGGACAGCAAATTTACACTGTTATACAAGCTGTACACTCAGCACTTTACATTGTAGCAAAGTGTCATTTCTTCAGTGTTGTCACATGAAAAGATAGAATAAAATATTTACGAAAATGTGAGGGGTGTACTCACTTTTGTGAGATACTGTATATAGCATCCTCATAAGTAAATAGATAATAAAAATATATAAAACAATTATATTTAAGTTATTGCATAATAATAATCACATCGGATCTCTCTTAATACAGGATACTCCATCTAGTGAACATAAGAATTATAATAATCATCCATTCTAAAAAATCAGCAGAGACATCTAGTGGATAATTAGAATAGTACAATCATATTCATTTTATAGGGTAAGAGCAAAATCTAGTGGATAACTTTTTTAAGAAATAAATGAATATAAAAAAAGGAAATTAATCAATAATTAGATATAAAACAATTTAAATCAAATTCCACATTGTGTCCTAACGGTGCTAGAGTGAGGAGCTCATGAATCTAATGGGATTCAGAATGGCTCAATTTAATAATCTTATTCTCCTCCCTCCAATGAGGTTCGAATTTTTCAATTCCACACAACAATAAAGATGAAGGGTCTCTATTGTGATACTGAGCGTAATATTTCGATAGACTATGTTTAACAAATCCATTCTTAATGTTCTGTGTGTGTTCTCTCAATCTCTTCCACAATTCCCTTTTTGCTCTTCCGATATATTGTATCCGACATAGGCATGCTAAAAGATAGACCACCCCTTCAGTCCTGCATGAAATAAAATCTTTAATGAAATATTCACTCCCAGTGACTGGATTTGAAACTTATTTTTTTCTTTTTACTTTCATTAGTGTGTCTGCAAGTATAACATTTTTTGCAAGGATAGCATCTCTTCCCTTCAAAGAAGAAGATTTTTTTCTGAGTAGGGGCATCCAATACATTTTTCACAATGAGATCTCTGAGAGTAGGCTGTCTCCGGTAAGTAAATTTGGGCTTCTCAGGCAGGACACTTCCAAGATGGCAATCAGCTTTTAGAATGCTCCAATATTTTTTACAGATCCTCTCTATCTCTGTGCTGAATGTTAAAGTCCATAACTAATGGAACAATATTTTTACATTCATTACTTTTATTTAAAATGTAATCCTGAATACATTTTTCCCTATCTAAAGAAGTTAAATAATTAATTTTTTCTTTAATAAACACATGCTGGTACCCTTTTGTACAAATCTCTCTCCGACCAATTCCACCTGTTCTAAAAATACCATTGTTTCAGTACAATTTCTCCTTAATCAAATTAGTTGGCCCTTGGGAATATTGTCCAACCATGGTGGATAATGGCACCTATCTAACGGAAGGTAACCAGTTTGAAGTATGTTTGTGTCACTAGTCTATCTCCTTATTTAGATATCTCTAGATCTAGAAATATAATTTTTTCTTCACTTATCTCCCAAGTCAACTTAATGTTTTTACTATTTGTATTTAAATCGAAACAGAAATCTGTCAAGCTCTATCACCAGTCCAAATCACAATGATATCATCAATGAATCTCTTAAACAAGAAGAGCAGTTATGGTTTCTTATTGTATAAAGCATCTTCTTCCCACTCAGCCATGTAAATATTGGCCACACTGGGCGCATATTTAGCGCCCATTGCTATTTCGCAAATCTGTTTGTAATAATTATTATCATACCAGAAATAACTATGGTCCAAACTATATCTGAGACAATCAATCAGAAATTTTCTCTGTACACATTGCTGAGTTCTCTTAAGGACCATTTTGTCGCTTGTGTTGCCTCTTCATGGTCAATAATTCTGTATAAAGATACAACATCTGCTGTGGCCAAGTATACAGGACTATCATTAAACTTAATATTATTTAGTAACTGTATAAGGTGTTTTGTGTCTCTGAGATATGATTTGGTTTTTGTCACTAATGGTTGCAGGAACCTATATACTCTCCAATCTTTGCTCCAACAGGATTGATTCCATTAACTATCAGTCTCCCGGGTGGTTTTTCCTTATATTTATGGATCTTTGGGAGAGTGTATGTTACAGGAATTCTGCATCCAGTAGGCTGGCGATACCTCCCTTCTTTTTTATTTAGCAAGCATTTTGCTAGACCCTTTTGAATCACATTGGCTAATTTGTTCTTATATCTCAATGTTGCATTACTAAGTAGTTTTTGATACATGTCTTCATCACACAATTGCCTATCCAGTTCTTCTTTATATGCTTTTTTAGATTGTATTACTGTGGCTCTTCCTTTATCAGCTTGCCTTACCACATCTTTTCTTGCTTCAAGTTTCTTAATACCATTCTTAATATCTCCAGGATCACACACCTTCTTGAGTTTCAATTTATTAAAGTGGGGTGCCCCCTAAAAAAAAAAAGTAAAAGTCAGCAGCTACAAATACTGCAGCTGCTGACTTTTAATAATTGGACACTTACCTGTCCCAGGGTCCAACGATGCAACGGAATGAAGCCCCCCCCCTCTTTCTCCGCTCCGCTCGCAGCGCCGGCATTCTTACTGTGGGCACCCACTGCGCATGTGCGAGCAGCGCCAGGCACCGTGATACGCCTGCACAGTCATCTGGGACACGTGACAGGTCCCAGATGACTGTGTGGTGCGAGGGGAAGTGATGTCACCAGCCCGGGCAAGGAAGAAGGCAGACTACGAGAGACCCCCTAGCAAGAGGCATTGAGAGGTGAGTATTTTTTTTTTTTCCAATTTAAAAAAAAAAAATTTTTTAATGAATTTTCAGCAATTTTTTTTGGTAGCAACACCACTTTAAGGTCTTTCAAGACCATCTTTTTGAATACCTCAATATTCCCTTCATTGCCTATTGGTGGATTGAAGAGAGATTTATTCCTGAGATTACTAAACATAATCTTATTCGCCACAGTGATGCTTCTCATTGTACTCTCCACAGGCTTATTAAGCATGTACTGAAAGCCAAATCAACCAGCGCTGAACATATAAAATAAAAAAAAATATGTATAAAACTCGTAATTAAATTACTGCAGCTAGAATACTGTAGGTCAAAATACCAAATCCCACGATGAAAACTAAAATACAGCAGGACAGTGCAGATAACAAAACATAATACACAAAAATATAATATAAATAAAATGGAATGCAGAATAGGTGATGTAAGCATCAAGAGTCCACAAGTGCAGGGTGTCTCCTTCCAGCAAAGCAAAGTGATGATGCGATCCCTTCCACCAATAGATAAGATGGACTCTCACCTTAAGCAATGGACCCCTGACAAGTCAGACAGGTCAAAAAGGCATATCCCCACCAGGGGTTAATCACAGACATCAGCATTCATATACAGGTGCTCCTGGAGTGTAATACTTCTCAAATCCCATATACCAGCACAGTTCTCAGTGTCCAGCTTGTTGTATAAAAAAAGGAAGTAATAGAGACTTTTTTTATACAACAAGCTTGACCTGTCTGACTTGCCAGAGGTCCATTGCTTAAGGTGAGAGTCCATCTTATCTATTGGTGGAAGGGATCACATCATCACTTTGCTTTGCTGGAAGGAGACACCCTGAACTTGTGGACTCTTGATGCTTACCTCACCTATTCTGCATTCCGTTTTATTTATATTATATTTTTGTGTATTATGTTTTATTATCTGCGCTGTACTGCTGTATTTTAGTTATTAAGCATGTAACTCTTTATATGTAGACTCCTAGAAAATGTATTCATGTCTACATAGGCGTTGAATTTATTTAGATTCTTTCTCGGAGCAAATTTTAACCCTTTATCCAACACTTTAAATTCATCTTTCGTAAGTTCTATTCCATCTAATATTGACAATCCCTTCTCCTATCACTCTCTTTTCTTTTCTTTTTTGACTCCTGCTCTACATCCTCACCTCAGTTTTCGTTTCTTCCAGATCTGCTCTCTGGAGTTCTTCTTGGTGTTATTCTTGATCGCTCTTCCCTGTCTCGACCTCTCTGGGAATCTTGATTTCTTTCCTCTTCTCTCTTTGTCTTCCTCCCAGGTTTGGATTCTGGAGTCTGTCTGATTGATCTCTGTGGTCCGCTCTCCTGGTAATGAGGCCTTGGAGAGTCTTGGCGTCTCATCTCAAAAAACGCCTAGGAGTTCTTTCTTGTAGTTGTCTTTCCTGCTGATAACTAGGAGTTCTTTCTCTTTCTCTTTCTTGTTGGTGTCTTTCACAATGATATCATCCTTCAATATTTCTTCTCAATTGTTCATAACGATTTTGTGTTGGAATTGTATAATAATTTTCATGAAATACTTACTTTCCTCTTTCATCATGATACTGCATATCATCTCTTATCTTCTTCCATAAACAGATTGTTGATATTGTCTAGGTAGGTGATAAGAATTATTATTATGCCAATTGTTCTTCCAGAAGGGTTTCTTCCAATTATTGTTCCTGTTCCCTCTTTGTCTTTGCTTTGGAGTGTAAATATTATAATTTACCTCCATACAATTATTAGGCTGAGTGGGTCCTTTCCTTACTCCACTATAGTCATCCTTTATTCTTACTTCTTTCTCCAGAGAACTATTATTTGATTTTATGGTTGGCTCTTCTATTTTAGCCTGCCATTTAAAAACAAGATCATCTTCATAGTCCTTAGTGTCTCTTTGGTATGTTATTTTCTTCACAGCAGCTGTTTCTTTATCCTTCTGTTCAATATCTCTACTTAATTGTTTAGACAGGGCAATAAATTATGGAAGTTCGTTGGACGGTTCCAAACTTGTTTTTAGTTCAGAGATAGTTCTATCCAAATCCCTTATTTTTCATTGCTTTCTTTTTATCAAGAAGTCCAATAATTCCAAGCACTCATCATTGAAGAACTGGAACCACACATCAGTGTATTCTTTATCCAAAATACCATCATTAATTGGAACATCCCATCTCAGTCTTCTTGGTATTAATCTTTAATATATTTCTCATGGGTTGCTATATCCCACCATGCATTAATCTTCTTTTCCATTAAGCAGCTCGAAAGCAGTTCTCAATGTCCCCTATCGGGTTAACTTCCCGTTTTTCAAAGATATTATCTAGATCTAACTCTCTGTTCGCCAAAAACCCAGATACTTCCATGGTTGGAGCACAAGTGAGTGAAGGTATGGAAATATATGATAAAAAGGGGGGTACTAATGTGCAAATCAACAACTCTAAAATCTAACCTAAAAAGTAGCTGCCAACACCAATGGTGTTCCCATACTAAAAAGATTTGAAAAATATAGGAATGATATATTGCTCACACGTGCCATGGTCATATGTGGAATTGCATCCCAAAATACATTCTCCTGCCTCTCCTGAGTATGGGGATACCTCATGTGTGAGACTTTTTGGGAGCCTAGCCTTGTACAGGACCCCTTTCTAAGGGTGTAAATTTTTGATTTAACTCCTCACTTCCTATCACAGTTTTGAAGGCCATAAAATGCCAAGATAGCACAACCCCCCCCCCCCAAATTGCCCCATTTTGGAAAGCAGACACGTCAAGCTTTTTGCTGAGAGACATATTGTGTCTATGGAATATTTGATATTTTGCCACAAGTTTGGGGAAAATTAAATTTTTTTCTCTGTATACACTAGCCTCTTTGTATACACTAGCCCATCTTCTGTATACACTAGCCTCTCTTTATACACTAGCCTGTGTTATGTATACAATAGCCTCTCTGTATACCCTAGCCTGTCTTCTGTATACCCCAGCCTCTCTGTTTACCTTAGCCTCTCTGTGTACCCTAGCCTCTCCGTATACCCCAGACTCTCCGTATACCCAAACCTGTCTTTTGTATACACTAGCCTGTCTGTATACACTATCCTCACTTTACAGTATATCTCAACCTCTCTGTATACACTAGCCTGTCTGTATACACTAGCCTCTCTGTATACCCCAGCTTCTCTGTATACCCTAGTCTGTCTTCTATATACACTAGCCTCTCTGTATCCCCCAGCCTGTCTTCTGTATACTCTAGCCTATCTTCTGTACACACAAACCCATCTTCTATATACCCTAGCCTGTCTTCTACATACACTAGCCTGTCTTCTAAATACACTAGCCTGTCTGCTATATACATTAACCTCTCTTTATACAATTTTTAGGGGTCCTGTATGCGGTTAGACTGCCAAAAAGTCCCACACATGGTATCCCCACACTCAGGAGAAGTAGCAGAATGCATTTTGGGGTGTAGTTCCACATATAACAATGGCATTTTTGAACAAAATATAATTTAGTGACAACTTTGTGTAAAAAAAAAATTGTAATTTTCTCGAAACTTGTGGCAAAATATAAAATATTCCATGGACTCAACATGCCTCTCAGCAAATAGATTGTAATGTATTCTTTCCAAAATGGGGTCATTTGGGGGGTTTTGAGCTATCTTGACATGGCCTCCGAAACTGTGATCGGTAGCGAGGATGCCCTTAGAAAGCCTGAAGGTGGTAATTGGTTTTCGGGGTCCTGCACACAGCTAGGCTCTCAAAAAGTTTCACACATGTGGTATATCCGTACTCAGGAAAAGCAACAGAATATATTTTGGGGTGTCATTTGAAATATGCCCATGGCATGTTTAAGCAATATATCATTATATATAGTGACAACTTTCTGTAAAAAAAAAAAAGTTTGTCATGTTCCCGCAATTTGTGGTAAAATATTAAATATTCCATGGACGCAACATGCCTCTCAGCAAATAGCTTGGGGTTTCTACTTTCCAAAATGGTTTCATTGGGGGGGGGGATTGTGCTATCTTGGCATTATGTCCTTCGAAACTGTGATAGGTAGTGAGGCGTGAAAATCAAAAATGTACGCCTTTAAAAAGCTTGAAGACGGTGCTTGGCTTCAGGGTCCTGTATACGGCTAGACTCTCAAAAAGTCTCACACATGAGGTATCCTCATACTCAGGAGAAGCAGCAGAATGTGTTTTGGGGTGTAATTCCACATATAGCCATGGAATGTGTGAGCAATATATCATTTAGTAACAGCTTTATGTAATTTATTTATTTTTGTCATTTTTCACTTGTGACCAAAAAATAAAATATTCAATGGGCTCAACATGCCTCTCAGCAATTTCCTTGGGGTGTCTACTTTCCAAAATGGGGTCATTTGGGGGGGAGGTGTTGTACTACCCTGCCATTTTAGCACCTCAAGAAATGAGATAGGCAGTCATAAACTAAAAGCTATGAGAAAATGTACCCTAGTTTGTAGATGCTATAACTTTTGCACAAACCAATAAATATACACTTATTGACATTTTTTTTATACCAAAGACATGTGGCTGAATACATTTCGGCCTAAATGTATGACTAAAATTTTTTATAACAAAATTTGAAAATATCCTTTTTTCTTTTCAAAATTTTTGGTCTTTTTCCATTTATTAGCAAAAAAATAAAAATCATTGCAGCAATCAAATGCCATCCAAAGACACGCAGATAGGTTAATTGGCTTCTGTCTAAAATTGGCCCTAGTATATGAATGGGGACCTTGGATTGTGGGCTCCTTGAGGGTAGGGACCAATGTGAGTGTGCAATGTACAGGGATAGGGACAATTGTAGACACTCACTCAGGTTAAACTAGATGGACTGCTGTCTTTATTCAACCTTACTAACCATCAAAAGAAAGCTCTATTTGTGGTAAAAAAAAGGACAGAAATTTCATTTGGGTACAGATTGCATGACCGTGCAATTACCAGTTAAAGCAGCGCAGTGCCAAATTGTAAGAAAGGCTCATTAAGCAGCCAAATCCTCAGAGGTTAAAGCGGTTAAAGGGTAACTCCACTTTCATAGAGAAAAATAAATAGCAAATAAAGAAGAAATAATATAGCATATACAATTAGCCTCATTAGAGCTCAGCAACTACACAGCCGACGGATAATTATGAAACCACTCCCATTAGACCTACTCAAAACAGAGACAGAGGAGAACAAACAGTGATTTCTTCAGAATAACTAAAGGTAGGAATCTGCAACTAAGGTTGTTATAATCCTTGCAATGTACATAGATCACCCAGAGGGGAATGTTTTTTTTCTGAACAAAAATGGATTTACGTTTTAAGGTCGCTGTACAGTGAATTGCAAGAGACTAATACCAATTTCAATTTCAGTACTTGCACTTCTTGCACTTAAAAAATATATTTCACAATGTATAAAAGAATGCAGAAAGGCATTCATGTGTGTGTTCCATGTTTTAGTTTAGCTTTAACACTGGAGTTCCACTTTAAGGGAAAACAATAACAATACAGTTTTATTATTTTATCATTTGAGGAGTATGATTGCCACCATGCGTCAACATTTACCGCACTCTTATCTTCTGCTTACCAGGCTAAGTGAGCAAAAAAGTCATTTAAAAATGTAAAAACCAACTTCAATTTAGTCATCAAGCTAGCTATGTAAAAAATACGTACTGTGTACTAGTTCCCTTTAATAAATTATAGTACACCCGGCTATAAAAGATTTATGTTTTTGTGACCACTTGAAGAATGTGTGGTATGTCTCTAGGTCGAAGTTTGCAGTGGATCACCCTTCAGGATAAGACATTTAATTTCTTCTTGTCCTTCTGATATATCTATTTCGATTTCTGTGAAACAAGTACATTAGGACATTCAGAGACACTACTATAAATTGTACATTATTTATAAGAACTTTTTTTTTCGTGCAGTGCCTAAGCAAGTTGCTTCAGCAAATGGATACATAGATCCTGTAACACAGTATGTTCTTGACTCAGCTGGCCACAGCTTTAGAAATTAAAGAAGACTGATGAACTTAAGAAGTCACTTACATATGTATGGGCTTAATTCAATCTCTCTGAACGCAATTTCTTGAAATGTTACAGAGAGGTTTCTTATGAATACTGTGGTTTAGTGAACAATGTGTTACTAAAAATGAATCTGAAATAGTCTTTTCAATACACATTAGAGCTATTATTTAGACTGTGTTAGAAGAAGAAGAACAGATGAAGAATTCAGTTTAATTCACATTACCTACTAATTTTCATTGTTAGAAAACAGAAAAATTGCTGGTGCAGGAGACCCCAATGATCAATCAACTAGAAATGCAATCACTTGACTTACTAAAAGTGTTTTAATTGCGGCACAAGTATCTAACAAACCGTAATTTTCATAAACTGGGTTGTACTACCTAAAAAGCAATGTATTTATGGAGCAGCTTTTTATACAACTACCTTGTAGCTGTGTTTTAGTGAAATAGCTCTCCTTCCTGGAAATAATTGTATAGCCTTCTCAGTAATGAAATATGCATAATTTCTTATTCATGTATGCTTTTTTTTTTTTACTGGTAATAGTTTGTTCTGCTTATGGATTGCCAGGAAAAGTAATTTTTCATTATCCATATAAACATGTGCAAATGTTTAAAGGGCAGCAGCTAAATTTGTGTAATGCCATATTGCAATTAACAGTCTGAAATTGTGTGTCATATGAAAGATAATAAACCAACATACTGTACTTATGATAGAATTTTGATGTTAAAGAAGAGTAGGGGGAAGGGATTTAGGTGCAGTAAATTGCTTGCCCAACATTTCAAATGTACGGAGTAGTGACACTCCACTTACTAGCCCTTAGATTAGAAATGACAGGAGCTGTATAGAGGTACAGATAAATAATGCATATGATACTGTTGTGGCGAAAACCTTGATGTGAGGTTTTATCAGATCAGATTATATCAGATAGTTAGTAGAGCAAATTTACTTTCCATACTGCAATCCATGATTGGGTTGATAGAGCTTAACACCTAAAGCCCAAAGCCAGAATACAGCCTTTTACTAGCAGGCTACCCTTTTCTCCATTCGAGGCCTCCCAACAGTATGTTATGCTATCAGATTTCAACATACTTATATTTTTCTGAAGCCTCCAAGCTAGTCACAGGACATGCAAGATCAATGTCCTCCTGGTGGTGGGTGGCCTTTCATGATGCAGAGAGCTGTGCTGACATGATGATGTAAGTGCCACTCTCTTCATTCATACTTAAGTAATGAAGTGCTGGGTGCCAAGGTGACGTCCCCTCAGGGGTCAGGCCCATGACACTTTACACTCAGAGTATCTCCTTAATGATGCTGAGCATTATAGAACCTTAAAGACCAATGACATTTTGTGGTGGAAACGTACTGAGAGTGACAGCTCTAGACTGAAGGCAAGTGTTGCAGCCTGACCTTTTTTTTTTAACTTAAACCAGCTGGCAGACCATTTCACAAAAGATAGTCTGAAAATGGGCTTTAGGTGCAATTAATAAGTAGCTAATACGTTTTATTACATATCACTATAAAATTAAGTGATGGTTTCACTTTTTGGGATAATAATTTCAATTTAACCACTTCAGCCCCGGAAGATTTGGCTGCTCAATGACCAGGCCATTTTGCACGACACTGCACTGCGCCTCTTAAACTGACAATAACGGTCATGTGACACTGTACCCAAACAAAATTGATTTCCTTTTTTTCCTAAAAATAAAGTTTTCTTTTGGTGGGATTTGATCGCTTCTTTATTTTTTGCGCTATAAGCAAAAAAAAACACAATATATTTTACTTTTTGCTATAATAAATATCCCAATTTTGAAAAAAAAATGTTTTTCTCAGTTTAGGCCAATATGTATTCTTCTACATATAATCATAATAAGCATATATTGATTGGTTTGCGCAAAAGTTATAGGATCTACAAAATAAGGGAAAGATTTATGGCATTTTTATTATTATTATTATTTTACTAGTAATCGCTGTAATCAGCAATTTTTATTGGGACTACAACATTATGGCGGGCAGATTGGACACTTTTGACACATTTTTGGGACCATTGGCATTTATACAGCGATCAGTGCTATAAAAATGCACTGACTACTGTGTAAATGTCACTAGCAGGGAAGGGGGTTAACATTAGGGGGCGATAAAAGGTTTAATTGTGTTACTTAGGGAGTGATTCTAACTGTGGGTGGATGGGACTGCCTGGGTGAGGAAAGCATTCGTTGTTCATACATAGTATGAACAACAGATCTCTCTCCTCACCCGACAGCACGGAGATCGGTCTGTTTACATTGACAGATCTCCATTCTGTCTCTGTGTGGAGCGATCGTGGGTGCCCGGCAGTCATCATGGCTGCCGGTCCCGTGCATCAGCTCCAGCATGGCGGTGTGCGTGCCCCCTAGTGGTCAAAAGGTGAGCCAATGTATAGCTACGACAGTTCGCCCAGGGGAGCGAACCTGCCGCAGTATAACTTATTACAACTTTATATCTTTCTTACATACATTCAATATGTAGAATTTTATATATTTTTATATTTTATTTTATTTTTGTTTTTATATGTCTATATTGAGTCATTATTTTATCTCTACTTCCAATTGAGTGATTTTGCCCTAAAAACAACAGCAGGGTTCCCTTGGTGTTCATTTTTGGGTTTCTCTTAAAGGCGAATGGATGAAATAGGGGACGAAGGGAGAAAATGGTGTTAAAAGAGAGGTACAAAGGTAGAGGGGGGGGGGGTAAAGAGCAGTGGAGAGAGATGAGGAGAGGGAAAGGGAGGGGAGAAGAGAGAAAGAAAAAAAGAAAGATTGGGTAAAGGACTACTTTTTCGAGTTACTGTTCTATTTTATTTATTATTTTTTCTTTTCTTCCTTTTTTTTTGCATGAAGACAGGCTAAAAGTGTATTAGTCTATAAATTATAATGAGTCTGCTTTTACCATTCACCTTAATTCACATTATATACATAAGAGAGAAAGAAAAAAGAAAGATGGGTAAAGAACTACTCATGTTTTTTTTTGTTTTTCAACATACTGTTCTGTTTTTGTTCTGTTTTTTTTGTTTTCTTCCTTTTTTTTTGCATGAAGACAGGCTAAAATTGTATTAGCCTATTAATTATAATGAGTCTGCTTTTACCACTCACCTTAATATATATATATATAGGATCCCTGCCTTCCTTGCTACTTTCTTTCAACTCAGTTTCTGGATTCTGTAGGGAACCTGCTCCTAATGCGGAACCACCTTTTCCCTCATTGGTATCTGTTTTCCCCATCACAATAGGTCTCTTGGGTTTATGAACTTCTTTGCCGTTACCTTGACCACCAACTCCCCAGAGCTCAACATCTGTGTATCACGCTCATTTTCCAAGAAATTATTCATGGCCATAGCAAGGCCATTATTGACATTAACATTCAATAATACACCATTTCTCGAATTATCGATACCGTCAGTTCTTTCTTGTTAAGGGTTTGGTAGGGCCAGGCCCAAGGAGGGACAACACACAGGTGAGCAGCTATCCCCTATGAGACCTTCACAAGGCTTCACTTCACCTGTTGTTCAAATCTCTGCGAGCAGTGGTCCTAACAACTGATATTGAGCAACGCATGACCCATTTCTAGCAGTACCAATGTTTGCCAGCTCACACTTTTCCATGTCACAATTTTTCTTCCCCTCCATACTAAATTTGACAGAGTCTCTGGGTAGCCAAACTTGTACCTCTCTGGAGGTGACAGACAGAACCTCTGCTTTTGCCACTTCCATATCTGGTCCTTCCTTCTTAGGAGGTCTAGCGGGTGAGGTAGTATCCGCGCCATTTACTAAACCCTGCACCTCGGACTGCACTAGCAGACATCTCCATCACCGCATCAGGCAGAGAGACCTTTGATGTCTCCAGCAGCCCCCTAGAGTGCCTTCCATACTGAACTATATCCCGAAACACCCTCACACTTGCCAGACTATTAATAAGCACCGTACCACCCATTTTCACTGGTAATTAATGTTACCCAGCACAGCTTGCATTACCTGGCTCCACCCTTTGGTATCATGCAGCACTACCACATCTGACTGTAATGAAGCAGTTCCACAACATATATGTAATTTCTACACACTCCACATCAATGTGCAAAACATTTTTGGGGACCTTTCCCTTATCAGAGACATGGAGCGGCTCATTCACCGCAGCTTGAGTGGCCACGATATTTAAGGGGGCCTTCACCCCCTTAAAGGGCACTTGGAGACAACATGCCCCCACTCTCTGCACTGCAAACAGCGCTCTTGCTTCAGAGCCTTAACAGGGCTTCCCAATTGCATCCTCTTGTAAGCTTGGGACTTTGCATATTAATAGCTGGCCTGCTTGCACCAGCTTTGGCAGGGAAAACAGCATGCACTTCCCCTTTAACTGAAGTTGGTGTAGCAAAAAACAGTCTGCAATATTCTCCGCCAGGCTCAAACTCTTGCTTCATTTTTGCAGTCACTCCACCACACTTTTGCGCCCTCCAGCAAAAAATGAAGCATGGTCACTTTAAACAAGTTGCTTTTCACTTCATGCAAGCTTTCCTCACCTGCACAGTGCACACACAGATTGTGCTGTCTCATGCACACAAACGCAGTTCATAACAGAAAAAGTTTGACTTTTCATTCATAGGTACACCACCTGCAACACGCAATGCCTTTTTCCTGGTTGCACTTCTACCCACAGCCAATAGTTCCTGACTTGAACTCACTGTGGAGCAAGGACCCGGATTCCACCGTCTTGTGCCCTCATCCAACAACCAACAACCACTTGTGTATATATATATATATATATATATATATATATGTATGTGTGTGTGTGTGTGTGTGTGTGTGTGTGTGTGTGTGTGTGTGTGTGTGTGTGTGTGTGTGTGTGACCATGTCTGGTTGATGAAAATAAATGAATTAAAAATGCATACAATAAAAATAAAAAATCACATTACTCACTGCTAATGATAATCTCTCTGCGTTCAGTAATAAACATAAATGTTTGTAAAGAGCTTTGAAATATCTTGTAAAAAATAGTATATCCATAATCGCAGAAATACAAGCAGCATTAATAAAGAACCGCACACTGCTTTCCTCTTATTTTGAAACATATTCTTTTATGGAAATTGAGCATTACAGGCTGATAGCTAACCATTTTCGCAAGGTCTCAAAATACATCAATGTTAACAATGAAAGAAGAACATAATATTGATATATCTTGTAGCATATTACTTCAGGAAACATGTCATACTGTTCTTCTGCCTTCATTTGATGCAGGTATTAGAATAATCTCTTACCATGTGTGTGACAATGTGTGTGAATGTGGACTTGCCAAATATATAAAAAAAAAATGAAAAGATAAAAAGACCCGCAACGTCTGTGATCATTCTCTGTCAGCTCTCATCTCAGTATTCGTATGCCAGCAGTATAAACAATAAGTAGATTTAAACTTTAAAATAGAGTTTGAACTTATATATTCTTAGGGAGTGACTAAGGTCTGAGTAACTGGTCACATTTATATACATATATATATATTAGGGTGCTTCATTTTCTAATGGAAAAAAATAAACTGTAAAATTTTTGCAGACTTTGCTTACGCCCTGAGTCTGAGTGATAAAAAATAAGATTTTTCAAAGTTAATAACTTTTATTGGGAAAACTAGAAATCATAAACTTAAATACTATTAAAACTATACACTAAGATTATATGTAATATGATAGGCAAACATGTGTTATATTAATCAACTTTGAACGATGCAATCCCTTCTATTCTGTCACATCATGGATCCCAAATAATTCAAAGAACGTCTTTGTTTTATTAGTAACGAAATGGCTTTTCCTTCAAAAACCTTGTTTTTACCCTCTAATTGTTTCACTTCCTTTTTCTTTGCAGGTTTGGTTTCTAAATTTTTAGTCATATTTTTCTTAACAGCCTAAGTAATACGTTTGTCCAAAAAGGCCAAAAACCTTCCAATTGTCGTTGAGGAATATTCAACTGTTTACTGAAGAGGACAATTTTAAGTGCATACATTACCTTTGCCATCCACCTTTCTTGATGCAGTGCCCCTGGGATCCTGAAACTGAAGTAATTTTTAGACCAACCTCCTAGGTACAGGGGTGAGAGTTGTAATAACTCTTTGTAGTCAGAAAGACAGAAGTTGTCAGACAAATCTGATTTCTTTTTATGAGGAGGTAAGTAAAACCTTGGACAGAGGGGTGGCGGTGGACGTGGTATACTTGGATTTTGCAAAAGCGTTCGATACAGTTCCGCACACACGGCTCATGTGTAAGGTAAAGTCTACAGGTTTGGAAAATATTAGTTTGTAAATGGATAGAAAATTGGCTAAAAGACAGAATTCAGAGAGTAGTGGTTAATGATTCTTACTCTGAATGGTCTAAGGTTATCAGTGGTGTACCCCAAGGTTCAGTGCTGGGACCCTTACTTTTTAACATCTTTATAAATGATATTGGGTCTGGGATCAAAAGTAACATTTCTGTCTTTGCAGATGACACCAAGATATGCAGTGGAATGACGTCCTTACAGGATGTCTCCAATTTACAAGCCAACCTCAATACACTGTCTAATTGGGCGACTATGTGGCAGATGAGGTTTAATGTTGATAAATGTAAAGTTATGCACTTGGGGGCTAAGAATATGCATGCATCATACATGCTAGGGGGAGTACAACTGGGGGAATCCATAGTGGAGAAGGATCTGGGGTTTTTGGTAGACCATAAGCTCAATAACAACATGCAATGCCAAGCTGCTGTTTCCAAAGCGAGCAAAGTCCTTTCTTGTATTAAGAGAGGTATGGACTCCAGAGAGAGAGATATCATTTTGCCCCTGTTCAAATCATTAGTAAGACCTCACCTGGAATATGCAGTTCAGTTTTGGGCACCAGTTCTCAAAAAGGATATCGGGGAACTGGAGAAAGTGCAGAGAAGGGCAACCAAACTGATAAGAGGCATGGAGGAGCTCCGCTATGAGGAGAGATTAGAGGAATTACATTTATTCACTCTTGAGAAGAGGAGAATAAGGGGGGATATGATCAACATGTTCAAATATATTAGGGGTCCATATAGTGAACTTGGTGTTGAGTTGTTCTCTGTACAGTCAACCCAGAGGACAGGGGGGCACTCTTTACGCCTAGAGGAAAAGAGATGTCATCTTCAAGTACGGAAAGGTTTCTTCACAGTTAGAGCTGTGAAAATGTGGAATAGACTCCCTGCAGAGGTGGTTCTAGCCAGCTCAGTAGATTGCTTTAAGAAAGGCCTGGATACTTTCCTGATGGTACATAATATAACTAGGTACTAACATAGGTAAAGTTGATCCATGGAAAATCCGATCGCTTCCTGCGGGATCAGGAAGGAATTTTTTTCCCCTGCTGTAGCAAATTGTAGCATGCTCTGCTGGGTTTTTTTTTCGCCTTCCTCTGGATCAATTGTGGGCATAAAATTGGGTATTTGGATTGTAGGATTATTTTTTTATTTTATTTTTTTGTTTTTAAGGTTGAACTGGATGGACTTGTGTCTTTTTTCAACCTGACTAACTATGTAACTATGTAGTCTTCTCTTGGATGACTTCCATCTTTTAGGACATTTTGGATGTAGTTAACCATTTTCACTCATTGTTCTTCTAGAAAGCCATGAATGGGGCTTTCTTCATCCAGCATTGTTGTATATGACTTCTTATCAAGTGAAGCCCACAGACTTTGCTTTGATAAAAGTGATCAATGTGTGCAACCCCTAAATATTATCCAATCTTCTTGAAATTGGCATATATATCTTTTACATGAATGAGACTCGGGCTGTAAGCAAAATCACATCTTTGGAAAAATGAAACACCCTAATATATATATATATATATATATATATATATATATATATATATATATATATATATATATATATATATATATATATATACATACAGTGTTAAACATCTATATAAAAATGCATGTTTGCAATTTTTTTTATTATTCTAACAATAGAAAATAGTTTGCACCATTATTAAAGTATATACAACCCAGTCAGTTTAAAACAGAAATGAAAGGCAAAGCATTTGTGTATGTATATACACACACACACACACACACAGTGTCTCACAAAAGTGAGTACACCCCTCACATTTTTGTAAATATTTAATCATCTTTTCATGTGACAAACGTGACAACACTGAAGAAATTACACTTTCCTGCAATGTAAAGTAGTGAGTGTACAGCTTGTATAACAGTGTAAATTTGCTGTCCCCTCAAAATAGCTCACACAGCCACTGATGTCTAAACCGCTGGCAACAAAAGTAAGTACACTCCTAAGGGAAAATGTCCAAATTGGGCCCAATTAGCTATTTTCTATCCCTGGTGTCATGTGACTCATTAGTATTAAAAGGTCTCAGGTGTGAATGTGGAGCAGGTGTTTTAAATTTGGTATTGTCACTCTCACTCGCTTATACTGATCACTGGAAGTTAAACATGGCCCTCATGACAAAGAGCTCTCTGAGGAACTGAAAAAAAAGATTGGTTGCTCTGCATAAAGAAGGCCTAGGCTATAAGAAGATTTCCAAGACCCTAAACGGTGTCGGGAGTATGGTGGCCAAGAACATACAGTGGTTTAACAGGACACGTTACACTCAGAACAGGCCTCGCCATGGTGGTCCAAAGAACTTGAGTGCACCTGCTCAGCATCATATACAGAGGTTGTCTTTGGGAAATAGACGTATGAGTGCTGCCAGCATTGCTGCAGAGGTTGAAGGGGCGGGGGTCAGCCTGGGGCTCAGACCAATACGCTGTACACTGCATCAAATTGGCCTGCATGGCTGTCAACCCAGAAGGAAGCCTCTTCTAAAGATGATGCACAAGAAATCCCGCAAACAGTTTCCTGAAGACAAGCAGACTGAGGACATGGATTACTGGAACAATGTCCTGTGGTCTGGTGATACCAAAATAAACTTATTTGGTTCAGATTGTGTCAAGCGTGTGTTTCGGCAACCGTGTAAGGAGTACAAAGACAAGTGTGTCTTGCCTACAGTCAAATATGGTGGTGGGAGTGTCGTGGTCTGGGCCTGCATGAGTGCTGCAGGCACTGGGGAGCTACAGTTTTTTTGAGGAAAGCATGAATGCCAACATTGTGACAGACTCACCCGGGACAGAGGATTTTGGAGAAGACTGAATGCCAGCCTCTTGCCTTGCACTTATGGTCCCTGGCATTTGGGGGAATGGTGCTCTTTGTGAGCTGTATGCCTGGGGACCCCTGAGGTGATGTTACTTTGGATTCAGGTCCATGTCCCCTCCAAGACACACAGACTCTGGATATGTATATGCCATATTAGCAATAGTGACTGAATCATACTGTTGGGCCACAAACTGTAATGTCACGTACACACGATTGGAATTCTCGTCGGAAAAAGCTCTGATGGTTTTCCCGACGGAATTCCAACGGAATTTGGCTGAAGCTG